>NC_090196.1:4403360-5061693 GCF_024679245.1 Pseudorasbora parva | reverse complement strand
TGAATATCATTTTCTTATTGCTCACATGCCCCTGATTGTATCTAACATGATTTTTTAAGTTCTATAACAAATATAAGCAACTTTTCGGTCAATTGTCATACACAAAAATCACAGAATACCTAACAGGCACTCATATAGTTATAAAATATCTAACTTTACATAGGAGATTTTTACAAAACATAGTAGAGGATATACACCCCAACGTTCATCTACACAGTTAAAGAGATCCATTCATCAATATTTCCTCAAATAATTATTTTTTTTTATATAATAAGTTCCTGTGTAACAGGACTGACCATGGCGTGACAGGATGGACTTTATGGATTTTGCTAATGCAGAAAAGTTTTTTTTTTGTGTGTGTTCTTTATTTAAGTTTTGATAAGCATTCCTATTTTAAATTATTATAATTTTAATGTTAATCTAATATAAGACTATGGTTAAGTTTGGCCAAGGACATATAATAAGGCCCTAATGCATTATGACTTACAACTAATTATGTCCAAACAGCTTTTTAATTCAATAAACTAATTTCATTTCATTTAAAAATTGATTTAACAATTGTGTCCAATAGGCATTTCATTGAATAGCACAATGTAAAATAACTGTGGTGGTACCACATTATATTACTGCTCAGTAATAACAGGGTAATACTATGGTAATATCTACATTATTACTTAGGAAATTACATGGTAATAACAGAAATTGCATTTCATTTCCTATGATATTTCCTAGATAATAGAATGGTATCACCCTGTTTTTACCAAGCTGTAACATGAAGTGGTACTGTGATGATGGAAACCTTTTCTAACCTTGAAGGCCCTGATCCTGATCCTGGAACTGGACCAACTGCCTGCCTAGATGTTTTCTGTTGCTCTCTCCATACTTTGCGCCTGTCTTTGGTCTCGCTCTTTCAACTCATGAATAGTTTCCCTTCTTTCTGTCATGGTTCATGAATTCACGGCCTCATTATTTTGTTTGTGTGTGTGTGTGTGTGTGTAGGGGCGGAGCCTCTGATCACTGCTGATCGGTTCACCTGCAGCAGCTGATAACTCTCCAGCTGCAGATCATCAGCACTCCCTATTAAGTCTCTGTTTCTCCTTTGTCTTTGTCGGAGCGTTGGTTGGAGTTCCTTGAGTACCTGCCTGTTCCAGGTCGTCTCCGACTGTGTTCTGATCCTCTGTGTTCGTCTTCTTTGTCGTCATCTCTCACAATGGAGGTTTGGGCTGCCTTCACCAAGTGCCTTCACCCTGGACTCTCAGATATCGTTCTGCATCCTCTCTGCTGTGACTTTCCACTTGCTTTTGAATCCAGTTTTCTTTGACCGTCACACTTTTCTTTTTCTGCATCAATCTCTCCCTTTCTTTCTGAAGATGTTTCTCCTTTCTCACAGGACTGTGACAGGGCCTGATGGTCAACCATTTTAAACTGCCATTAATCAGCCTCCCAGCATAAAAACTGTAAAAGGATTAGTTCACCCAAAAATGAAAATTTGATGTTTATCTTCTTACCCCCAAGGCATCCAAGATGTAGGTGTGTTAGTTTATTCAGTAGAACACAAATGAAGATTTGTAACCCCAACCGTTGCTCGTATAATGCATGTCAATGGGGTCTAATTAGACTTATATTTTTAGAATTTGAATTATTTCATTTTTGGGTGAACTATAACTTTAACATGCAAGCAAGGAATTTCATTAAACTTTTAGACATGTTTTGGACTTAAAACATTTTCATTATTGTCAGGGATTTTTTACCGTGACACGGCTTACCCTTTAGCTTGTCCTCCTCCTTAAAAACACACACACACACACACACACACACACACACACACACACACACACACACACACACACACACACACACACACACACACACACACACACACACACACACACACACACACAAAAAAGCTTAAAATCATAAAATTAAATTACAGAACTCATCCTTGATCAGTGTCAGCTTCTCCTCAGTCAAATGATGTCACTTCCTCTGAGTCATACCCTTTAAAGGTTACTTTAGCGATTGGCATATGGCTTTCAGTAGAAACCCTGGAGTTATATTCAAATGATCGTGCTTCCCGCTGTAGCTGTGGCTTTGAGAGTGGCCTTGTAGGGCAGCGAAGCATTCTGGGAATTGTCTTTCATCCCCATGAGACAAAAATACATTTTCTGTCTTTTCTCAGTCTAGAAAGCACCAAATTCAAAAATAATTTCACATTTCTACTAGATTAATGACCCAGTTTAAATACAGATTAATCTTCCCAGCGCTGAAGTACTCCTTTAAAGGCATATATAATAGCACACATTTTATGTAAACGTAACACGACTGACCGAAAACATTGTGAGATTTGTAAAATAGTATTTATTTGTATAATTTATGTATAATTTCATGTTTTTAATCAACTGATGTGAATGATAACAACTTTTACTTGTTTTTTTCATAACAAAAGTTTTTAGTATAGCAAAACTATCAAAGCTGAAGATCAAATTTGGCTGAGGACAAAGATAGGATTTGTATTTTTAAAAAGTGTTTTTTAATAAAGAAAAAAAATATCTGAGAACCTAATGAATGGCATAATCCTTTACGGAACAACTCACAGAAAATCAAACAATTAATTTTTGAAATGTTTATATTAAATACTTGTTATTCACTGTAAACAATTCTAGGACAGATAATGTACATTTCTGGTAGAATGTCCCATAGAAGAGATGAAACCATTGAAATATTTGTGATAAAGCAATTAGATTCCTAAATATTCCTTAATGATGTGTTTTCTGTGTTCACACTGCACAGTTAAAATGTACTTAAAATATTAAATGTGAAACATTTAAAGGGATACTTCACCTCTTTGTCATATTAAACTATGTTATTCCCTTAAAGGTGCACAACTTTCCGTCCACTGTAGGGCACCTATATTCAAAAGAAATGTGTAGTTTGATGACGCAAAGTTTGAGCGCAGCATCTTGGGACATGTGGTCTTCACCTCACAGCCGGTGGAAAATAGGACTCGGGCAGAAATCACGTTCATGTATGCGGTTATTAACATTACTGTAGTGTGAAGCAGAGTAGGAGCGAGTGTTGTGGAGCTGAGCACGGCCGCTGGAGAGATTGTTACACAAATACCCCCCTTGCGAACACCGGGACTTTTATTATGACGGGACGGGACACATTCGCCGGGCACCTGCACTGATCCGCTCTTCTGGTTTATGATTATGGGGTAATGCAGCTCTTTTATTCAGGGTATTCTCACAAAAATGCGTATAAATAGTACGAGTGTGCAATGTCGTGGAATGTATACGCTAAAACTGTTTTTCGCGTGCATATGATACGCATTTTATGGTGTATTATACATACGAACCCCCCACCCCACCACTCTAAACCTACCCAAGAGCGTGTCATATATACGCCCCACCACCCTAAACCTACCCAAGAGCGTGTCATATATACGCCCCACCACCCTAAACCTACCCAAGCGCGTGTCATATATACACCCCACCACTCTAAACCTACCCAAGAGCGTGTCATATATACGCCCCACCACCCTAAACCTACCCAAGAGCGTGTCATATATACGCCCCACCACCCTAAACCTACCCAAGCGCGTGTCATATATACGCCCCACCACCCTAAACCTACCCAAGAGCGTGTCATATATACGCCCCACCACCCTAAACCTACCCAAACGCGTGTCATATATACACCCCACCACCCTAAACCTACCCAAGAGCGTGTCATATATACGCCCCACCACCCTAAACCTACCCAAGAGCGTGTCATATATACACCCCACCACCCTAAACCTACCCAAGAGCGTGTCATATATACACCCCACCACCCTAAACCTACCCAAGAGCGTGTCATATATACGCCCCACCACCCTAAACCTACCCAAGAGCGTGTCATATATACACCCCACCACCCTAAACCTACCCAAGAGCGTGTCATATATACACCCCACCACTCTAAACCTACCCAAGAGCGTGTCATATATACACCCCACCACCCTAAACCTACCCAAGAGCGTGTCATATATACACCCCACCACTCTAAACCTACCCAAGAGCGTGTCATATATACACCCCACCACCCTAAACCTACCCAAGAGCGTGTCATATATACGCCCCACCACCCTAAACCTACCCAAGCGCGTGTCATATATACGCCCCACCACCCTAAACCTACCCAAGAGCGTGTCATATATACACCCCACCACCCTAAACCTACCCAAGCGCGTGTCATATATACACCCCACCACTCTAAACCTACCCAAGAGCGTGTCATATATACTAAAGCCCTGCATTTATGCCCGACGGGCCCCGACTTTTTTACGCCCCTCGGGCCGGGCTTCGGGCCTTTTTATAGGCTTCTCCTTCGTTTTATATTTATTTTATCAATTAAAAGGAACAATGAGTTCTGCTGGTGGAAACAACACGAGACCATAATAGCTAACGCGACTGTCAAGATGGCTCGCACAGTGTTCAGAGCATAGGTTCAGAGTCCGCGCCAGCAGCAGCAGCTTGCGTTTCTTCAGCGCGGAGACACACTGCAAGCGTGGTGTGAGCGTGGCGTTTCTGTTGCGTGTCATCCGCGGGGCGTCTGGTGCTATTAATGTACAGGGAAGCCCTATACTTCATGTTAAATATAAATATATTGCCTATTGATACAGCAAAGACAACTTCGGCAGTAGCCGGCCCATGCCATATCCATGGTATTGACGGCAAAAGAATAATTCGTTCTGTATTGACTGGTTTAATATTTCAAAATCGATAATTAGGCTATGTTGTTTTTTATTATTACAATTAGGCCTATCTGCATTTATGTTAACCTACAGACTTTCAAACATGAAAATGTCATTATGTGTCACAATGTGTTATGGGCTATATGTTGTAGTCAGATAGATATGGTGCTGCAACACGCATCGCCGCAAATGACTAATGCAAGCCAACGCAAATGGCCGTAAATGAAACTTAAAATAAGTCTAAGATAGTCAAAAACACCATCATCTTCAATAAAAATGAATGAGATGAATGAGATCATTATCTTACCAGTGCGCTTAGGTCGCTCTCTCTTATGTGGTCTTTGAATCTGAAATAAGCTGCTGAATAAAATGCATCTTAATCTTTTGCTTCCGTTGCTGTAAACTCCGTTAAATGAGCATATACCCCGGGAATTGAAGATGGGATTTATATTCATTTGCGTAGGTGTAAGGTAGGCTATAAGACAACCTGCATGTGCTTTTTTTATTTTATTTGTTTAGCTCCGTTTGCGAGAGCCGCGAGCAGAATCAGCCTGCCTCAGCTCGTCAAAAATGCCTTTTAGGCTACTGGTGGTAATAGTTGGCGAAATTAACTAACATTGTGAAGCTTGAAGTGTTTTATGGATTTTATTATAGGCAAGACAAGTCAAGAGTTGATTTGAGAGACTAAATTAATTAAATATGCGGTTAACTCACTGTCGGCCGCTGGCCGCTTTTGGTCGTCACTTAAAAAAATTAAAACTTTAATTTAACAAACAAAAAAATGCTCTAAACATTTTTCTAAATTAACTTAATAAAGGAATGAAACGAAAAAGAACTACTTTGACATTAAAAACAAAACAGAACTATTTTAATGGCTGCAACAATGTAAAAAAAAAAAAAAAAAAAAAAAACGGGCTCCAGTCGGACTCGGGCCGAGAATTTTGATAAGCTGTCGGACACGGGCCGGGCTAGGGCCTCAGCGTCTCGGGCCAGGGCCGGGCTAGGGCCTAGATTTGAGGCCCGTGCAGGGCTCTAATATATACGCCCCACCACCCTAAACCTACCCAAGAGCGTGTCATATATACGCCCCACCACCCTAAACCTACCCAAGAGCGTGTCATATATACGCCATAAAGTGCGTATCATATGCACGCGAAAAACAGCGTATCATATGCACGCCAAAATGAGTTTTGGCGTATACATTCCACGACATTGCACACTCGTACTATTTATACGCATTTATGTGTGATCGGGTTGGTTTATTATATGATGTTATGACGTTACTCTGTGCGTTCACTTGTTCACATTGCTAAGAGTAAAGCGCTCCTGCCAAATAAAACCCGAAACTGGGGGTAGCGCAGATATGACGCGATTGACAGACGACTTCCTCAAACGCTATGCTGAAACGTCCCGGTCCTTGGTTAAAATAGCAGTTTTCTCACAATTGTTGGAAACATTTGGGATATTGTAGGCACTAAACTGAACAAACATATAACACCGGCCTAGTCTCATGTTTCCTCACAAAAATTTGAGCAGTGAGGGTATTTTGTGCCTCACACCATTTTTCTTTTACGCTGATCCCAATCTGAGACTTTTCGGCCTAAAACAACATTCTTTAGACATTGAAGTGCATAAACTCATATTTTATTCTTAAAACTGAACAATTATATATATTTACTTAATTTATAAACTATAGTATCAGGGTTTCCAGCTTTGACAGGTTGGCATGAGATTTTGATGACATCAATGAGAAGGTTTTAAGATTCAACATATATATATATATAATGTTTTAATAATGCAAATAACTCAAATATTGAAGCCTAGTGTTGAAGTAAACACACTTTTGAGAAACTTTCCCTATTATTTTCGCTAATATTACCAACCAGTCAGATTTCTTACTAATTTTTTTTTTTTTTATGATCTACATTGCGTGGCAAAAAGGTGCAGTAAATAGTGTTGCAGCTCATGATCAACACATGATCTAATAAATAAACATATAAAACGGTCACGTTTTCATTCAGCCAAAATTAGCATTTTGCACAGAAAATTTAATGCATTGCAAAAAATAATAAAAATAAGCGTTCTTGAGTGGCACTTAAGGCTGTCGTAAATATAAGAAACTATTTCACACACAAAACAGCTCTTCAAAGGACAAGATGGGTGGCTCTTAAAAGAGCCTTTGGGTCGTTGAGTCTCAGTTAACTCTACTTGGAGCTGGTGTATTTGGTGACGGCCTTTGTGCCCTCGGACACGGCGTGTTTGGCCAGCTCTCCGGGCAGCAGCAGACGCACGGCGGTCTGGATCTCTCTGGAAGTGATGGTGGAGCGCTTGTTGTAGTGCGCCAGACGAGACGCCTCACCGCCGATGCGCTCGAAGATGTCGTTGACGAAAGAGTTCATGATGCCCATCGCCTTGGAGGAGATGCCGGTGTCAGGATGAACCTGCTTCAACACTTTGTACACATAGATGGCGTAGCTCTCCTTCCTGGACTTTCTGCGCTTCTTTCCTCCCTTACCGGCGGTCTTGGTGACGGCCTTCTTGGAGCCTTTCTTAGGCGCGGACTTTGCTGGTTCAGGCATGATGCTGAGTCAATGTGAGCTCTGGAGCGAGACAGAGGTATTTATCCACCGCCATATGCTAATTTACTGAGAGATACGAGGTTCTTCTGATTGCCTGTTGTCATAGGCCGAATCTATAAACTCGTATTTCATTGGACAACTCAAAGCATCAAGATAGGAACGAGGGCCAATCACGGGCGGGTAAATATTAGCCCCACCTACAGCTTTATGTTTGAAGGACAACCCCACAAGATTTCGTTTCCTTTGTTCATTTCCCGCCTTTTTGCTTTATTAAATGTTTCAAAAGACTAATATTCTGCAAGATAGTGTAATCTGAAACCTAATTTTTAGAATCAAATAAATACTCCTTTCAAAAGTAGATTTTATACCAGAAATTCCTTTCTACACAAAGTCCCTTTACCACTAACATTAAATGTCCCCTCAATTGTAATATTTAGAACGCCAAAAGCCGATTACAACGCATTTATACAGCATTAAAACATCTAGGAAGATAAATCGTTTCATATTTTTTTTTAAATGGTCACATTCCCGAACCCGGAACAATCCTTATGTGAAAGTTAAGGGGCTTAAAACAACATGAACTGCTTGTAATGTTTTTGCGGCTATTTATTAAATAAATCCAATTTCTAAGATATGGAATGTCGATACTGGACTTTAATAAACTTGTTTATTTTAACCAGATCACCAACTTTGATATGACTCTTTAAACGACAGCGTGGGTGGCTCTTAAAAGAGCCGTTGGGTTTGTGGTTTCTCTTGATTTCAGGCGTTTAACCCCCGAAGCCGTACAGGGTGCGTCCCTGTCGCTTCAGCGCGTACACAACATCCATGGCGGTGACGGTCTTTCTCTTGGCGTGCTCGGTGTAGGTCACGGCATCGCGGATAACGTTCTCCAGAAACACCTTCAACACTCCGCGGGTCTCCTCGTAGATCAGACCGGAGATGCGCTTGACGCCGCCGCGGCGAGCCAAACGACGGATGGCGGGTTTGGTGATTCCCTGGATGTTATCGCGCAAAACTTTACGGTGACGCTTGGCGCCTCCTTTACCGAGTCCCTTACCACCTTTGCCTCTTCCAGACATACTTAACAGAGTGCTATCAGACAACGACAACAAAAGTATAGCAACCGTAACCAGAAACCTGTTTATATTTACTTAAAGGACCTGACAGAAACCAGCACCGCGTCACTCGCTCCTCCCATCAAAATATTTGAGAAGGGTCTTTCTGCGCCAATAAGCGTAACTGGAAGGGGCGTGTCTTGTAGAACTGCGGGACGCAATCGGATACACTTGAAATATTTCGAGCACAAAACGACAGCTGCGTCCCAACTCGGAGGCTGGAAGAAGGAATATATTCGAAAGAAGTACTTGATGTTTAGTAGGACAGGAACTGGGGTGCGGGATAAACTATCCATGATGGGGAATGTACTGTGCACTACTTCTCTCCACATTAGTCTATGAATGCATTGTGTATGGGTCTGCATCCAAATCATTTCTAAAGAAACTGGATTTAAGTATCGAGCATTGAGATGCAGTCTAGTATGACTGCGAAAACGACACAAGTAGCAGGAATGCCAACCCGAATTCTGGAAATGTTTTAAGCTTAAATAAAAAGAAAACTTTCAAATTACATGAGCCATTTTTTTCTTCCGTAATAGAACACAGATAACAGCCTATAAAATGTTTAGGCTGATAAAAGTTTCACTTTTATTCATGAAATGAGCTCATTTTTAACTCGATGCCTGCAACAGATTTGAAGCTTTACCTGTCATTCATAAACTACGATGGAGATGTATTTACTGAATAAATTCCTTGATTCCCTTGAATATTTTTTTAAACTTTTGTTATTTAACAGCATAAATGTCCCAACCAGTGGAAAAATCTTGTTTACAAAACACCTTCAACTCACTATCACAGCACACAGAACCATGGTAAATCGCAACGACACAAACTTAGTGCAGGTGGCATTGGAAGTTACCTATCTGAGGACTACTTCCAGGCGGTGTGTGATATCATTGCGCGGGCTGAACCCATGGTACAACCGCAAAGTCCCATGATTCTTTCGCAGGAATGAGAAAATAGATCCTATCTATATCAGTATAAAAATCAAAACTTTTAATTTCCTGTTGGTCTTAGTACAGGATGTAACTACAGAATAGTCAAGTTTTAAACAGGAAAAATGTTATCTTTGAAAAAATAAAGTCTGGTCATTTTTGAGAGCAATGCTAATGGACTGATATGATTCAATTATGTATGCTAAGCTATGCTACAAGTGCTACGCCAGAT
This sequence comes from Pseudorasbora parva, assembly GCF_024679245.1. Taxonomy (NCBI): domain Eukaryota; kingdom Metazoa; phylum Chordata; class Actinopteri; order Cypriniformes; family Gobionidae; genus Pseudorasbora; species Pseudorasbora parva. Next base: position 5,052,094 of record NC_090196.1, on the reverse strand, counting down.
ACAGAGATTGGCTGAATGGATTCAAAAACGGTAAAACTCAACCGTTTCACTCTAAGCAACTTGGAAAATGAGCCTATTTTTTTAAAAAAAGTGGAGTGTTCCTTTAAATGTTGTTTTGGTCATTCAGAAGTCTGTTGTCAAAGATGGTCGGTATATCTCCCTCCTATTTTACATGACTGTATTCCCAAACAGAAGCATCTGCCTCTGAAAGCAAGACAAGTTTATTGAGACGCATGAGTTTTGCTGAGACAAAAACAATTTATTATATTTGTTTTGCGGTAGTCCCTTCGCTATGCCGTTCGCAGTACCCTACGAACTAAACATGTTCCCTCCATTCGGATTGGAATCTCACTTAAGATGGAGGAATATCCTGTGAAGTCCGCTTCACTGTCTACGGTCGAATGGAGCGCACCTAATTTTCCTCAACATCAAATTGCAAAGGCTTTGCAGATCTCACAATCTATAGTGACAACATCATCAAAAGATTCAGAGAAGCTGGAGAAATTCCTGTGCGTAAGGGACAAGACCAAAGATCTTTATTGGATGCCCGTGGTCTTTGGGCCCTCAGACAACACTGCATCCCTCATCGGCATGAATGTCTCAATGACTTTACTAAATGGGCCCAGAGATTCTTCCAGAAACCACTGTCCACAAAACAAAATTCGCCATGCCAACTAAAGCCCTATCATGTAAAAAAGTTATGTGAACATGGTCCAGAAGTGCCGTTGTGTTCTGTGGGTCAAGGCTCATTTAAAAGGGACAGTTTCAAAGTGGAAAAGTATTATATGGTCAGACGAGTCCAAATTTGACGTTCTTGTTGGAAATCAAGGACGCCGTGTCCTCCGGACTAAAGAGGAGGGTGACCTTCCAGTGGGTTATCAGCGTTCAGTTCAAAAGCCTGCATTTCTGATGGTATGAGGGTGCATAAGTGCATACAGTATGGGCAGCTTGCATGTTTTGGAAGAGGAACTATAATGCTGAAATGTGTAAATGTGTAATGTGTATGCTCCCCTCCAGGCAACGTCTATTTCAGGGATGGCCTTGTATTTCAGCAGGACAATGCAGAACCTCACACTGCAACTATTACAACAGCATGGCTTCGTCGTGCTGAATTGGCCTGCCTGCAGTCCAGATCTTTCACCTCTAGAGAACATTGGCACATCATTAAACAAAAAATATGTCAAAGATGACCACAAACTCTTCAGCTGGATATCAGGCAAGAATGGGACCAATTTCAACAATAAAACTCCACTTTGGGGAAACCAAATATAAAAAACAAGAACACATTAATACTGTTCATTCTGCATTTATTCAGGTGCACACTGACAGATCAAAAAACACAGAGACAGGGCAAACAGGTGCAGCATTTTATGTAACGGAATTTAAACGTGTCAATAATGCAAGATGTGGTTTGGGTTTGAGGAGGTGATGCCAAACTCTGAAGGTAAAGTTTTAATTTGTTCAGATGCAGTGGCATCACTTTCAAGCTTGCAAACATTTCAATGTAGGTGTTTGGGGAAACAGTTTATAGACAGCATATAAACTTTGCAGGACAGCAAATGTTCTTTTTAAATAAATGTTTAATAATTGTAGATAGTTTGAAAAAAATAAATAAACAAATCCAAGAACAATCTATATACAACGGATATATAAAATGCAATAGAATAATTTCATTTGTTAAATCTGCCACTAATGTTAATACTGTACACTGTCATTCAATCAACAACAAAATAAAAGGTTTACAATCTTGGACCCTAAATGATCCAAGTCTAAAATGATGATCAAAGTTATTTAAAGTATAAAGTATAAAGTAAGTATAAAGTAATACTTAAAGTATTCAACTAATTATACAAATAAAACTTATGAATTCGGTTTTAATTAATTCTATAAACTATAAAACAGATCTGCCAACATTGTCGCTCTATGATAAATTAAAATAAGCTGATAACATCACTCTCTTCTCCAGAACGACTGTACAGCCAGATCTAATTGTGTTGCAATACTGTCCTGCTTGACACTGTGAAGCTGCTTTGACACAATAATGATTGTAAAAGCGCTATATAAATAAAGTTGATTGATTAATTGATTGACAATAACTTGTTAGTGTCTAATGTATTTTCTACTGAATTAATGACTTATCCAAATTAGATAATGCAGAACAAACAAGTAAGATTTTATCAGCAGTTGCCACTTTGTCCTTGGATCTTCGCTTCACCAAGTTTATGGGGAGTGTTTGTCGAAAAATGCAGTATTTTTTAATACGACCAATAGTTCTTTCCACATGAATCCTCAACCTTGATATGTGACGGGACACAGACACTTCCTGTCCTGAAAGCGGTGTCTTTCCACGAGTTGACGCTGGTATGAGTAGCCGGACTCCTTTTGCAGCAAAATACTCAGGGAAAGCCATGACAATGTCTCCCTCTTCCAAAAGATCAATCAAACCAGAGGATTTGGTGATTGTTTTGTCACTCGCTCTCCCCAAGACTTGGAAAGGAGTGTGATCGACCCCTGTAAGACTGATGCAAACTAGGAGTTTGATGGTGTTGTGGGATGTTGGTTGGGGGGGGGGGGGGGGGGGGGGGGGTTACTGAACAGGGCAGGAAGATTCTTTTTAATCTCTTCCCTAGAAGGCCAATAAAATATAGAGCTGAAATGCTGTGTCATTACGTTCAACCATGGAATATTGTCTCAGTTTCATTAAGACTCGGTAAAATTGGAGAGCTGTTGGAGGACTTGATATGATCGTGAGATATTTCAGAAGTGCGAAGAACACTTTGGACGAGCGGAGGCCACTGTAGAAGTGAATGATACGATCATCCTTTAAATGCACATCAGATTTAAGACTTTGACTCTAGGCTTCTTACTTGCTTTGCTCTTTGTAAGATGTGTTCAGTTTCTGCATATCTTCAATATCCCTCATTGTGAGATCTGTTCCAACACGTCATTGTAAGACTTAACTTCTGTTACATCTATGTCCATGTCCTCTGCTTCCTCAGGATGATGAACTCTAATGCTCATCTCAGAGATCTCTGATAGTCGTTTCAGAGATCTCTGATATCGGCCCATTTTTTCTGGAGGTGTCAGGTCTGTGAGGAAGCTTTGATGGAATAGTCTGGACTTAGAGGGTCATCTGATGGCTTGCCTAAAAACAAACATAGAAAAACATGATTGGGATAGGCTATATTTCACACATCACTGGTAAAAGACAGATGATGACAATGGCCAAGAGAATCTTTGGTTAATGATGAACATATAATAAAAGCTTAACTTGCATTCTAGCAACTTCATGCAAACAGTTGAGTGTATATTTAAATATATAAATAAATAAACTAGCTAGCTATCAGCATTACCACTGCATGCTACCCCCAACACTTTATTAAAAAATGGTCTTAAATTAGTAAAAGTTTTAGGTATCATGAACAATTTACATTTTATAACGTTAATGAATTCTAATTAATACATTTAAAATACAGGGCTCTACATAACGCCCATTTTGGGCGCATTTACGCCTAAAAATTACTGCGTGCGACTGTGAAAAAATATTTAGGCGCACCGGTGCGAGTGACCCGATCGATTCTCATGAATGGATGTGTACAATCGGAATAAAAACTATAACACTGACTGAATCAACACTGAGAAACTGTTAGGCGATGTTTCCTACTGCAATCAACTGCTTTTCATGCCTTCAGTCAGCAGAAGAAGTGCAAAAACGTGTGCGACGGACTACACTTCAAACAACGATTGTTTACAACGAGTGAAGTGAAACATGTGTGACGAGTCTGACGACGCAGCCATGCGCACTTTACCAGAGACGCTTCGCGCTGTTTATCAGCCAAATCAAAATTAACTGGAAATATCACGTTTGGATTATCATAAACAAGCCCAGAAATTAGCGGATGCTTGGGGCATAAATGCCATCAAACAATAATGTATTAATAATACATTTAAAAAGCCCTAGAGTTAATCTTTATCACACATGCTGTTTAAAAAAAAATACTAAATGTATACAATGAGCAAGTATATCATGAAGATTTTTTCCAAACCGGGTTTTTGTCTTATTCTGAATCACTGTAACGTTACACACAAAATAAGTTATTCCCGCTGCGGATTAGCACAATATCTGCGTGACTCACCACAAACAGAGAGAAGTAGATCCGGCTGCAATGTTCCCCCACGAGACGCCTGCGGTTCTGTTTATGAAGCGCCAGAGCGCCAAAAGTTACAGCTTGCTATAGCTCCGAGTATTGGCATGATTGCATGTGCGATACTGATCTCGTACAAAAATCTAATAGACAAGTTGATATTAAGTAACAACGTTTTAGCCACAACACTGTCTATTTGTGAAAATCAAAGCCTCACCAGAACTGATTCGCATCTCCAAGCGATTCGATTCAAATGAATCTTGTGTTTAGAACTATTGACTGAATGACTTGCCGCCACCTACTGGCGGTTTTTATTTTCATATTTATACTTTGCATGGACTTTTTTTATTTAAAATATTAAACTTTTAAAGTTTAATTTGTACATATTTCTAAATTCAAAAACGTATATGTAAAACATTCATACAACATTAACTCATGCATTAAATGCATAGGTGTTTGATAGTATGAAGTCCAGTTCTGCTTTTTGTGTGTATTTGTGCTGTACTCTCAGAAGTTAATGATAATATAATGTCAGAATTATGTTGAATTTAAGAAATTGACAGATGATGCATACATTTAATAAGATTAGAAAACATTGCTCTTATAATGGTAAAAATGACCCTGGACATTAAAGGACAAATATCGTCCTGTAATGGGAAAGTTATAATTGGAATGTGTTTGATGGATTAGAATGTGCTCCTAAATTTTTGAATGTGCTCCTAAATTTTTTTAATTAGGAGCACAAGTGCTCCTCAAGAAAAAAGTTAGCGTAGAGCCCTGAAATAGTTCATAAAACAGTGCCGTATTACACAGTATTACTTTAATATTTCTTTAATTACTATTTCATTTCACCATGATAATGCACAATGTTAAAAATAATAACCTGTTGTTGTTTAGTGCATGATGGAATTTACATTAAACAAGCTAACGTGATGTAAATATTTACACTGCAAAAAATGCTTCTTTTACTTAGTATTGTAAGTATTATTATCTTATTATTCTTATCTTATTCTTATCTTATTATTATCTTGTTTTGGGGGGAAATTACACAAGTTTTTGTTTAAGATATTTGATTTATTTTGGCTTTCCCCCATTATCAGATTATTGTTCTAATTTTAAGCAAAAACCCACTTCATTTTTTAGTTATTTTCCACCAAAACAAGACTTTTGATAGTCTAGTAAAAAATGTATTTAGTTGTTTTGGACAAGAGACAGGGTAAAAATACTATGTAAGAAACACATTTTTTTGTTGTTGCAGTGTATCGTTATCTTTTGTGAAATAATGCAGTTAGCTAAACATTAGTGTAAAGGGACACATTGCAGCTGTCAGCTGAATAGATAAACAACTAATGTACGGCTACTTTCCCAATTACACCCCACAGCATTTTCATTGCAAACGTATCAAAACGCTCGCTATCTAACGTTACATATGAAAACCATGACGGAGGCACAATGCTAGCTAGCTCAAATTATGATTCATCATCATATACTGTTCCTCAGTATGCATGATTCATTACCATAATTGAAATACACAATCCAGAATTAAAATCCCAAAGGGAAATAATCCAGTTCCACTGGTAGACATTGCCATATGGAAAAAAAAAAAAAAAGACATTTATTCACTTTACAGTAAAACTGTTCAACAATTACTGTTGAACTGCCATATGGCAACTGTAAATGAAAATGTAATGCAACTTTCTACTCATACTCAGTGTTTTAAATGGAAAGTGTCTCATTCTGTGCAGTTTTGGTGGCTCTTAGAAGAGCCTTTGGGGCTTGATAAAGCGGCTGAAGCAGATGCGGGTTTAGGCGCGCTCTCCGCGGATGCGGCGGGCCAGCTGGATGTCTTTGGGCATGATGGTGACCCTCTTAGCGTGGATGGCGCACAGGTTGGTGTCCTCAAACAGGCCGACCAAATAAGCCTCGCTGGACTCCTGCAGGGCCATGACAGCGGAGCTCTGGAAGCGCAGATCCGTCTTGAAGTCCTGAGCGATTTCTCTCACCAGCCGCTGGAACGGCAGTTTGCGGATCAGCAGCTCGGTGGACTTCTGATAACGGCGGATCTCTCGCAGAGCCACGGTCCCGGGCCTGTAGCGATGAGGCTTCTTGACGCCGCCGGTGGCCGGAGCGCTCTTACGGGCGGCTTTAGTGGCGAGCTGCTTCCTCGGGGCTTTGCCACCGGTGGACTTACGAGCAGTCTGCTTGGTTCTTGCCATTGCTGTAGTTCAGTTTTCTCTGTCCTGCCGGAGCTGGAAATGGCTGTTAACTGCTACACGCCTGCTTTTAAAGCATTGGACTGGCATGAGCTCATAGTGTCGAGGGTGCAGAGGCTTGTGATTGGATGATATGTGACGAGTGCTTGACTGCTAGCCAATGACTGCGCGTTTACTCTTTTCAAACAAGCGGAGGGTTTCCCGCTCAATGTGCTTTTTTTCCGCGTTCGCTTATCAAACAGTGAAACCGTTTATGTACTTATTATTTTTATTTTTTTCTCAAATCGAACAATAAAGTCAATCAAATAAGACACGACCCAAAGAACGATCTCTATCAAGCAAACACGTGTCAGGATGTCCATAAGCATGTCCACTTTGTCCGGGTTTCTTCAGGTTTTATGAAGGTACAATTAAGACTCTTAAGATCAATTAAAAAGAAAAAAATTCTTTAAAGAAAAGTGAATGAATAAATTGTAGGGAACATCAATGTGTTTTGAAAATACAATTTCTAACAGATCTCCATTACTATTTAATTTGACAAACAAAAAGCTCTTCTCCCAAACACTAGAATAAGGAAATAACTTTTGCTAAACTTTATGACCACACTATAAAAAAGTGATATTCTTTTTCTGTAATTTTGTCCTGTTTTCCAATGCAAATTATATAAAATATTCTTATATCCTGATACATTTACTAGAGAAGCAAATGACAAGATAAGAAATGTTATCTTTTTTTGTGATTTTATGATTAAAACAAGAACAGATATTTGCCAATGAGTTCCGAAAAAATCTACTTCATTTAAATAATTTATTTTCATACCCATTGATAGATATTTTCTCAGATAAGATATATATAGCAATGCATGCGATTTAATGTAGGACCCTATAAAAACCATTCTATTTTTACTCCGATTTAATGGTTAAATTACATTTCAAAAAGCATGACTAATTAATTCAAATCATGAAACAATTTAATAGCAATTTATTAAAAGTTAGTAATAATAATAATTAGGGCCCTATATTAGGTTTTCTGTTTTGGGTGAGCTGTTCATTCACATGAGTAAATTAAATCATTTTGTGTCAACTATCGCTGAGTGAAACCTACTGATCCAGTATTTTGATTTATTCATCCAAAAATAGACAACATGTGTATTAAACATTAAATATTATATATATTTAAGACCATGATATTGAATCTAGGAAATTCTGCTCCAATTTAAGACCATAAATTGTAGTCAAATAAAGATAAAAGATCTCAAGGCCAGCAGAAACCCTGCTTTAGCCCTGCTTCTTATTTTAATACAAGTTTTTAAATAATGGCACAACTGATTTGATCAAAAACAAAATTATCCTCTTTATGGTGTCATTCATTAATACCAATGTGCCCTTCAAAAGATGAAATGGGTGGCTCTTAAAAGAGCCTTTGGGTTATCACAAGTTTTTACATCTGATTACTTGGACTTGGCGGGCTTCTCGGTCTTCTTGGGCAGCAGCACGGCCTGGATGTTGGGCAGCACGCCGCCCTGAGCGATGGTCACTCCGCCCAGGAGTTTGTTCAGCTCCTCGTCGTTGCGCACCGCCAGCTGCAGGTGACGGGGGATGATGCGGGTCTTCTTGTTGTCCCGAGCGGCGTTTCCAGCCAACTCCAGGATCTCAGCGGTGAGATACTCGAGCACAGCCGCCAGATAAACCGGAGCGCCGGCACCGACACGCTGTGCGTAGTTTCCTTTACGGAGAAGCCTGTGGACACGGCCGACGGGAAACTGCAGTCCCGCCCTGGAGGAGCGAGTCTTAGCCTTTGCTCGGGCTTTGCCACCGGTTTTACCTCTGCCGCTCATGTTAATATTCACACGCTGACTAAAATCTGTTTAGAAAGTGAGTAAACGCGGGTCAACACACTGTCTTTATACTAGAGTGCCAGTCGCTTATTGGTTTAGAGTCTGTAGAGATTTGAACCAATCACCAACTTCCCTCCAAAGTCCTTTTCTAGCGGGAAAAATTATGCACTCGAATATTTAATAATATATTGACTAATAAGATAGATAAATAAAGTACTGAAATATTTGATAGAAATTCATAAAGGCATTACAGATTGTATGGGAATTATTAATATTAATGTAACAATGTGTTTTTATTTGTGAACAAAGAACATTTTTGAACTAAAATGGTAAAACAGTAATTTAAACAAGCTTTATAAATCATTTACTTCACTATCAATGTGTTACTGGGGTTTGCACACTTTAACATGGAATATGGATGTTAATCGCTGTCTCTGCCAAAAGTGCTAACTTGCACCTTTCACACACACAGTATTCTGGGCACATTGATCTTTTGATACTGTGGTTTTATGCTCCTATTGTAGTATTGGGAGTTTAATCACTGCCTTTATTGTGTGTGGGGTTGTTTGTAGTGTCACAGTCCTCCAGCAGTGTGGAGTGAATATATTCTGTCTGTTCTGTGCTATATAACATCCCCATTTGCACTGTAATCATCAATGTCTGAACCCCTTTCTGAATATTTAATGTGTAAAAAATCGTTTAGCGGTAATTTATTTTATTTGATTTATTTGTCACATTTCTTATATCATTTGTTTAGATTGCATGAGAGTAAGTGGCCACAACTCAAAAAGGTCATTGGCTTTTCCATTCAAAATGATAAAAGGAGTAAAATTACAGGAGTTTTGCTCTTTTTTCAGAATTAGTGGTTGGCTCTTAAAAGAGCCGTTGAGGAATTAACTATATTTGCCTGTACTGGTAAGAACTACTTCTTTTTGGGAGCTGCCTTTTTAGGCTTGGCGGCTTTAGGCTTCGCCGTCTTGGGTTTAGCCGCCTTGGCTTTCTTGGGGCTCTTGGCTGCTTTCTTTGCGGCTGCTGGCTTCTTTGCCTTCTTGGGGCTCTTCGTCGCCTTCTTGGGTGATTTCTTGACGGCTTTGGGCTTCTTTGCCGCTGCACTCTTGGGCTTCTTGGCGGCAGCGGGTTTCTTGGCCGCGGGCTTCTTCGCTTTAGGAGCCGCTTTCTTGGCTGGCTTCTTCTTGGTCTCGGCTTGCTGCTTGTTGAGCTTGAATGAACCCGATGCGCCGGTCCCCTTGACCTGCACCAGGGTGCCTTTAGTTACCAGGCCCTTGATGGCGATCTTGACGCGGGAGTTGTTCTTCTCCACGTCGTAGCCGCTGGCGGCGAGAGCTTTCTTCAAGGCGGCGAGGGACACGCCGCTCCTCTCCTTGGAGGCGGACACAGCTTTGACGATGAGCTCGCCGACGCCGGGACCTGCTTTCTTGGCTTTCGCAGCGGTCTTCTTCTTGGGCGCTTTGGCCGGGGCGGCAACAGCCGGGGCTGGGGCGGTTTCTGCCATCTTTCTCTGATCGGATCAAAAGTCTGTAAAAAGCTATTCTGGTTCCAGCAATGAATGAATGGCGCTCGCGCGGCACTGCTATTTTAAATAATCCATGAGAACCTTATAGACTCAACCCGCTCGCTCGGTGTCTGTGCGCGTCCACGAGCCCCTCGCGTGTGTTTTCTTCTCTTACATTTTGGGCAAAACCGAAGCGGTAAAATAGTTTGTCAAAGTCAAAACAAAGTTGAACACCAATCAGAGGTTCTGAGCTTTCATTAGAGACTAAAACACGCCAAGAGGAAATGTTTCTTTTGCCTCCATCAGATCAAACCCAAGGCGAGCTTCAGCCACGGGAAAAAGCCGCGTGTAAATTTGACGGATATTTTAAGTGTAAAAGTTGCTAAAAGCCCAAACGCGTCCTCTGTGTGTTCAGCAGACAGTCTCAAGGAGACTTTAACGAAATCAGCATCAGCGAGGGCGTGAGGAGGCTTTCATACAGCTGTTGTTTTAGGCAGCTTGAAGCACACGAACATCATCCGGAGGATCGAGTCTCTCTGTGACTCTCATGTCTGGCCAGCAGATGATCTGTCCTTACAATAACAATAATCACATTAATAAATTCACATGATCCCTCAAGTGTTAATGTTTTAACTATAAATCATTATATTTGTTTCTCCTCATTCATCTCAGTTTTCAGCATGTGAATGAGGATTGTGTTCGAGCTCATCTGGATGAGTTGTTAATTTTCAGACTTAAATAACTTTTTCTCCCTATTTATTTCCCTTCTTGTTCTAGCTTATACTTTTCAGAACAATGTTTGAATCTTGTTAGCATTTCTTATGTCATTGCCTCTTATATGTGTGAATTCATGTAAATAATAAAGCATAAGTCACTTATTGTAAATGTGTTATTTTTATTTTGAACCACTATAATTGATAAAATAGACCCTAAACCAACACACCAGATCAAGATAATGAAGTTGTTCAGAATTACACTGGTGTGTTAAACTGGGATTGGTGGGTCATTACTGGGATTCGGTGTAGGAATAACATGGTGGACAAAATAATAGCAGTGTGGACAAGTGGTATAAAGAATGGATGGCTGGATGATTTCCTATCACTCACATACATCTAGTTACATTATTACTTTGGGTTTAGATGGGCAACAGAATGTAAAACATTGCCAAAGAACTTTAAATACACTACTTTTTCAACTTTAAACATTGATTACTTTCACAATCACCATGCACACTCTGTGTCCACACGGTTAGCTCTTCTGATATATCAGGGTGACACTAACAGAGTGGACATTCTGACTCAAAATCAGCCACGGCACCGTGTCTGAGCAAAAACAAGCTACCATAGAAGGGTTATCTGATAAAGAATTGCGTGGTCTTTACTATGATTTTTCTACTTTTTAAAGATTTAGGTTTAGGTTACATCAGTTCTGGCTGGCTAAGAGAAAATAGAGAGTCATAGTAAATTCCCACACATGGTCCTCAAGGTTGGAATTGGTTAAGTGTCAACTGAAAACAACCTAGTTCTCCAGAACATACAGATAACATGTTCTTCTCCTCAGAAAGAAGTACAGGCAATATTTATATTTATTCTTTAGTGTTTCAGTAAAAAGAAAACCCATAGTTCATCTCTAGAAGCCAGGCTGAATGATTAAGCACTGTTACTGATACCGACCCTCAGACTAGTAGAAATCATTTAAATCATCTTAATATGTAGGCAAATAAAACTGCTATAGTTCTCATAGTTGTAAATTTGAGTTAATGTTATGCAATATGGAGCATTATGAATCTGTAAGGTTTTGTAGAATGTATAGCAATATTGTTAGGGTTTAACAGTTTAAGACCCAGAGACCAGATATGCGAAATGATGTTTTATCATCGGAGAGAATTTTACTGAATAATAGTTTGCAGTTTCATCGGTAGAGTCAGCTTCAGAGTCTCTCGGGGCGCTGGCAGGCCAGACTCTACTCTACACAGACAACTATACCCGTTTCAAGGGCACTGAATTACATCATTATGGACACGTGGGATATTACTGATTGGCATTAAGTCTAAACAATATGTCATGCGAGAATAGATAGGAGATGTGGTTGTTAATCAGGATGTATACATCAGACAATCCCAAGATTGGGGTAGTGTTGACTTCGGGGAAGTCCTAGAAAGGCGCCAAGAGGTCTAGGGTGTGAGAAAAAGTCCCAATCCAGTCGGAACACCTGCACAGAACATGCAACGTGCATGCTCATGACACACACACACACACACACACACACACACACACACACACACACACACACACACACACACACACACACACCGAATTTTCAAAAATCACAGCTTCATCTGAAAAATTATAAAACTTGGTTACTTTTCTAGCATTATAGCTTCAAAAAATGACCCCCATAGGAAATGAATGGGAAATCTACAAAAACACAATGCTGAAAAAAAGTACACAGCAGTATAGGGATGACGCTCTAAAACATCAAGACTGTGATATTGACACATCCACTCACACACGCACACTTATACACACACATGAAAAACTGAACCTATGAACCACATTTTGAATTATTAAAAATCACATCTTCGTCAGAATTATATGAAACTTTGTGACTATTCTAACATTAGGTATGTAAACACAAAAAATTGAGGGCATGATTCGAGCATGTAAAAAAAAAATACTCCCACTTGCCTCTTCGGTCAAAAATGACCACCATGGGAAATTAATGGGAAATCTGCAAAAACACAAATTCACAGAAAAAAAAAAAATCACCATTTCTAACATTTTTAAAAATATAAAAATAGTATTTGATATTTTTTTAAATATATATTCAAATCCATCCAAAAAATGTTTTATTAAATGTGTTGAAAAGTGAACTGTTAAAAAAAACAAAAAGGGAATTCACAAGCCCCTCCATAGAGACCTCTAGTGGATTACAGCCATGGTTGCATAATTTCTTAGACAATTCCAAAAGAGGGCGCTAATCTGTCTTCAAATATTTTTTTTGAAGGCCTAGTCTCTATTTTAACCTAAAATACTGCGATATAAAATAAAAATAAAAAAACAATAAAAATAAATAAATAATTTGAAATGGTAAAAATAGACAATAATTATTGCATAAATCGATCTAACAGCAGCTTTTGACACTGTGGACCACGGTCTATGTGTGGACCTTTCAGTCCCTATCATCCGCCTTGCAGAACAGGTCGGCCTCAAGGGTTCAGTCCTGCAGTGGTTTTTCTCCTACTTGAACAACTCGATCGATTTAAAATTTGTTTGAAATAAAATTAAAATTGTATTATGTCTTTCTTTTTTTTTCTTCTTTTTTTTATCATTCCCTTATTGTATAGTTGTACCTACATTTCATATTTGATCTAGTTATTTTGTAGGCTTTAATGTGAATGTTATCTGTATGCACCGGGGTCTGAGAGTGACGCAATTTCGATTCCCTGTATGTATGTACTGTATATGTGGAAATTAACAATAAAATAAATAAATTGATAATTTTCATCGTCCACTGCTCCTCTGTCCTCTGGAGTGCCACAAGGATCCATTCTTTAAGGATCTATATGCCTGTGTTTCCAAATGACGGCTCAGCTCTAGACTCCTTGCATAGTTGCCTGTCTGATATTAAACAATGGCTTTCACAAAACTTTCTTCATCTGAAAGAGAGTAAAACGGAATACATTATTTTTGGTTCCTCTATTTAAAAAAAAAAAAAACTGCTGTAAAGCTGAACAACTGGTGTTTCACTACATGTGAAAAAAAATGTGGCCCTGCCCCAGATGCAGCTCATTCAATAGTTTCTACTAAGTCTGTCAAAAAGTGTCTTACACAACAGAAGTGGTAGTTCTCAACGACACAATTATAATTAATCACAAGCATTGAGCTCTTTAACAGACAAGATGTGTGGCTCTTAAAAGAGCCTTTGGGGTGGTTAAGGTCAGCGCACACTTCACTTGGAGCTGGTGTATTTGGTGACGGCCTTTGTGCCCTCGGACACGGCGTGTTTGGCCAGCTCTCCGGGCAGCAGCAGACGCACGGCGGTCTGGATCTCTCTGGAAGTGATGGTGGAGCGCTTGTTGTAGTGCGCCAGACGAGACGCCTCACCGCCGATGCGCTCGAAGATGTCGTTGACGAAAGAGTTCATGATGCCCATCGCCTTGGAGGAGATGCCGGTGTCAGGATGAACCTGCTTCAGCACTTTGTACACATAGATGGCGTAGCTCTCCTTCCTGGACTTTCTGCGCTTCTTTCCTCCCTTACCGGCGGTCTTGGTGACGGCCTTCTTGGAGCCTTTCTTAGGCGCAGACTTTGCTGGTTCAGGCATGATGCTGAGTCGATGTGAGCTCAGTAGCGAGACAGAGGTATTTATGCACCGCCATATGCTAATTTACTGAGAGATACGGAGATCTTCTGATTGCCTGTTGTCATAGGCCGAACCTATAAACTCGTATTTCATTGGACAACTCAAAGCATCAAGATAGGAACGAGGGCCAATCACGGGCGGGTAAATATTAGCCCCCCCTACAGCTTTATGTTTGAAGGACAACCCAACAAGATTTCGTTTCCTTTGTTCATTTCCCGCCTTTTTGCTTTAATAAAAGTTTAATATTCTCCAAGATGGTGTAATCTGAAACCTCATTTTTAGACTAAAGTAAATACTCATACTCTTTTTTACTCATAAATAAGTAGATTTTATACCAGAAATTCCCTTCTACACAAAAGCCCCTTTACCACTAACATTTAATTTTTCCCCAATTGTAAATACACATCATTAATACAGCATTAAAACACCTAGAAAGACAATTTGTTTAATACTTTCTTTGCAGAACGGTCACATTCCCGAACCCGGAACAATCCTTATGTGAAAGTTAAGGGGCATAAAACAACATGAACTGCTTGTAATGTTTTTGCGGCTATTTATTAAATAAATCCTATTTCTAAGATATGGAATGTCGATACTGGGCTTTAATAAACTTGTTTATTTTAACCAGATCACCAACTTTGATATGACTCTTTATACGACAGCGTGGGTGGCTCTTAAAAGAGCCGTTGGGTTTGTTGTTTCTCTTGGTTTCAGGCGTTTAACCTCCGAAACCGTACAGGGTGCGTCCCTGTCGCTTCAGCGCGTACACAACATCCATGGCGGTGACGGTCTTTCTCTTGGCGTGCTCGGTGTAGGTCACGGCATCGCGGATAACGTTCTCCAGAAACACCTTCAACACTCCGCGGGTCTCCTCGTAGATCAGACCGGAGATGCGCTTGACGCCGCCGCGGCGAGCCAGACGACGGATGGCGGGTTTGGTGATTCCCTGGATGTTATCGCGCAAAACTTTACGGTGACGCTTGGCGCCTCCTTTACCGAGTCCCTTACCGCCTTTGCCTCTTCCAGACATGGTTATCTTAAGTAGATCAAACTACAACAACTGAAGAAAACAAGGCAGCAAAGGAGGCCAGTTATATTTGCTTAAAGGACCTGACAGAAGCCACCAACCGCGCAACAAACCCCTCCCCTCGATATTGCTCGAGCGCAAAACATTGTCATTTAACCCCTAAACCAGGGGTGTATTCCAGAAAAAAAGGTTAATATTGTCACATATACCCTGAGCTCTCGGTTGATTAACCCAAACCTGTCTTACTCGAGGTATGCTGTTTCCAAAAACACATCTGGGAATAAGTTCAGACAACTCAAAGTATGTTCCCGGTCAACACACAAGACTTTCTCAAACAGAGCGACGAATCAATGATTCACACAATGGAAACAGACGCTAAGAAAAAGCTTCTTCTTTTGATTGATGGCGATGCACATAATCTATTTAGCCGCCTATTGGGTATTTGTGCAATAATAGTCCAGGCAAAGTAACTCATTTTGGAGCCAAAAATAGAACTAATTGTAAAATATTTGTTTTCAGCTTAGATCATTTCTATGAGGTGTCCACAACAACATACTAAAAGTCCTAAGAAATCCTAGTTGAGGAAATATGTTAAATTCTCATCAATCCGAGATGTGTGCCAGTAAGGCCAGACAACAATAGACCCCAATGGGGCTATTTTTTATTCCTTTACTCCTTTCAAAGTAAGACTTTATACAATGAAAGTGTCCATGAAAAGTAAAAAAAAAAAAAAAAAAAATTGTATTACAAGTTTCTTTGAAAATGATTTTGAATATGTAAATGAGCTATACACTAATCGAATAAAGACTACCCAAAATATACCCGCATAGGCTTCATTTTTTTCCTTTGCTTCTACCACAACAAAACTTTACACAATGAAGGTCTACATCAAAAGTAAAACTTTTTTTGCAAATTAGCAATACACTAATCGAATATGCCCAAAATACTCCCTAAAAGGCTTATTTTTTTCCTTTACTCCTATCACAATCAAACCTCACACAGTGAAAGCATACATGCATGAAAAGTAAAATTGTTGTTTTCCAAGTTTCTTGGGAAAATCTATTTTAAATATGCAAATGAGCTCAACGCTATGCCTAACTGACTTACGGCCAGAAAGTTAACCTATGCATAAACACGATACATTTGAAGTCCCTTGCCACAAAAGACTTACACTCACCTAAAGGATTATTAGGAACACCATACTAATACTGTGTTTGACCCCCTTTTGCCTTCAGAACTGCCTTAATTATACTTGGCATTGATTCAGCATGGTGCTGAAAGCATTCTTTAGAACTGTTGGCCCATATTGATAGGATAGCATCTTGCAGTTGATGGAGATTTGTGGGATGCACATCAAAGGCACGAAGCTTCCGTTCCACCACATCCCAAAGATGCTCTATGGGGTTGAGATCTGGTGACTGTGGGGGCCATTTTAGTACAGTCAACTCATTGTCATGTTCAAGAAACCAATTTGAAATGATTTGAGCTTTGTGACATGGTGCATTATCCTGCTGTAAGTAGCCATCAGAGGATGGGTACATGGTGTTTATAAAGGGATGGACATGGTCAGAAACAATGCTCAAGTAGGCCGTGGCATTTAAACAATGTCCAATTGGCACTAAGGGGGCTAAAGTGTGCCAAGAAAACATCCCCCACACCATTACACCACCACCAGCAGCCTGCACAGTGGTAACAAGGCATTATGGATCCATGTTCTCATTCTGTTTACGCCAAATTCTGACTCTACCATCTGAATGTCTCAACAGAAACCGAGACTCATCAGACCAGGCAACATTTTTCCAGTCTTCAACGGTCCAATTTTGGTGAGCTTGTGCAAATTGTAGCCTCTTTTTCCTATTTGTAGTGGAGATGAGTGGTAACCGGTGGGGTCTTCTGCTGTTGTAGCCCATCCGCCTCAAGGTTGTGCGTTGTGGCTTCACAAATGCTTTGCTGCATACCTCGGTTGTAACGAGTGGTTATTTCAGTCAAAGTTGCTCTTCTATCAGCTTGAATCAGTCGGCCAATTCTCCTCTGACCTCTAGCATCAACAAGGCATTTTCGCCCACAGGACTGCCGCATACTGGAGGTTTTTCCCTTTTCACACCATTCTTTGTAAACCTTAGAAATGGTTGTGGGTGAAAATCCCAGTAACTGAGCAGATTGTGAAATACTCAGACCGGCCCGTCTGACACCAACAACCATGCCACGCTCAAAATTGCTTAAATCACCTTTCTTTCCCTTTCTGACATTCAGTTTGGAGTTCAGGAGATTGTCTTAAACCAGGACCACACCCCTAAATGCATTGAAGCAACTGCCATGGGATTGGTTGATTAGATAATTGCATTAATGAGAAATTGAACAGGTGTTCCTAATAATCATTTAGGTGAGTGTATATTGACTTTAGGAATTGTATGCCCAATCTTGCCTCCAGTTTCTTTCTAAAAAAAAAATCTTATTTTTTTTAATGTGCAAACAAGCCTTGCCTAATCAGAAGAAAGTCAGAATAGCCATATTAGTCATTAGTAACATGGTGAGATTACATTTTGGGCTGGTAGATTAACAAATTATTGGTATTGTAGGTAAATTTATGAGATTACAGGCAGAAGTCATTCTTACCAACTAAATGATTTCTCAGAAGACAGATGAAGAACCAGATAGGCACACTTTCCAGACATTCCAGCTCTTTAAAATAATTTTGCCATTTTGTAGTTAGCAAGTATTTTAGACCAGGCAGGCCACACATCAGACTTCAAATTATATTGAGCCTAATTTCATTGCTGGACAACACTTTGACAGCTTTTTCAGGGAGAAATGGAGAAGTGTAAAATATGTAATGAGTCATTCAGTGATGAAAACACATCGTTTGTTAGGACAAACAGTATTCAATAAGTGTGGTGCTGGTGTGCATATTAAGTCATTTAAAAAGAAACTTGTTATACAAAAAAAATTTACTTTTCATGTATACCTTTACTGTGTAAAGTTGTATTGTGGTTGGAGTAAAGGGGAAAAAAAGCCTATTTGGGTGTATTTTGGACATATTTGATTAGTGTATAGCTCATTTGCATAGTATAATTCATTTTCAAAGAAACTTGTAAAACAAAACAAAAATAACTGTTCATGTGTACTTTCATTGTGTAAAGTTTAATTTTGATAGGAGTAAAGGAAAAAAAAAAAGCCCCATTGGGGTCTATTGTTGTCTGGCACACATCTCGGATTGATGAGAATTTAACATATTTCCTCAACTAGGATTTCTTAGGACTTTTAGTATGTTGTTCTGGACACCTCATAGAAAAGATCTAAGCTGAAAAAAGGCTAATTGTAAAATAATTGTCGTAAAACGCTATTTTGCCTGTACGATAATTCTGTCTTTGTTTAATACGAAATCTTTATTCACTGAGAATAAGGATTATATTGTTTGTTTGAGGCTAATTAATTGAATGCAGATTCATCTGTGAGATTACAATAAAATTAAAAATATAATTTTAATTGAATTATAACATTTAAACTTTTAGTCTAACTCTTTTAAATGTTTATTATTGTGTAGTATGTAATTGAGACAAATTTGGTCATAATATAACACATCTGAATACCTCTTAATCAAACTAACCCTGGATCATGAGCCGCACCGGTGCAGGTTATGTTCAGAGAGTGAGTTGCTTTGGCTACTTACAGACCCTGAAAGTTAGTTTTTGGAACCAAAAGTTGAGGTTATTCACTTTCTTACACTTAAACATACCCAGCCAGGTATGTCACAAAACGAATGCTTTCTGGAACACACCCCCTGGGTGCATGGAGACAGTGACATTGAACTAACAGTGATTATGAGCATAAGATCATGCAGGTGTGTATATCTACAGAACACTAGTGAGTGTGGGCATTTTCAACCACTTTACCCAATTTGCTCTAATCCACTGGGGGCTTTGGCCACTTATTGGTAAATGCCCATTTTGGTTTAGCGTGTCTACTTATCAGTAGTCTAATTGATGCTTCCTCATTAGAGAGAAAACACATGTGCATCCTATCCAGAAGAATTGTGTGTTGAACCACCTCACCTATGACTTCCCATAGAGCAGGGGTGTCCAACCCTGCTCCTGTAATCAAACACACCTGAACCAGCTAATAATCATGATGCTAGATAATTACAGACAGGTGTGTTGGAGCAGTGCTGGAACTGAAATCTGCAGGCCGGTAGCTCTCCAGGACCAGGTTTGGACACCCCTGCCATAGAGCAATATATTGTTTATTTCTCTGAATAACAAGGAAATTGTTAGAAACCATAGGGTTTAATAATGTACATTACATCTTTGAAAAATTCATTATGAAATAAAATTGTGCGTCCATTTTGACACTACACAAAAATACGCCTTACGGAACAAAAATATATTGCAGTATATTGGAAAATATCATGTAATACATTAGGCAATATATTCACATATATGGGATCTAATATTTATACTCCCCAATATATTGAAAGCGGCAATCATTTCTATAGTTTGCAATATATTACAGGAACATATAATATATTGTATAATACCATCAATATATTCCATGTATTTACAATATATTATAATATATTTCAAGCAATGTATAGGTAAATATATTTTCCTTTCGTACGGGACATTTCCATTTTTAAGCATTGTCTGTGCTTATAACAAAGGACCCAGGAACTAACCGTTTAAACTGGAAAGTGTCTCATTCTGTGCAGTTTTGGTGGCTCTTAAAAGAGCCTTTGGGATTTGGTGCGGGTTTAGGCGCGCTCTCCGCGGATGCGGCGGGCCAGCTGGATGTCTTTGGGCATGATGGTGACCCTCTTAGCGTGGATGGCGCACAGGTTGGTGTCCTCAAACAGGCCGACCAAATAAGCCTCGCTGGACTCCTGCAGGGCCATGACAGCGGAGCTCTGGAAGCGCAGATCCGTCTTGAAGTCCTGAGCGATTTCTCTCACCAGCCGCTGGAAGGGCAGTTTGCGGATCAGCAGCTCGGTGGACTTCTGATAACGGCGGATCTCTCGCAGAGCCACGGTCCCGGGCCTGTAGCGATGAGGCTTCTTGACGCCGCCGGTGGCCGGAGCGCTCTTACGGGCGGCTTTAGTGGCGAGCTGCTTCCTTGGGGCTTTGCCACCGGTGGACTTACGAGCGGTCTGCTTGGTTCTTGCCATTGCTGTAGTTCAGATCTCGCTGTTCTGCTGGCGCTGGAAATGCGGTTTATCTGTTACACGCCTGCTTTTAAAGCATTGGATCGGCATAAGCTCATAGCGTCGAGAGCGCAGAGGCTTGTGATTGGATGATATGTAACATACGCTTATGACTTCTAGCCAATGACTGCGCGTTTCCTCTTTTCGAACAAGCCGAGGGTTTCCCGCTCAATGTGCCGTTCTCTTTACTCCTTAGCTCATTAAACAGTGCTCCCACCCATGCGTTACACTTGCATTGCTGTTTTTATTTGTTCTGAAATATTCATCGTATGCTTAATGGCTGTGCAGATCTCGGATTAGAACAAAATCACTTTTAACATAAACGCAGTGCAATCAAACAGGACACACACAAAAACATCTCTACCAAACAAACTATACGGGATTTACATGTTCATCATAAGAACGCACTTTATCTCTGCTAGTGCTGCAAATGGGCGAAATAATTGTATGATGAGCAGTCGCTAACCAACTCATTAACTTTGCATTAAATCATAATCAAAGTGCCCTTTACAAGATGAAATGGGTGGCTCTTAAAAGAGCCTTTGGGTAATCATAACGGTTCTTAAGTCTGTTTATTTGGACTTGGCGGGCTTCTCGGTCTTCTTGGGCAGCAGCACGGCCTGGATGTTGGGCAGCACGCCACCCTGAGCGATGGTCACTCCGCCCAGGAGTTTGTTCAGCTCCTCGTCGTTGCGCACCGCCAGCTGCAGGTGACGGGGGATGATGCGGGTCTTCTTGTTGTCCCGAGCGGCGTTTCCAGCCAACTCCAGGATCTCAGCGGTGAGATACTCGAGCACAGCCGCCAGATAAACCGGAGCACCGGCACCGACACGCTCAGCGTAATTTCCTTTACGGAGAAGCCTGTGAACACGGCCGACGGGGAACTGCAGTCCCGCCCTAGAGGAGCGAGTCTTAGCCTTCGCTCTGGCTTTGCCACCGGTTTTGCCTCTGCCGCTCATTGTATTTTTGTTAATTCAATTAAAACAACCCTCTCAGTCGCTGTATGCAGAATGAGAGGTCGCCCAGCCACACACACTATATTTAAAGGAGAGTGCCCCTCGCGCATTGGTTTAGAATCTGATATGATTTCAACCAATCACTGATCTTCCCTCCAACCCCGCGCGCGCGCGCGCACACACACACACACACACACACACACACACGTTCTGATTATGCACAAGTAAAATAGAAGAGATTAAATCATATAGGAGATTCATAAATGGGTGTAAAGAAATTATAGATTCCTTAAAAAATCCCTTTCTGGTTTGCACATTGCACATTTAAAAATGTAGTTAAACTATTAAATGTAAAACATTTTTCAAATAATTTACTTATAATATCAAGTACACTATTACATGGAATATGGATATTATGCTCCTACCAAAAGTGCTATAAGTTACACCTTTCGCACAAATTCTGTGCACTTTGAGGTACATTATTATTCCTATTGTAATGGACCATTGTGTGCGCGCGCGTACTTGGATCACTGCCTGAGCCCATATAAGCAGTTAAGTTTATTTTTAATAAATGCCTAATGTATATAAACGGTTTACTCAACTTGAGGGATTCAAACGACTTAGTAAATAGACGAGTTTTGCTCTTTATGCGGAGTAAGTGGTTGGCTCTTAAAAGAGCCGTTGAGTTAGAAGCAGTGGAGGTTTATTTCTTTTTGGGAGCTGCCTTTTTAGGCTTGGCGGCTTTAGGCTTTGCCGTCTTGGGTTTAGCCACCTTGGCTTTCTTGGGGCTCTTGGCTGCTTTCTTAGCGGCTGCTGGCTTCTTTGCCTTCTTGGGGCTCTTCGTCGCCTTCTTAGCGGCGGGTTTCGTGGCCTTCTTGGGTGATTTCTTGACGGCTTTGGGCTTCTTTGCCGCTGCGCTCTTGGGCTTCTTGGCGGCAGCGGGTTTCTTGGCCGCGGGCTTCTTCGCTTTAGGAGCCGCTTTCTTGGCTGGCTTCTTCTTGGTCTCGGCTTGCTGCTTGTTGAGCTTGAATGAGCCCGAGGCGCCGGTTCCTTTGACCTGCACCAGGGTGCCTTTAGTCACCAGGCCCTTGATGGCGATCTTGACGCGGGAGTTGTTCTTCTCCACGTCGTAGCCGCTGGCGGCGAGAGCTTTCTTCAGGGCGGCGAGGGACACGCCGCTCCTCTCCTTGGACGCGGACACCGCTTTGACGATGAGCTCGCCGACGCCTGGACCTGCTTTCTTAGCCTTCGCGGCAGACTTCTTCTTGGGCGCTTTGGCCGGTGCTGGGGCGGTTTCTGCCATCTTTCTCTGGTCAGATCTAAAGTCTTTCAAAAGCTGTTCTGGTTTGAGAATGAATGGCGCTCGCGCGGCGCTGCTCACTTCAATAACACATGAGAACCTTATAGGCTCAACCTGCCCGCTCGGTGTCTCTGCGCCTCCACGAGCCTCTCAAGCGTGTGTTTTCTTCCCTCACATTTGTGGCAAAACTGAAGTGGTAAAATAGTTTGTCACAGTCAAATCAAAGTGAACACAAGGCAGAGGTTCCTAGCTTCCATTGGAGACTAAAACACGCGAAGAGGACATGTTTAGTTTGCCATCGTCAGATCAAACCCAAGGCGAGCTTCAGCCACGGGGAAAAGCCGCGTGTAAATTTGACGGATATTTTAAGTGTAAAAGTTGATAAAAACCCAAACGCGTCCTCTGTGTGTTCAGCAAACAGTCTGAAAGAGACTTTAATAAAATCAGTATCACTGAGGGCATGAGAAGGCTTCCATACAGCTTTTGTTTTGGGCAGCTTGAAGCACACGATATTGTTGTGCCTCAAACGTAAAACCAAAACACACCTATCACTATTGCCCTGCACCAAAACTGAGAAATGTTTCGGCCTAAAGCAACATACTTTGGACATTGATGTGCTTAAATAGATATAATTTTGCTCTTAAAACTGAACACTGGTAGTGTTGTTTTATTCTTTGTTTGGTTGGATGGCATTTTGATAACATCAATGACAATGTTTTAAGGATCAAACATTTTTACATTTTGTTTTATTACTGAAAATTACTCTGAAACACTGAAGCATAATGTTGAACTAGATGCAATTTCTTAGAAACTGTCCCTATTAACTTTGATAATATTAGCAGTTGGTCAGATGTCTTACTCTTTATTTTTTAAACCAAAAGGACATTTATATTTGTATGATCTACATTGTGTGGTGAAAAGGTGTAATATATAGGCCTACATGAATATATATGAATTATTAAGTGTTGTGCTGACGAAACTTACCAATTCACACACATGGATGTGCTCTTTGATTCCAACCTTTCATTTGAAAGCCACGTTTCTAGCATCTGTAAAACTGCATTTCTGACCTGACGCTGTTTGTTAATAGGCCAGAGGAGAACTGGCACCCCGACTGAGCCTGGTTTCTCCCAAGGTTTATTATTCTCCATCATGCCCTGATGGAGTTTTGGTTCCTTGCCACTGTCGCCTTTGGCTTGGCTTGCTCAGCTGGGGACATTAAAATTTATTTGGAACTAAATTTCCAAATAAAATTAATTACTAACTTATCTATATCAACAATATCACTGATCTTCAAACATTGTCGCTATATGATAATTGAAATGAGCTGATGGCATCACCGTTTTCTCCAGAACGACTGTACAGCCGAATCCAATTTTGTTGCAATATTTACCTGTTTAACACTGTGAAGCTGCTTTGAAACAATCAGCATTGTCAAAGCGCTATATAAATAAGGTTGACTTGACTTGACGTGACTTGTAGTTACAATATACAATATAAGCTTGCTGGTCCACAGATATAAAGCAGACAGTTAAAAATGACTAAATGAATAAGGAAAAGCAAAAGCACAATCTAAATGCAAACAGGTCAAAGGTATAAAGATCTGTAATAAAACACATGCAGCCCCTGAAAACAGGGCCTAAAGTTCAAACTTTCTCTCCAAGGCCCTGTTGGTCAGGACCCAGAGATAGAGGTCAGGCTATCTATATCAGGGCACATAGATAGGGGTCAGACTGTCTTTGTCAGACCGTCTCTGGAAAGCAAATTAGAAACACCATACAGCAGACATAGAGTCAAAATCATATTAAATAATAGTTAAATGTATTAATGATCAAATAAAATTGATTGTCAATAATTCATTATTTTGAAAGGATAATAACTGATTATTAAATTCATGAGGTTATTAAAAATCATTCAAAAGGATAAGATGGATATGATGAAGATGCATATGATGAAGAGGCAAGGGTGTCGGCCCACTCCCCCCTTCATCATATATTGTGATTACTGGATTTTCTGGATTCATGCGCCTCTGATGACAATTTCAGACTCCTCCATGATTTCCAAGTGGGAGAACTTGCAAAATAGCAGGTGTTCAAATACTTATTTTCCTCATTTTATATATATATATATATATATATATATATATATATATATATAATAAAATAATATTTATCTAATATTTATATTCCTATATTATTATAATGATTAATAGTCTGACCCCTATCTATGTGCCCTGATATAGATAGCCTGACCTCTATCTCTGGGTCCTGACCAACAGGGCCTTGGAGAGAAAGTTTGAACTTCCAAGAGGTGAATCCTGCCTGTTGTTAGTAACCCCAGGACAGGAAGGGGTGGGAGGATTTGAGTCTCCCAATTGTGATTTCTTCCCATTTATATAGTGTGATTTTTCCCATTGATAGAAGTACATTTTTGTCTTTATATTTCTTTTATAGAATGAGGTAGATGACATTAGTCATACTTTACTTTCTGGAGATGTGTTTGTCATGTGGTGTTGATATCTTGTTCTGTTGATAAGCTCAATGCTGCACTAACCTTGGAGGAGAGATGTGCCCTAGAGTCTGTCTGTCTGTCTGTCTGTGTGTGTGTGTGTGTGTGTGTGTGTGTGTGTGTGTGTGTGTGTGTGTGTGTGTGTGTGTGTGTGTGTGTGTGTGTGTGTGTGTGTGTGTGTGTGTGTGTGTGTGTGTGTGTGTGTGTGTGTTACATGTTCTGTGCAGGTCTATGGAATGGATTGGACCGCTTTTCTCACACCCTAGACCTCTTGGCGTCTTTCTAGGACTCCCCTGAAGTCAACACTACCCCAATCTTGGGGTTGTCTGATGTATACATCCTGATTAACAACAACAACATCTCCTATCTATTCTCGTGTGACACATTGTTTAGACTTTATGCCAATCAGTAATATTCCACGTGTTTGTAATGATGTAAATCATGCCCTTGAAATTGGTATAACTGGTGTGGTAATTTTGTGTAGAGTAGAGTCTGGCCTGACACCGCCCTGAGAGACTCTAAAGCTGACTCTACTGATGAAACTGCAAACTATTCTTCAGTAAAATTCTCTCCGATGATTGAACATCCTGACTCCTGGTCTTCATTTTGCATATCTGGTCTATGTGTCAAAACTGTCAACCCCTAACAATGATTTTTAACTTTTTATTTGTATGATACAGCTGCAAATAAATATTTGAACACCTGTCTATCAGCTAGAATTCTGACCCTCAAAGACTCCCAAAAGTCTGCCTTTAAAATGTCCACTTCCACTCCATTTATTATGCTACATTAGATGCACCTGTCTGAGGTCATTAGCTGCATAAAGACACCTGTCCACCCCATACAATCAGTAAGAATCCAACTACTAACATGACCAAGACCAAGACCAAGACCAAAGAGCTGTCCAAAGACACTAGAGACAAAATTGTACACCTCCACAAGGCTGGAAAGCGTTACAGGGAAATTGCCAAGCAGCTTGGTAAAAAAAAGGGCCACTGTTGGAGCAATCATTAGAAAATGGAAGAAATTAAACATGAATGTCAATTTTCCTTTGGACTGGGGCTCTATGCAAGATCTCACCTCATGGGGTCTCAATGATCCTAAGAAAGGTGAGAAATCCGCCCAGGTCTACACGGGAGGAGCTGGTCAATGACCTGAAAAGAGCTGGGACCACGGTTTCCAAGGTTACTATTGGTAACAAACTAAGTCATGGTTTGAAATCATGCATGGCATGGAAGTTTCCCCTGCCTAAACCAGCACATGTCCAGGCCCGTCTTAAGTTTGCCAATTACCATATGGATGATCCAGAGGAGTCATGGGAGAAACTCACGTGGTCAGATGAGACCAAAATATAACTTTTTGGTCATAATTCATCTAAAGTGTTTGGAGGAAGAACAATGATGAGGACCATCCCAAGAACACCATCCCTACTGTGAAGCATGGGGGTGGTAGCATCATGGTTTTGGGGTGTTTTTCTGCACATGGGACAGGGGCCAGCAAGTGTGCCAAGGAGTGGGCCAAAATCCATCCTGCAGTGTGTGTGCAAACCTGGTGAAAAACTACGAGAAATGCTTGACCTCTGTAATTGCAAACAAAGACTGCTGTACCAAATATTAACATTGATTTTATCAGGTGTTCAAATACTTATTTGCAGCTGTATCATACAAATACATAGTACAAAATCATACATTGTGTACATTGTGATTTCTGTTTTATTTTTTTTTATTTTTTTTAGATTGTCTCTCACAGTGGACAAGCACCTACGATGACAATTTCAGACCCCTCCATGACTTCTAAATGGGAGAACTTGCAAAATAGCAGGGTGTTCAAATACTTATTTTCCGCACTGTGTGTGTGTGTGTGTGTGTGTGTGTGTGTGTGTGTGTGTGTGTATATATATATATATATATATATATATATATATAGAGAGAGAGAGAGAGAGAGAGAGAGAGAGAGAGAGAGAGAGAGAGAGAGGTATATTGACGCGGCAGTGGATTTCAGAATCCCTCTTTCAACTTACACACCAGTTGATACGAATACAACAACAACAAATGTTCAGTTCAATGCTATTTAAACATTTAAGTCAATTATTGTGTTAGACTAGCAAAACAGAGAGATCATAATTATTTGTTGAGAAATTCAAAACATTGCTCTAATTATTATTATTGTTATTATTATTATTATTATTTTTATTTTTATTTTATATACACATATCTTCTGGTATGCGACAATGTTTTTTTTTTTTTTCAGGCCTTTCCAAGCATTTAGCACATCCATCTGTGTTTAATGTCATGAATAAAACTGTAGGGTTGCCAAATCACACATTTAGATTAAAATATGCATTTTCATGCATCATGAAGTTTACACAAGAAACAGTAACAGGAGTCCTTTACGTTTAGGCCCTGTTTTCAGGGGCTGCATGTGTTTTATTACAGATCTTTATACCTTTGACCTGTTTGCATTTAGATTGTGCTTTTGCTTTTCCTTATTCATTTAGTCATTTTTAACTGTCTGCTTTATATCTGTGGACCAGCAAGCTTATATTGTATATTGTAACTACAAGTCACGTCAAGTCAAGTCAACCTTATTTATATAGCGCTTTGACAATGCTGATTGTTTCAAAGCAGCTTCACAGTGTTAAACAGGTAAATATTGCAACAAAATTGGATTCGGCTGTACAGTCGTTCTGGAGAAAACGGTGATGCCATCAGCTCATTTCAATTATCATATAGCGACAATGTTTGAAGATCAGTGATATTGTTGATATAGATAAGTTAGTAATTAATTTTATTTGGAAATTTAGTTCCAAATAAATTTTAATGTCCCCAGCTGAGCAAGCCAAGCCAAAGGCGACAGTGGCAAGGAACCAAAACTCCATCAGGGCATGATGGAGAATAATAAACCTTGGGAGAAACCAGGCTCAGTCGGGGTGCCAGTTCTCCTCTGGCCTATTAACAAACAGCGTCAGGTCAGAAATGCAGTTTTACAGATGCTAGAAACGTGGCTTTCAAATGAAAGGTTGGAATCAAAGAGCACATCCATGTGTGTGAATTGGTAAGTTTCGTCAGCACAACACTTAATAATTCATATATATTCATGTAGGCCTATATATTACACCTTTTCACCACACAATGTAGATCATACAAATATAAATGTCCTTTTGGTTTAAAAAATAAAGAGTAAGACATCTGACCAACTGCTAATATTATCAAAGTTAATAGGGACAGTTTCTAAGAAATTGCATCTAGTTCAACATTATGCTTCAGTGTTTCAGAGTAATTTTCAGTAATAAAACAAAATGTAAAAATGTTTGATCCTTAAAACATTGTCATTGATGTTATCAAAATGCCATCCAACCAAACAAAGAATAAAACAACACTACCAGTGTTCAGTTTTAAGAGCAAAATTATATCTATTTAAGCACATCAATGTCCAAAGTATGTTGCTTTAGGCCGAAACATTTCTCAGTTTTGGTGCAGGGCAATAGTGATAGGTGTGTTTTGGTTTTACGTTTGAGGCACAACAATATCGTGTGCTTCAAGCTGCCCAAAACAAAAGCTGTATGGAAGCCTTCTCATGCCCTCAGTGATACTGATTTTATTAAAGTCTCTTTCAGACTGTTTGCTGAACACACAGAGGACGCGTTTGGGTTTTTATCAACTTTTACACTTAAAATATCCGTCAAATTTACACGCGGCTTTTCCCCGTGGCTGAAGCTCGCCTTGGGTTTGATCTGACGATGGCAAACTAAACATGTCCTCTTCGCGTGTTTTAGTCTCCAATGGAAGCTAGGAACCTCTGCCTTGTGTTCACTTTGATTTGACTGTGACAAACTATTTTACCACTTCAGTTTTGCCACAAATGTGAGGGAAGAAAACACACGCTTGAGAGGCTCGTGGAGGCGCAGAGACACCGAGCGGGCAGGTTGAGCCTATAAGGTTCTCATGTGTTATTGAAGTGAGCAGCGCCGCGCGAGCGCCATTCATTCTCAAACCAGAACAGCTTTTGAAAGACTTTAGATCTGACCAGAGAAAGATGGCAGAAACCGCCCCAGCACCGGCCAAAGCGCCCAAGAAGAAGTCTGCCGCGAAGGCTAAGAAAGCAGGTCCAGGCGTCGGCGAGCTCATCGTCAAAGCGGTGTCCGCGTCCAAGGAGAGGAGCGGCGTGTCCCTCGCCGCCCTGAAGAAAGCTCTCGCCGCCAGCGGCTACGACGTGGAGAAGAACAACTCCCGCGTCAAGATCGCCATCAAGGGCCTGGTGACTAAAGGCACCCTGGTGCAGGTCAAAGGAACCGGCGCCTCGGGCTCATTCAAGCTCAACAAGCAGCAAGCCGAGACCAAGAAGAAGCCAGCCAAGAAAGCGGCTCCTAAAGCGAAGAAGCCCGCGGCCAAGAAACCCGCTGCCGCCAAGAAGCCCAAGAGCGCAGCGGCAAAGAAGCCCAAAGCCGTCAAGAAATCACCCAAGAAGGCCACGAAACCCGCCGCTAAGAAGGCGACGAAGAGCCCCAAGAAGGCAAAGAAGCCAGCAGCCGCTAAGAAAGCAGCCAAGAGCCCCAAGAAAGCCAAGGTGGCTAAACCCAAGACGGCAAAGCCTAAAGCCGCCAAGCCTAAAAAGGCAGCTCCCAAAAAGAAATAAACCTCCACTGCTTCTAACTCAACGGCTCTTTTAAGAGCCAACCACTTACTCCGCATAAAGAGCAAAACTCGTCTATTTACTAAGTCGTTTGAATCCCTCAAGTTGAGTAAACCGTTTATATACATTAGGCATTTATTAAAAATAAACTTAACTGCTTATATGGGCTCAGGCAGTGATCCAAGTACGCGCGCGCACACAATGGTCCATTACAATAGGAATAATAATGTACCTCAAAGTGCACAGAATTTGTGCGAAAGGTGTAACTTATAGCACTTTTGGTAGGAGCATAATATCCATATTCCATGTAATAGTGTACTTGATATTATAAGTAAATTATTTGAAAAATGTTTTACATTTAATAGTTTAACTACATTTTTAAATGTGCAATGTGCAAACCAGAAAGGGATTTTTTAAGGAATCTATAATTTCTTTACACCCATTTATGAATCTCCTATATGATTTAATCTCTTCTATTTTACTTGTGCATAATCAGAACGTGTGTGTGTGTGTGTGTGTGTGTGTGTGTGCGCGCGCGCGCGCGGGGTTGGAGGGAAGATCAGTGATTGGTTGAAATCATATCAGATTCTAAACCAATGCGCGAGGGGCACTCTCCTTTAAATATAGTGTGTGTGGCTGGGCGACCTCTCATTCTGCATACAGCGACTGAGAGGGTTGTTTTAATTGAATTAACAAAAATACAATGAGCGGCAGAGGCAAAACCGGTGGCAAAGCCAGAGCGAAGGCTAAGACTCGCTCCTCTAGGGCGGGACTGCAGTTCCCCGTCGGCCGTGTTCACAGGCTTCTCCGTAAAGGAAATTACGCTGAGCGTGTCGGTGCCGGTGCTCCGGTTTATCTGGCGGCTGTGCTCGAGTATCTCACCGCTGAGATCCTGGAGTTGGCTGGAAACGCCGCTCGGGACAACAAGAAGACCCGCATCATCCCCCGTCACCTGCAGCTGGCGGTGCGCAACGACGAGGAGCTGAACAAACTCCTGGGCGGAGTGACCATCGCTCAGGGTGGCGTGCTGCCCAACATCCAGGCCGTGCTGCTGCCCAAGAAGACCGAGAAGCCCGCCAAGTCCAAATAAACAGACTTAAGAACCGTTATGATTACCCAAAGGCTCTTTTAAGAGCCACCCATTTCATCTTGTAAAGGGCACTTTGATTATGATTTAATGCAAAGTTAATGAGTTGGTTAGCGACTGCTCATCATACAATTATTTCGCCCATTTGCAGCACTAGCAGAGATAAAGTGCGTTCTTATGATGAACATGTAAATCCCGTATAGTTTGTTTGGTAGAGATGTTTTTGTGTGTGTCCTGTTTGATTGCACTGCGTTTATGTTAAAAGTGATTTTGTTCTAATCCGAGATCTGCACAGCCATTAAGCATACGATGAATATTTCAGAACAAATAAAAACAGCAATGCAAGTGTAACGCATGGGTGGGAGCACTGTTTAATGAGCTAAGGAGTAAAGAGAACGGCACATTGAGCGGGAAACCCTCGGCTTGTTCGAAAAGAGGAAACGCGCAGTCATTGGCTAGAAGTCATAAGCGTATGTTACATATCATCCAATCACAAGCCTCTGCGCTCTCGACGCTATGAGCTTATGCCGATCCAATGCTTTAAAAGCAGGCGTGTAACAGATAAACCGCATTTCCAGCGCCAGCAGAACAGCGAGATCTGAACTACAGCAATGGCAAGAACCAAGCAGACCGCTCGTAAGTCCACCGGTGGCAAAGCCCCAAGGAAGCAGCTCGCCACTAAAGCCGCCCGTAAGAGCGCTCCGGCCACCGGCGGCGTCAAGAAGCCTCATCGCTACAGGCCCGGGACCGTGGCTCTGCGAGAGATCCGCCGTTATCAGAAGTCCACCGAGCTGCTGATCCGCAAACTGCCCTTCCAGCGGCTGGTGAGAGAAATCGCTCAGGACTTCAAGACGGATCTGCGCTTCCAGAGCTCCGCTGTCATGGCCCTGCAGGAGTCCAGCGAGGCTTATTTGGTCGGCCTGTTTGAGGACACCAACCTGTGCGCCATCCACGCTAAGAGGGTCACCATCATGCCCAAAGACATCCAGCTGGCCCGCCGCATCCGCGGAGAGCGCGCCTAAACCCGCACCAAATCCCAAAGGCTCTTTTAAGAGCCACCAAAACTGCACAGAATGAGACACTTTCCAGTTTAAACGGTTAGTTCCTGGGTCCTTTGTTATAAGCACAGACAATGCTTAAAAATGGAAATGTCCCGTACGAAAGGAAAATATATTTACCTATACATTGCTTGAAATATATTATAATATATTGTAAATACATGGAATATATTGATGGTATTATACAATATATTATATGTTCCTGTAATATATTGCAAACTATAGAAATGATTGCCGCTTTCAATATATTGGGGAGTATAAATATTAGATCCCATATATGTGAATATATTGCCTAATGTATTACATGATATTTTCCAATATACTGCAATATATTTTTGTTCCGTAAGGCGTATTTTTGTGTAGTGTCAAAATGGACGCACAATTTTATTTCATAATGAATTTTTCAAAGATGTAATGTACATTATTAAACCCTATGGTTTCTAACAATTTCCTTGTTATTCAGAGAAATAAACAATATATTGCTCTATGGCAGGGGTGTCCAAACCTGGTCCTGGAGAGCTACCGGCCTGCAGATTTCAGTTCCAGCACTGCTCCAACACACCTGTCTGTAATTATCTAGCATCATGATTATTAGCTGGTTCAGGTGTGTTTGATTACAGGAGCAGGGTTGGACACCCCTGCTCTATGGGAAGTCATAGGTGAGGTGGTTCAACACACAATTCTTCTGGATAGGATGCACATGTGTTTTCTCTCTAATGAGGAAGCATCAATTAGACTACTGATAAGTAGACACGCTAAACCAAAATGGGCATTTACCAATAAGTGGCCAAAGCCCCCAGTGGATTAGAGCAAATTGGGTAAAGTGGTTGAAAATGCCCACACTCACTAGTGTTCTGTAGATATACACACCTGCATGATCTTATGCTCATAATCACTGTTAGTTCAATGTCACTGTCTCCATGCACCCAGGGGGTGTGTTCCAGAAAGCATTCGTTTTGTGACATACCTGGCTGGGTATGTTTAAGTGTAAGAAAGTGAATAACCTCAACTTTTGGTTCCAAAAACTAACTTTCAGGGTCTGTAAGTAGCCAAAGCAACTCACTCTCTGAACATAACCTGCACCGGTGCGGCTCATGATCCAGGGTTAGTTTGATTAAGAGGTATTCAGATGTGTTATATTATGACCAAATTTGTCTCAATTACATACTACACAATAATAAACATTTAAAAGAGTTAGACTAAAAGTTTAAATGTTATAATTCAATTAAAATTATATTTTTAATTTTATTGTAATCTCACAGATGAATCTGCATTCAATTAATTAGCCTCAAACAAACAATATAATCCTTATTCTCAGTGAATAAAGATTTCGTATTAAACAAAGACAGAATTATCGTACAGGCAAAATAGCGTTTTACGACAATTATTTTACAATTAGCCTTTTTTCAGCTTAGATCTTTTCTATGAGGTGTCCAGAACAACATACTAAAAGTCCTAAGAAATCCTAGTTGAGGAAATATGTTAAATTCTCATCAATCCGAGATGTGTGCCAGACAACAATAGACCCCAATGGGGCTTTTTTTTTTTCCTTTACTCCTATCAAAATTAAACTTTACACAATGAAAGTACACATGAACAGTTATTTTTGTTTTGTTTTACAAGTTTCTTTGAAAATGAATTATACTATGCAAATGAGCTATACACTAATCAAATATGTCCAAAATACACCCAAATAGGCTTTTTTTCCCCTTTACTCCAACCACAATACAACTTTACACAGTAAAGGTATACATGAAAAGTAAATTTTTTTTGTATAACAAGTTTCTTTTTAAATGACTTAATATGCACACCAGCACCACACTTATTGAATACTGTTTGTCCTAACAAACGATGTGTTTTCATCACTGAATGACTCATTACATATTTTACACTTCTCCATTTCTCCCTGAAAAAGCTGTCAAAGTGTTGTCCAGCAATGAAATTAGGCTCAATATAATTTGAAGTCTGATGTGTGGCCTGCCTGGTCTAAAATACTTGCTAACTACAAAATGGCAAAATTATTTTAAAGAGCTGGAATGTCTGGAAAGTGTGCCTATCTGGTTCTTCATCTGTCTTCTGAGAAATCATTTAGTTGGTAAGAATGACTTCTGCCTGTAATCTCATAAATTTACCTACAATACCAATAATTTGTTAATCTACCAGCCCAAAATGTAATCTCACCATGTTACTAATGACTAATATGGCTATTCTGACTTTCTTCTGATTAGGCAAGGCTTGTTTGCACATTAAAAAAAATAAGATTTTTTTTTTAGAAAGAAACTGGAGGCAAGATTGGGCATACAATTCCTAAAGTCAATATACACTCACCTAAATGATTATTAGGAACACCTGTTCAATTTCTCATTAATGCAATTATCTAATCAACCAATCCCATGGCAGTTGCTTCAATGCATTTAGGGGTGTGGTCCTGGTTTAAGACAATCTCCTGAACTCCAAACTGAATGTCAGAAAGGGAAAGAAAGGTGATTTAAGCAATTTTGAGCGTGGCATGGTTGTTGGTGTCAGACGGGCCGGTCTGAGTATTTCACAATCTGCTCAGTTACTGGGATTTTCACCCACAACCATTTCTAAGGTTTACAAAGAATGGTGTGAAAAGGGAAAAACCTCCAGTATGCGGCAGTCCTGTGGGCGAAAATGCCTTGTTGATGCTAGAGGTCAGAGGAGAATTGGCCGACTGATTCAAGCTGATAGAAGAGCAACTTTGACTGAAATAACCACTCGTTACAACCGAGGTATGCAGCAAAGCATTTGTGAAGCCACAACGCACAACCTTGAGGCGGATGGGCTACAACAGCAGAAGACCCCACCGGTTACCACTCATCTCCACTACAAATAGGAAAAAGAGGCTACAATTTGCACAAGCTCACCAAAATTGGACCGTTGAAGACTGGAAAAATGTTGCCTGGTCTGATGAGTCTCGGTTTCTGTTGAGACATTCAGATGGTAGAGTCAGAATTTGGCGTAAACAGAATGAGAACATGGATCCATAATGCCTTGTTACCACTGTGCAGGCTGCTGGTGGTGGTGTAATGGTGTGGGGGATGTTTTCTTGGCACACTTTAGCCCCCTTAGTGCCAATTGGACATTGTTTAAATGCCACGGCCTACTTGAGCATTGTTTCTGACCATGTCCATCCCTTTATAAACACCATGTACCCATCCTCTGATGGCTACTTACAGCAGGATAATGCACCATGTCACAAAGCTCAAATCATTTCAAATTGGTTTCTTGAACATGACAATGAGTTGACTGTACTAAAATGGCCCCCACAGTCACCAGATCTCAACCCCATAGAGCATCTTTGGGATGTGGTGGAACGGAAGCTTCGTGCCTTTGATGTGCATCCCACAAATCTCCATCAACTGCAAGATGCTATCCTATCAATATGGGCCAACAGTTCTAAAGAATGCTTTCAGCACCATGCTGAATCAATGCCAAGTATAATTAAGGCAGTTCTGAAGGCAAAAGGGGGTCAAACACAGTATTAGTATGGTGTTCCTAATAATCCTTTAGGTGAGTGTAAGTCTTTTGTGGCAAGGGACTTCAAATGTATCGTGTTTATGCATAGGTTAACTTTCTGGCCGTAAGTCAGTTAGGCATAGCGTTGAGCTCATTTGCATATTTAAAATAGATTTTCCCAAGAAACTTGGAAAACAACAATTTTACTTTTCATGCATGTATGCTTTCACTGTGTGAGGTTTGATTGTGATAGGAGTAAAGGAAAAAAATAAGCCTTTTAGGGAGTATTTTGGGCATATTCGATTAGTGTATTGCTAATTTGCAAAAAAAGTTTTACTTTTGATGTAGACCTTCATTGTGTAAAGTTTTGTTGTGGTAGAAGCAAAGGAAAAAAATGAAGCCTATGCGGGTATATTTTGGGTAGTCTTTATTCGATTAGTGTATAGCTCATTTACATATTCAAAATCATTTTCAAAGAAACTTGTAATACAATTTTTTTTTTTTTTTTTTTTACTTTTCATGGACACTTTCATTGTATAAAGTCTTACTTTGAAAGGAGTAAAGGAATAAAAAATAGCCCCATTGGGGTCTATTGTTGTCTGGCCTTACTGGCACACATCTCGGATTGATGAGAATTTAACATATTTCCTCAACTAGGATTTCTTAGGACTTTTAGTATGTTGTTGTGGACACCTCATAGAAATGATCTAAGCTGAAAACAAATATTTTACAATTAGTTCTATTTTTGGCTCCAAAATGAGTTACTTTGCCTGGACTATTATTGCACAAATACCCAATAGGCGGCTAAATAGATTATGTGCATCGCCATCAATCAAAAGAAGAAGCTTTTTCTTAGCGTCTGTTTCCATTGTGTGAATCATTGATTCGTCGCTCTGTTTGAGAAAGTCTTGTGTGTTGACCGGGAACATACTTTGAGTTGTCTGAACTTATTCCCAGATGTGTTTTTGGAAACAGCATACCTCGAGTAAGACAGGTTTGGGTTAATCAACCGAGAGCTCAGGGTATATGTGACAATATTAACCTTTTTTTCTGGAATACACCCCTGGTTTAGGGGTTAAATGACAATGTTTTGCGCTCGAGCAATATCGAGGGGAGGGGTTTGTTGCGCGGTTGGTGGCTTCTGTCAGGTCCTTTAAGCAAATATAACTGGCCTCCTTTGCTGCCTTGTTTTCTTCAGTTGTTGTAGTTTGATCTACTTAAGATAACCATGTCTGGAAGAGGCAAAGGCGGTAAGGGACTCGGTAAAGGAGGCGCCAAGCGTCACCGTAAAGTTTTGCGCGATAACATCCAGGGAATCACCAAACCCGCCATCCGTCGTCTGGCTCGCCGCGGCGGCGTCAAGCGCATCTCCGGTCTGATCTACGAGGAGACCCGCGGAGTGTTGAAGGTGTTTCTGGAGAACGTTATCCGCGATGCCGTGACCTACACCGAGCACGCCAAGAGAAAGACCGTCACCGCCATGGATGTTGTGTACGCGCTGAAGCGACAGGGACGCACCCTGTACGGTTTCGGAGGTTAAACGCCTGAAACCAAGAGAAACAACAAACCCAACGGCTCTTTTAAGAGCCACCCACGCTGTCGTATAAAGAGTCATATCAAAGTTGGTGATCTGGTTAAAATAAACAAGTTTATTAAAGCCCAGTATCGACATTCCATATCTTAGAAATAGGATTTATTTAATAAATAGCCGCAAAAACATTACAAGCAGTTCATGTTGTTTTATGCCCCTTAACTTTCACATAAGGATTGTTCCGGGTTCGGGAATGTGACCGTTCTGCAAAGAAAGTATTAAACAAATTGTCTTTCTAGGTGTTTTAATGCTGTATTAATGATGTGTATTTACAATTGGGGAAAAATTAAATGTTAGTGGTAAAGGGGCTTTTGTGTAGAAGGGAATTTCTGGTATAAAATCTACTTATTTATGAGTAAAAAAGAGTATGAGTATTTACTTTAGTCTAAAAATGAGGTTTCAGATTACACCATCTTGGAGAATATTAAACTTTTATTAAAGCAAAAAGGCGGGAAATGAACAAAGGAAACGAAATCTTGTTGGGTTGTCCTTCAAACATAAAGCTGTAGGGGGGGCTAATATTTACCCGCCCGTGATTGGCCCTCGTTCCTATCTTGATGCTTTGAGTTGTCCAATGAAATACGAGTTTATAGGTTCGGCCTATGACAACAGGCAATCAGAAGATCTCCGTATCTCTCAGTAAATTAGCATATGGCGGTGCATAAATACCTCTGTCTCGCTACTGAGCTCACATCGACTCAGCATCATGCCTGAACCAGCAAAGTCTGCGCCTAAGAAAGGCTCCAAGAAGGCCGTCACCAAGACCGCCGGTAAGGGAGGAAAGAAGCGCAGAAAGTCCAGGAAGGAGAGCTACGCCATCTATGTGTACAAAGTGCTGAAGCAGGTTCATCCTGACACCGGCATCTCCTCCAAGGCGATGGGCATCATGAACTCTTTCGTCAACGACATCTTCGAGCGCATCGGCGGTGAGGCGTCTCGTCTGGCGCACTACAACAAGCGCTCCACCATCACTTCCAGAGAGATCCAGACCGCCGTGCGTCTGCTGCTGCCCGGAGAGCTGGCCAAACACGCCGTGTCCGAGGGCACAAAGGCCGTCACCAAATACACCAGCTCCAAGTGAAGTGTGCGCTGACCTTAACCACCCCAAAGGCTCTTTTAAGAGCCACACATCTTGTCTGTTAAAGAGCTCAATGCTTGTGATTAATTATAATTGTGTCGTTGAGAACTACCACTTCTGTTGTGTAAGACACTTTTTGACAGACTTAGTAGAAACTATTGAATGAGCTGCATCTGGGGCAGGGCCACATTTTTTTTCACATGTAGTGAAACACCAGTTGTTCAGCTTTACAGCAGTTTTTTTTTTTTTTAAATAGAGGAACCAAAAATAATGTATTCCGTTTTACTCTCTTTCAGATGAAGAAAGTTTTGTGAAAGCCATTGTTTAATATCAGACAGGCAACTATGCAAGGAGTCTAGAGCTGAGCCGTCATTTGGAAACACAGGCATATAGATCCTTAAAGAATGGATCCTTGTGGCACTCCAGAGGACAGAGGAGCAGTGGACGATGAAAATTATCAATTTATTTATTTTATTGTTAATTTCCACATATACAGTACATACATACAGGGAATCGAAATTGCGTCACTCTCAGACCCCGGTGCATACAGATAACATTCACATTAAAGCCTACAAAATAACTAGATCAAATATGAAATGTAGGTACAACTATACAATAAGGGAATGATAAAAAAAAGAAGAAAAAAAAAGAAAGACATAATACAATTTTAATTTTATTTCAAACAAATTTTAAATCGATCGAGTTGTTCAAGTAGGAGAAAAACCACTGCAGGACTGAACCCTTGAGGCCGACCTGTTCTGCAAGGCGGATGATAGGGACTGAAAGGTCCACACATAGACCGTGGTCCACAGTGTCAAAAGCTGCTGTTAGATCGATTTATGCAATAATTATTGTCTATTTTTACCATTTCAAATTATTTATTTATTTTTATTGTTTTTTTATTTTTATTTTATATCGCAGTATTTTAGGTTAAAATAGAGACTAGGCCTTCAAAAAAAATATTTGAAGACAGATTAGCGCCCTCTTTTGGAATTGTCTAAGAAATTATGCAACCATGGCTGTAATCCACTAGAGGTCTCTATGGAGGGGCTTGTGAATTCCCTTTTTGTTTTTTTTAACAGTTCACTTTTCAACACATTTAATAAAACATTTTTTGGATGGATTTGAATATATATTTAAAAAAATATCAAATACTATTTTTATATTTTTAAAAATGTTAGAAATGGTGATTTTTTTTTTTTCTGTGAATTTGTGTTTTTGCAGATTTCCCATTAATTTCCCATGGTGGTCATTTTTGACCGAAGAGGCAAGTGGGAGTATTTTTTTTTTACATGCTCGAATCATGCCCTCAATTTTTTGTGTTTACATACCTAATGTTAGAATAGTCACAAAGTTTCATATAATTCTGACGAAGATGTGATTTTTAATAATTCAAAATGTGGTTCATAGGTTCAGTTTTTCATGTGTGTGTATAAGTGTGCGTGTGTGAGTGGATGTGTCAATATCACAGTCTTGATGTTTTAGAGCGTCATCCCTATACTGCTGTGTACTTTTTTTCAGCATTGTGTTTTTGTAGATTTCCCATTCATTTCCTATGGGGGTCATTTTTTGAAGCTATAATGCTAGAAAAGTAACCAAGTTTTATAATTTTTCAGATGAAGCTGTGATTTTTGAAAATTCGGTGTGTGTGTGTGTGTGTGTGTGTGTGTGTGTGTGTGTGTGTGTGTGTGTGTGTGTGTGTGTGTGTGTGTGTCATGAGCATGCACGTTGCATGTTCTGTGCAGGTGTTCCGACTGGATTGGGACTTTTTCTCACACCCTAGACCTCTTGGCGCCTTTCTAGGACTTCCCCGAAGTCAACACTACCCCAATCTTGGGATTGTCTGATGTATACATCCTGATTAACAACCACATCTCCTATCTATTCTCGCATGACATATTGTTTAGACTTAATGCCAATCAGTAATATCCCACGTGTCCATAATGATGTAATTCAGTGCCCTTGAAACGGGTATAGTTGTCTGTGTAGAGTAGAGTCTGGCCTGCCAGCGCCCCGAGAGACTCTGAAGCTGACTCTACCGATGAAACTGCAAACTATTATTCAGTAAAATTCTCTCCGATGATAAAACATCATTTCGCATATCTGGTCTCTGGGTCTTAAACTGTTAAACCCTAACAATATTGCTATACATTCTACAAAACCTTACAGATTCATAATGCTCCATATTGCATAACATTAACTCAAATTTACAACTATGAGAACTATAGCAGTTTTATTTGCCTACATATTAAGATGATTTAAATGATTTCTACTAGTCTGAGGGTCGGTATCAGTAACAGTGCTTAATCATTCAGCCTGGCTTCTAGAGATGAACTATGGGTTTTCTTTTTACTGAAACACTAAAGAATAAATATAAATATTGCCTGTACTTCTTTCTGAGGAGAAGAACATGTTATCTGTATGTTCTGGAGAACTAGGTTGTTT
The DNA here is from genome assembly GCF_024679245.1 of Pseudorasbora parva. Taxonomy (NCBI): domain Eukaryota; kingdom Metazoa; phylum Chordata; class Actinopteri; order Cypriniformes; family Gobionidae; genus Pseudorasbora; species Pseudorasbora parva. The sequence goes on along the minus strand of NC_090196.1, from coordinate 5,011,665 downwards.
TCAGTTGACACTTAACCAATTCCAACCTTGAGGACCATGTGTGGGAATTTACTATGACTCTCTATTTTCTCTTAGCCAGCCAGAACTGATGTAACCTAAACCTAAATCTTTAAAAAGTAGAAAAATCATAGTAAAGACCACGCAATTCTTTATCAGATAACCCTTCTATGGTAGCTTGTTTTTGCTCAGACACGGTGCCGTGGCTGATTTTGAGTCAGAATGTCCACTCTGTTAGTGTCACCCTGATATATCAGAAGAGCTAACCGTGTGGACACAGAGTGTGCATGGTGATTGTGAAAGTAATCAATGTTTAAAGTTGAAAAAGTAGTGTATTTAAAGTTCTTTGGCAATGTTTTACATTCTGTTGCCCATCTAAACCCAAAGTAATAATGTAACTAGATGTATGTGAGTGATAGGAAATCATCCAGCCATCCATTCTTTATACCACTTGTCCACACTGCTATTATTTTGTCCACCATGTTATTCCTACACCGAATCCCAGTAATGACCCACCAATCCCAGTTTAACACACCAGTGTAATTCTGAACAACTTCATTATCTTGATCTGGTGTGTTGGTTTAGGGTCTATTTTATCAATTATAGTGGTTCAAAATAAAAATAACACATTTACAATAAGTGACTTATGCTTTATTATTTACATGAATTCACACATATAAGAGGCAATGACATAAGAAATGCTAACAAGATTCAAACATTGTTCTGAAAAGTATAAGCTAGAACAAGAAGGGAAATAAATAGGGAGAAAAAGTTATTTAAGTCTGAAAATTAACAACTCATCCAGATGAGCTCGAACACAATCCTCATTCACATGCTGAAAACTGAGATGAATGAGGAGAAACAAATATAATGATTTATAGTTAAAACATTAACACTTGAGGGATCATGTGAATTTATTAATGTGATTATTGTTATTGTAAGGACAGATCATCTGCTGGCCAGACATGAGAGTCACAGAGAGACTCGATCCTCCGGATGATGTTCGTGTGCTTCAAGCTGCCTAAAACAACAGCTGTATGAAAGCCTCCTCACGCCCTCGCTGATGCTGATTTCGTTAAAGTCTCCTTGAGACTGTCTGCTGAACACACAGAGGACGCGTTTGGGCTTTTAGCAACTTTTACACTTAAAATATCCGTCAAATTTACACGCGGCTTTTTCCCGTGGCTGAAGCTCGCCTTGGGTTTGATCTGATGGAGGCAAAAGAAACATTTCCTCTTGGCGTGTTTTAGTCTCTAATGAAAGCTCAGAACCTCTGATTGGTGTTCAACTTTGTTTTGACTTTGACAAACTATTTTACCGCTTCGGTTTTGCCCAAAATGTAAGAGAAGAAAACACACGCGAGGGGCTCGTGGACGCGCACAGACACCGAGCGAGCGGGTTGAGTCTATAAGGTTCTCATGGATTATTTAAAATAGCAGTGCCGCGCGAGCGCCATTCATTCATTGCTGGAACCAGAATAGCTTTTTACAGACTTTTGATCCGATCAGAGAAAGATGGCAGAAACCGCCCCAGCCCCGGCTGTTGCCGCCCCGGCCAAAGCGCCCAAGAAGAAGACCGCTGCGAAAGCCAAGAAAGCAGGTCCCGGCGTCGGCGAGCTCATCGTCAAAGCTGTGTCCGCCTCCAAGGAGAGGAGCGGCGTGTCCCTCGCCGCCTTGAAGAAAGCTCTCGCCGCCAGCGGCTACGACGTGGAGAAGAACAACTCCCGCGTCAAGATCGCCATCAAGGGCCTGGTAACTAAAGGCACCCTGGTGCAGGTCAAGGGGACCGGCGCATCGGGTTCATTCAAGCTCAACAAGCAGCAAGCCGAGACCAAGAAGAAGCCAGCCAAGAAAGCGGCTCCTAAAGCGAAGAAGCCCGCGGCCAAGAAACCCGCTGCCGCCAAGAAGCCCAAGAGTGCAGCGGCAAAGAAGCCCAAAGCCGTCAAGAAATCACCCAAGAAGGCCACGAAACCCGCCGCTAAGAAGGCGACGAAGAGCCCCAAGAAGGCAAAGAAGCCAGCAGCCGCAAAGAAAGCAGCCAAGAGCCCCAAGAAAGCCAAGGCGGCTAAACCCAAGACGGCGAAGCCTAAAGCCGCCAAGCCTAAAAAGGCAGCTCCCAAAAAGAAGTAGTTCTTACCAGTACAGGCAAATATAGTTAATTCATCAACGGCTCTTTTAAGAGCCACCCACTAATTCTGAAAAAAAGAGCAAAACTCCTGTAATTTTACTCCTTTTATCATTTTGAATGGAAAAGCCAATGACCTTTTTGAGTTGTGGCCACTTACTCTCATGCAATCTAAACAAATGATATAAGAAATGTGACAAATAAATCAAATAAAATAAATTACCGCTAAACGATTTTTTACACATTAAATATTCAGAAAGGGGTTCAGACATTGATGATTACAGTGCAAATGGGGATGTTATATAGCACAGAACAGACAGAATATATTCACTCCACACTGCTGGAGGACTGTGACACTACAAACAACCCCACACACAATAAAGGCAGTGATTAAACTCCCAATACTACAATAGGAACATAAAACCACAGTATCAAAAGATCAATGTGCCCAGAATACTGTGTGTGTGTGAAAGGTGCAAGTTAGCACTTTTGGCAGAGACAGCGATTAACATCCATATTCCATGTTAAAGTGTGCAAACCCCAGTAACACATTGATAGTGAAGTAAATGATTTATAAAGCTTGTTTAAATTACTGTTTTACCATTTTAGTTCAAAAATGTTCTTTGTTCACAAATAAAAACACATTGTTACATTAATATTAATAATTCCCATACAATCTGTAATGCCTTTATGAATTTCTATCAAATATTTCAGTACTTTATTTATCTATCTTATTAGTCAATATATTATTAAATATTCGAGTGCATAATTTTTCCCGCTAGAAAAGGACTTTGGAGGGAAGTTGGTGATTGGTTCAAATCTCTACAGACTCTAAACCAATAAGCGACTGGCACTCTAGTATAAAGACAGTGTGTTGACCCGCGCTTATTCACTTTCTAAGCAGATAATAGTCAGCGTGTGAATATTAACATGAGCGGCAGAGGAAAAACCGGTGGCAAAGCCCGAGCGAAGGCTAAGACTCGCTCCTCCAGGGCGGGACTGCAGTTTCCCGTCGGCCGTGTCCACAGGCTTCTCCGCAAAGGCAACTACGCTCAGCGTGTCGGTGCCGGCGCTCCGGTTTATCTGGCGGCTGTGCTCGAGTATCTCACCGCTGAGATCCTGGAGTTGGCTGGAAACGCCGCTCGGGACAACAAGAAGACCCGCATCATCCCCCGTCACCTGCAGCTGGCGGTGCGCAACGACGAGGAGCTGAACAAACTCCTGGGCGGAGTGACCATCGCTCAGGGCGGCGTGCTGCCCAACATCCAGGCCGTGCTGCTGCCCAAGAAGACCGAGAAGCCCGCCAAGTCCAAGTAATCAGATGTAAAAACTTGTGATAACCCAAAGGCTCTTTTAAGAGCCACCCATTTCATCTTTTGAAGGGCACATTAGTATTAATGAATGACACCATAAAGAGGATAATTTTGTTTTTGATCAAATCAGTTGTGCCATTGTTTATAAACTTGTATTAAAATAAGAAGCAGGGTTTCTGCTGGCCTTGAGATCTTTTATCTTTATTTGACTACAATTTATGGTCTTAAATTGGAGAAGAATTTCCTAGATTCAATATCATGGTCTTAAATAAATAAAATATTTAATGTTTAATACACATGTTGTCTATTTTTGGATGAATAAATCAAAATACTGGATCAGTAGGTTTCACTCAGCGATAGTTGACACAAAATGATTTAATTTACTCATGTGAATGAACAGCTCACCCAAAACAGAAAACCTAATATAGGGCCCTAATTATTATTATTACTAACTTTTAATAAATTGCTATTAAATTGTTTCATGATTTGAATTAATTAGTCATGCTTTTTGAAATGTAATTTAACCATTAAATCGGAGTAAAAATAGAATGGTTTTTATAGGGTCCTACATTAAATTGCATGCATTGCTATATATATCTTGTTATCTGGGAAAATATCTATCAATGGGTATGAAAATAAATTATTTAAATGAAGTAGATTTTTTCGGAATTGGCATTGGCAAATATCTGTTCTTGTTTTAATCATAAAATCACAAAAAAAGATAACATTTCTTATCTTGTCATTTGCTTCTCTAGTAAATGTATCAGGATATAAGAATATTTTATATAATTTGCATTGGAAAACAGGACAAAATTACAGAAAAAGAATATCACTTTTTTTATAGTGTGGTCATAAAGTTTAGCAAAAGTTATTTCCTTATTCTAGTGTTTGGGAGAAGAGCTTTTTGTTTGTCAAATTAAATAGTAATGGAGATCTGTTAGAAATTGTATTTTCAAAACACATTGATGTTCCCTACAATTTATTCATTCACTTTTCTTTAAAGAATTTTTTTCTCTTTAATTGATCTTAAGAGTCTTAAATGTACCTTCATAAAACCTGAAGAAACCCGGACAAAGTGGACATGCTTATGGACATCCTGACACGTGTTTGCTTGATAGAGATCGTTCTTTGGGTCGTGTCTTATTTGATTGACTTTATTGTTCGATTTGAGAAAAAAATAAAAATAATAAGTACATAAACGGTTTCACTGTTTGATAAGCGAACGCGAAAAAAAGCACATTGAGCGGGAAACCCTCCGCTTGTTTGAAAAGAGTAAACGCGCAGTCATTGGCTAGCAGTCAAGCACTCGTCACATATCATCCAATCACAAGCCTCTGCACCCTCGACACTATGAGCTCATGCCGGTCCAATGCTTTAAAAGCAGGCGTGTCGCAGAAAAGCGGCATATTCCAGCTCCAGCGAGACAGAGAAAACTGAACTACAGCAATGGCAAGAACCAAGCAGACCGCTCGTAAGTCCACCGGTGGAAAAGCCCCGAGGAAGCAGCTCGCCACTAAAGCCGCCCGTAAGAGCGCTCCGGCCACCGGCGGCGTCAAGAAGCCTCATCGCTACAGGCCCGGGACCGTGGCTCTGCGAGAGATCCGCCGTTATCAGAAGTCCACCGAGCTGCTGATCCGCAAACTGCCCTTCCAGCGGCTGGTGAGAGAAATCGCTCAGGACTTCAAGACGGATCTGCGCTTCCAGAGCTCCGCTGTCATGGCCCTGCAGGAGTCCAGCGAGGCTTATTTGGTCGGCCTGTTTGAGGACACCAACCTGTGCGCCATCCACGCCAAGAGAGTCACCATCATGCCCAAAGACATCCAGCTGGCCCGCCGCATCCGCGGAGAGCGCGCCTAAACCCGCATCTGCTACAGCCGCTTTATCAAGCCCCAAAGGCTCTTCTAAGAGCCACCAAAACTGCACAGAATGAGACATTTTCCATTTAAAACACTGAGTATGAGTAGAAAGTTGCATTACATTTTCATTTACAGTTGCCATATGGCAGTTCAACAGTAATTGTTGAACAGTTTTACTGTAAAGTGAATAAATGTGGTTTTTTTTTTTTTTTTTTTTCATATTGCAATGTCTCTACCAGTGGAACTGGATTATTTCCCTTTGGGATTTTAATTCTGGATTGTGTATTTCAATTATGGTAATGAATCATGTATACTGAGGAACAGTATATGATGATGAATCATAATTTGAGCTAGCTAGCATTGTGCCTCCGTCATGGTTTTCATATGTAACATTAGTTAGCGAGCGTTTTGATACGTTTGCAATGAAAATGCTGTGGGGTGTAATTGGGAAAGTAGCCGTACATTAGTTGTTTATCTATTCAGCTGACAGCTGCAATGTGTCCCTTTACACTAATGTTTTATAGTGTAACGTTAGCTAACTGCATTATTACACAAAAGATAACGATACACTGCAACAACAAAAAAATGCGTTTCTTACATAGTATTTTTACCCTGTCTCTTGTCCAAAACAACTAAATACATTTTTTACTAGACTATCAAAAGTCTTGTTTTGGTGGAAAATAACTAAAAAATGAAGTGGGTTTTTGCTTTAAATTAGAACAATAATCTGATAATGGGGGAAAGCCAAAATAAATCAAATATCTTAAACAAAAACTTGTGTAATTTCCCCCCAAAACAAGATAATAATAATAAGATAAGAATAAGATAAGAATAAGATAAGAATAATAAGATAATAATACTTACAATACTAAGTAAAAGAAGCATTTTTTTGCAGTGTAAATATTTACATCACGTTAGCTTGTTTAATGTAAATTCCAACATGCACTAAACAACAACAGGTTATTATTTTTTAACATTGTGCATTATCATGGTGAAATGAAATAGTAATTAAAGAAATATTAAAGTAATACTGTGTAATACGACACTGTTTTATGAACTATTTTAAATGTATTAATTAGAATTCATTAACGTTATAAAATGTAAATTGTTCATGATACCTAAAACTTTTACTAATTTAAGACCATTTTTTAATAAAGTGTTGGGGGTAGCATGCAGTGGTAATGCTGATAGCTAGCTAGTTTATTTATTTATATATTTAAATATACACTCAACTGTTTGCATGAAGTTGCTAGAATGCAAGTTAAGCTTTTATTATATGTTCATCATTAACCAAAGATTCTCTTGGCCATTGTCATCATCTGTCTTTTACCAGTGATGCGTGAAATATAGCCTATCCCAATCATGTTTTTCTATGTTTGTTTTTAGGCAAGCCATCAGATGACCCTCTAAGTCCAGACTATTCCATCAAAGCTTCCTCACAGACCTGGCACCTCCAGAAAAAATGGGCCGATATCAGAGATCTCTGAGATGAGCATTAGAGTTCATCATCCTGAGGAAGCAGAGGACATGGACATAGATGTAACAGAAGTTAAGTCTTACAATGACGTGTTGGAACAGATCTCACAATGAGGGATATTGAAGATATGCAGAAACTGAACACATCTTACAAAGAGCAAAGCAAGTAAGAAGCCTAGAGTCAAAGTCTTAAATCTGATGTGCATTTAAAGGATGATTGTATCATTCACTTCTACAGTGGCCTCCGCTCGTCCAAAGTGTTCTTCGCACTTCTGAAATATCTCACGATCATATCAAGTCCTCCAACAGCTCTCCAATTTTACCGAGTCTTAATGAAACTGAGACAATATTTCATGGTTGAACGTAATGACACAGCATTTCAGCTCTATATTTTATTGGCCTTCTAGGGAAGAGATTAAAAAGAATCTTCCTGCCCTGTTCAGTAACCCCCCCCCCCCCCCCCATTCAATTCAGTGCGGTGCATCATAGACTGCAGCGAGATTTTTATTGACCGACCAACATCACTAAGTGCAAGAACAATATAAACTATAAGTCCCACAACACCATCAAACTCCTAGTTTGCATCAGTCTTACAGGGGTCGATCACACTCCTTTCCAAGTCTTGGGGAGAGCGAGTGACAAAACAATCACCAAATCCTCTGGTTTGATTGATCTTTTGGAAGAGGGAGACATTGTCATGGCTTTCCCTGAGTATTTTGCTGCAAAAGGAGTCCGCTTACTCATACCAGCGTCAACTCGTGGAAAGACACCGCTTTCAGGACAGGAAGTGTCTGTGTCCCGTCACATATCAAGGTTGAGGATTCATGTGGAAAGAACTATTGGTCGTATTAAAAAATACTGCATTTTTCGACAAACACTCCCCATAAACTTGATGAAGCGAAGATCCAAGGACAAAGTGGCAACTGCTGATAAAATCTTACTTGTTTGTTCTGCATTATCTAATTTGGATAAGTCATTAATTCAGTAGAAAATACATTAGACACTAACAAGTTATTGTCAATCAATTAATCAATCAACTTTATTTACATAGCGCTTTTACAATCATTATTGTGTCAAAGCTGCTTCACAGTGTCAAGCAGGACAGTATTGCAACACAATTAGATCTGGCTGTACAGTCGTTCTGGAGAAGAGAGTGATGTTATCAGCTTATTTTAATTTATCATATAGCGACAATGTTGGCAGATCTGTATTATAGTTTATAGAATTAATTAAAACCTAATTCATAAGTTTTATTTGTATAATTAGTTGAATAACTTTGATCATCATTTTAGACTTGGATCATTTAGGGTCCAAGATTGTAAACCTTTTATTTTGTTGTTGATTGAATGACAGTGTACAGTATTAACATTAGTGGCAGATTTAACAAATGAAATTATTCTATTGCATTTTATATATCCGTTGTATATAGATTGTTCTTGGATTTGTTTATTTATTTATTTTTTCAAACTATCTACAATTATTAAACATTTATTTAAAAAGAACATTTGCTGTCCTGCAAAGTTTATTTGCTGTCTATAAACTGTTTCCCCAAACACCTACATTGAAATGTTTGCAAGGTTGAAAGTGATGCCACTGCATCTGAACAAATTAAAACTTTACCTTCAGAGTTTGGCATCACCTCCTCAAACCCAAACCACATCTTGTATTATTGACACGTTTAAATTCCGTTACATAAAATGCTGCACCTGTTTGCCCTGTCTCTGTGTTTTTTGATCTGTCAGTGTGCACCTGAATAAATGCAGAATGAACAGTATTAATGTGTTCTTGTTTTTTATATTTGGTTTCCCCAAAGTGGAGTTTTATTGTTGAAATTGGTCCCATTCTTGCCTGATATCCAGCTGAAGAGTTTGTGGTCATCTTTGACATATTTTTTGTTTAATGATGTGCCAATGTTCTCTAAAGGTGAAAGATCTGGACTGCAGGCAGGCCAATTCAGCACGACGAAGCCGTGCTGTTGTAATAGTTGCAGTGTGAGGTTCTGCATTGTCCTGCTGAAATACAAGGCCATCCCTGAAATAGACGTTGCCTGGAGGGGAGCATATGTTTACACATTTCAGCATTATAGTTCCTCTTCCAAAACATGCAAGCTGCCCATACTGTATGCACTTATGCACCCTCATACCATCAGAAATGCAGGCTTTTGAACTGAACGCTGATAACCCACTGGAAGGTCACCCTCCTCTTTAGTCCGGAGGACACGGCGTCCTTGATTTCCAACAAGAACGTCAAATTTGGACTCGTCTGACCATATAATACTTTTCCACTTTGAAACTGTCCCTTTTAAATGAGCCTTGACCCACAGAACACAACGGCACTTCTGGACCATGTTCACATAACTTTTTTACATGATAGGGCTTTAGTTGGCATGGCGAATTTTGTTTTGTGGACAGTGGTTTCTGGAAGAATCTCTGGGCCCATTTTGTAATGTCATTGAGACATTCATGCCGATGAGGGATGCAGTGTTGTCTGAGGGCCCAAAGACCACGGGCATCCAATAAAGATCTTTGGTCTTGTCCCTTACGCACAGGAATTTCTCCAGTTTCTCTGAATGGTTTGATGATGTTGTCACTATAGATTGTGAGATCTGCAAAGCCTTTGCAATTTGACGTTGAGGAACATTAGGTGCGCTCCATTCGACCGTAGACAGTGAAGCGGACTTCACAGGATATTCCTCCATCTTAAGTGAGATTCCAATCCGAAGGGAGGGAACATGTTTAGTTCGTAGGGTACTGCGAACGGCATAGCGAAGGGACTACCGCAAAACAAATATAATAAATTGTTTTCGTCTCAAACTCGTGCGTCTCAATAAACTTGTCTTGCTTTCAGAGGCAGATGCTTCTGTTTGGGAATACAGTCATGTAAAATAGGAGGGAGATATACCGACCATCTTTGACAACAGACTTCTGAATGACTAAAACAACATTTAAAGGAACACTCCACTTTTTTAAAAAAATAGGCTCATTTTCCAAGTTGCTTAGAGTGAAACAGTTGAGTTTTACCGTTTTTGAATCCATTCAGCCAATCTCTGTATCTGGCGTAGCACTTGTAGCATAGCTTAGCATACATAATTGAATCATATCAGTCCATTAGCATTGCTCTCAAAAATGACCAGACTTTATTTTTTCAAAGATAACATTTTTCCTGTTTAAAACTTGACTATTCTGTAGTTAGATCCTGTACTAAGAAAAGTTTAGATTTTTTTATACTGATATAGATAGGATCTATTTTCTCATTCCTGCGAAAGAATCATGGGACTTTGCGGTTGTACCATGGGTTCAGCCGCGCAATGATATCACACACCGCCTGAAAGTAGTCCTCGGATAGGTAACTTCCAATGCCACCTGCACTAAGTTTGTGTCGTTGCGATTTACCACGGTTCTGTGTGCTGTGATAGTGAGTTGAAGGTGTTTTGTAAACAAGATTTTTCCACTGGTTGGGACATTTATGCTGTTAAATAACAAAAGTTTTTAAAAAATATTCAAGGTAATCAAGGAATTTATACATCTCCATCGTAGTTTATGAATGACAGGTAAAGCTTCAAATCTGTTGCAGGCATCAAGTTTAAAATGAGCTCATTTCATGAATAAAAGTGAAACATTTCTCAGCCTAAACATTTTTTAGGCTGTTATCTGTGTTCTATTACGGAAGAAAAAAATGGCTCAAGTGATTTGAAATTTTTCTTTTTATTTAAGCTTAAAACATTTCCAGAATTCGGGTTGGCATTCCTGCTACTTGTGTCGTTTTCGCAGTCATACTAGACTGCATCTCAATGCTCGATACTTAAATCCAGTTTCTTTAGAAATGATTTGGATGCAGACCCATACACAATGCATTCATAGACTAATGTGGAGAGAAGTAGTGCACAGTACATTCCCCATCATGGATAGTTTATCCCGCACCCCAGTTCCTGTCCTACTAAACATCAAGTACTTCTTTCGAATATATTCCTTCCAGCCTCCGAGTTGGGACGCAGCTGTCGTTTTGTGCTCGAAATATTTCAAGTGTATCCGATTGCGTCCCGCAGTTCTACAAGACACGCCCCTTCCAGTTACGCTTATTGGCGCAGAAAGACCCTTCTCAAATATTTTGATGGGAGGAGCGTGTGACGCGGTGCTGGTTTCTGTCAGGTCCTTTAAGTAAATATAAACAGGTTTCTGGTTACGGTTGCTATACTTTTGTTATCGTCGTCTGATAGCATTCTGTTAAGCATGTCTGGAAGAGGCAAAGGTGGTAAGGGACTCGGTAAAGGAGGCGCCAAGCGTCACCGTAAAGTTTTGCGCGATAACATCCAGGGAATCACCAAACCCGCCATCCGTCGTCTGGCTCGCCGCGGCGGCGTCAAGCGCATCTCCGGTCTGATCTACGAGGAGACCCGCGTATGAGGGGTGGTTTATATATTTACTTTGCTAACTAAGCAATCAATCGTGTCGATCGTCGCGTACCTTGACGTGAGCTAAGCCGTGAACAAAGACGTGTGATAAGAAGCGTTACACTTTCGTCGCCCACATACTCGCCTGAGAAGCTACGTGACGTCTGCGCGTGTCGTCTGAAGTTTTGCCAGTTATCGGAAAAAACCTTTCACACTGTAAACTCTGTGCATTAACAATTCGTCTAGTGAGGAGGACCGATGGATATCATGTGTTTTAATTAATCCCTGTACATTCTTAAAACTCAGAACATTCTAAAGGAAATCGCCTATATTACTTAATTCGCCAGTAAAAAAAGGTAAATAAATGTATTAAATCGTGCATTTTACAGATTTTACATCAATGTGTTAAAACTATACAGTTAGTAGTTAAAAGAATTGCCCATTTATAAAGCTGTGTTTAAAATAGGCCAGAACAGAAGCTAACCCAGTTAAACGCGTATTTATTAGGAGAAAATACAAAATATACATTTATCCACATTAGATAATTTATATAGGGGAGAGCAGGGCACAACCTATAATCATTTTTGACTGTCTCAGTTTGTGTAAATCCACTTGGGGTTCAGAGTATTTTTTGCCTACATTAATTTCACATGTCTAATACAATTATGTGGTTTTGTTTCAATAAGTGTAAGCTTTTTTCTTGATTTACCCTGAAACAATGGACGTGAAATGTGACAACATGCCCCATAGGTGGGGTAGTATGTCCAAAAAACTGCTTAAAATGTTATCATTCAATCAAAACATATACAAGACAAACTAAAATATTTTGTTAATAAAATACAATTATTAACTTTTAAAATAAAATAAAGGCATTTTTTCATCATTAAAAATATTTAAACAATTGAGTTTGACAACAAACACATCGCTTAATACAGCACAGGATAGTTAAAAACATAATAATGAACATTGACTCCCAGTCTTTATTAACCCTTTTTCATGGTTTTCTCAAACGAATTACAAAAAAAAAGAAAAAAGATTATTATATCATATTTCTAATAGGGGCTCATTGTAATGCAGTGTTACAACCACGCACCCCACCTGCTCCCCTGGGATTTAAACCACAATTTCTGTCTTCTGCTGTTTAGATCATCATTAAAGAACAATATAAACTGTTAAATAACAGATAGGCCTAGAAGATTATAATAATATTAGATTTGTCTTATTTTAAATGAACACTAAAAACAGATGAAAAATAAATGTAAGAGATATTTACTTTTGCTACACTCTAAAAGGAGATGTGTTAAAATTGACACAACATGTGTAACACAAGAGTGTGCTCAATAAATGTAGCATTTACACAGAAATTGTGTCAGCAATCAGTTCATTTAACAGAAATTGTGTCAGCAGTTCGTAGTCGAGTACAGAACGCATGTGCCCAAAATACAATGTTTCAAACTCTATGACTTTATCCACGCAATTGTTCACAGTTTAACACCTTTAACACCAGAGAAAACAATTAACAGAGTTTGCACTTTAAATTAAAATGTAGCAACTGATAAAAAAAGTTATATTAATAACTTTTATTTGCATAGGCCTGTTTGTTTGAAAACATAAACACTGCATACACTGCACAATGATGGTGTTTTTCGAGCACTTTATAACATGATGTGTTAAAAACAACACAATGAAATGAGTTTAAAATTAACACATGTTGTGTAGATTTTAACACATGTAGTGTGTGTGCTCAGGGACGACACATTTAGTGTTGATTTTAACACATTTAGTGTATGTGCTCGGACGACACGTTGTGTTACTTTAAAACATATTTGTGTTACCTGTAACTCAACTAATGTGTTATTCCTCCTACACAGAAGTGTTTGCCATCTGAGTTATTTCCTGTAATTGGGTGAACATACATATTGTTAATTTGTGTTTAGTCCAGTGACGTTTAATAAAGAGTTTAATAGAGTTTGTTTGTTTGAACATTTTATAACTTGGATGTTTTAGACATCATGGACACACACACACACACACACACACACACACACACACACACACACACACACACAAGCTCTTTTTGAGATTATCAGAGGTTTAGATGCTGATGATTTATTGAATGTTGATTTGAAGTCTCCAGAATCATGATTAGTGGCTCCTTTATTTGATCTCTTGACCCTTTACTTGTCTTTTAATTCTTCTCTGGTTGCTGTAACTGTATTGTAATCAAGTACATTTGTTATGGCAAAAGAAAATATGATCAGATGTTTCTTGATGATGTCAAGATCTGGTCAAGTTTTTGAGAATATGGATGGTGTTTATTGATTTCATTTATGTGCTGTTAGTTATAATGGTCTTGTGAAACTTCATCATGATATCCAAGATCCATCTTGATATATACAATGTTTTGCATAGACCAGGGGTTTTCAAACTTTATGATGCCAAGGACCCCCAAATATGATGAACCTTTATGAGGGACCCCCTTAAATCCATATTCTTTATGTATGAAAAAACATTGAAACTGTTAGATAAATAGTAAGTGTGACATTTTAAATAGAACACTGTTTCCAAAATTAAATCGCCTATACTTTACATTGGACGTATAAACCTGAAGAACTTGTTCAATAAAAAATGACTAGTATAGGCAACTTTCACAATAAGCAGCTATGTATCGCATTAAGAATACTGCTCTACAAACTCAGTAAGCGAGATAAAGGGGACTATAGTGAGAAAAACTCACTAGAAAAATACAAAGCAAACATATGCAATTCTGAAAAGTATGTATATGGCAAACAATGAAAGAAACGTTTATAAATAAAACAGTTAGACTGTTCGGTAGACTTTATTCATTTATGTTTTGTCTATTAAATTAGGCTATCTGAAATTTTTCTGGGGACCCCAGTTTGAAAACCCCTGCCATAGACTGTAACATCCCGTACACACATTTTGAATATCTGAAAACAAATGTGCAAATAATGACAACATTATTATAGAAATATTATATATGGTAGTAACTTCTCAGATATCTAACAAATGCATGTGATGTGATGACAACATTATCATCTGATCAAAAAAGCCGGTGCTTTCGTCGGGCAGAGGGTTAAAGATAGCCTAGGCCTACATTTATAATGCAAAAGCTTTATACTTAAGGATAAATAAAAATATAAGCTTTTGCAGCATTATAAATGTGTATACTTTAACTTCATCCATCCTTGCTGAATAAGCTTCCCCAAAAAGAGACTTCTCACAAAAACTATCAAAATAGTAGGATACAGTTTCCAAATTTTGATGAATATATCCAGGCGTTTATCCACGCGTACGTTATCCAGGCGTTTATCCACGCGTACGTTATCCAGGCGTTTATCCACGCGTACGTCATCCAGGCGTTTATCCACGCGTACGTTATTCAGACGCAAAGTAAAAAAATATAATTTCTCACATACGTCGCCGCCACGCCGCCGCGCACTTTGAGCGCAGCTCCGACACGTGACCGTGACGTCTAACGTCTCGAATCCTACGTCTGACGCCTGAATCCTATGGGATTTTGGCCAGACGGCTGGCGAGCGTATACACGTTAGTTCTCCTCTCAGTTTGCTTAGCAATCTACTTATTTTGTATAAACCACCCCTCATACCCGCGGAGTGTTGAAGGTGTTTCTGGAGAACGTTATCCGCGATGCCGTGACCTACACCGAGCACGCCAAGAGAAAGACCGTCACCGCCATGGATGTTGTGTACGCGCTGAAGCGACAGGGACGCACCCTGTACGGCTTCGGGGGTTAAACGCCTGAAATCAAGGAAAACCACAAACCCAACGGCTCTTTTAAGAGCCACCCACACTGTCGCATAAAGAGTCATATCAAAGTTGGTGATCTGGTTAAAATAAACAAGTTTATTAAAGCCCAGTATCGACATTCCATATCTTAGAAATAGGATTTATTTAATAAATAGCCGCAAAAACATTACAAGCAGTTCATGTTGTTTTATGCCCCTTAACTTTCACATACCCAGGTAGCAAACAGACGTTGGGCCAACGTCAATATTGGTTGGTTACGTTGGCCCAACCTATCTGACAGAAATACAACGTTGGGCCAACGTTGGTATGGTCGCTGCAATGGCCCACCACTTCCCTCAAATATATGCATGCAGCATTTCATGTTTTACCATTTTTCCCAGTAAACATGGGGAAAAGAGTGTAAATTTGAAATTTTATTTGACATGTTTTATTTAAGTCAAATAAAAATAAAGAAAATAATAAGAACAACTAATTTAAATACAAGCAGCAGCACAAATAACTACTATTGAGCAAAGATACAAAAAAAAAAAATGCTTCCAGATTTTTCAGGTAGGTCTAACTAGTTTTCTGGTACAGAAATTGATCAAATGTAAAATAACATTGCATATTTGACTGTAAAATTTAAAGATTGATATAATATAATATAATATAATGTAATAATATCATATAATGTAATAATATAATAGAATCCTATTATACTTACAAAAGCTAATTAATCAAGAGCAGTGAGTCCTTGTCTTTTGTTGACATTAAACAGACAGCAGTGAAGGCTGCCCCTTTAAGACCTTAATGTACGGATATGCGTTGTATTTCTCGAATGTATACAGTTCAGTGACTATGCAAGGCTACTCATCAAGATGGACATGTTGAGTTGACATACTTTTTGTGTGAGTTTTTTCGGTTCAAGAGCTGTGATTTGAAAGATAAATCAACATTTGCGTGCTGTGAGACGCGTGCGCACTATCGGATGAGTGCACAGAGACAGATCTCTCAGTGCGCGAGTTTTCATTCGCGTCTTCTCACTGCACCTGCTTGGTGATGACCGCAAAAAACGTTTTGCCCACCTTTTTCTTTTAACATCACTGTTGTAATGTATCACCAAGGATCCAGCACGAGTATCCTTCGACAGAAACATACATAAAGCGTTATTTTCAAGTTACAACCCATATTATATAGATGTGTCATCAGATGTGAGATGAACCGCGTTGCAAGTGCGTGCCGAACCATGCGAATCGAGAACTGTTTTACCCTAATACAGACGTTGATGTCAGACATTAGATATGTTATTTCAGACATTAGATTCATTCAAAATATATTAATTGTTTTATTCACATTTTATCATAATATATATATATATATATATATATATATATATATATATATATATATATATATATATATATATATAATATATACACGCATGACTTTTCCTGAAGTAAATATATACATATATTTTTGAAGGACCGCGGCACCCTTGGGAAACACTGGAATAGATGACTGCTGCGCTAGTGCGCGTGACGTCAGAAGAACTGAGGCGCGAGCTCATTCAAAAAAACAGTGAGTGCGTGATTTCGAATTACCGGTAAGATAAGAGGAGCTCAGAGGTTGGGCAATAGACAGCCAAATACCACAATGCCATCTAAATGGGCTGTTGGGCATCCTGAGAAAATATCATCCATATCTCCCAAAGGATGCCCGCACTCTTTTAAGCACTCCAACTAATTATGAGGTCCAGCAGATTGCTGGTGGCACCATGCATTATTTTGGAGTTGAGAAAGGCATTAGGCATGTGTTAAACCAGATAGACCCTCTCCCTAAGGTTATTAATTTACAAGTGAATATTGATGGACTACCTTTATTCAAAAGCAGCAATAAGCAGTTCTGGCCCCTTCTAGGCTTGGTAGAGGAAGACAAAACAAAGCAACCATTTGTCATCGCTTTATATCTTGGATCTAAAAAACCAGAGAATGTCAATCTGTTCCTAGAATCATTTGTAAATGAATATGAAAAGCTTAAATTAGAGGGTGTGGATGTAACTGGCAAACATGTAGATATTAAAATTTCAAATTTTGTTTGCGATGCAAGTGCGAGGGCTTTCGTAAAAAACATTAAAGCCCACAATGCATACCACGGCTGTGAAAAATGCACACAGGAGGGAACATGGGCGGAAAATCGCATGACTTTTCCTGAAGTCGATTCACCTTTACGGACAGATACGTCTTTTATTAATAAAGACGATGAGTTTCACCATAAAGGGACCAGTGTGTTGACAAGGGTTGGAATTGGTATGGTCTCCCAATTTCCATTAGATGTTATGCACCTGGTTTTTCTTGGGGTTGTGAGAAAGTTGATAGGGTTTTGGATGAGGGGACCGCTTCCAACTCGTTTAGGTGCTCATCAGATAGGCCTAATTTCTGCAGTGCTTATGTCCTTTGCCATGAGACTCCCCAGAGAGTTTGCACGGAAAGGGAGATCCCTTGTTGAGGTAGATAGGTGGAAAGCAACCGAGTTCAGAACTTTTCTCTTGTACACAGGTCCAGTAGCACTGAAAGACCATCTGCCGAATGTTCTATACCACAATTTTATGCTTCTGCATGTAGCCATTCGAATACTATGCTGCCCATCACTGTGTCTCCAGTACTGTGATTTTGCTGAAAAGTTACTGATCACATTTGTCGAGCATTTTCAATCTGTTTATGGTAATTACGTTGTGTATAACATACACGGGCTGACACATCTTGCCAATGATGCAAGGCAGTTTGGTGTGCTGCATAATTTTGCAGCTTTCCCATTTGAGAACTTCCTCTACACATTAAAAAAATTGATAAGGACCCCTACCCAGCCCCTTCAACAGATCATCAGGAGATTGTCAGAAAAAGCAAGTGTCAGAACTAAAATAAGGATGTGCAAGGATGGGTTTTACCAGGAACATAAGAATGGGCCTTTTCCATACAATGTGACATCTCAGAAGTTTACACAGTATAAGAAATACGTAAATGGTGGGACTTTAATTTGTTTATCAGAGGGAGATAACTATATTCTGTTCAATGGAGATATTTATATAGTGAAAAACATTTTAAAAGACAAGGAAGCATCACATCTAGTCTGTCTTAAATTCCAAAATAAGTCATCTTTTTTCACCTATCCCATTGATTCATCAAGTCTTGATATATCCTTTGTGAAACAACCCGGGCAGTCATTGACTATTGTTCCTACACAGACTGTTTCAAAAGTCCTTCTTTTACAGTATAAGGATGGGTTTGTGGCATATCCTTTGCTGCATACTGCTTGATTCCCCCAATCCCCCAATCCCCCCACTCCCCAGAATAATAAGACTAGGACATATTTTAGTTTAGATAGATTTCCACAGGGTAATTAATAGAGCTTCAATAAATGTATATAGTTTGTAACACTAGATATATTTTTTTGTTTGTTTTTGTTTTTTTATAGATGTATTCTATAGTTGTTTTTACTGAAAAGAATGAGACAGAGGTGATACCTAGTGACTGGCTGAGCATCGATAAAAAAATTTCCTTTTGGCCCCCATATAATGGTACAAAATGTAGAAAAGCGGTTGAAAAAAATGAAACTCCTGATGAAGAATGGGGCGAATATATAACCGAATGGGTGGCTGAGTATGGTAAGTCTTTGAGGAATTAATTATTAATTAGAAATAACTATTAAAAAATATTAAAAGATGTTCCTTGTGAGTTATGCCAAACCGTTCTTTTCAAATGTTCAGATAATATGCTTAGTGATGTTGTTTGTTTCTTTGTTTAGATTCCTATGAAAAAGCCAGAAGAAAGCTGGTGAAGTTTTGTAAAGGCAACACTTTGGAGTCTACAGATGAGGACAGTGTACGGAAAAGATTGTATGTTTCCTCTGTTCTCCTTTTATAGCCTACTGCTTATTTGCACTGCACTTTTAAAAAATGTATTACACTTAATGTGTCCAACAGACCATCATCGAAATATGTAAATGGATTTACATCTGATACAGCTTCAGGAAGACCTCCAGTGCAGGCCTCAACAAGCTGGCTCCACACAGGTACAGACACTCGATTTGTATACTCTCTTTGCCAGAGTTCTTACATTTTAATTATGTATTGGTATATAAAGATTTGGGAAAAAGTTTGTTAGACCAAAACTATGGAGTGATTTTTGTACCATAATTAAACAAACAAATCCAGCATTTTGCAAACAAACACGATCTGCTTTGCAAAGGAAAACTCAACTCGCAAACAAACAGAAAGCGATGTGCAAATACAAAGAATAGTTTGAGCGAAAACGCAGAGGAGTAACAAATATATGTATTGTGTTTTGCAAATAAATGAGTGAGCATGCATATTTCACAAATAAATACAAACCATCCTACAAATTGCATGTAACCTTTGAACAAATACCAAATCCACATAAATGCATACATGTTTGTTACTATCTCTCAGCTTAATTTTCTCACAAATGCACTTCGCGCTGATTTTCTCACAAATGTAGTTGAGCAACCTGATGGAGTTTTGGTTCCTTGCCACTGTCGCCTTTGGCTTGGCTTGCTCAGTTGGGGACACTAAAAATATGATTAAAGTTATTCAACTTATTATACAAATAAAATGTATGAATTAGGTCTTATTTAATTCTATAAACTTAAATACTGATCTGCCAACATTGTTGCTCTATGATAAATTAAAATAAGCTGATAACATCACTGTTTACTCCAGTACGACTGTACAGCCAAATCTAATTTTGTTGCGATATTATCCTGTTTGATACTGTGAAGCTGCTTTGACACAATCGTGATTGTAAAAGCGCTATATAAATAAAGTTGATTGATTGAACTTCCTCTACCAGAACAGCAGATGGCACTTTGGGTCAATTTACGATTTTCAAACACGTTTTCAGATGAAAATGAGCGAGGAACCGGATGCAGTATTTCTGTCTTACTGTATCTATTATTAATCATTTTGAGATTTTCACTTTGTCAACCCTATTTCATAAAAACAAAACAAAACAAAAAAACCTAAAAATATATAGATATTATTGTGACCAACAAGAGCGAAATCAGTAGTGACATTATGGCTGAAAACATTTTAGCTAGGGCTAGTTTTTTCTCATTAAAATGCATGCATCCATCCTCCATATCATTTATCCACTGTAGTGTAACGGGATATAAAAAAGAATTTACTTTTATGTAATTTGTACATTTGACGATACAATTCAAATGAGAACATTCAAAATAGTGTAAGGGTGTATCGTTTCACAATATATTGCAATACAAAAATGCAAAAATATGTATTGTGGATTAAAGTTTAGACAGATTTAGTTTTGTATATGTTACTGTCACATTAAATATGGTAAATCCTGATAAAATAAAATATATTTTAAGCAGAGTAGGCTATATATTATAAGCAGAATGATGAATATTTGTTTTTCTGCTGTTCATTTCCCTGTGTATGGGGGAGAAGGACCAAGCCCAGCCAACTATAGTTCACCTCTGATGCAATATCAAATTTAGCACTTTAATGAACACTGTTAAAACTATACCATTTTAACTATTTTTGTTCAAAGTATTGTGGGTGTATTGCACTACAGGGTCGTAACCACCATAGACATTCAAGGGGAAAAGCCCCCCCCCAAATAATTAGAAAGGGCCAAATTGACCCCCCAGAGGCTCTGGATGTTGTTGTTGGGATGACAAAAAAGTTTAAAAGTAACATTTTAGTCTGTTTTGCCTCAGGTGTAACTGCGCTTGTCAATGTCAAAATGATTGAGATGGCCAATCAAATCAAAGTAGGCGGGGTTTGCGTTCTCTTTTGGCTAGTGCATACAGCCTTCACACACAGACGAGCCAATCTATCGCTTAATGCCGTTGCGGAGAGAGACTCTATTCCCTGTGTCCCTGCTCTTAATATACAATCATTGAATATCTTTGATTTTAATGAAGAAGAAAAGAAAAAAAAATACATAAGAGCGGATTAGAACCAGAAACCTTTGACACGGTTAACATAAATTCTACCACCAGACCAGCAAGGTATACAGATGTATATAAGCCGCTCGATGTATTTATTCACTAAGGCGAAGAATCTCGGGACTAATAATATATTTAACACAAATTAATGCAAATACTGTTTGTGAATAGTCCCAAAAGGCTTATCCCCTCCCCCCAAAAAATGGGTGAATTATTACATGCCTGAAATCTGCTGTTTTGGAAGAGAAATGCATTTGTGAGAAAATCAGCCTGAACTGCATTTGCACATCGCTTTCTGTTTGTTTGCAAGTCGTGTTATCCTTTGCAAAGCAGATCGCGTTTGTTTGCAAAATGATGGATTTATTTGTTTAATTATGGCACAAAATTCATTCCATACAAAACTGCCTACCCTACCTTTAAGTTCTGCTCTCGTGTATTTACCTGAAAAAATTTAGCAAAATAAATGTATAAACTGTGGCTAATAGTTGGGAAATTACAGTACAATGTTATATATGACATCTCTGTCAAAATTGAGTTGTAGTAAACTATATTTCATTCCAAGAGGACGATATGTTGAAAGGAACTTTTGAACATTGGCCACATTCCTGTTGTATAAGATCGCAACGAAACTCTGGATGAAGTAAATGTTGTGATGTTTGGCAATGTATTGTACATTGTAGCCTACTGATTCTGTTTCTAACTGTTCCATATCCAGAGACAATGGAAAGACCAAAAAAAAAAAAATTCTGCAGTAATGGAGCCAAAAGCCTGAACTTGCCAGCCATACCACCATTTGCACCATCAGCACCTGCTGTGACAGTCCCTGAACCAAGACAAGATGGTACGTAGAATTACTCCAAAACCTTCTACAATAGTTTTTTTTTTTTTACAAGAGGTATTTAACCACACTTATTTTTGCACCGCGGAACGTTTTTCAATGAATGAGTTTCGACGGACCGATTATACTGAAACACCAACTAGCGCTCGCTCCGGAGTCACGACAACAACAAACCATGGGTGCGTCTCAATCAGCTCCCTAGTTCAGTAGTCAGGGCACTGATCAGGGAGTCAGCCCATTGACTTATGTCCTGATCAGTGCTCTGACTAGTGAACTAGGGAGCTGATTGAGACGCAGGGCATGAGTGAACATGATCGAAGAAGCTGATGAGGCCGCTTTGCTCGGCCCCGTGGATGGGAAATTTTGTTTTAAAAAACAAAAGGATGGAAGCGTCGTCAAGAACATGGTTTTGTGCAAGCTATACAACAAGGAATTTGCGTATCACCGCAGCACATCGAGCCTCAAATATCACAAATATGCTTTTGCTAAACTTAATGGCAAACATTGCGCTGGTCTGCTGGACTGAAATAAATAAACAATATTTTGTTGATTAAGCTTATGTATTCAGTCATTATTCAATGGTCTACTAAAGATACATGTGAAAAATTACTTCTCATTGTTCTCAGGTCAAATATTTATATGCAATTAAAATGCGATTAATTTCGATTAATTAATTACAAAGCCTCTAATTAATTTGATTAATTTTTTTTATCGAGTCCCGGCCCTAGTTGTAATGTTGCATCGTATGTTTGTCTGATTCAGAAAGAGAACTCCGGCTCTACCAGATGCTGGAAGAGATAAAGGGTCAAGTCAGGCAGAATACGCTCCTCCTTCAGGCCATTATGCGAAGAGAGAATGCAGCTGAAGTTGTAAATGAGGAGTTTCAGTTTCCATTAAGGAACATGACAGGCATAAAAGATCTGGAGGATAGGCTGTCAAACAGAGACACACAACGTTCTCTGGTAAATTCTAATGTTCTGCTTCTGTTACTTCACTTAAAAGAATACTAACATGTATCTAGACCTGATTTACTGCTGCTTAACACAATTTTATGTTTAATTTTTTTCATAGACAAGATATCTTACCAGCTTGGGTGGAACATCTGCCAAAGACATTGTCCACAGAATCATGAGGGAAATAATAACCAATGAGTTGGCCAACAATTTTAATTGGCAAGGGAGAGGACAGAAGAGCCCATTTTCTACACTCGTGCTAGCAAAAGTTGTCATAGGTGATATGTTTTAAAAAACATTCAAAACTTAGACATAACTTTGAAATAGCAAAAGAGGAAACAACCCCTTAGAGTCTCACATAATATGTCATTGAATGAAATACAATGCAAGTCAATGAAAGAATGCCAATTAATCTAATCACACAGAGCTCTACAAAATACACCTCAGATAAGATCTGTTTGCTAACCCTTTCTCTGTTTTATTTTTTTAAATTTGATTCTGACAGATGCAGCCAAAAAACAAGGAGCAAAAGTGGTGGAAGCAGAGGAAAAAATAAAAACCTGGCTGAAGTATAGTGGAGACCGAAATGGAGGAAGAAAAAAAAGAGCAACAGAAAAAGGTACAGAAACCCTTTTTAACAGGGACGTGCACAGGATTTTTGAGGGGCAGTTGCTCTGACCTAAAAAAGGGACCCCCCCCCCCCCACCCCCAACCGAAACCACCCCCCATGATCTGTCCAATTACATATTATTGTTATTGCCATTATCATTATTATTTCAATGCCCCCTAGTGGTATTTATGTTCTGGTCAGGAAAAATATTATAGGTGGGGCTATTTTTTTGCAGGGGGGTCTGGGGGTTTCTCCCCCAAGAATTTTTTTTATTTCGTAGATGTGTTTTCCTGCATTTTGGTGCGTTTGAGGCCATTTCCCTTGCCTATACCAATAAAGAACTTAAACCAGTCAATATCAATAGTCTAATAAAAAAAGACAATATTAATTTAACTGCCATCAACAGTTTATGATCGTCCGTTTGTTATACCTTTCCGACAACTTTAAGTCTCACCCGACAACCGCGACAATCTCCTTCTAGTGCCGCTCATGCAGGCTCAGCCAGGGCGGTTAGAAGGAATTTGGGGGTCCCAAGCAAAATGGACATGGCTAACTTTCTACAGATAAACGGGTAATGATTAAAAAATGTTTGTAAAACTTTAAGAAACCATTTTTTAAACATCTATAAACATTGCATAGATAGACAGACCAAATATTCCTAACACTTTGTTAAGGGTTACTAGTTGGTTTGTAAACTGTCTATAAACATCATCTGTATGGTTATTATGAAGTTGCAACAGATGACTATAATACCTGTTAAATAGTTAATAAACAGTAACAGTAAAACATGTGGGTTGTCCTGATACTGTACTTCAAAATGCAACAGTGTAAAAATTGCCACACCGAATAAAGTAACTGTTCAAGATCCATTGGTAACTTATAAAAATAATATCATATTTGCATAAACTGTTACTACCATATATCCCGACTCTAGCACATTAAGATAAGCTATGAAAAAAATCATGTTCCTCTGCCTCTTTCTGGTTAAATAATGTTTATAATAATAGTTAATGCTATATTAACTATTCCAGGTTATTTATGCATAGCATAAACATAGTTAGTATAGCATGCTATGCCACTTTCATCAAAACCTATTACAAAGCTATAGCAATTTTATGTCATTAAATACGATAAACAGTTATTCTAGAACAGATGTGCGTCTTCTTTATCCATCCGTATTCCATCCGTTCGAAAACAAAGTTGCACTAACTGTTCGTTACAAGCAGCATTTGCCGTCAGTCAGGTAACGTTAGCTAATATAAACATATTTTTGCTAGCCTACCTGCTGCAAAATTACACCATTTTTGTACAAATAAAGCTATTTTATACAGTGTAATTTATCACTTACCACTATCTTGTTTTTTCTCTTTTTTCTTTTCTGGCTTCCTAAAGCATAATTCCGCTTCATGATCGCCGAGGAGGTTTTGTATTTTGCCGGCAGAGATTGCGTGGTTGGGTGGCTGTTGTCAGCGACGACTGAGAGGGCCCCCTTGAGGGGGATTCCGATAACAGTGTCATTGCACTTTACTGCATTTGACTATCAAAGGGGGCGCTCAAGCAGTTTGTCGTTGCATTTTATTCTTAACCTGTCGCTGTCTTGAGGCCCCAGGCCAGCTCGGTGCCCCAAGCAATTGCTTTACTTTCACTTTCGGACGGGTACCCGAATATGGAAGTGAACGAGGCTTTGCGAGTTTTTTTTTTGTATCTTGGCCTACGTGAAATTCTGCATCCATTGTACGATTTTTTTTATTATTTTTTTCCACCTCGGAAGGGCAACGTGAGTCGAGAAGGGCATATGGGCAGTTGCCCGGGCAACCTGAGCAACCCCCCTGTGCACGTCCCTGCTTTTTAAGGCTGATCAAATATGTTATTAATTATTATACATATTAATATATAAGTTGTAAGTAATTTACATTTTGATAATTACTATATTTTTTCTTTAACACAGAAAAGCAGATGCCTCAAGCAGATTCCAGCAGCTGTGAAAGTGAATGTAAGTGTCTACCAATGATTGTTTCTATCTTCCTCTGTCTAACCCCACCATTAAACAGAGGTGTATTTCATCTTTAATAGGCATACACTGCATTAAGATATATACAAAATTTGCTACCCCAGCATGATGAAAATCAGAATTTTTGTTTGTTTGTTTGGATTGTTATTAAAATAGAACAACAAGTCAAGTCAAGTCAACTTTATTTATAAAGCGCTTTTAACAATGCAGATTGTTTCAAAGCAGCTTCACAGTGTTAAACAGAAAAATAATGCAACAGAATATATTTCGATTATCATACAGTAACAATGTGGGCTTTAGATCAGTAATTAGATCAGTAATTTGGTCTATATGGTTAATTTAGTTTAATAATTAGATTTATTTTTAAATATATTTGAAAAATAGTTTTTTCCCCAACTGAGCAAGCCAAGCCAGAGGCGACAGTGGCAAGGAAATCAAAACCCCATCAGGAGACCTAATGGAGAAAAATAAACCTTGGGAGAAACCAGGCTCAGTCAGGGTGCCAGTTCTCCTCTGGCCAATTAACAAACAGCGTATTATTATTATTATTCTGGCAATTTTAAAGGTCAGAGGTCATAATAGATCTGAATATTCGAAAGATCCGAGGCAACACGCCAGAGACGGGTTTATTGAAGATGATGTATCGATTAAATAATTATTAAATATTAATAATTATAAATATTTAATTAATTAAATAACACATCTTAAATGTTCTAAAAAGTTGTTTGTTTGTTGTTTTTTACAGGAGTATATGCTGCTACTTCTCCTCTGCGCTGTCTTCATCATCAGAGCCGCACACAATCTCTAATTCACTTAAAATCTGTAAAAAACGTAATCTGCACATTTTCTGTTTTCTTCCGGATTTTCTTTGCCGCCTTTTTTGTCACTTTTTGGTTCCTTGTTGATTCCTTTGACTTTATGTTTTACTTTTCTTTGCATTTTTTCTGCTGTCTTTTGTGTAGTTTTTTTCTATTTTTTTGTACATCGACTCATCGTTGCAAATCCAGAATGAAAATCTGCAGAATGTATTTGTATATAATGGACTGTGGAGATGTTTTAACATTCTGACTTTTATTTATCTATTTTCTGCTGTAGTTTTTCAACAACAGCACCACACATATGTTGTTAACTGCATTGAAATTGCAGCAAGTAAGTTATTGTGTTACCAATAAATAGGTTCATTTTTATTACCTATTCAGTTTGTCTGTTGTGCTTTCTCTTAATGCAATTTAACAATGAATAGGCCATGTCACAATCTTAAAATTTGAGTGAAAGGTGTAGGTAAAGCCTATTTATTTATAAGTTTGCAAATTTTCTTTTTATAAAGTTGGCAGATGGTTAAAATAGGCTATTTCTTCTGCTGGCTGTCCAATGACATGGTTGCCCAACGTTGGCCCAATGTTGTTTTAG
Source organism: Pseudorasbora parva (assembly GCF_024679245.1). Lineage (NCBI taxonomy): Eukaryota > Metazoa > Chordata > Actinopteri > Cypriniformes > Gobionidae > Pseudorasbora > Pseudorasbora parva. The sequence goes on along the minus strand of NC_090196.1, from coordinate 4,984,934 downwards.
TGGTTTTTAAGTTGGCAGAAGGTTGGTAAGGTGTTTTTAGGTTGGCAGAAGGTCTGCTGGCTGTCCAACAACATGGTTGGCCCAACGTTGGCCCAACGGACAAAATTACGTTGGGCCAACGTCAGCACCCAACGTTGGCCCAACACAACAACAGTCGTTGGGCCAACGTTGGGCCAACGTCTGTTTGCTACCTGGGTAAGGATTGTTCCGGGTTCGGGAATGTGACCATTAAAAAAAAATTATGAAACGATTTATCTTCCTAGATGTTTTAATGCTGTATAAATGCGTTGTAATCGGCTTTTGGCGTTCTAAATATTACAATTGAGGGGAAATTTAATGTTAGTAGTAAAGGTATAACAATCTGGTATAAAAGGTATAAAAAAGATTTTCTGGTATAAAATCTACTTTCAAAAGGAGTATTTATTTCATTCTAAAAATTAGGTTTCAGATTACACTATCTTGCAGAATATTAGTCTTTTGAAACATTTAATAAAGCAAAAAGGCGGGAAATGAACAAAGGAAACGAAATCTTGTGGGGTTGTCCTTCAAACATAAAGCTGTAGGGGGGGCTAATATTTACCCGCCCGTGATTGGCCCTCGTTCCTATCTTGATGCTTTGAGTTGTCCAATGAAATACGAGTTTATAGGTTCGGCCTATGACAACAGGCAATCAAAACAACCCCGTATCTCTCAGTAAATTAGCATATGGCGGTGGATAAATGCCTCTGTCTCGCTCCAGAGCTCACATTGACTCAGCATCATGCCTGAACCAGCAAAGTCTGCGCCTAAGAAAGGCTCCAAGAAGGCCGTCACCAAGACCGCCGGTAAAGGAGGGAAGAAGCGCAGAAAGTCCAGGAAGGAGAGCTACGCCATCTATGTGTACAAAGTGTTGAAACAGGTTCATCCTGACACCGGCATCTCCTCCAAGGCGATGGGCATCATGAACTCTTTCGTCAACGACATCTTCGAGCGCACTACAACAAGCGCTCCACCATCACTTCCAGAGAGATCCAGACCGCCGTGCGTCTGCTGCTGCCCGGAGAGCTGGCCAAACACGCCGTGTCCGAGGGCACAAAGGCCGTCACCAAATACACCAGCTCCAAGTAGAGTTAACTGAGACTTAACGACCCAAAGGCTCTTTTAAGAGCCACCCATCTTGTCCTTTGAAGAGCTGTTTTGTGTGTGAAATAATAGTTTCTTATATTTACGACAGCCTTAAGTGCTACACAAGAACGCTTATTTTTATTATTTTTTGCAATGCATTCAATGTTCTATGCAAAATGCTAATTTTGGCTGAATGAAAACGTGACCGTTTTATATGTTTATTTATTAGATCATGTGTTGATCATGAGCTGCAACACTATTTACTCCACCTTTTTGCCACGCAATGTAGATCATACACAAAAATAAATTAGTAAGAAATCTGACTGGTTGGTAATATTAGCGAAAATAATAGGGAAAGTTTCTCAAAAGTGTGTTTACTTCAACACTAGGCTTCAATATTTGAGTTATTTGCATTATTAAAACATTTTATATATATATATATTTTCTTAAAACCTTGTCTCATTGATGTCATCAAAATCTCATGCCAACCTGTCAAAGCTGGAAACCCTGATACTATAGTTTATAAATTAAGTGAATATATATAATTGTTCAGTTTCAAGAATAAAATATGAGTTTATGCACTTCAATGTCTAAAGAATGTTGTTTTAGGCCGAAAAGTGTCCCATTTGTTCCATAACATTTTTTATTAAAAAAATATGAATTCTGATATACAAATGAGTGAAAATTACTGAAAATTAAGTTAATGGATCCTGCATTCTGGGTCAATACAATACACACATCTCACTTTATGTGGTGTTCCCAAATGGAAATGCTCCCACACCAGTAGTACGAGATTTCGTTTTTGATTAAAAAAAGCATTGTCATTTCATCATTGCGATATTTTAGAGAAGCATACATTTTTAAGCTTTGATAATTTTAGGCGTTTAAGTACAATTGTTTAGTATACAAAATGTGACATAATCTTGCTCCCACTCCACTGCATGGCTTTTTTCAAAGACTTGACAGTGGAGGTTATACACAGGCCCAGGGGCGTAGCACCAAATTTTGGGCCCTGGGTACAAACCATCTTGCTGGGCCCCCGTACCATGTATCTGTATGTATAGAAAACTGACTTCTAAGGCCCCTCCCCTGCCTCGGGCCCTGGTTACTCAGTACCCTTTATCTCCCCAGTCCCACGCCCCTGCACAGGCCTGTATCAAAGGAGACTGCGTGATACCATTTAGGCTCACCACTTTTGGGCAAAATGTTTTGTTAGTGATAGGTGGTAAACTCTGGAATAGATTGCCCCTTTCAATAAGAGAATGTCCTACACTCAACACCTTTAAAATTCACTTAAAACAGTGGCTTCTTGAAAACCAGAGGTGTACTCATATTTAACTGTCATACATTTATCAATAGTGCATGTACACTTACACTGTAAATCTGAATGTAGTATAGAGGAGAATGAACAATTTCTTGCCATTTGTGTAATTTTTTGTTTAGTTTTTTGGTGAATGATGTTGTATGATTGTTGGCTGTCTTTGTTATTTTTGTTATCTGCCTATAGGGACTGCTGATGAAAAGTAGTTATTTTTACTAATTCTGGCATATTTACATGGTGTATTTTTATACAACAATGTTCATGAATATGCTTGGTCCCTATTAAATAAATGAATAAAATAAAACAAAAATATATATCACCTATGAATATCTTTTATGAATAATTCTATATCTATAATTCTAACTTAACCTATATGAATGTGTTACTAGCCTATATCTATCCTATCTGTCACTGATCAGTCAATATAGCTGTCACTGATCAGTCAATATAGCCTATCTCATTTAAATCTAGCCTAAATATAACTAACCATAGTGCACAATAAATCTCACTTATCTCACAAAAATCTCACACTTATATCGTAACGTGAAGTATGCGTTTTTCAGATCTATTGAGAAAACCCAATCCCCGGGGCGAATGTGCGCGAGGATTTGTTTCACCGTCAGCACCTTGAAACGAGCGTGTCATAAGTGCTTTGTTCAGATGTCTGGAAAATGGGCCTGAGACCGCCATCCATTTTCGGCATGAGGAATTAGTGACAGTAAAAACCTGACTCGCTAGCGTCGGGTGTACTGTTTCCGCCGCTCTCTCCTTTAACAGTTTCAATGCCTCAGCGAGAAGCACGTGACTGACACTGCTTCTTACTGAGGGCTCGACCACGGCTTGAATCGCGGGGTCTGCGAGCAAAACTGTAGCGAGAACCTCGTTTTATATGTTCAACACCCAATATAATATACCAGGAATGGCCTGCCAGGCCTGGGCTCGTGAAGCCAGGGGTTGAATTAGATTCGGGGGCTGGCCGCTTAGTAACAGGGGCCTGTTAGCCGGGTTGCTTGTTCTGTAACACTGCTTGTAACACTGTGGGGATAGTGTTAGTTTTGGCGGTGCAGGCTTTGCAGTGGGCGCGCGCCTCACATTTATATTGTGTGTGCGAGAGTGAACTTTGTGAAAAGTGCTTGGGTGCAGGAGTGCAGACTGTAAAGTGGGGATTTATTTGTGATTTTGTGAGGCTGAATTAACAGTGCTTATGTAGGGGTGCACACTGTGTAGTGGACACTTTGTCTACAGTGTAAAAACCTTTCCAGCCGCCTGAATAAAGGGGAATGGAAGTGATAGAGTGAAAAAAGGGCTTAGCTTGGCAGCCATTTTCCGACGCCCTTATGCTCTGACAGTGAGCGCGTGCTAAGTCGCGCTCTAGTCAGCAATGCGCTGTGGAAGGGGCGCGCGCTATCATGACAAGGCAGCCATTACAACTTCCTTGGCAGTAAGCGCGCGCTGCAGCGACATTGTTCTTGACATACCCAACAGCCAGAGCTCGCTCGTCTAACTTACTCTAGTATTCTCTGTCCGCAGCGCTTCAGCACGGCGGCGGTAGAATGAGCACGGCGAGAGCTTCGGCTCGAGTTAGTTTATTCCCTCTAGTATTCTCTGTCTGCGGCGATAGTGTGACTGAACGAGAGAATAGGAAGCGTGAGGAAAAACTCTGTCCGCAGTGCTTCTAGCATGGCGAGAGCTTCGGCTCGAGTTTGTTTATTCACTCTAGTACGTTATTCTCTGTCCGCGGCGATAGAGCGACTGAACGAGAGAATTGGAAGCGTGAGGAAAAATTCTGTCCGCGGCGCTTCTAGCACGGCGAGAGCTTCAGCTTGAGTTTGTTTATTCACTCTAGTATTCTCTGTCCGCGGCGACAGCGCGACTGAACAAGAGAATTGAAAGCGTGAGGAAAAACTCTGTCCGCGGCGCTTCTAGCACGGCGAGAGCTTCAGCTCGAGTTTGTTTATTCACTCTAGTATTCTCTGTCTGCGGCGACAGCGCGACTGAACGAGAGAATTGGAAGCGTGAGGAAAAACTCTGTCCGCGGCGCTTCTAGCCTGGCGAGAGCTTCGGCTCGAGTTTGTTTATTCAGTCTAGTATTCTCTGTCCACGGCGACAGCGCGACTGAACGAGAGAATTGGAAGCGTGAGGAAAAACTATGTCCGCGGCGCTTCTTCAGCACGGCGAGAGCTTCGGCTCGAGTTTGTTTATTCACTCTAGTATTCTCTCTCCACGGCGACAGCGCGACTGAACGAGAGAATTGGAAGCGTGAGGAAAAACTCTGTCCGCGGCGCTTCTAGCACGGCGAGAGCTTCAGCTCGAGTTTGTTTATTCACTCTAGTATTCTCTGTCCGCGGCGACAGCGCGACTGAACGAGAGAATTGGAAGCGTGAGGAAAAACTCTGTCCGCGGCGCTTCTAGCACGGCGAGAGCTTCAGCTCGAGTTTGTTTATTCACTCTAGTATTCTCTGTCCGCGGCGACAGCGCGACTGAACGAGAGAATTGGAAGCGTGTGGAAAAACTCTGTCCGCGGCGCTTCTTCAGCACGGCGAGAGCTTCGGCTCGAGTTAGTTTATTCACTCTAGTATTCTCTGTCCGCGGCGATATCGCGACTGAACTAGAGAAGAAGAAGAGTGAGGAAAAGCTCCGTCGGTCCGCGGCGCCTCCTCAGCGCGACGGTATAGTGACGAGAGCTTCGGCTCGAGTTCGCCTATTCACTCTAGTATTCTCTGTCCGCGGCTGTAGCGCGACGGAACGAGAGAAGAGTGAGGACAACTCTGCGGCAGCGGCGGAAGAAGAGCCGCGGCGGCGGCAGAGTGAAGAGAGCTTCGGCTTGAGTGCTCATGTCCTCTAACATTCTCTCTTTCCGCGGCGCTATTCAGCGCGACGGAACGAGAGAAGAGGGAGAGTGAGAAGAGCTCCGTCTTTCGACGCGGCGGAACGAGAGAGTCCTCGAATAGAACAAGCCTGTAAGCTCTAGAAGTGGCGTTGCAGCGGCAACACACACACAAACACATACAACACTCAACATAGACATACAGTATAAAGGATATATATAACGCCGGGTGGCGCAGCAGGAACGCAGGTGGCTGAAGGCGGAGACTCGGAGGGAATCCGGCGTCCTCAGGGCTGCAGGAATGTTCCGCTGGTTGCTTTTCTACGGCGGTTTGCTTGATTCCGGATATCAGCATAAAATCTGACACCTATGGTGAGTCAGGGTCTTATATAGCCTCCTGTATGCTATTTTTAGCCCCCTTTTCGCGGTCTCTCTGGAGCGCCCCCATTGGTTCGCTCCTCTCAGCCGCCTCACCATATGTTCCTGCAGTTGCCGCGGCCCGGCCAATCAGAGCGCTCCTCGCGCCGGGCTATGGCCGTGCAGCTCACTGTGCTTTACATAGATACCTTTATTAATAAAGTTTTGCTTCACATTCTCGAGAAAAGGAGTTTTTCCCCATACGCAATACGAGGAACCTCTCTCGAAAGGGAACACAACTTAACTTACCTATCTCCCTTAACCATAAACAAAGTGACAAACATAAATAAATTGGTGCCCATTTTTTTGAGCACTGATGCTAATGGGCTCATGATTCAATGATGTATGCTAAGCTATGCTAAAAGTGCTACCGGCAAATACAGAGATCGGCTGAATGGATTCAAAAACGGTAAAACTCAACTGTTTCACTGGAAAATGAGCATATTTTCACACACACAAAAAAAGTGGAGTGTTCCTTTAAGATGCTTTGTAAACAAGGTTTTTCCACTGGTTGGGACATTTATGCTGTTAAATAACAAAAGTTTAAAAAATATATATTCAAGGGAATCAAGGAATTTATTCAGTAAATACATCTCCATCGTAGTTTATGAATGACAGGTAAAGCTTCAAATCTGTTGCAGGCATCAAGTTTAAAATGAGCTAATTTTGTGAATAAAAGTGAAACATTTCTTAGCCTAAACATTTTATAGGCTGTTAGCTATGTTCTATAACGGAAGAAAAAAAATATTGCATCTCAATGCTCGATACTTAAATCCAGTTTCTTTAGAAATGATTTGGATGCAGACCCATACACAATACATTCATAGACTAATGTGGAGAGAAGTAGTGCACAGTACATTCCCCATCATGGATAGTTTATCCCGCACCCCAGTTCCTGTCCTACTAAACATCAAGTACTTCTTTCGAATATATTCCTTCCAGCCTCCGAGTTGGGACCAGGTTGGGACGCAGCTGTCGTTTAGTGCTCGAAATATTTCAAGTGTATCTGATTGCGTCCCGCAGTTCTACAAGACACGCCCCTTCCAGTTACGCTTTTTTGACGCAGACAGACCCTTCTCAAATAGTTTGATGGGAGGAGCGTGTGACGCGGTGCTGGTTTCTGTCAGGTCCTTTAAGTAAATATAAACAGGCTTCTGGTTACGGCTGTCTACTATACATTTATTGTCGTCGTCTGATAGCATTCTGTTAAACATGTCTGGAAGAGGCAAAGGCGGGAAGGGACTCGGTAAAGGAGGCGCCAAGCGTCATCGTAAAGTTTTGCGGGATAACATCCAGGGAATCACCAAACCCGCCATCCGTCGTCTGGCTCGCCGCGGCGGTGTCAAGCGCATCTCCGGTCTGATCTACGAGGAGACCCGCGGAGTGTTGAAGGTGTTTTTGGAGAACGTTATCCGCGATGCCGTGACCTACACCGAGCACGCCAAGAGAAAGACCGTCACCGCCATGGATGTTGTGTACGCGCTGAAGCGACAGGGACGCACCCTGTACGGCTTCGGAGGTTAAACGCCTGAAATCAAGAGAAACCACAAACCCAACGGCTCTTTTAAGAGCCACCCACACTGTCGTATAAAGAGTCATATCAAAGTTGCTGATCTGGTTATAATAAACAAGATTAAAGCCCAGTATCGACTTTCCATGTCTTAATAATAGAATTTCTTTAATAAATAGCTGCAAAAACATGACAAACAGTTCATGTTATGTTTATGCCCCTTAATTTTCACATAAATTGTTCCGGGTTTGGGAATGTGACCGTTCAAAGAAAATATAAAACAATTAACTACCTAGATGTTTTAATGCTGTATAAATGTAGCCTAGAAATCTAGACGCACCCTAGCGGCAGCACATTTTATTTGCCCGCAAGTGTCATGTGGGTTTTTGTCACATCAAGTGTCAAACATCTTGATGTGGGTCTGGCTTGTCAGGCTAGTATAAATGCGTTGTAATCGGCTTTTGGCGTTCTAAATATTACAATTGGGGGGAATTTAATGTTAGTGGTAAAGGGGCTTTGTAGAAAGGAATTTCTGGTATAAAATCTACTTTTAAAATGAGTATTTATTTTATTCTAAAAATGAGGTTTCAGATTACACTATCTTGCAGAATATTAGTCTTTTCAAACATTTAATAAAGAAAAAAGCGGGAAATGAACAAAGGAAACGAAATCTTGTGGGGTTGTCCTTCAAACATAAAGCTGTAGGGGGGGCTAATATTTACCCGCCCGTGATTGGCCCTCGTTCCTATCTTGATGCTTTGAGTTGTCCAATGAAATACGAGTTTATAGGTTCGGCCTATGACAACAGGCAATCAGAAGATCTCCGTATCTCTCAGTAAATTAGCATATAGCGGTGAATAAATGCCTCTGTCTCGCTCTTGAGCTCACATTGACTCAGCATCATGCCTGAACCAGCAAAGTCCGCGCCTAAGAAAGGCTCCAAGAAGGCCGTCACCAAGACCGCCGGTAAGGGAGGAAAGAAGCGCAGAAAGTCCAGGAAGGAGAGCTACGCCATCTATGTGTACAAAGTGTTGAAGCAGGTTCATCCTGACACCGGCATCTCCTCCAAGGCGATGGGCATTATGAACTCTTTCGTCAACGACATCTTCGAGCGCATCGGCGGTGAGGCGTCTCGTCTGGCGCACTACAACAAGCGCTCTACCATCACTTCCAGAGAGATCCAGACCGCCGTGCGTCTGCTGCTGCCCGGAGAGCTGGCCAAACACGCCGTGTCCGAGGGCACAAAGGCCGTCACCAAATACACCAGCTCCAAGTAGAGTTAACTGAGACTTAACGACCCAAAGGCTCTTTTAAGAGCCACCCATCTTTTCGTTTGAAGAGCTTTTTTGTGTGTGAAATAATAGTTTCTAAATAGTAGTTAATAAAAGTGCTACACAAGAACGCTTATTTTTATTCTTTTTGGCAATGCATTAAATGTTCCATGCAAAATGCTAATTTTGATTGAATACATGTGACTGTTTTATAATATGTTTATTTATTAGATCATGTGTTGATCATGAGCTGCAACACTATTTACTGCACCTTTTTGCCACGCAATGTAGATCATAAAAAAAATAAATTAGTAAGAAATCAGAATGGTTGGTAATATCAGTGAAGTTAGTAGGGAAAGTTTCTCAAAAAGTGTCTAGTTCAACATTAGGCTTCAATATTTGAGTTATTTGCATTATTAAAACATTATATATATATATATATATATATATATATATATATATATATATATATAGATCCTTAAAACCTTGTCTCATTGATGTCATCAAAATCTCATGCCAACCTGTCAAAGCTGGAAACCCTGATACTATAGTTTATAAATTAAGTAAATATATATAATTGTTCAGTTTCAAGAATAAAATATGAGTTTATGCACTTCAATGTATAAAGAATGTTGTTTTAGGCCGAAAAGTCTCAGATTGGGATCAGCGTAAAAGAGAAATGGTGGCACAAAATACCCTCACTGCTCAAATTTTTTGTGAGGAAACATGAGACTAGGCCGGTGTTATATATTTTGTTCAGTTGAGTACCTACAATATCCCAAATGTTTTCAACTATTTGTAAATTGTGAGAAAATTACTATTTTAACTAAGGACCGGGACGTTTCAGCATAGCGTTTGAGGAAGTCGTCTGTCAATCGCATCATATCTGCGTTACCCTCGGTTTCGGCTTTTACTTGGCAGGAGCGCTTTACTCTTAGAAGTGTTAACAAGTGAACGCACAGAGTAACGTCATAACATAATTTTCAACACACTTAAATGTATCTAATATAATAAACCATTACCTCATAATCATAACCGGAAGAGCGGATCAGTGCAGGCCCTGGGTCTCGGGTTTTATTTGGCAGGAGCGCTTTACTCTTAGCAATGTGAACAAGTGAACGCACAGGGTAACGTCATAACATCATATAATAAACAGAGCTGCATTTCATAATCATAAACCGGAAGAGTGGATCAGTGCAGGTGCCCGGCGAATGTGTGCTCTGGTTTGTCCCGTCCCGTCATAATAAAAGTCCCGGTGTTCGCAAGGGGGGTATTTGTGTAACAATCTCTCCAGCGGCTGTGCTCAGCTCCACAACACTCGCTCCTACTCTGCTTCACACTACAGTAATGTTAATAACCGCATACATGAACGTGATTTCTGCCCGAGTCCTTTTTTCCACCGGCTGTGAGGTGAAGACCACATGTCCCAAGATGCTGCGCTCAAACTTTGTATCATCACACTACACATTTGTTTTGAATATAGGTGCCCTACAGTGGACGGAAAGTTGCATAGTGCACCTTTAAGGGAATAACATAGTTTAATATGACAAAGAGGTGAAGTATCCCTTTAAAGGGGGTCGCACACCGGACGCGGAGCTCGGCGGCGCGCCGCGCAGCGTCTCAGGTATCGCACACCAGACGCGCACATTTTAAAAGGCTACGTTTATTATACATTTCCCCAAAATATGTTTAGACTTTATTCAAGCTGTTGAACTCAGAATGTAAAACAAATTTGTCTTGTAGCAAAGGTTGAAATCAGTATACCTTAACGATAATATACTTTTAAAATAAAGCCTTGAAATGGCGCTCTGTGGCGCGGCAGGATTTAGAGCAACTTCCTGAGTCGCCGCGGACAGGCGCCGAATGCCGCCACCGGTGTGCGTACACTCATTGAAAACAATGTGTTCGAATTTTAAAGACGTGGCGCGCCGCCGAGCTCCGCGTCCGGTGTGCGACCCCCTTAAATGTTTCACATTTAATATTTTAAGTACATTTTAACTGTGCAGTGTGAACACAGAAAAACACATCATTAAGGAATATTTAGGAATCTAATAGCTTTATCACAAATATTTCAATGGTTTCATCTCTTCTATGGGACATTCTACCAGAAATGTACATTATCTGTCCTAGAATTGTTTACAGTGAATAAAAAAATCATTAGGAAACAATTCTAACATGTATAAATTTGTCTGTGACGGGGCTGACATTTTAGAGGTGCAATGCATATAAAAATGTATTTTATTTCATCATAAAAAAGGTGAGGTGGCATGATAAGTGTTTCTCATAGTCTTCCATATGATTCAATATTCAGATTTACCAACAAAAAAAGAAGTTGCCCCCAAGATATTTTACAAGTGGAAATGTACACTTCTTTCTGGTAGAATTTCCCCCATCTTAGTCTTTCGTGCAAAACAGAAAAGGGGGTTTGGTTTTGGAGGGAAGATCGGTGATTGGTTGAAATCATATCAGATTCTAAACCAATGGGCGAGTGGCACTCTCCTTTAAATACAGTGTGTGGAAGAACAAGTCTTCATTAGAAGGTTGTTAAAACTGAAAATAAATCAAGAATGAGTGGCAGAGGCAAAACCGGTGGCAAAGCCCGAGCGAAGGCTAAGACTCGCTCCTCCAGGGCGGGACTGCAGTTCCCCGTCGGCCGTGTCCACAGGCTTCTCCGTAAAGGAAACTACGCTCAGCGTGTCGGTGCCGGTGCTCCGGTTTATCTGGCGGCTGTGCTCGAGTATCTCACCGCTGAGATCCTGGAATTGGCTGGAAACGCCGCTCGGGACAACAAGAAGACCCGCATCATCCCCCGTCACCTGCAGCTGGCGGTGCGCAACGACGAGGAGCTGAACAAACTCCTGGGCGGAGTGACCATCGCTCAGGGCGGCGTGCTGCCCAACATCCAGGCCGTGCTGCTGCCCAAGAAGACCGAGAAGCCCGCTAAGAAATAAACACGTTCTGCGTTTATCAAACCCCCAAAGGTTCTTTTAAGAACCACCCACTTTCGCCCTTTTAGAGCATTTTGAAAATCTTAGTAAATTAGTTTTTAAACTGTATACTGCCAATACACTTGTTGGCAAATGGAAACGTTAGATTTCAGTTATAAACATCACATGCTATAATGCACATAAAAGTACACACAATTGGAAGACTTTAATCTGGAACATGTTTATTTTTTGTTATCATATCTTAACATGTCTTTACAAATTGTCGTCAAAGATTGTATGATTCGAAGTAAAGACTGGGTCAAACTGATTTTCATGTTTCAAAAACATACATTTCTGAATTTCTATTACACCAACAAACAAATTTGAGGTCTTTGGTATTTTGTTTATCCTCCACCATCTTTTGTTTGTCAAGACTCTCTTAATCTGCTCGTTTTCCTTTATTCACATTTTTTAAATGTTCTTTGCCCATAACTTTTATTGTAAAAATATCATGTTTATATTTTTTACAATTGACTTAAAAGTGAATCCATTACTGAATCCATTAAAATAATAAGGTTGATTATAACACTGATTTTACCCTTGTAGTCACGCGTTTTTCGGGCCTTTTTTTGTTTGACGGTTTTTAATTTTATAACATCTCTGTTAATTCCCCGGAATCTCTGTCGATCAAGGTTAACGGTAAACACACGGAAGGCCCGCCTCTCCATTGGACAATAGGGGAAAAAACACGATGATGTCGGGCGTTTTTTTGCTCAGAGTTGAAAAATCAACTTCATGCGCTCAGAGCGCTACTCTTCAAAATCGCGAGCAAACTGATATAACCGCGTAAGTACCGCTCATAAAGCCATGTTTATTTTCGCCTGAATTCACAGCGCGAACGCCTTCTGCTAACCGGTATCCATTTAAAAAAGGCGCCTTTCGCTGCAAAACGAGTTCTGTGAACATCAGAACAATTTTTAATTGACTACAGCAAATGTTCTCCAGAACAATATGTATTACTATTCTAAACGTACGATAATGTATTATCACTTATACGAGATTTTCAGCATTACTTTGGAAATATCTTTTCCTCAGTGTAATTTATGTGGCTCTTAAAAGAGCCTTTGGGGCTTGATGAAGCGGCTGAAGCAGATGCGGGTTTAGGCGCGCTCTCCGCGGATGCGGCGGGCCAGCTGGATGTCTTTGGGCATGATGGTGACCCTCTTGGCGTGGATGGCGCACAGGTTGGTGTCCTCAAACAGGCCGACCAAATAAGCCTCACTGGACTCCTGCAGGGCCATGACAGCGGAGCTCTGGAAACGCAGATCCGTCTTGAAGTCCTGAGCGATTTCTCTCACCAGCCGCTGGAAGGGCAGTTTGCGGATCAGCAGCTCGGTGGACTTCTGATAACGGCGGATCTCTCGCAGAGCCACGGTCCCGGGCCTGTAGCGATGAGGCTTCTTGACGCCGCCGGTGGCCGGAGCGCTCTTACGGGCTGCTTTAGTGGCGAGCTGCTTCCTTGGGGCTTTGCCACCGGTGGATTTTCGAGCGGTCTGCTTGGTTCTTGCCATTGCTGTAGTTCAGTTTTCTCTGTACTGCCGGAGCTAGAAATGCCGCTTTTCTGTTACACGCCTGCTTTTAAAGCATTGGACCGGCATGAGCTCATAGTGTCGAGGGTGCAGAGGCTTGTAATTGGGTGAAATGTGACCAGTGATTATGACTGCTAGCCAATGACTGCGCGTTTACTGTTTTCAAACAAGCCGAGGGTTTCCCGCTCGCGATATTTTTTTCCCCAGGATGGTAAGGGAAGGTACCGCCTTTTTCGTCTATGATTGGCTAGAAGGGCTCTCCTCCGATTGGTTATATATCTCACGTTCATTGCAGGCTGTCAGCGAGTCTGTTTTAGAGCTATATATAAGATGTATTTATTTATTTAGCAATGCATTGCATGCTTTAAGCCAAGGCCCTATGAAAAACATGTTATTGTATTTTTACTCCATTTTAATGGCCAAATTTAATTTCAAAAAGCATGTCTAATTAATAAAAATCATGAAACAAACAATTTAACAGCAACTGACCCAGTATTTTTATTTATTCATCCAAAATTAGACAAATTATATGCATTATACTGTAAATATCTTCTTTCTTTTTTTTTTAAACAACATTGAATTTAAGACATTGTAAGTCTTAAATTAAGACTGAAAAATATTAAGGTCAGCAGAAACGCTGCTTTAATCCTGCCTGTGAAAATGTTTACGAGAAACAATCCTACAAATTATAGGTTTTAATAATATGTAATAAACCTATGCCTTTATGGGTTCATTAATTAATACCAAAGGGCCCTTTACAAGATGAAATGGGTGGCTCTTAAAAGAGCCTTTGGGCTATCAGCAGCACGGCCTGGATGTTGGGCAGCACGCCGCCCTGAGCGATGGTCACTCCGCCCAGGAGTTTGTTCAGCTCTTCGTCGTTGCGCACCGCCAGCTGCAGGTGACGGGGGATGATGCGGGTCTTCTTGTTGTCCCGAGCGGCGTTTCCAGCCAACTCCAGGATCTCAGCGGTGAGATACTCGAGCACAGCCGCCAGATAAACCGGAGCACCGGCACCGACACGCTGAGCCTACGCCTTTGCGGAGAAGCCTGTGAACACGGCCGACGGGGAACTGTAGTCCCGCCCTGGAGGAGCGAGTTTTAGCCTTTGCTCTGGCCTTACCACCGGTTTTCCTCTGCCGCTCATTTTTAAAATTAGTTAACAATCTTCTCAATACAATTTTGATAAATAAATTATTAAACCCAGTTTTTCCCCACACTGTCTTTAAGAGAGAGTTGGTTTAGAATCTGATATGATTTCAACCAATCACTGAACTTCCCTCCAAAGCCCTTTTCTGAATATGAGTATTTGTTACTTTACTATTAAGAGATTAAACTAATAAACAATTTGTGATAGATTAATTCATAGATTTCTAAATATTAATTTAATGATTAATTTTATGTGTGCAGACACGTTATATGTAAAACATTTAATTCAAATGGTGAAAAACATTTAAAGACTTTTCAAATAATCACTTTAATATCAATGTTTTGGGGCCTTGGCATGTACACTATAACATGGAATGGATTTACTCTTTCTACAAAAAGTGCTAAACCTTTCACTTTATTCTGTGCACATTAAGCTTTTATGCTGTACATTATATTCCTATCATAATGTTGGATTTTTATCACTGCCAGTGCAAATTGTATAGATTGCATGACTCATTGAGTAGCGTCATATCTTGTCTTTTAAAATCAACAAATAAAATAGACGAGTTTTGCTCTTTATGCGGAGTAAGTGGTTGGCTCTTAAAAGAGCCGTTGAGTTAGAAACAATGGACGTTTATTTCTTTTTGGGAGCTGCCTTTTTAGGCTTGGCGGCTTTGGGCTTCGCCGTCTTGGATTTAGCCGCCTTGGCTTTCTTGGGGCTCTTGGCTGCTTTCTTAGCGGCTGCTGGCTTCTTCGCCTTCTTGGGGCTCTTCGTCGCCTTCTTAGCGGCGGGTTTCGTGGCCTTCTTGGGTGATTTCTTGACGGCTTTGGGCTTCTTTGCCGCTGCGCTCTTGGGCTTCTTGGCGGCAGCGGGCTTCTTCGCTTTAGGAGCCGCTTTCTTGGCTGGCTTCTTCTTGGTCTCGGCTTGCTGCTTGTTGAGCTTGAATGAGCCCGAGGCGCCGGTCCCCTTGACCTGCACCAGGGTGCCTTTAGTCACCAGGCCCTTGATGGCGATCTTGACGCGGGAGTTGTTCTTCTCCACGTCGTAGCCGCTGGCGGCGAGAGCTTTCTTCAGGGCGGCGAGGGACACGCCGCTCCTCTCCTTGGAGGCGGACACAGCTTTGACGATGAGCTCGCCGACGCCGGGACCTGCTTTCTTAGCCTTCGCGGCAGACTTCTTCTTGGGCGCTTTGGCCGGGGCTGGGGCGGTTTCTGCCATCTTTCTCTGATCAGATCTAAAGTCGGTCAAACGCTGTTCTGGTTTCAGAAATGAATGAATGAATGGCGCTCGCGCGGCGCTGCTTTCTTCAATAACACATGAGAACCTTATAGACTCAACTTGCCCGCTCGGCGTCTGCGCCTCCACGAGCCCCTCGCGTGTGTTTTCTTATCTCATATTTGGGGCAAAACTGGAGCGGTAAAATAGTTTATAACATTCAAAAAAAAAGTGAACACAATGCAGAGGTTCTGAGCTTTCATTGGAGACTGAAATACGCGTTGGGGACATGTTTATTTTGCCTCCATCAGATCAAACCCAAGGCGAGCTTCAGCCACGGGTAAAGGCCGCGTGTAAATTTGACGGATATTTTAAGTGTAAAAGTTGCTAAAAGCCCAAACGCGTCCTCTGTGTGTTCAGCAAACAGTCTGAAAGAGACTTTAATGAAATCAGCATCAGCGAGGGTGTGAGGAGGCTTTCATACAGCTGTTGTTTTGGGCAGCTTGAAGCACACGAACATCATCCGGAGGATCGAGTCTGTGACTAAAACAATATTCATAATACTAAATATATAGGCCACGTCTGATCACAGAAGTTGTAATGTTGTTAAATACGTTGTGATAAGTTAATGAATATCATCATAAATAAAAATGTAAATGGTTATATTTTTTTCTCCTTATTCATCATTCATCTCAGTTTTCGGCATGTGAATGAGGATTGTGTTAAAGTTGTTAATTTACTGAAAGGCATACATTAATTATTTTTCTTACTCAGTATTTCTTAATTTCCTTCTTCATCTAGCTTGTACTTTTCTGTTTGAAACTTTATATTACTTGCATTTCTTATGCCTTGGATAAAAGTGATTGGACTTTAACTGTAATTTTGTTATATTTTAATTTAACCACTATTAAATGCTAATTCATAAAACAGTCATATTATTTAATGCTTGATATTTTATTTCCAGATGTTCTTGATCTTGTTCAGAATATCCTAAACAAACACATCAGATCAAGATAATCAAACTCAAAATACATTTGATGTAGGGTGGTGTAAAATATTTTTACAAACAATGTCCACCCTATTGGAAGAAATTAACAACAGTTTCATATACTTATTTTTTTAATTGGGCATTGTTTACTTTTATCTTGGAACTGGTGTACCTTAAAAAGCATCAGTTAATAAATTATATAATAATAAATTGCATTATTGATACTCTATTTATTAAAAATACTGATTCTAAGAAATTATTAAAACAGTTCGGACAAAGTGATACCAGTATGGGCAGATGGATGGATGATGTCCTGTCTCTCACATACAATATGTAAAACATTGCTGAATAACTTTAAATGCACTACTTCAACTTTAAACATAAATTCCTTTCACAATCACCATACTGTCAGTATCCACGTTCTGCCTAAATCAGCCACTGCACTGAGTCTGAGCAAAAAGAAGCAAACAGATATAACTATATTATAACTAATTGCATGGTCTTTAAATGTGTAATTTTAAAACAATGAATTTTGTACTTTTTGTTGTTTTTTCCTTTCATATTTCCCCGTAAAATGGAGGTGTACTAAGGCTGGCCACATCAAATTTGAAAGATAACATTGGTCAAAACAAACCATTATTTTAATTGGATCTCAAGAGGATTTCACTCACTTTCCCACATTGTTTTCCATCCAAAGTAGTAATATCAGCTTTATGATATGATTGAATTGTTCAAACTTTAATTTAAAGGGAAAGTATTCAAAAGTGGTGATGGGGAAAACAGTTTAGGACCAAAGACCAGATGACCAGTGAAGAATGAAGACTAATGAGGGGGGGAAAGATCAGCCTTACCATTTAACTGTTATCTGCACGCATGTCTGATTAAACTAAAACAATAATAAAATTAAATTTAAAATGTAAAAAAAAAAAAAAAAAGATCAAAACAGCCAACATGGTAATTAATATATTTTATTTCAAACACACCTGCCAGTGTTTGTACAAATCCGTCACTTAAAACTTAAAGATATACTTGAAAATTCTGTCATCCTTTACTCACCTTGAAGTTGTTTCAAACCTGTATGAATTTCTTTCTTCAACTGGACACAAGGGAAGATTTTTTGTTGAAAAATGTCAGTAACCAAACAGTTAACTGGAGCCAATGAATTCCATAGATTTTTTTTTCTACTATGGAATTCTTTGGTTCCAGTTAACTGTTTGGTTACTGACATTCTTCAACCACAAAAAAATCTTCCCTGGTGTTCAGCTGAATTCATACAGGTTTGAAACAAATTCCTCCCTTTAAAATCATCCCTTTAAAGACAGTAAAAGAAAACAAAACAATAAATTGCTTTATCATATTTGTCGCACTAAACTTAATTCAGGGTAAAAAAAAAATATATTAGTTTTCGTTTAGCTGTAAATCAAAGTCTAGAAAGATCCCGAGACAGGAGATATAACAATAGCTCTTTAACTGAAAAGATGGGTGGCTCTTAAAAGAGCCTTTAGGATGGTTAAGGTCAGAGCACACTTCACTTGGAGCTGGTGTATTTGGTGACGGCCTTTGTGCCCTCGGACACGGCGTGTTTGGCCAGCTCTCCGGGCAGCAGCAGACGCACGGCGGTCTGGATCTCTCTGGAAGTGATGGTGGAGCGCTTGTTGTAGTGCGCCAGACGAGACGCCTCACCGCCGATGCGCTCGAAGATGTCGTTGACGAAAGAGTTCATGATGCCCATCGCCTTGGAGGAGATGCCGGTGTCAGGATGAACCTGCTTCAGCACTTTGTACACATAGATGGCGTAGCTCTCCTTCCTGGACTTTCTGCGCTTCTTTCCTCCCTTACCGGCGGTCTTGGTGACGGCCTTCTTGGAGCCCTTCTTAGGCGCAGACTTTGCTGGTTCAGGCATGATGCTGAGTCAATGTGAGCTCTGGAGCGAGACAGAGGGATTTATTCACCGCCATATGCTAATTTACTGAGAGATACGGGGTTCTACTGATTGCCTGTTGTCATAGGCCGAACCCATAAACTCGTATTTCATTGGACAACTCAAAGCATCACGATAGGAACGAGGGCCAATCACGGGCGGGTAAATATTAGCCCCACCTACAGCTTTATGTTTGAAGGACAACCCCACAAGATTTCGTTTCCTTTGTTCATTTCCCGCTTTTTTGCTTTAATAAAAGTTTGAAAAGACTAATATTCTGAAAGATAGTGTAATCTGAAACCTAATTTTTAGAATAAAATAAATACTCCTTTTAAAATAGATTTTATACCAGAAATTCCCTTCTACACAAAAGTCCCTTTACTACTAACATTTAAATTTTCCCCAATTGTAAATACACATATTTAGAACGCCAAAAGCCGATTACAACTCATTTATACAGCATTAAAACACCTAGAAAGTTAAATTGTGTTTAATACTTTCTTTGCAGAACGGTCACATTTCCGAACCTGGAACAATTTATCCTTTTGTGAAAATTATGGGGCATATAAAACAACATAAGAACTGTTTGTGCGGTTATTTATTAAATAAATCCAATCATTATGGAGATATTGGGCTTTACTGGACTTGCTTTCTGCTTATTCTACCCATATCACGAACTTTGACATGACTCTTTATGCGATAGTGTGGGTGGCTCTTAAAAGAGCCGTTGGGTTTGAAGTTTTTCTTGATTTCAGGCGTTTAACCTCCGAAGCCGTACAGGGTGCGTCCCTGTCGCTTCAGCGCGTACACAACATCCATGGCGGTGACGGTCTTTCTCTTGGCGTGCTCGGTGTAGGTCACGGCATCGCGGATTACGTTCTCCAGAAACACCTTCAACACTCCGCGGGTCTCCTCGTAGATGAGACCAGAGATGCGCTTGACGCCGCCGCGGCGAGCCAGACGACGGATGGCAGGTTTGGTGATTCCCTGGATGTTATCGCGCAAAACTTTACGATGACGCTTAGCGCCTCCTTTGCCGAGTCCCTTACCACCTTTGCCTCTTCCAGACATGTTTAATTTCAGTAGATCAAACTACAACAAGTGTAGAATCAACGCTGCAAGGAGGCCGGTTATATCTGCTTAAAGGACCTGACAGAAGCCACCGCCGCGCAACAAGCCCCTCCCCTCGATATTGCTCGAGCACAAAATATTTAGCCTTACTAGCCGAGAAGGGGGAGGCTGCAGCACTGGAGCAAGACAGTTCTACGGCCCAGGCAGTTTTACGCCCCTGTTGTTCCTGACGCGACCAGAAGGGGATACACGGCGAAATAATATCAAATCTAAGCTCGAAACTCTAACAATAAGTTATAATGGCCATAGGTGTTGACTAATTGAGGGTTTTTTTTTTTTTTTTGAGAATTTAAATAAAGCTTTTATGCCCGTGTCGTCTTCGCGACACATTCAACCAAGTTGTACACAGTAAACTCCTCAACCGTTTGCACTATCAAAATAATTAAAATAGCTCCCGACAGTAGGCCTACTAACTGACGCTTTTCGCCAATGTAACTTTAAAGCCTTACGGTAATGTCATGATTTCTATCAGCAAATCACCGCTGCTTTCAGGGGCGGGAAGGAGGGATTTAAAACGGAGATGATCTAAAACGGAGACGCCTCAGGTTCTGTTTTAGATTATTTTTAGATTACAAAACCTAATTAAAAACGTAAAAACATGGCAAAGACAGAGGAGGCGATCGAGTTTATTTGTGACACTTGGAAGAATGAGTGGGACTCTTCAGACCTGGAGTCTGTGTATTCAGATACTGAGGATGCGTTACTGCTGGCGTTTAAGTGGATGGACACAAGCAAGGTCTCCATGTACATAACTAGGGCTGTGCAATATATCGAAAATTATCGGATTAGCGCAAATGTTCATATAGTGATAAATCACAACAGCACACAATATCTGAATGATTTTAATATTCTACTTCACAAGTGTTTGTTTTAGGTCGACGCGTATAGCAGAGAATAGACTGGGCACACAACTGTTACTTTTGTGACTAGCCTGATGTTTGAAGGAGTTATTAAACACAAAACTGCTCTAGATCTTATTTTTAATAACAAAGATAAATTAAAATAACAAAAATAATCGTCCACCCCTAGTTCAGGTGTCTTTGTTTATGTTCTTGATGTTAAGTTTTAGGTTGAAATAATTATATATTACCAATTCAAGCAAGTAGTTTTTTGATTTTTAAATATTTGCATTAAAAAATTGTTTAAGTTTACTTTGATGTTAAAATTATATTGTCAGATTTATGATATACATTTGTCTTGTAGTGATGCTTTCTTTTCCCCGAAAGAATGTAAAACACATAAATGGTATCATTCTTTGTTTTAAATATTTTTTTAAATACAATTTAAATAGATTTTACACACTAATAGCAATTTTGTATATCGCACAGGCTATCGAATATCACATTATTTAACAAGGTATTGCAAATCACATTTTTCTTCAATATCGCACAGCCCTATGCACAACTGTCCAGTGTCCACACAGTGTATAAATGCGACAGACAACAGAGGATAGGCAACAACAGAGGGTCCCTGTTCCCAGGCCAACAGCAGTTAAACGGTACAATAAGCATATGGTGGGAGTTGCCCCTGAATATTGCTGTGACCAGCAGCTTCATTTTATACAAATAGATGTGTGCCACATCCCAGGACAAGCCCGTGACACTGTGAAACTTAGAGGAGCTTCTGGGTGGTCAGCTCACAGGGATTCCCCTGGATGGCAGCCCCAGAGAGATGTGATCATCTGCCCCCGTTCCTGTGAGTGACGTTCAGGACCTGTCTCAGATGGCCAGCATGGGACGGTGTCATTGCATATGATGCAGAAGGAGCCACCCCATGGAAGTGCAAAGGGTGTGATGTGGGCCTAGGTTTGCAACCTGGGAACTGCTTTAAGAGATCACCACATTTGAATGACTACAGTGAATGATCGAAAATGCCTGGACAACTCCGGTAAAGAAAAGCTCCTGAGTGAAAACTGCAACCCTGTGTCACAAAAAAGACTTGTATATATGTATTATATTTTATTCTTCAAGTTTTAAGTGTTAGATTATTTCATTCAGGTGTTTTCTGTGTTTTTCTTTTCTTAATAAAAAGCAGTGAAATTTCCTGAGATGTTGATTTATGTCAATTTGAATGATTATTACAAAATATTAATTACAAGAAATCTCTTCTGCTCACCAAGGCTGAATTTATTTGGAATACAATACAGCAAAAGGTTTTAACAGTATTATTGTGAAATATTCTTACAATTTAAATTAACCTTTTACTATTTGATGCAAAGCTGAATTTTCAGCACCATTACTCCTGTCTTGAGGGTCACATGATAATCAAATTCTAATATAATGATTTTAAACATTTATTATTATTGTTAATTATTCGATTATTAGAAAAATGTTTTATTATCAAAGACAGCAGTTATGTAGAAAAAAAAATAATCCTAAAAAAAGTTTAACACAACTGCTTTCAACATACAAATGTTTTCAATATTGATAATAATCATAAATGTGTGTGTGTGTGTGTGTGTGTGTGTGTGTGTGTGTGTGTGTGTGTGTGTGTGTGTGTGTGTGTGTGTGTGTGTGTTCATATAAGTTACATTTAGACATAACCATATTTAGCCCATCAGTCATGGAGTGTAGGCTACTCATACCCTTGATGAATTCTATCAGCTATAGTACTACATAGCATTTTATAAAGCCAAACACAATTCACCTCTTTCCTAAAATGCCACGGGTCATTTAGCCACCTGATAAGCAAAATAGCTAATGTTTAACCACTAAACTACAGAGACATCAGAGCCAGCGGCAAACGTCAGAAGGACTAGCAGAGGTAAGGCTGCTCTCGGTGGGCTGATTGCCTGGATCTTACAACTCCGAGAACGTCAGATCAGATTTTCAAATAAGCCACATTAAGTTTTAAACAACCATTCTCGCCTGAAATCTCTTTACATTGTGCTCAAGTCGTACACTTGCAGACACTCTATCTGAATTAATGCAACGTCAATATTTATACATTCACAAAAAACACGTAATTAGTCAACGTCAATGGACATTATAACTCGAGCCTCGGGATTTAATATTTCGCCGTATATCCCCCTTCTGGTCGCGTCAGGAACAACAGGGCCGTAGAACTGTTTGGGCCGTAGAACTGTCTTGCTCCAGGTCTGCAGCCTCCCCATATAGTACTAGCCAGACCCACATCAAGATGTTTGGTCTGGAAACTCACCATTGACAGCTCAATCTGAGGGGCGGATAAACGGTTGTCTTTCAAACTCCCTCTGCACGCGATAGGATAGCGCTACACCAACCAGAGCAATGAAGGTGAAGCAGAGCTCGTTGACAGATTAAACATTCGCCGTATCCGGTCGGCAAAACTCAGAACACATCTTTCCTTCTTAAGAAAGACTTCAGTGCCGTTCTTTGTTCTTTTCTCAGAGAAAAGCTTAACTCCAAGTCTTCCAGAGTCGCGGTCAAAGCTGATTCGAAAGACCGCCGTTCGCCATTTTCTGTGTTTACTAGTAGCAAGCAAGCGCAACTCTGGCGTCATTATGTTAAGCCCCGCCCACCGACTATATGCACGATGTGATTGGCCCGACCAGAGTTTGGCGTGTACAGCTCAGAAGGGTATTGAGAGTTCCTAGGTGACACTCGCGGGCAGATTAGATTTGCTGCCTAGGGTGCGTCTAGATTTCTAGGCTAGAGGCCTATTGCACAAACGTAGAAAGAAATCCAGGATAAATGACTGAGCTATGGCCTGTTGCACAAAGCTGGTTTCAGTTGTTACCCAGGTAAGTTCGAGATTAGTTTGAGCAAACAGTTTTTTCGTACTCAAGAAGGTCGTTTGGTTTTTTTTTAATGTTTATCACCATGGTAACTTACACTACACAGCTAACCTGCGGCCTGTACCATGATGGTAGTTTAACAAACTCACGGTTAAAGGATTAGTTTCGAATTGACAAAACCAAACCATTGTATTAAGGCTTTGTTGGTCCCACGATGCTGATCATCAGCTTTCTTTGTCAACTCAGGCTTTGATCCTGAGTTCAGGAGTTTTGCTGTGACATCAGTAGTGAACAGCCAATCACACGTGAGACAATCAGTGAGATTAATTTATTGAAAAATATTAAGAATAAAAAATAAAAAAATACACACAAGAAGAAAAGCTGTCTATGAAAGAGGACAACTTTAAGAAAAAAAAATTGTATACATCAATGCAAGTAAAATTATGAAGTTAGTTTAGAGAAAATTGAACATTTAAGCTCAGTGAGCCTCTTTTTTTTTAATAGGCTATTTTTATTGATTGATTTTAAAGCTTATCCATATGACTTTATGCAGGGGATGTTATTTATATGACTTATGTATTAATTTAAAAAAAGTGCCTATTAATGATTGATTAACTAAAATGATAAATGTGTAATTGATTATAGGTATAACAATTACATAAATTATATCTAAATCATTCAAAATTAATATTATTATAAATAAGCATTGTTGAAAGCCAGACGCTTTAGTCTTTAAAAACCATTTGCTATGTAATGACCTTTAATTTGGAGCAGAAACAGGGGGAGTGGCTTTATTGCATCAAAGGTGTGTAACTTTACTCACAGCTGATTGGTCCAATTTCAGTTTGAGATCTCTAATCCAGAACATAACCTGCCCTGGAACAGGTTGGCTGTGGAGCGTAAGTTACTATGGCGATGAACACAGCTAAAAGCCAAACCACTTTAATGGTACCTAAAACCCAGGATTGGCACAAACTAAGCTTAAACATGTCTGGCTAGCCAGCTAAACCAGCTTCATGGTAAAGGCCCCTGCTCTGGAGCTGGTTTTATTCTGGGTTTGAGATCGCAAACCCAAACTGGACCAATCAGCTGCAAGTAAAGATGCAATAAAGCCACACCCCTGTATGTCTCCTTCCAAATTAAAGAAGTTAATAATGAAAAAACTTTTGAAATAAAATTGTGCATCTTTTGGTGCTAATTATTTATTATATTTATATTATATGAATTATAATCACTTTGAATTCATATATCTTCATATAAATATTATTTTAATTGACATGTAGCCAAATAGTAATAGAAATATAATACATGCATTCATAATTATTTTAAACAACGTGTATTCATTTGAGCTCTTTATGATAATTATTAGGCATATTTATTTGATTCACGCCATGCATTGATATAGTCAGATATTCTTTAAGCTGCATTCTCAAACTGTCGCCGCAGCATCAGAGTTTATTCCTGCCTTGTAAACACATTTCATTTCATAATAATTTTCAAAACGATCTCTCAATCTTCAGGAGAGAAGTGAAAGTGAAAACGGACGCGGTGATTGGCTGTTTGCAGCACTTGTCACACTTTCAGGTGCATGCGCTTCAGAGTTGATCGCTAACTCTGGATTAAACCCGAGTTGACAGAGAAAGTTTCTACCGAGCTTTGAGAAACAGTTGAACTTGATCTAAACCAGGTTGGATTTATCTGGATTTGTCAACTCTGAAACTCAGAGTTTGTTCAGCTAGCTTCATGCAACAGGCCAAAACAAGGGTGTTCAGGCTTAATTGGTTGCACAAAGACCGAGCCAGGATGAGCAGTCACGGATTCATCAAGCCAGGTGAAATTAATCCTGGATAGGTGCGTGCTCAAGGGTCACCCAAACAGACCCGCCACCGATCACAGAGTCACTGATTCACCATGGCAACTAGAGCGCATTACACACTCACCGCTCAGCTGAAATATCACAATTACAATCCAAACAGTTCATTCACATCTCCAAAAACGCAGCTTTACTCTGATTATGACATTTTTATTGAAATGGACTGTAGATATGAGTAGGCTACTCTGCTTATGTTGTCCACCGATTTTTCTTTGTGTTCTCCTGCTTTTATTAATGTAAAGCTGCTTTGAAACAATGAAACAATTGTGAAAAGCGCTACATATAAAATTGAATTGAATAAATAGATGAGCTAATAATAATAATAATCACTTTAATTTATATAGGGCCTTTCAAAGAACCCAAGGTCGCTTGCCTACTCACTCCATTGAATATTTTTGTGTGATAAAGAAAGTGTCTCTTTTCGTGTGTGTGACGTAGATTAACCATGAACGTGCCAAAACGGACATGACAGCAAGTCAAAATCAAATAAGAACATTCTGCAGAATGGTGAAGGCCCTGACTAATACTTAAGCACAGGCCACAGTCTTTTTCACTGCTAAAACAGTACAGACATTGTGTGAGCAGGCACCAGTTCTGAGTACAATATATGCTTGTGCATTGCACTGCAAAAAATGCTCTTCTAGTAATTTTGTCTTGATTCTAGTCTAAATATCTAACAATTCTTAAATCAAGATGCATTTACTAAGTATTAAACTGTTTGTACTCTTACAAAGTTCTCAATCCTTCGGTTTGCATGTTGGGACCCTCATTATGCTACTGTGTTAGTGTGAGGCTATTTTTAGCCTTGTTAGTGGTATTGACTAGTGATTTAATTTCACTACTGGGCCGAACAAACAAACGATATGTTGTGGTATCCGATTATAATAAACCTCAACCAAGACTGGTGACATATGAAAAGTCCTCACGTCCCCTGCACAGCCTGAACACGATGTGTCATGAGAGCCGTTTTTGCTATCTTCAAGTGTCTTGTTTACCATCAGTAGATTCGGCTTTGTCAGTTCAGCCTGACAATGAACATGTTTGGACAGATGCAAATGTTGGGGGCGTGCATATAAGTGATCCCCAACGCTTGCGTCACGGTTGGGTTTATGTTGAGAAGTCCTTATTTTTCGGTCCAGGTATCGTTCGTTCATTTGTTTTTGTTTTCACACATGAAAACGAAAAAAACAGAAAAACAACTAGTTTTTTCCATTTTAAAAAAAATAATTTCTATAAATTTGTTCACTAAATTATGCTCTCAAAATTTTTGAGCACTCTCTCCACGGCCATCACAATATAAGAGTAGGCATACATGTCATCAAAATTTAAAATAAAAAAAACAAAAAAACAAAAACATTTAGGCCTAACGAGTGCCCGTTTTATAGTTATAACACGAGCCTATGAGAGTTATTACACCAGCAAGAATGCTGTTTTTCCGAACATGCACAATCGCAAATGTGACATTATACAACATTATACAACAGTTCAATAAAGTTACTGAGTAGACTTATTTTTATTGATTAGCCACGAATTAGGATTTTTGAAAGACTCGTTTGAATAAAGGATTCAACTCTTTCATTTGCCACCTACTGGCAGTGTTAGTTTCATAGTTAAAAAGTAGAAGTTTAATTTTATTTCAATCATTTCATATTTTCTACATTACATTTTTTACATTTTAAACATTAATCTCTTAACATAATTTATGCAATTATAATTTGATTATGTAAATCCACATGCCATGTCTAAACAGCCTGTGTAAATCCAAAAATGTATTTTATTGATACCGACTTCCTTTAATTTGGTCATAATAGCCATACATCGTGACTCTGGCTATTAGAGGACAGATATCTATGACAATGATTTTAAAAATGCAGTTCTCTCTTCAGTCTTTATCACTTCAGGCTTTATTATTAGAGTTTGGATCTTCTCGAGTGAGCACATCCTGCATTATATTGTATTATAATGACGATGTAAAATTAGCCTACCACCAAATTTTGACTTTGGCATGTTGCAGTTATATTATATTATATTATATTATATTATATTATATTATATTATATTATATTATATTATATTATATTATATTATATTATATTATTCAAAAGAATTTAAGTTAATAAAAACATCTAAAACAAAGAATACATGTATTACTTACATTTTTATGCTGAAAACTGTCAATGCGTGAACATGTTTACATTTAGGCTATTTCAATAGATTTTTTTTCAGTCAAAGAAGACAAATAATTGGATAACAAATAGCATGCATAAAGATTATTAATTTTACAGGCAAACAAATACAGTGTTGGGAAAACTGTAAATGTATATCCTGCCAATCCGATTTCCAGTGCAAGAACGGGAAAACCAAAAATCAAGTCATAATTTTGTTTTTCGTTTTAAAAACAAAATTGAAAAAACAAAAAAAGTTGTTTTCTCGTTTTTATGTGTGAAAGCAATAACAAATGAACGAACGAGATTTACATAAGAAGTAGGAGGCAATGGTGTTTGAGACTCACAGTATGTGATGTCCATGTACTGAACTCTTATTATTTCACCATGGCAAGGCTAATTTAATTTTTCATCCTAGGGCACCTTTAAATGAGGTTAAGAATTGGGCAAAGAAATGGAGTTTTAGATTTTCTGTGGCAAAAACTCAGGTGTAATGTTTTGCGAATAACCATCTATGAATTCTAAAATCTATGGGCATCAGTTCGAAGAAGTAAATGTAGTTTGATATTTAGGAATGTGGATGGACTCAAAAATAAACTTCAGAATACATTTTCAGAAAATGATAGAAAATTTTAAAAAAGAGATAAACATATTAAGGTGCTTAGCAGGAGTAGAATGGGGGGGCAAGTAGACAGTTATTGAAAATAATATATAAAGCAGTAATAAGATCAAACATTGATTATGGTAGCATGGTGTATAGCTCTGCAAGTAAAACAAGTATTAAAAGGCGCAGACTTCAGTTGAAGATGGGATACTGGACTGGAGTAATGGGTCATTTAGAATGTCCATTAACATCCAGTTAAGAAAATTTTAAAAGAATGTTGGGAGAATAAATATAAAGAAAAAGAAGGTTTTGGGTGTTGGGAGGGAGGCACAGAGTATGGGATTGAAAGTTTATGATAAGACAATTTTGATGTTAACTAAATATGTGTACACAGTTTATAAGTTTAAATGTGATATTCATTATAGTAGAAAGTCTTTACAAGTTTTGGGTGCCATGTGCATGGAGAGATCAAAGATGAGGACATTTCATTTACACTCTTAACTCCTTTTTATTCAGTATATATATATAATTTTATACCTTTTTTATTTCCTCATTCAGCCTTTCCCTAATGATGGCATGGTCTATTTTGAAACGTGTTACATCTTGAAGGCCAAAGAAGAGTTATCATTCAGTATGTTATCATTCAGCATCTCTGTATGATATAATGATTCATCAAACGAATCTTATAAAATGTTTGTTTTCAATATTAAAGTCTGTTCTATTAAAATATAAACCCGTTTTATCAGGGTTAGGGTTTAATCACATTGTTTTGTGCTAGAACTATATCGAGGGGAGGAGCGCATTGTGCCTTGTGACGCGACGCTGGTTTCTGTCAGGTCCTGTAAGCGCATATAAATCGACTCTGTCTAGCGCTTGATTTGCAATCATTGTTGTATTTTAACTGTTGTTTAACCATGTCTGGAAGAGGCAAGGGCGGTAAGGGACTCGGCAAAGGAGGAGCAAAGCGGCATCGTAAAGTATTGCGCGATAACATCCAGGGAATCACCAAACCCGCGATCCGTCGTCTGGCTCGCCGCGGCGGTGTCAAGCGCATCTCCGGTCTGATCTACGAGGAGACCCGCGGAGTGTTGAAGGTGTTTCTGGAGAACGTTATCCGCGATGCCGTGACCTACACCGAGCACGCCAAGAGAAAGACCGTCACCGCCATGGATGTTGTGTACGCGCTGAAGCGACAGGGACGCACCCTGTACGGCTTCGGGGGTTAAACGCCTGAAATCAAGAGAAACAACAAACCCAACGGCTCTTTTAAGAGCCACCCACGCTGTCGCAGAAAGAGTCAAGTTGGTGATATATGGATAGAATAAGCAGAAAACAAGTTTGTTAGAGCCTAATATCAATATTGCGGATCTTAAGAATGATAGGCTTTAATAAATAACCGCAGAAGCATCACAAGCAGTTTATTATACTGTCTTATATGCCCCATAATTTTCACAAAAGGATACATTTTTCCGGGTTCAGAAATGTGACCGTTCTGCAAAGAAAATATTAAACAAAACTTAACTTTCTAGGTGTTTTAATGCTGTATTAATGAGTTGTAATCGGCTTTTGGCGTTCTAAATATGTGTATTTACAATTGGGGAAAATTAAATGTTAGTAGTAAAGGGACTTGTGTGAAGAAGGGAATTTCTGGTATAAAATCTATTTTAAAATGAGTATTTATTTTATTCTAAAAATGAGGTTTCAGATTACACTATCTTGCAGGATATTAGTCTTTTCAAACTTTTATTAAAGCAAAAAAGCGGGAAATTGAACAAAGGAAACGAAATCTTGTTGGGTTGTCCTTCAAACATAAGACTGTGGGCGGGGCTAATATTTACCCGCCCGTGATTGGCTCTCGTTTCTGTCGTGATGCTTTTTTGAGTTATCCAATGAAATACGAGTTTATGGGTTCGGCCAATGACAACAGGCAAGAAGAACTCCGTATCTCTGAGTAAATTAGCATATGGTGGTGGATAAATCCCTCTGTCTCGCTCCTGAGCTCACATTGACTCAGCATCATGCCTGAACCAGCAAAGTCCGCGCCTAAGAAAGGCTCCAAGAAGGCCGTTACCAAGACCGCCGGGAAAGGAGGAAAGAAGCGCAGAAAGTCCAGGAAGGAGAGCTACGCGATCTATGTGTATAAAGTCTTGAAGCAGGTTCATCCTGACACCGGCATCTCCTCCAAGGCGATGGGCATCATGAACTCTTTCGTCAACGACATCTTCGAGCGCATCGGCGGTGAGGCGTCTCGTCTGGCGCACTACAACAAGCGCTCCACCATCACTTCCAGAGAGATCCAGACCGCCGTGCGTCTGCTGCTGCCCGGAGAGCTGGCCAAACACGCCGTGTCCGAGGGCACAAAGGCCGTCACCAAATACACCAGCTCCAAGTGAGGTGTTCGCTGACCTTAACCACCCCAAAGGCTCTTTTAAGAGCCACCCATATTCTCAACTAAAGAGCCATTTGTATTTTAACCAAACTCAATTCAACTGCTATACAGATATTTGCTTTGAGTGTTATTATTTTTTTTATTTTTTTTAACTGAGGGCATGCTACACAATTGGTGTGGAAGCCAGGGTATGTTCTTACGGGTGGTAAAAACAGCCAGCAATCAATCAAGGGTGGGGCAGAAATTTTCATTATTCAAGCATGTATAAAATTTGACTATGTACTGGTATGTTTTAGTGCCTACTTACTTAACTATACTTAATTGTACTTTAGATATTGCCTGGACTAGATCAATACAGACTGAATGAATTTCTTTCCTTTTTCTCTTCTTAATCCTAGGCTGTAACGTTTCAAAAACGTGCAACTGCAAAATTGAGCCCTGAATCTTTAACATTTGATCAGTTGCCAAATAAATTATTTATATATTGTATCTTTTGGTACATTTTCATAGATAGATGGATAGATTAAACTGTATAAATGATGGATCGAACAAAACTAATACAAACAGTGTCTTAACCATTTATTTTTATTTTTGAAAGTATGTAGTTGCAGGAATGAATAAACACCCATTCCTTGAAGCACACCATGTGTGGGAGTTTCTGGCACTTGTGTGGGTTGTCTGCTTGTATGGTATTCACATTGTATAACTGATCAGAATATCAACCAAAAATCATAAAAAAGTGTTTTTTTTTTTATTTATTTACAATTGCTTACAATCTAGTACTTACTACAAAAAAATAGAAAGTAATCATTGCTCAGGGAAGCCAATGGTCAAATGGGCCCCTATGAAGAACTGTTGCCACCTCCGTTGAAAATGCTGGGGGTTGTAACCCCATGGAGGGTGGCGATAGTGCCCTACGCAGACCACATTCTGCGTCTTAAATACTCATCCAATAAGTATGCACATAGCACATTGTATTATAAATTTATATTAGTTATTTTCATTATTACTTTGGAAAAACATCTTTTTCAATTTATGTGGCTCTTAAAAGAGCCTTTGGGGTTTGATAAAGCGGCTGAAGCAGATGCGGGCTTAGGCGCGCTCTCCGCGGATGCGGCGGGCCAGCTGGATGTCTTTGGGCATGATGGTGACCCTCTTGGCGTGGATGGCGCACAGGTTGGTGTCCTCAAACAGGCCGACCAAATAAGCCTCGCTGGACTCCTGCAGGGCCATGACAGCGGAGCTCTGGAAGCGCAGATCCGTCTTGAAGTCCTGAGCGATTTCTCTCACCAGCCGCTGGAAGGGCAGTTTGCGGATCAGCAGCTCGGTGGACTTCTGATAACGGCGGATCTCTCGCAGAGCCACGGTCCCGGGCCTGTAGCGATGAGGCTTCTTGACGCCGCCGGTGGCCGGAGCGCTCTTACGGGCTGCTTTAGTGGCGAGCTGCTTCCTTGGGGCTTTGCCACCGGTGGACTTACGAGCGGTCTGCTTGGTTCTTGCCATTGCTGTAGTTCAGTTTTCTCTGTCTCGCTGGAGCTGGAATATGCCGCTTTTCTGCGACACGCCTGCTTTTAAAGCATTGGACCGGCATGAGCTCATAGTGTCGAGGGTGCAGAGGCTTGTGATTGGATGATATGTGACGAGGGCTTGACTGCTAGCCAATGACTGCGCGTTTCCTCTTTTCAAACAAGCGGAGGGTTTCCCGCTCAATGTGCTTTTTTTCGCGTTCGCTTATCAAACAGTGAAACCGTTTATGTACTTATTTTTTTTATTTTTTTCTCAAATCGAACAATAAAGTCAATCAAATAAGACACGACCCAAAGAACTATCTCTATCAAGCAAACACGTGTCAGGATGTCCATAAGCATGTCCACTTTGTCCGGGTTTCTTCAGGTTTTATGAAGGTACATTTAAGACTCTTAAGATCAATTAAAGAGAAAAAAAATATTTAAAGAAAAGTGAATGAATAAATTGTAGGGAACATCAATGTGTTTTGAAAATACAATTTCTAACAGATCTCCATTACTATTTAATTTGACAAACAAAAAGCTCTTCTCCCAAACACTAGAATAAGGAAATAACTTTTGCTAAACTTTATGACCACACTATAAAAAAAGTGATATTCTTTTTCTGTAATTTTGTCCTGTTTTCCAATGTTCAAAAAGCATGACTAATTAATTCAAATCATGAAACAATTTAATAGCAATTTATTAAAAGTTAGTAATAATAATAATAATAATAATTAGGGCCCTATATTAGGTTTTCTGTTTTGGGTGAGCTGTTCATTCACATGAGTAAATTAAATCATTTTGTGTCAACTATAGCTGAGTGAAACCTACTGATCCAGTATTTTGATTTATTCATCCAAAAATAGACAACATGTGTATTAAACATTAAATATTTTATTTATTTAAGACCATGATATTGAATCTACGAAATTCTGCTCCAATTTAAGACCATAAATTGTAGTCAAATAAAGATAAAAGATCTCAAAGCCAGCAGAAACCCTGCTTTAGCCCTGCTTCTTATTTTAATACAAGTTTATAAACAATCGCACAACTGATTTGATCAAAAACAAAATTATCCTCTTTATGGTGTCATTCATTAATACCAATGTGCCCTTCAAAAGATGAAATGGGTGGCTCTTAAAAGAGCCTTTGGGTTATCACAAGTTTTTACATCTGATTACTTGGACTTGGCGGGCTTCTCAGTCTTCTTGGGCAGCAGCACGGCCTGGATGTTGGGCAGCACGCCGCCCTGAGCGATGGTCACTCCGCCCAGGAGTTTGTTCAGCTCCTCGTCGTTGCGCACCGCCAGCTGCAGGTGACGGGGGATGATGCGGGTCTTCTTGTTGTCCCGAGCGGCGTTTCCAGCCAACTCCAGGATCTCAGCGGTGAGATACTCGAGCACAGCGGCCAGATAAACCGGAGCGCCGGCACCGACACGCTGGGCGTAGTTTCCTTTGCGGAGAAGCCTGTGAACACGGCCGACGGGGAACTGCAGTCCCGCCCTGGAGGAGCGAGTCTTAGCCTTTGCTCGGGCTTTACCACCGGTTTTGCCTCTGCCGCTCATTCTTGATTTAATTTCAGTTTAAACAACCTTCTAATGAACACTAGTTCTGCCACACACTGTATTTAAAGGAGAGTGCCATTCGCCCATTGGTTTAGAATCTGATATGATTTCAGCCAATCACTGATCTTCCCTCCAAAACCAAACCCCCTTTTCTGTTTTGCACGAAAGACTAAGATGGGGGAAATTCTACCAGAAAGAAGTGTACATTTCCACTTGTAAAAAATCTTGGGGGCTAAAAAAAATACATATATATATATATATATATATATATATATATATATATATATATATATATATATATATATATTTTTTTTTTTTTTTTTTGGTAAATCTGAGTATTGAGTCATACATTTTTAGAACATTTTAGAATTGTTTCCTAATGATTTTTTATATGAATATAATTTTCTTATTGCTCACATGCCCCTGATTGTATCTAACATGATTTTTTTTAAGTTCTATAACAAATAAGCAACTTTTCGGTCAATTGTCATACACAAAAATCACAGAATACCTAACAGGCACTCATATAGTTATAAAATATCTAACTTTACATAGGAGATTTTTACAAAACATAGTAGAGGATATACACCCCAACGTTCATCTACACAGTTAAAGAGATTAATTCATCAATATTTCCTCAAATAGTAAATTATTATATAATAATTTCCTGTGTAACAGGACTGACCATGGCATGACAGGATGGACTTTATGGATTTCTTTAATACAGAAAAAGTTGTTTCGTGTTCTTTATTTAAGTTTTGATAAGCATTTCTATTTTTAATTATTATAATTTTATTGTTAATGTAATATTAGAATATGGTAAAGGACATAAAATAAGCACAATGTAAAATAACTGTGGTACCACATTATATTACTGCTCAGTAATAACAGGGTAATACTATGGTAATATCTACATTACTACTTAGGAAATTACATGGTAATAACAGAAATTGCATGTCATTTCCTATGATATTTCCTAGATAATAGAATGGTATCACCCTGTTTTTACCAAGCTGTAACATGAAGTGGTACTGTGATGGAAACCTTTTCTAACCTTGAAGGCCCTGATCCTGGAACTGGACCTACTGCCTGCCTAGATGTTTTCTGTTGCTCTCTCCATAATTTGCGCCTGTCTTTGGTCTAGCTCTTTCAACTCATGAATATTTTTCCTTCTTTCCTTTTTCTTCATCGATCTCTCCCTTTCTTTCTGAAGATGTTTCTCCTTTCTCACAGGACTGTGACAGGGCCTGATGGTCAACCATTTTAAACTGCCACACTGTAAAACATGATAGCCATGTTAAGTTATATGAACTTACTTTTAGTCTTTAACTCTAATTGTCATGATAAGTTTTGGAAATTTAACTCAAGTGTATAAGTTTTCAATAATTAAACTTACAGTAATACATTATGTTGACTTCTTGTGAGTTTTGTCTGGTTTGTCAGTGTTCATTTAACTCGTGTCTGTAAGTTAAACATTGGGGGAGGGGTGATACAGAGCAAAGACCGCGAAACACTGAGCAGTAATCGCCATTCGAGTTAGCCCAGCTGCCAGCTGGGGTTCTTACATGAATTCGTGTTGAGAAACAGAAAAATATACTTGGAAGGTGAGTTATTATCATTATCTGTAATTATAAATTGATAATGTTGCGATTTAATTCGTGTAAGTAGCACATTGATCGTGCTCCGCGAATTTAACACCACCTGGGTTTCCCTCACCAGTTCACTGCCAGATGCTAAAATAAATTGAATATATCGCTTTGGTTCACAGCTTATACGTAGTATTTTATTGTTTGGTGGTTATTATAAATGTATATAACGTTGCTGGAGCGAAAAGGCGCTGTTTTCCTTTGAACAAAGTCTAAAGCACACGGTGATGATCTGCAGGGTGTTTGATAATTGTACGTTATTGTAGGACTTAAAAGGATTAACAATCCGAAAATACGGGTTTATTTCTCATCTTTCACTCGCTTAATTTGTTTTAGTTTCGCCGCGTTATTCATTCTCTTGCTCTTCCACAGCCAGTCTGGGTTAAAGGGGGTCGCACACCGGACCGAAGATCAGCCCCGTGTCTCAGACCGGACGCACATTAACGTTATATAGGCTACGTGCGAGCTCAATTTTGAATCGACTTCTATCAGGAGAGCTGCACGATGGGTGTATCTTGTAGCACAGGGTGAAATCAGTAACGTTATGTACATTGACGATATGAGGAAAATATAATATACATTTAATATAAAACTGAAATGGAGCTCTGTGGTGCGGCAGGATTTTGAACAACTTGCTGAGTCGCCGCGGACAGGCGCCGAATGCCGCCGCCGGTGTGAAAACGCATTGAAAATTCGGCATAGCAGACTCGCCAACGTATTTACGGTCAAGTGCTTTGTTGTGAAAAATTTCACAAATCAAGATTACACTGGTTTCAGTCTTCTAAGTGACCAACTTTTGGAGATATAACGTTACGCAATATAAAATGAATAGTCATTGTGGGGAAAAAAAGCAGTTTCGGACCGGAGGACCGCATCACTAGAATTCACAAATCATGAACTATGACAACAACTATTATTTTGCATGTCTACGACTGCGCACGGGGGATTTATGGCCAAACTAAATCTGAATATCGAACCGCAAGCTATCTTTACTGCGGTTTGAAAACAATGTTTTTGAATTTTAAAGACGTGGCGCGGCCGACCCCCTTTAGTCTGGCGCGCACTGCAAAAACGTCAGTCGATTGTAGACTGTCTGCTGCTTATTATTGTCCTTTATCATAGTGACATTTTTTCGAATCAAGTATTATTGGACCTTTTCTATCATTTTATTATTATGGAAGCCCATTTCCACTAAATAAAAAAAAAATAAAAAGGGTAATTGCGACATTATCTCAGAATTCTGACGTTATTTTTCTCACAATTGCGAGTTATAAAGTCACAATTCTGGGATATAAACTCGCAATTGCTGTGATATAAAGTCAGAATTCTGACAGAGAAAAAAGTCAGAATTGTGAGATAAAAAGTCGTAATTACTCTTTTTATTTTTTTTTATTTAGTGGCGGAAACGGGCTTCCATATTTTATAGACCAAATCTATTACATGTCTTTTAAATTAGGATTGAAACTGTGCTTTTTGTTTTAGGTTCATGGTGAAACCCTAGATGTCATTATGAAGGGAGTGCCTGTTGGACTTCTTATTGGAGATGAAGGTGTCCTGCATGATGCTTTTCCTTCTGATGTATTTAATGTGGCTGTGGGGGTAGAGGAGAAGATTGTTCTTCATGACCTCAAAGATGTAAAAAGGATAAAGATGTCGTTCCACACACGTAAGACCTCCGCTCACCTTCGGAACACAGTTTAAGATATTTTATATTTAGTTTGTGAGCTTTCTGTCTCTTCATTGAAAACGTATGCACAGTATACTGTCCCTTTCCAGAAGGGCCAGAAAGGTAATAAAAACATCATCAAAGTAGTTCATATGTGACATCAGTGGGTTAGTTAGAGTCTCCTGAAGCATCGAAAATACATTTTGGTCCCAAAGTAACAAAACCTTTGACTTTAATCAGCATTGTCTCCCGTGTTTGTTTTCAATCCGTGTTCGCGACTGCGCAGTGACGCTGCTGATGTGTTATCTGGTGCGCAAGCTTCGTTTGTAGTCTGAGGGAGACTGGAGTCGCAAACGCGGATTGAAAACAAACGCGGAAGAGAAGACAATGCTGAATAAAAACGTAGTTTTTGTTATTTTGGGACCAAAATGTATTTTTGATGCTTCAAGAGATTCTAACTAACTCACAGATGTCTCATATGGACTACTTTGATAATGTTTTAATTAGTTTCTGGACATGGACAGTATACTGTGCATACGTTTTCAATGGAGAACAAAGGTCTTAACGGTGTGGAACGACATTAGGGTGAGTCATTAAAGGACTACTCCGGTGAGAAATGAACCTAGGGGTAATTAACAGATGGTTACAGAGTAGATCGTTCTCTGGGATGCGTTTTCATGGAAATCGAATGTAAAGAGTTTTATCTTTAAAAACAGATTAGCTTATAACACTAGTCTATGGGGCACAGAGTAGTGAAATTAAATCGCTAGTTAATACCACTAACAAGGCTCAAAATAGCCTCACACTAACACAGTGGCATAATGAGGATCCCTACATGCAAACCGAAGCATTGAGAACTTTGTAAGAGTACAAACAGTTTAATAAGAAGACACTTTATAAACACAGTGCATTACACGTTCACGGACAGGCGCCATCTTGGAAAACAGTCTCGACTCATCGAGCGACGAGAGCTCTGCTAAGTGATGAACTGTGATTTAGGAATCTCATATGGTCCGTTGTTTCCGGAAGAAAACACTGAACACAACAGAGAAAATAAATAAATAAAAATAAAAATGTCCATGTTATTACATTTCACAAACTTAATTCCTATCGACCAGCTCACTTAGAACAGCGCTCGTAGATCGATTCATCGAGACTGTTTTCCAAGATGGTGCCTGTCCGTGAACGCGTTAGGCACTATGTTTACAACGTATCTTCTTATTAAACTGTTTGTACTCTTACAAAGTTCTCAATGCTTCGGTTAGCATGTAGGTACCCTCATTATGCTGCCGTGTTAGTTTGAGGCTATTTTGAGCCTTGTTAGTGGTATTAACTAGCGATTTAATTTCACTACCCTGTGCCCCATAGACAAGCATTATAAGCTAATCTGTTTTTAGAGATAAAACTCTTTACATTCGATTTCCATGAAAACGCATCCCAGAGAACGATCTACTCTGTAACCAACTGTTAATTACCCCTAGGTTCATTTCTCACCGGAGTTGTCCTTTAATGACATAAAGGGTTAGTTCACCCAAAAATGTAAATTAAGTCAATGACCAAGTATTGCTCAAATCATTCCAAGGTCAAAAATGTATCAGCTTGTTCATACAGTGTACACTCATATTCTTTAAAAGAAATTGACAAGCAGTTATTTTGTCATTACATGGCCCACCACTCTATATATATTTCCACAATTCATGTCTTTTTTCTACTCCCCTCCCGTACTTTTTCTAAACCTCTTTTATACCATTCATCTTTGTTCTGCATATTGGAGAAACTGATGTTGATGAAATAGAAGCACCTTTCTTCTTAACAGGTTCCAATGAGCAATTTTTTCATGAATTGTATTCTAAAACAATGTTAAAGTTTGTGCAACATTGAACTTGTTTCAATAAAATTGAATTATTTTTGAGCAGACCAGTTATGTTGATTCATTATGAGCTGATGTGAGTTTTCAATCATTTAACAAAGTTGTTTTAACTCAAGGAATCAAGTTGAAACAACTATCAACGTTTGATTAACGTATAAAAGTAAGTTGTCTTAACTCAGAGGATCAAGTTGAAACAACTATCAATGTTTGATAAACGTATAAAAGTAAGTTGTCTTAACTCAGAGGATCAAGTTGAAACAACTATCAATGTTTGATTAACGTATAAAAGTAAGTTGTCTTAACTCAGAGGATCAAGTTGAAACAACAAATTTTCATTAGTTATATAACTTGTTAAACATAACATTTTGAGCTGAAACAAAGAATGTCTTTAAGTTCAGTTGACTCACGTTTTTAAGGCAGCAGGTGAACTTTCGTTTCTAAGTTTAACAGACTTGAAATGTTTTACAGTGCATTAATCAGCCTCCCAGCATAAAAACTGTAAAAGGGATAGTTCACCCAAAAATGAAAATTTGATGTTTATCTTCTTACCCCCAGGGCATCCAAGATGTAGGTGTGTTAGTTTATTCAGTAGAACACAAATGAAGATTTTTAATCTTTCACTCAGGGCCATTTTTTGGGGGATTTCTGCCTGGATTTGGCCTACCCAAATTGAAAAGCTTCCCATACACACATACAGTGGTCTATGTTCAAAATTTTAGTGTCGTTTTAAAGGAAACCCTGTGAAGTTACATAAAACACTGCTAAAAGTGATAAACATGTAAGTATATGTTGTCTAATGGGTCCTGCACACTGTGCGATTTTTCAAAATCCTTTGCGAATGTCCCTTGTCAGACTGTACGAACATGATCCCCGATGTAAGCCATGTCACACTGTAAGATCTCAGTTGGCATTAATGTCAGACTGCACGATAGTTAAGGCGCGCTAAAAACGGATGCGCGCAAGAAATCTCACCCGGAGCTTTATAT
Organism: Pseudorasbora parva; assembly: GCF_024679245.1. Taxonomy (NCBI): domain Eukaryota; kingdom Metazoa; phylum Chordata; class Actinopteri; order Cypriniformes; family Gobionidae; genus Pseudorasbora; species Pseudorasbora parva. Next base: position 4,945,577 of record NC_090196.1, on the reverse strand, counting down.
CATCAATGAATGACGCGTTGGGTGACAGTGAGCTGCATTACACGCGGGACTGAAATGCTGGCTACAAATAAATTTCTAGCTCTCGTTTTGGTCATAGTTTGTCTTGAAAAACTGAGATATTTGACTGTCGTTGTAGGAGAAGTCAGACCGCAGGATTCTGTGCCAAATCTTCTGACACTGCCAGAATTTCGTCTGAGGTAAAATTTGATCGCAGCGCTCATTAATCGGCTGCCGGTGAACATGTCAAACTAACGACCAAAGACGTCAGATTTTAGCCTAGGAACTGAGGAATCTTTTAAGATTTGCTAAATTTGTCTCAGACGGCCAAATCGTGGGCAAAATCGCACAGTGTGCACCCGGCTTAAGCTGTAATAACCTTCTTAAGCCTTCTTAGCGGCGGGTTTTGTGGCCTTCTTGGGTGATTTCTTGGCGGCTTTGGGCTTTTTTGCCGCTGCGCTCTTGGGCTTCTTGGCGGCAGCGGGTTTCTTGGCCGCGGGCTTCTTCGCTTTAGGAGCCGCTTTCTTGGCTGGCTTCTTCTTGGTCTCGGCTTGCTGCTTGTTGAGCTTGAATGAGCCCGAGGCGCCGGTCCCCTTGACCTGCACCAGGGTGCCTTTAGTCACCAGGCCCTTGATGGCGATCTTGACGCGGGAGTTGTTCTTCTCCACGTCGTAGCCGCTGGCGGCGAGAGCTTTCTTCAGGGCGGCGAGGGACACGCCACTCCTCTCCTTGGACGCGGACACAGCTTTGACGATGAGCTCGCCGACGCCTGGACCTGCTTTCTTAGCCTTCGCGGCAGACTTCTTCTTAGGCACTTTGGCCGGTGCTGGGGCGCTTTCTGGCATCTTTCTCTGATCGGATCTAAAGTCTTTCAAATGCTGTTCTGGTTTCAGAAATGAATCCAATAATAACCAACTGCAGAACCGCAGATCCCATATACATCACTCACAACGGTCTGAGGACAACAGCGCCAAGCCACAGTCTCATGCCAGAAGTGGGCGGAGTTAACGAACACTAAACAATCGGCACAACGGAAGAAGAGAACACGGTAAACAGCTGTTTTGTGTTGTGGTTTTAATCTATCAAGTTTATTCGTGTTGTGTATTTGATCCATCGTTGTTGTATTAACACTTCAGAACGTGGCTCTATTTTTTTCTAATGTGCTCTGCTTTACAATGTCTATCGCGTCTGTGTATATGGTCCTGCTTTAAGTAACATAATTGTTTGTGATTTTACTTGGCGCCGTATTTTTTATTTGCTTTTATCTGATACTGACCAGTGTTTCATGTGTTTTTCCCACTAATTTATAGAGGCATTACGATTTGGAGAGGATCAGCTTTACTTCATGTACATCAATGCAAGACATTCTGCAACAGTTTCTACTGCCCAGTGTTTTAAACTGACCAGATGGCACAGTACACCTTCAAATTCACTTCAAAAAGCAGCTGTCCATGGAGGTATGAAGGTTTTTAGTTATTTGTTTATACACACTGTGTATATATAATTACAAAAGAGACAACAAATAAATACTATTTCTTGTCACTGTGTATTACACAGTGACAAGAAATAGTATTTATTTGTTGTCTCTTTTGAATTAGTTGGTTATAAAGTTATATATATAACTTTATGCAACAAAATCAAACAGATATATATAATGCTTGGCTGTGTATTTAATTTAATTTTAATAGGACACATTCAAACACATGAAATAGTGTTTGTATTTTGTTAGCTTAAGCACTTTATATATATATATATATATATAAAGTGCTTAAGCTAACAAAATACAAACACTATTTCATGTGTTTGAATGTGTCCTATTAAAATTAAATTAAATACACAGCCAAGCATTATATATATCTGTTTGATTTTGTTGCAGTAAATTGACAATCAGAATGTCACCCCAGTAGCCTGACAAGCCAGACCCACATCAAGATGTTTGGTCAGGAAACTCACCATTGACAGCTCAATCTGAGGGGCGGATAAACGGTTGTCTTTCAAACTCCCTCTGCACGCGATAGGATAGCGCTACACCAACCAGAGCAACGAAGGTGAAGCAGAGCTCGCTGACTGATTAAACATTTATTTTAATTTATATAACATGATATTGATTAAACATATACGGTCGGCTAAACTCTGAACACATCTTCCCTTCTTAAGAATGACTTCAGTGCCCCTCTTTGTTCTTTTCTCAGAGAAAAGCTTAACTCCAAGTCTTCCAGAGTCTCGGTCAAAGCTGACAGCCGTTCGCCAGTTTCTGTGTTTACTAGAAGCACGCAAACACAACTCAGCCGTCGTCATTATGGCCCCGCCCGCCGACTCTATACACGATGTGATTGGGCCGTCCAGATTTTGAGGAATACAGCTCAGAAGGGTTTTGAGAGTTCCTAGACGACACTTGCGGGCAAATTAAATTTGCTGCCGCTAGGGTGCGTCTAGATTTCTAGGCTATCACCCCAGGACAATGGAAGCTGATCAAAAACAAGGTTAGTTTTAAAAGGCTCTAATAAAGACATGAGCTACTTATACAGATAGTGTGTTGTTATATGTCACATTTTCCAGGAATGTTCTATAGTTCTATTCTATAATGTTCGATTGTTTTAGACTGTTCCACAACAGTTGGATGGCTCTATTGACAGTATCTTCATGTTAATGGTAAGAAAATATAGACATGAGAAACTGAATTTCACAACTTTATTATACAAGCTACATCCTGACTTCAACACACGATACTGTTAAAACACCAACATTTCATCCTATTTTTTTGTACCCTTGTCTCATGAAGGAGCCACGGATCACAGAAGAGGTCTGCACTGCAGTGTAAAGACTGTGGAACAACCAAAAGTGTTCAACAGTTTAGTGGAAGAGCCCTGATTTCTTTCACCTACAATAACACTACAATATAATCAGTATTACTGCAATACATATGAAGTATTACTGCAATACATATGAAGTATTACTGCAATACATATGAAGTATTACTGCAATACATATGAAGTATTACTACAATACATATGAAGTATTACTGCAATACATATGAAGTATTTCTGCAATACATATGAAGTATTACTACAATACATATGAAGTATTACTGCAATACATATGAAGTATTTCTGCAATACATATGAAGTATTTCTGCAATACATATGAAGTATTTCTGCAATACATATGAAGTATTACTGCAATACATATGAAGTATTACTACAATAATCCTGCAGTATTACTACAATACATATGAAGTATTACTGCAATACATATGAAGTATTACTGCAATACATATGAAGTATTACTGCAATACATATGAAGTATTACTGCAATACATATGAAGTATTACTGCAATACATATGAAGTATTACTGCAATACATATGAAGTATTTCTGCAATACATATGAAGTATTACTGCAATACTGCAGTATTACTACAATACATATGAAGTATTACTACAATACATGTGAAGTATTACTGCAATACATATGAAGTATTACTGCAATACATATGAAGTATTACTGCAATACATATGAAGTATTACTGCAATACATATGAAGTATTACTCCAATACATATGAAGTATTACTGCAATACATATGAAGTATTACTGCAATACATATGAAGTATTACTCCAATACATATGAAGTATTACTGCAATACATATGAAGTATTACTGCAATACATATGAAGTATTACTGCAATACATATGAAGTATTACTACAATACATATGAAGTATTACTACAATACATATGAAGTATTACTGCAATACATATGAAGTATTACTGCAATACATATGAAGTATTACTGCAATACATATGAAGTATTACTGCAATACATATGAAGTATTACTGCAATAATACTGCAGTATTACTGCAATACATATGAAGTATTACTGCAATACATATGAAGTATTACTGCAATACATATGAAGTATTACTACAATAATACTGCAGTATTACTACAATACATATGAAGTATTACTACAATACATATGAAGTATTACTGCAATACATATGAAGTATTACTGCAATACATATGAAGTATTACTGCAATACATATGAAGTATTACTGCAATACATATGAAGTATTACTACAATACATATGAAGTATTACTACAATACATATGAAGTATTTCTGCAATACATATGAAGTATTTCTGCAATACATATGAAGTATTTCTGCAATACATATGAAGTATTACTGCGATACATATGAAGTATTACTGCGATACATATGAAGTATTACTGTGATACATATGAAGTATTACTGCGATACATATGAAGTATTACTGCGATACATATGAAGTATTTCTGCGATACATATGAAGTATTTCTGCAATACATATGAAGTATTACTGCGATACATATGAAGTATTACTGCAATACATATGAAGTATTACTACAATACATATGAAGTATTACTGCAATACATATGAAGTATTACTGCAATACATATGAAGTATTACTACAATACATATGAAGTATTACTACAATACATATGAAGTATTACTGCAATACATATGAAGTATTACTGCAATACATATGAAGTATTACTGCAATAATACTGCAGTATTACTGCAATACATATGAAGTATTTCTGCAATACATATGAAGTATTACTGCGATACATATGAAGTATTACTGCAATACATATGAAGTATTACTGCAATACATATGAAGTATTACTGCAATACATATGAAGTATTACTACAATACATATGAAGTATTACTACAATACATATGAAGTATTACTGCAATACATATGAAGTATTACTGCAATAATACTGCAGTATTACTGCAATACATATGAAGTATTACTGCAATACATATGAAGTATTACTGCAATACATATGAAGTATTTCTGCAATACATATGAAGTATTACTGCAATACATATGAAGTATTACTGCAATACATATGAAGTATTACTACAATAATACTGCAGTATTACTACAATACATATGAAGTATTTCTGCAATACATATGAAGTATTACTGCAATACATATGAAGTATTACTGCAATACATATGAAGTATTTCTGCAATACATATGAAGTATTACTGCGATACATATGAAGTATTACTGCAATACATATGAAGTATTACTGCAATACATATGAAGTATTACTGCAATACATATGAAGTATTACTACAATACATATGAAGTATTACTGCAATACATATAAAGTATTACTGCAATACGTATGAAGTATTACTGCAATACATATGAAGTATTTCTGCAATACATATGAAGTATTACTGCGATACATATGAAGTATTACTGCAATACATATGAAGTATTACTGCAATACATATGAAGTATTACTGCAATACGTATGAAGTATTACTGCAATACATATGAAGTATTTCTGCAATACATATGAAGTATTACTGCGATACATATGAAGTATTACTGCAATACATATGAAGTATTACTGCAATACATATGAAGTATTACTGCGATACATATGAAGTATTACTGCAATACATATGAAGTATTACTACAATAATACTGCAGTATTACTACAATACATATGAAGTATTTCTGCAACACATATGAAGTATTACTGCAATACATATGAAGTATTACTGCAATACATATGAAGTATTTCTGCAATACATATGAAGTATTACTGCGATACATATGAAGTATTACTACAATACATATGAAGTATTTCTGCAACACATATGAAGTATTACTGCAATACATATGAAGTATTACTGCAATACATATGAAGTATTACTGCAATACATATGAAGTATTACTACAATACATATGAAGTATTACTACAATACATATGAAGTATTACTACAATACATATGAAGTATTACTACAATACATATGAAGTATTACTACAATACATATGAAGTATTACTGCAATACATATGAAGTATTACTGCAATACATATGAAGTATTACTGCAATACATATGAAGTATTACTGCAATACATATGAAGTATTACTGCAATACATATGAAGTATTACTGCAATACATATGAAGTATTACTACAATACATATGAAGTATTACTGCAATACATATGAAGTATTACTAATGAAGTATTACTACAATAATACTGCAGTATTACTACAATACATATGAAGTATTACTACTATACATATGAAGTATTACTACAATAATACTGCAGTATTACTGCGATACATATGAAGTATTACTGCAATACATACGAAGTATTACTACAATACATATGAAGTATTACCGCAATACATATGAAGTATTACTACAATACATATGAAGTATTGCTACAATACATATGAAGTATTACTGCAATACATATGAAGTATTACTACAATAATACTGCAGTATTACTACAATACATATGAAGTATTACTGCAATACATATGAAGTATTACTGCAATACATATGAAGTATTACTACAATAATACTGCAGTATTACTACAATACATATGAAGTATTACTGCAATACATATGAAGTATTACTGCAATACATAAGTATTACTACAATACATATGAAGTATTACTGCAATACATATGAAGTATTACTGCAATAATACTGCAGTATTACTACAATACATATGAAGTATTACTACAATAATACTGCAGTATTACTACAATACATATGAAGTATTACTGCAATACATATGAAGTATTACTACAATAATACTGCAGTATTACTACAATACATATGAAGTATTACTGCAATACATATGAAGTATTACTACAATAATACTGCAGTATTACTACAATACATATGAAGTATTACTACAATACATATGAAGTATTACTGCAATACATATGAAGTATTACTACAGTACATATGAAGTATTACTGCAATACATATGAAGTATTACTGCAATACATATGAAGTATTACTGCAATAATACTGCAGTATTACTACAATACATATGAAGTATTACTACAATACATATGAAGTATTACTGCAATACATATGAAGTATTTCTGCAATACATATGAAGTATTACTACAATACATATGAAGTATTACTACAATACATATGAAGTATTTCTGCAATACATATGAAGTATTACTGCAATACATATGAAGTATTTCTGCAATACATATGAAGTATTACTACAATACATATGAAGTATTACTACAATACATATGAAGTATTACTACAATACATATGAAGTATTTCTGCAATACATATGAAGTATTACTACAATACATATGAAGTATTACTACAATACATATGAAGTATTACCGCAATACATATGAAGTATTACTGCAATACATATGAAGTATTACTGCAATACATATGAAGTATTACTGCAATACATATGAAGTATTACTACAATACATATGAAGTATTACTGCAATACATATGAAGTATTACTGCAATACATATGAAGTATTACTACAATACATATGAAGTATTACTGTAAAAAATTGTGTCGTAAAATAACGGTAATCTACTGGCAGCTGTGGTTCCAGCAATGTACTGTTAATTTACAGCCCTCTACTGTTTATATACAGCTCTCATTTTTTTACAGTATTTTACCGTAATACCATGAAGGGTAACTTTTAATTTGGAAAACTGATCGCTTCAAACAGTTCTCATTTTAAAACTAGTATTTATAGGTGTTTGTATCGTAAAACTTCATTTGAGTCATTTCACATGTGTAAGGTGTAGTAGTAAAATGATTTAGAAACGTGACTTTAACTTCAATCTTTGCGGTTCGTTGTGAGCAATAGCACACACGTATGTGATAAATTACTCAACAAACGGCTCATAACTGCATCAGCAAACACAGTCACTGCCGTTAAAACAAGCATCAGGCATTCTCTGCTCATCCTGGACTGAAGCACAGGCTCTACTCTTCACAGCAATGGTAACCCACAAAACTAATGAATTCAACTAAAAAATCTCTTCTATATCATCTTGTGCAACAACACATAAACACAGGTCATTTTAATATTTACTCTCCTTATCAGTTACCTACTTTGCACAACTTTTTTCTATTAACTTTCACTAATATTTCAGTGAAAATATCTTGATTCATCTGGTAAATCTGACTGTTACGTTTTACAGTATATTACTGTTTTTCCTTGATTTAACGGTAATCTACTGGCAGCTCTGGTTCCAGTAAAGTGCAGTTTTTTTACAGTACTTTTCCGTAAATGAATTTACAGTTTCTTACTGTTAATTTACGGTTCCCACTGTGGGTTTTTTCATCTAACCCCTTTAACCCTTTTAACCCCACAGCAAAATCTTCAGTTTTAAATGAACACTGAAGAGTGTACACACTACAGAGTGTTAGAGTAATTGAAGCATTGATGAAGTTAATGAGATAATTAAGAGATTAATTAAGTGATAATTGAGAACACCTTTTAACAAGAATCACTGAAGGACAGAGAAACACAAGAACTACAACTGACTTCAGCCACAGCTTTATATGAAATCAACAGAAGATAAAAGAAGACATTAAATCTCTGAAGATCTCAGCAGAGGATTAAACAACTCCACAAACAGCATTACCAGCTTCACACATTACTAACCAGACTGACTTTATTTCTTTCAGACGTCTACAGAAGTTCTTATTGAGAATTATCTGATCTTTAGGTGTTGATGTTTAATATAAAATATTTAGTCACCCTTATCGTGATCAGTGTTTGCTTCAGTTGGGCTCTTGGCCCTTGACTTTGTAATGATAGTTTTTCTTTGTCTGCTATAACTGTGTTTCTTAAACACATTTATTGTAGCAAAAAAGCCAAGAAAAAAAATGGTCAGAAATGATTGACTATGTTTTGCTATAATTGTAATAGGATGTTTAGTTTGTTAATCTTGTCCAGTGTTTTTCCCTAAACAAACCCATACTTTTAAAAACACATATCGACTCTTATTTTACGTTATTAAACTGGGACCCTTCTGAATTTATCAACCACTGATTAGGAATTAGTTAAGAATGATTTATAAAGTCATGATTTTAACAAATTGTTTGCTCTCTGCTGTCATTTAGACTCGCATAGACATGAAGAATCAGCATATGAATCTCAACAATGGTGACAATCAATAAAAAAAAATGAACAGATCAACTCTGAACATCACAAAACACTACTCAAAGTCAACACAACAGCAGCAGCAAAATAAAGGCAAATAATAAGAATTAAAGACAATAACCAGGCTATTCAGCAGCATAATTTATTCGTGCCGCAATGCATGCTGGGAGTTTTGAGTGTCACCACGGCTGAGATTCATACGTCGATTCTTGATGTCTATGTGAGTCAGAGTGATTCAGATGTTTTGACCACAAGCTGTTCCCATGCTCTTCAAATTATCTGGTTGTTGCAATACTGATGTTCTAAAATTATATGGTTCAAGTTTTACAAAAAATTAAGCATCAGCTATATGTTTATAGATAAGACTAGTAAACTATTAGTGAATTAAACCATTATTAAATAGTCAACATAACCAACTCATGTTTTTTTCTCAGCTTTGCTTGCTAAATCAAATGTATTGAAAACAAACCTTACAGCAGCGAGAGAAAAACAAATGTTATTGTGTCAATGTTCAAGAGCCCAACTAAAGCAAACACTGATCACCATAATGGTAACGTCAGAAGAAACAATAAAACATCATCTGTTAATTCTCAATAAGAGCTTCTGTAGTCGTCTGACAGAAATAAAGTCAGTCTGGTTAGTAATGTGTGAAGCTGGTAATGCTGTTTGTGGAGTTGTTTAATCCTCTGATGAGATCTTCACAGATTTAATGTCTTCTCTTTATCTTCAGTTGATGAAATCAACTTTCTTCTGTTGATGTTTCTCTTTCCTTCGGTGATAACAGCAGGTGTTCATCAGTGTCTGAATTCACTCTCTTCTTTCCTCTCTCTCTGTCGAGTGGTTTATATCAGTGAACTAGTGTAGGGAATAGTGAATAAGGGAATAGAGAGTGATTTTGAACACAGCCTCTGAGTGTCGACTTTAAGTGTGTTAATTCACAGTATATTACTGTTGGCTATTTTCTCGAAAATGACAAATATTGCCCAGAATGCATTGTTTTCTACAGTATATTACTGTTTTAATGGAAAACAGCATTTTACTGTCAAAATGTGGCCGTTTTTTTACAGCATTTTTTTACAGTGTACTACAATACATATGAAGTATTACTACAATACATATGAAGTATTACTACAATACATATGAAGTATTACCGCAATACATATGAAGTATTACCGCAATACATATGAAGTATTACTACAATACATATGAAGTATTACTGCAATACATATGAAGTATTACTGCAATACATATGAAGTATTACTACAATACATATGAAGTATTACTGCAATACATATTAAGTATTACTACAATACATATGAAGTATTACTACAATACATATGAAGTATTACTGCAATACATATTAAGTATTACTACAATACATATGAAGTATTACTGCAATACATATTAAGTATTACTACAATACATATGAAGTATTACTGCAATACATATGAAGTATTACTACAATACATATGAAGTATTACTGCAATACATATGAAGTATTACTACAATACATATGAAGTATTACAGCAATACATATGAAGTATTACTACAATAATACTGCAGTATTACTACAATACATATGAAGTATTACTGCAATACATATGAAGTATTACTGCAATACATATGAAGTATTACTACAATACATATGAAGTATTACTACAATACATATGAAGTATTACTGCAATACATATGAAGTATTACTACAATACATATGAAGTATTACTGCAATACATATTAAGTATTACTACAATACATATGAAGTATTACTGCAATACATATGAAGTATTACTACAATACATATGAAGTATTACTGCAATACATATTAAGTATTACTACAATACATATGAAGTATTACTGCAATACATATGAAGTATTACTACAATACATATGAAGTATTACTGCAATACATATGAAGTATTACTGCAATACATATGAAGTATTACTACAATACATATGAAGTATTACTACAATACATATGAAGTATTACTACAATACATATGAAGTATTACTGCAATACATATGAAGTATTACTGCAATACATATGAAGTATTACTACAATACATATGAAGTATTTCTGCAATACATATGAAGTATTACTACAATACATATGAAGTATTACTACAATACATATGAAGTATTACTGCAATACATATGAAGTATTACTACAATACATATGAAGTATTACTGCAATACATATGAAGTATTACTGCAATACATATGAAGTATTACTGCAATACATATGAAGTATTACTACAATACATATGAAGTATTACTGCAATACATATGAAGTATTACTACAATACATATGAAGTATTACTACAATACATATGAAGTATTACTGCAATACATATGAAGTATTACTGCAATACATATGAAGTATTACTGCAATACATATGAAGTATTACTACAATACATATGAAGTATTACTGCAATACATATGAAGTATTACTACAATACATATGAAGTATTACTACAATACATATGAAGTATTACTGCAATACTGCAGTATTACTACAATACATATGAAGTATTACTGCAATACATATGAAGTATTACTACAATACATATGAAGTATTACTGCAATACATATGAAGTATTACTGCAATACATATAAAGTATTACTACAATACATATGAAGTATTTCTGCAATACATATGAAGTATTTCTGCAATACTGTCACATGCCTGTCTTGTCTTGTGTGCACATGTGGGTTTTGTGTTGTCGAGCATGTGCTCCTGTCATTGTCAGTTCCCTCCCCCTTGTTATCTGATTAGTGTTTATTGGCCCCACCTGTGTTCCCTGATTTCCTTTTGATTTCTTCCCTTTATAAGCTCCTTGTGTTTGTCAGTCTGGGTCGGATCGTTGTCTCGTCTACGTCTCCTGGGTCCCCGTGATTCCGTTGGTATATTTGAGTCTTTGGTTTATGTTTTATGATTATGTGTTTTTCCCCCCCTCGTGGGTTTTGTTTTGAGTTTGTTTTATTTTATAATAAATTATCATTTTCTGCACTTGAGTCCTCGCACCAGTTTTACTTTGTGTTAGACATGACAAATACATATGAAGTATTACTGCAATACATATGAAGTATTACTGCAATACATATGAAATATTTCTACAATACATATGAAGTATTACAACAATAATCCTGCAGTATTACTGCAATACATATGAAGTATTACTACAATACATATGAAGTATTACTACAATACATATGAAGTATTACAACAATAATCCTGCAGTATTACTGCAATACATATGAAGTATTACTACAATACTGCAATATAACTGGTTGTAGCAATACATAATACAACTAAAGTAAAATTACAAGACTACTGAAGTGCTGTCCAACATACAGTAAATATGACATTCTTTCATGTAAATACAATTGGAGTTATATTTAAAAAATATCCTGGCTACAAGATTTATGATAGCAATAAATAGCAGCCCAAACTGTACATTTATTAATGTTGAATTGTGTTGTAAATTGAACATTCTTGTCATAGAAGAGCAATAGATATAAGATAGGCAGCAGCTAGGATAGATAATATAAGACAGCAAATAGCAATAGGTGCTTTTAACACCAAGTGTAAATAGCTGTAAATGCTATTTACTAAGTGAAAATAGTGAAATATTTTGTTTACACCATATAAAAGTAGCAGTTCTTTGCAATGTGTTAATACTATTTATAGATATATTGCACCTCAGTATTTTGCATTAACAGGATGCAATAACAAAGTGTTAATGATTATATTGATTTAAATGATTAACTCACAAAAATATTTAGAAAAAAAGTTACCTGGTTGCCTTAAAATTTTGAGTTCATTGAAATTACATTTTTGAGTTAATACAATGAAATTTGTTTGTGATTCGTCAACCTTTATTAAAATATTATTAAAAGGGTCTTTAATTAGGGTCTCTATTAAAAGATTTTTTAAGCATATTGGGTAATTGTGTGTGTTTTATTTCTGATGACGCAGTGAAACATGCCAAATAGTGCTATTTTCATGATTTATCAAATTTTTTATGTAGTTTAGATACAATAATATTTTGAGTTTCCATTTATTAAACACATTTCTTTCGTTGTATCAACTCAAATGTTTAATTTCAATAAACTCAAAATTTTAAGGCAACCAGGTTACTTACTTTTTTAAGTTAAACCAACAAAAACCAACAATAATTTTTTTACAGTATGGATGCCGCCTTAATGGGACAAAAAAATCACTCCCTAACCCCATACCCAATAAATGCTTTTGTTATTATTAAACGGTTCATTAGGCACTTCATTTCCACATTTAGAAGATTTCAATTTTTTTGAAAGTAAATGCCTTTCGGATGCAAAAGGTGGATTTGAATCCCGGTCGCTCATGTCAAAACCAAGATCTTTAAACCTTACACTTTACTGACTACTGTAAATGTTGAAATATGATTGTTATACTTTCCCAAACAGGCATTGTTAGGGACCATTTTGCACTTGGTGTAATAGACAATCTGTTATACATTATCTCTGATGTTCTGATGTTTCAGCAAAAACAGTTGCGACAACTGAAATTACAGTTTCAATAAATGTGCCAAAGTGTTTGAGAATAACTGAAACAAATATTCCATAAATATTTATGGATTATAACTTGTTCGAGAGATTTTGATCACTGAATGGATCATTTTGCATGTGATGGCTCACACGATGAGATAATGTTTATAAGTAGTAAAGGACAACTCATACGTTTTGATCAAGCCATGTACATTTAGTCATTGTGCAATAGACAATTGCTAACTCTTTTGCACATGTGCCAAAAAAGACACACAAAAAAAGCAATTTGCTTAATTTTATAGGCTAAGAATTTCTATTCTGATGAACAAGAGGCTCACTGTTCAGAGATGTGAACAATTATAGTTTTGATGGGGAAAAGTCTAATTCGAGATTTGAGCCAAAGCGACTGGGAAAAAGAGAACTGGGTAAAATATGCATCTCCAGATGGGGGCAGTAGTGCGACATCCAGGCTGCAAACTTCCGTTAAACCCCAAAAGAGGAAGAAGAACAAGGCGCCAAATTTTGTATCCATCCTTCACGAATACAGTGGGAAAGAGAATAAACATAAGTACAGGAATGAATCATGAATCTTAAAGGCAAAGGTGAGGATTATTTACTCTTTATATCTGTGAGTTAATGTAACGAACTCAATTTTCGCATATGACACTATAACTTACAAAATAGCCGAAATGTTTACCGTACACATAATAAACAGAAGGTATTTACTATTACATTTGAGTAACGTACACGTTCATGTTTACGGACGAGCTTTGTTGTCGTTGATATTATCACCTTGTTTAGTATAATTCTCTTATTAATGTGTTTTTTCTTTTATGTTTCCTTTCAGCAGCCGCGGAATCAAACACCAACAGGTAACGTTACATCAAAACACAGCTAAACGATAGTAAACACGCGGCTAACTGCGCACTAACAGTGAGTTCAAGAAGAGGGGACTTATAAAGCCGTTTCGACTTATATTCATTCACAAGATAGGAATTCTTGATGTCAACAATTCACTTTTCACTAGTTAAAATGCTAGCCTCATTCTTGATATCAGGAAGTAGTTTTCTACTAGTAACAGTGGCACATTTTGAGATCAATAATAACGTATTTAAGAACAGAAATATGAATTCTTTATGTGAAGAATTTAATTTCAACTGCTAAAATAATATTTTTATATCTATTTGTATTTTCACTAGAGAAATGTCATCATAGGCTGCTATTCAAATTCAGCTGTTGATTATCAGAATTCAATTCTGATATCAGTATAATTTCAGGCTCTTACTAGTAACAATAGCATTCATGATATCAGTAATTAACATTGTAACTAGAGGCAATTCAGTTGTTGATATCAAAAACGAATTGTTTTACTAGTAGCAATTAAATTGTTGATTATCAACTAATGTAAATGGGCAGCCTAAGGTGACATTTCACTAGTGAAAATACAAATACAGATGGCAAGAATTAGTTTTTACCAGTTTAAATTATTCTCGATATCAATAAATCATATTTTTGCACGTGACAACAACATTGTCATTACATATTCATATCCTGGGAATGAATAAAAGTCTAAATCGTTTGCCATAGTGCATATATATATATATTCTTGATATTAGCAATTGTGCTACTATCAAAAATCAGCATTTTTTTTCACATCAATAATTCGATTGTCACTAGAGACAATGTTAATTTCTGATATCATGAATGTGATTGTTACAAGTAAGAAAACCTTTTAGTTATCTGAAAGTACTCCTGAGTATTCAAATCCAGAAATACATCTTCAGATATAAGAAATACCAAATGTAACATGTTGAAATACATTTACAGATATCAATGTTAATTCTTTTAACTAGTGAAAATTGAGTTCATGATATCAGGAATATTTTTTTTTACTAGTAACAAAGAAGTTATTGATATGAAAATTGTATTTCTGATATGTGAAATTGAAATTTCAACTAGTAAGAAAATAATTCTTAATGTCATCAGCAATTGAATTTGAAAGGCAGCCTATGGTGACATTTCAGTAGTAAAAATACAGATATCAAGAATTATGGTGTTTACCAGTTGAAATTAAATTTCTTCATATCAACAATATTGTATTTCTTTCTAGGTGACATTCCAATGTATTGTACAAAACCTTTATTTTTCAGCAATTTGATTGTCACTAGTGAGTTTTCTGATATCATGCATGTGTGAATGTTATTGAATTTGCCAGCCTATGGTGACATTTAACTAGCAGAAAATAACATCCTGATTTCAAGAACTAGTCTAGCATTTTAATTAGTAAAAATTGAATTGATAATGAGAATTCATATCCTGGGCATGAATAAAAGCCAAAACTTGCCAAAAAATGGGTCCGTATTTATGAATGGACGAGATTACCGCTGATGTGCTATACTATTATATACACAGACAGTTTGTTCCCATTTTTGTGATTCTGTCAGGTAATTGAGAACTGCTATTTAGAGAATACAGTGTTTACCATTATAGTTGGTTGACAATTGTTTGTTAGAAACAAATGAATTGCTCTTTGCATGACATTTCTTCCCCTTCCCTTCGCTGGTCCTTAAACTGTCACTCCTCTTTTTGAGCATAGATCTGAACTTTGATGGTTGTAGTTCATGAATGCTTTGGAATACAGACCTAAGGCTTTTTTTTCATAGAAGATGCAGATTATTAGAGGCGTGAATGCAGCTTTAAAGGGGGGGGTGAAACACTCAGTTTCAGTCAATCTCATGTCAATCTTGAGTACCTATAGAGTAGTATTGCATCCTTCATATCTCCGAAAAGTCTTTAGTTTTATTATATTTATAAAAGAAATATGGGCTGTACAGAGTCTTTCCGGAAAAAAAACGAGCGCCTGGAGGCGTATCGTGTGGGCGGAGCTAAAGAATGACGATCGCGAACAAAGCGCTGACGTCCTCAAGCGTGGAGAAACCCATCGCTATCGATCTCAGCTAATAGATATGATCCAGAATCAAATCTGAGGCTGAAATAAATTGAACAGGAGAAACAGCAACAGCAGGACGTCCGTCTCTGTGGTATGGACTGTATTTAGTGGCCTGTCAACATTTGTGTGTCTTTACTCTCAGTTTATGAGGACATGATTCGGTTTATGGACTATTGTATGCGACTAAACCTTAGCAGTAGCAAGCAAAACGGTTTTGCACGTCAGACTAGTGTAACGTTATACAGAACAACAATGGAGTAACCGTTAGCGCATTTGAATGACGAAGCACGCGATCGTGTCGTTTACTGATGTTTACTCACGTGACGATAGCCAACAGCACAGACATCTGAAGCAGTTTTACTCACCGGCTGCTTCCAAAGCAGGACCGAACCTTTACCGCTGGGACGGCTCCGTCAAAAACACACTTCTTTGGTATGATTTGGTGAAGTCCTGTGACAGCAGTGGCGTGGAGATCCACTTTGAGACGTGACTGAAAGAAGCTTCCCGTCATTTCTGCGTTCAAATCGGTTCAAATGCAGCGCTGCCGTCCCAGAATGCTGTGCTGAAGCGTTGAAGTCGCTCGACGTCACCCATAGGAATAAAGTGGAGTGCTACGTGCCACATAAGTGTTCACGGACGACTGGATCTGCACCTGAGAGAGTGTTTACGGCGTGCATTTCCTCTCTCGCTCTAGTCACACACGCGCGCACCCTACCGGGAGAAGAGCCCGTACGGCCCATACAAGGACCTTCCGCTCTATTAACGTCAAGTCGACCCATACTCGAAAAAAACTCTCCGAAACTTGTGAGAAACGGGAAAGAGTTTTTTTGACACAGAAATACTCCATCAAACGCCTAACATTAGTTTTTGAAACTTTGACTATGTTTAGGATGGGAATCCAAGTCTTTAACAGTGTAAAAAGCTCAGTATGCATGAAACAGCATTTCACCCCCCCTTTAAAAAAAAGTGTACTATTATCATACACAATTTGTTCTGGCGCGTCCCCTTTACACTGAATGGGGATCAAACTGATTTGTGTTTTACCGAGAATCATTTCCTCCATTATCATCATCAGTGATGGAGATGCCATCAAGGTGTTTGTGCGGGTTCGGCCATTGACTCAAGGCACTGGGTTAACAACAGATGGCGATCACAGTCTGTGCTTGACTGTGACCTCACCGCACACCGTCAGACTGCACTGCAAACCAGAACCTCGGACCTTCACCTACGACCATGTCGCTGACATGGACACAAGCCAGGTGAGACGGTTTAGATTAGTCTTCTCTGGGTGAAGATCGGTCGAGTAATCTCATCCACTGCTCCTTGTGTCTCTCAGGAGGAGGTTTTCTCCAGCGTGGCTAAAAACATTGTGGAGTCGTGCATGAATGGATACAACGGCACCATTTTTGCCTAGTGAGTTCCTGTGTGGCTTGTATAAAAATGTTAGAGCCTAGTACACTTGTGACTTTAATGTTTTTGTTTTTCAGTGGGCAGACGGGCTCAGGTAAGACCTTCACCATGCTGGGTAAGTGCTGAGGCAGTTTTTCTGCTAGTTAGTTCTTTTGACTGTGTATGCATGATACAACACACATGACATAGCTCCGAAAATTGTTTAGACACTTAAGCTACAATTAAAAATGTTAATATAATTGCAATAGATAACAACACGCACATTATCACGGGTGTGATTTCGTTTTAACTCCTACGGTGGCCGATTTAGTCCAAGATTAACATGGCAATCCCCCTCTTCACATTCGACACGGTGCCATCGAGTGTTAAAAGGCGAAGCTTGAATTTACGGGTATGTCCCTCTTTGGCTACTGTACTTTCAAGATGGAGGGGCAACATGGCGACCGGCATTCGAACCCCTCACCCATATGTATTTTCAATGGCATTTTATAAACTTACGAGAATACTTTATTAATCGACAGAAGTCAATACATTAATGAGCACATATATTTTTGAAAGAACTAAGTGATTTTAGCTAAGAATAAACTAAAAAAGTTACACAGTGTAGCTTTAAGTTTCCATTTACTTTATACATAACTGGTATGTTCTGTATAAAAATGATTGTGAATACATGCATAGAAAGGTGTATGTATTTTTTTTTTGCAGGTCCCTCAGAGCTGGATAACTTTTCTGATGAGCTGCGTGGTGTGATTCCTCGTAGTTTTGAATACCTCTTCTTCCTCATCAGTCGAGAGGTGGAGCGGGTGAGACAAGTTTCATTAAATATAAAATAGTGTTGTCACGATACCAAAATTATGACTTCGATACGATACCAGACTAAAATATCGATATATCGATACTAAATCGATACCACAGTAAAAAAAAAAAAAAAGATAAGATAAGATAAGATACGATGCTTAATATGACAACAGAACTTATTATTATTCATGTTATTTTTTACTAAAAATTCATGTGGCCAGCATGTTCCTTAGGGTTGGGCATCATTTTGATTTGAACAATTATTGATCAATTGATCAATTACTATTAAAATTATCTCACACATTTTTGCTATCTCAATTTATTTTTTACAATGGGGTAACATAATTGTGTTGCAATAGCTTACACACAGCACAAGAAAGCTTGATTTCGAATGGTAAATTGAATTTAAAAAGACGATTAAACAGTAATAAAATAAGAACAAATAAACAGATTACAAACAATAGCACAAATAAATGCAATAGAATAGAAGATACAAATTAAACAGACTGCTTTATTTTAGGTCTATCAGGTAGGTCTAACATTCAGATAAGAAACTGAATAAAAAAATGCATAGTAATTACATTTAAAACAACATTGGATAATGTTCTCTGTAAAAAATTCAATAGCGTACAGATGAAACTATAAAAGTTACACAAGTTGATCAGTCAAGAGCAGTGTGATCGTTTGTCTTTTTGTAGTTTGAATAACAAATGACTGCGGTCCCTCTAAGGCTCACGGACGCATGGATCCTGAACACTGCTCCTGTTACTCGTTCTTCCTGAACTGTTTGCGACTGTGTTTACGTTAATACTCTTCCAGAGGTGCACTGATAGTTCTTTGAGTGTATTTGACCAATAATAAGCTGGAAAAATAAGCAAATGTTTGCACTTGTATCATGTCAGAGGCGGCTTTATTACGTGTATTATCACGGCTTTATTACGTGCTATGTGTGTGTGCTCTAGATGTGAGCACGAAATCTGCGGGGATTAGTAGAATTAATTTATGTGCAATCCCGCGCAAAATTCAGACCGATCACACACAGAACACTAACACACTGTCATGAGGAAAAGGTCCAGCAGTACGCGCGTTCGCGGTGCTCAGAGGTTAACCGGGCTGAGTGAGAATATGCCGGTGTGTGTCAGCTCGCTTTCGGTCGGAGAGGAGAGCGCAGCTGGTATCGATACTGTAAAAACTGAGAATCGTATCGTTTTAGATATTCCAGTATCGATATATATCGAAATATCGATATTTTTGACAACACTAATATAAAATAGGATTCAAGAATCATTTCTTTTTTTTGAACCAGCTAAATCCATTCAAAATACTGGAAATGAGTGAAATTTATTTGTGGTTTCTAGAATGTCGTGTTATCCCACTGAATTGGGCGGTACATTGCCATAAAACAGGGCTCGCTGATGTGGGATATGTTCTGTGTGAAGAATGTGTAATTAGAGCTACGTTGAACTTTGCTGTTGTCATTACAAGTGCATATTTATTCCACTTTTGTTGGATAACAAGTACAAAATAAAATGTTTGATACGTTACAATTAGGATGCAAATTATCGATTCATTCATTAATCGATAGTTGATTAACCTTATCGATTGATTAACGATTAACTGATAAGCAGCTATTTTCCTAAGAATGTAAATTTCTCATGGTATCAATAGCGTCTTTAACATAAAAAGCTAAATATTGCTTATATACTGAATAAAAATATATATTACTCTATTTTGATGTTTTATTGGAACAGTTGGATACGGTACAGATAATGGCTAGTTAGTTAGAGCAGCCTTTCTCAAAGTGGGTGCCGCGGCACACTGGGGTGCCGCCAAAAAATTACGTAGGCTAAAAAAAAAAAAAAATCTGAAATTTCATATATAAAATATATTTGAATTTATATAAATACATTCTTCTTATTTTTATCCCTTTCGCACGTACGATCACACATTCACACATGTGATTAGAACGGTCAGTGCATCACATTCATTTAAATGTAAATTCAAATGTGCTTTCGCGTTGGGCTTGCACTGAGCCAGACACAGGTGCGCTCAGAGCTGTCATATATCACAACTTTTCAGTGTTTTCAGCCATGTTTATTTTGGGTTTCATACATATACGTACTAAAAAAACAATACATTTAGAGTTTGTAAAATACACAATGATGAAAAATGAAGAGGCAATAATAATCCTTTCCATTATAATTAGTTTTATTCATATCAGATACACATTGTGTCAGTAACTTTAAAGTTTACTCTATTCTTCTCCCAGTTCACCTGCCACTTCATTGTATGTATTTTGGGAGAAGTGGATGAATTTACGTCTTGTAAATCCAACAGATCCGATTTTCTGAACTGCGCCTGCGGCGGTGATGGCGGCGCCCAATCGTGCATACAGCTCAACTAACGCGATTGTTATAAAGGTGTTTAAACAACAAAACACTTCCACTTGTATATATTTGACAATCGGAATATCAGATATTTCAGGCCATATCTAACAAATTTGTGAATATTTTGAATAAAAAAGGAAAAATGACAAGCAGATCATCATTCATTCAGCTCTGTTGTTGCTGCGGTGTGTCACATGACAAGCAATGACGCGTCACCATGGAAACCATAAAGTGACACATTAATAACGGTCGCTTTGAAAAACTCACGCTGGGGGGTCAGCCAGAATGTTTTACATTTGCGTGTGAAAGAGTTAAACATATGAGCGGATTAATAAAATTGTAAATTCATTTTAGATAAATATATATATAAAATTAACCATCAAAATCCGTCTCACATCAGTAACTGTCATGACGTACTCACCTGGGTCGCGTGACTGTGCAGTTGGCTACATTGTTTTATAATTTAACCGCGAAAATACATTTGATTTCACAAAGAGCAAGAAACAACCAACAGCAGCATGGATCGTTTTTTAAAAAGAAAAGCCCCACAAGAACCGGACAGTTTTTACTGGGAAATGGTTATTCCTATTAACTACTATACTATTATGCTCTGTTCATTACTGTCCGGTCTAAATAAACAGGACATTTGCATTTAAATTTGGGTTATGCAGTGTTTTTAAAATATATTTTAAACTGGGGTGCCTTGAAATTTTATGCACTTTTGAAAGGTGCCATGACTGAAAAAAGTTTGAGAAAGGCTGAGTTAGAGAACAGAAAGTACAAATAAAAACTGAATGCGTCTGCTTAATAAAGCATGACAAACTCAGCGGGAGTCAGATCTCGAGCTGACAGACAAGATGATCACGGAAGATTTGGTTTCAAAGTGAAATGTAAAAGTGCCCATTTAAGTGAGTTTGTCAATGTGTGCTGTTGTGTTTTTCATTAAGAATAATAGGTTTATGAGCCCACAGTTCAAGCAACCCGCCCCCAAATCGGCACTAATTCTAGACCGAAACTAAAATCTGCTAGGCCTCACAGAGGCCATTTACTGACGAGCTGTCATTCATGGTGTGCGCGCACTGGTGCGTTTTCAGTTCATGTATATGGAAGCTACATGGACCATATACTGTGCATACACTTTCATTGAAGGAACAGAAAAGCTCTTGGACTAAGTAAGGGATAATCCACGGCTAGCCATGCATTAAAGGATTTTAATGCACGGCATAGAGGCGAAGAACCGCCCGACGCAAAGCGGAGGTTTTTGACCAGCGGAGTGGTTGCCTCTAGGTCGTGCATTAAAATCATTTAATGCATAGCTAGCCGTGGATTATCCCGCTTATACCATGGTTATTTGCCAAGTTAAAAACAAGTTAAAGCTGTAACTGATGTTTTTTAAGAGACGGGTTAAAATGAGGGTTGTTTTGTTACGTCTCGTTAGTTCTAGCACACCGTCACTTTAAATAAAGTAGAGCCATCGGAATGTTTTTATATGAACAAATTAGGCTACCACATTTATTTAAATTCATTATTAAAAGAGACAGACAGAGAACTGAGAGAGAGAGAGAGAGAGAGAGAGAGAGAAGGAGAGAGAAGGAGAGACAGAGAACTGAAAGAGAGAGAGAGAGAGAGAGAGAGAGAGATGCGTTCGCGATTTCCTCTTTATGTCAGTCTGAAGATCCCCTCGTTGCTTAAGCATATCGAACATAACTTAATGATTATTTAATGGATTTATTAAAATTATTTATGAATGACAGGCAACACTGCAGTGACAAGGCAATCTTTATTTGAATGAATCATCATTATGTAGCGTAGTGTGACATAAACCCGCGTCAACCTATAAAGACACATTACATTTAATGCATTAAATTAAATAATAATATAGGTGCTCGAGTCTGTCAGTGTCGATGTCACGACCATAATAGAATTTAAAAAACGCACGACGCGGGGACATGCTCCGCAACTCGGTGTCATGCACGTGTCATGTCAGTGTCAGTGTGTGTCGCGATAATGTCAGTGACATGACAATGAAGACCGAATGTGCCACGGATGTGCCAATACGCACAGTCATAGATATGTATACGTATACATACCTGCGCATAGTGACGTGCCATTGGCTTCTGTGTGTCACATCATGTCTCATGTCACTTAATGTTGCCATAGATATAACGTTATACGTATAGACATATCTGTGGCTGATACTGCAGTCTGCCACTGCCACTCTGTTTGCAAGCGTAACTGTGTTACTATGGTTACCAGTGTTTATAGTGGCGGATTAATTTCGAACTGTAATCAAACTGACTGGAACTACCTGTGCATTAAACGGTTTTACTGCACACCTTCCAGCCAATCAGAATCGAGTATTAAAACAGACCATGGTATAAATATAAATAACTGTGTGTGAAGATTAGACATGTGCCGATTTTCGATAATGCGATTTATCACGATAATGAATATCAATCAATCAATCAATCAATCAATCAACTTTATTTATATAGCGCTTTTACAATCACGATTGTGTCAAAGCAGCTTCACAGTGTCAAACAGGATAATATTGCGACAAAATTAGATTTGGCTGTACAGTCGTACTGGAGAAAACAGTAATGTTATTAGCTTAGTTTAATTTATCATATAGCAACAATGTTGGCAGATCAGTATTTAAGTTTATAGAATTAAATAAGACCTAATTCATACATTTTATTTGTATAATAAGTTGAATAACTTTAATCATATTTTTAGTGTCCCCAACTGAGCAAGCCAAGCCAAAGACGACAGTGGCAAGGAACCAAAACTCCATCAGGGCATGATGGAGAAAAATAAACCTTGGGAGAAACCAGACTCAGTCGGGGTGCCAGTTCTCCTCTGGCCTATTAACACACCGTGTAAGAATATTATTCTGGCAACCTTACAGGTCAGAAATCATATTAGATTGGAATATTCAAAATTTCAGGGTATAACGGAAGAGACAGATTTATTTGGAAATAAATGATGGGATGGTGCGTCGATTACACAAGAGTATGAATACATGAAAGATCGGAATTATTGCGCCGAAGACGGTTTTTTTTTGCACGATATGCAATATGCACGATATTGTTATCGTGGGCACTTTAAAATATCGTAAATATTAATTTATTAACAATTTATAATTTTTTTTATAATGCACTCAAGAATACTTTGCCCATAAACCGTATAAATGCTCAACACCGCTGTATTCTGCGTCAGAGGGAAGCGCTCAGATATAAACAAGCCCAACATGCGTTTGCACATGACTGAACCGGTGAAGGAGACGCGCTGCTGAACTGCAGAATGCAGCCGGTTACCCCGGAAACCAGCAAACAAACAAAAAACGTGTAGTTCCCTTTCAGTCGGTCACGTTCGACGTACGTCAGAACTGAACCGACGAATGGGATCTTACTTTAGAGACCAATCCTACTTCGAGCATCTAACAACGAGCCAATGAAATTTGGCATGCGATCACGCATTCCACGCTCCGCCCCGCAGCGCGGGTATAAATAGGAAGTGGAATGGTAGATCAGCGCTTTTCTACTTCGGAGCCGAGCAGTGCTTACTGTTTCCTACGAAGAGTGTCTGACTACGAGTCAAAGAGTGTTGAGTGAGAGAGTCTGCCAGTGCGGGTGATACGGCGCATCAGTGAGAGACCGTCTGATCAGTGATCAAGCGATCTAAAGGAGCTTGTTGGTTCGCTGAGCGTTTCCCATACAAACTGTTGGTTCGCTGAGCGTTTCCCATACAAACTGTTGGTTCGCTGGGCGTTACACACACACAAATACACATCACTGAGAGCTCACACAGGCTTGCAGAACGAACTGTGTGGAGCCGCGGTCATCTCCCTGAGTGCTTCAGCACACTAAAAGAGCAGCTTTCCATTCACAAAAGAGCAACACGGTTTGACCCTGCGTCTTTTTCAAGATGTCATTCAAACCGTGTATTCCTGGTATGCAACTGTTTCCTGTCCTCTTTGACGGCCACGAGCGCATGTGAGATTGCGATCGTGGGTGATTCATGTTCTGGTAAAAGAACATGGTCACGTCGGCGCGTTGTTCGTCTCCCCCTTCTCATAAAGGGCTCGAGTGTTCAGCGCGCCGTGTGCCGTCGAGCGGCCGGCTGACAGCGGTGGTTGTCACAACAACCGGCGCGCGTCAGTCGGCGCTCTAGATGCGCGGCCGAGACTATGAAACCTCAGATGGGGTCGAGTCCCTTCGCCTATCCCCCGATCTAGTTCATTTCTAGTGTTACTGGAAAAGGGCTACTTTGGCTGATAAGCGCTGGTGGCCTGAGGATTACAGTGGGGATTCCCCGCCGGGTAAATCCCCTCGGGCCCCCACTCCTCTATCGCATCAAAAGCATGCTGAGACTCTGTTCGTGGGTGGTACGGATTCTCTCATGAGAACACGACCACGTCAGGGCATTGTTCGCCTTGCCTTCTGCATAGAGGCTTGAGCGCTCAGTGCGCTGTGTGCCGTTCTGACGGCCACGTTCACTGTCTCGCGTGCCTGCTGGTAGTTGAAGGTGGAATCGCTGATCCTAAAGAGAAAAGGGCTTAGCGTTTCATTTTTGGCTCTGGCAGAGGACAGATGTCAGTTGCTGCATCGGAGAGAGGGAAATATGGAGGGTCAAAAGGGCCAAAAATGAGACAAAAAAAAAAAAAAAAAAAGTTTCATTGTTTTCCCTCTCTCACTGCCCTCTGCCCTGCACGCACGAGGGTAGTCCCAGCCCAGGGGTTGTGCAGGAACTGCGTGCGGTGTTGGACCTCGCCCTATGGGTGACGAAAATCACTGCACGCTCCCTGGGTCAGGCGATGTCCACACTAGTGGTCCAGGAATAGGGGGCTAACCTGGCAGATATGCGCAAGAAAAGCCTGTCTGTCGGGCTGGCCTCCTCGGCGGCACCATCGAGAACTTTGCCCAGCAGTTCTTGGTGGCCAAGAGCAGACGGAGGCGTTGCACCAGGGTGCCGACGACCAGCTGCTCGGTCGTCGGTCGCAGCGCCTCTGCCGGCTCGTCGCCGAGGGCATCCCCTCCTGCGTCCACCTCCACCCTGCTAGAGCCGAGCAGCAGCCTCCACTGGAGGAGCAGGGTGCCGGACGCGAGGGACGCCCAACCCGTCCAGGGCCCGCTAACCGGCAGGCAAGCGCAAAGGGACGCGGCCCTGAGACGGGCCGGCTAGGGAGAACAGGAGCTGCTCGGGGGAGACGATGTTCGCATCCCACCCCCCCCGGAGGAGGACCGGGGGGCCCTGACTGGTTTCGGTTCTGCCACTGGCTCTCCGGAGACCAGCGGTACCCACATTTTAAGAGCAGTTTCCTCTCTCTCTGGGCCCCAAGAGGGTCAGGTTGGCAGTGTGCGACGCCCACGGGCCTTGTCACTCCTTTCCTACCCTCCCGTCGCCAGGGGGCAGTTGTGTGGGCCTCGAGGACGCCCCCGGGCCTTCTCACCCACACACTTCCTCTCTCGTGAGCACTCAGTCAACACTCCGGGCCGCCCACGGGCCTCCCGGGTCGGGGCTGAGTGCTTCACTTCCCTGCCTCCGGGCAGTGGGCAGCAGAGTGGGCTCCGAGGACGCCTCCGGGCCTTCTCACCCACTCTCTGTCCAAACCAGGAGTGCTCAGGCAACACTTCGGGCCGCCTCCGGGCCTCCTGAGTCGGGCCAGAGTACTCCGCTTCGCTGCCCCACCCCGGGCACGTCTGTGGTGCGGTTGGTCCCGCTTGCACGGTCTCTGGGGGCCTGGCTAGGTCTCCCCGGGCCGTCTCGCTGGCTCATCCGTACCATCAGACTCGGCTACGCGATTCAGTTCGCGCGCCGGCCGCCCAAGTACAGGGGCATCCTCTTCACCTCCGTGCGAAGCAGCGATGCTCAGGTCTTGAGGTCAGAGATCGAGGTCCTACTGGCGAAGGACGCGATCGAGCCGGTTCCTCCAGCCGATATGAAGACGGGGTTCTACAGCCCCTACTTCATTGTGCCCAAGAAGGGGGTGGGTTACGACCAATCCTGGACCTGCGAGTTCTGAATCGGGCCCTGCACAAGCTCCCGTTCAGGATGTTGACGCAGAAACGCATTTTCCAATGCATCCGTCCCCAGGATTGGTTTGCAGCGATCGACCTGAAGGACGCGTACTTCCATGTGTCTATTCTCCCTCGACACAGACCGTTCCTACGCTTTGCGTTCGAGGGGAAAGCATATCAGTACAAGGTCCTGCCCTTCGGGCTGTCCCTGTCGCCCCGCGTCTTTACGAAGGTCGCGGAGGCAGCCATTGTTCCACTCAGAGAACGCGGTGTTCGGATTCTCAACTACCTCGACGATTGGCTGATCCTAGCCCAGTCGAAGGACCAGTTGTGCGAACACAGGGACCTGGTGCTCAGTCACCTCAGCCAGTTGGGCCTTCGGGTCAACCGAGAGAAGAGCAAACTCTGTCCCACACAGAGGATCTCTTATCTCGGTATGGAGCTGGACTCGGTCAACCGGACGGCGCGCCTCACCGAGGAGCGAGTCCAGTCGGTGTTGAACTGCTTGAATATGTTCAAGAGCAGGACAGCGGTCCCACTGAAATTCTTTCAGAGGCTCCTGGGGCATATGGCATCTGCAGCCGCGGTCACGCCGCTCGGATTGCTTCATATGAGACCGCTTCAACGCTGGCTCAATGGCCGAGTCCCGAGGTGGGCGTGGCAGAGCGGTCAGTACCGGGTCCCAGTGACTCCTTACTGCCGCCAAACCTTCAGCCCGTGGTCCAGCACTTCGTTTCTCCGGGCCGGGGTGCCCCTAGAACAAGTGTCCAGGCATGCTGTGCTATTCACGGATGCCTCCACCACAGGCTGGGGGGCCACGTACAACGGGCATGCAGCTGCTGGTCTGTGGACGGGGCCGCAATTGCATTGGCATATCAATTGCCTCGAGTTACTGGCAGTACATTTGGCACTCCGCCGCCTCAAGGGGCCGCTGCGTGGCAAGCATGTACTGGTCCGTACGGACAGCACCACGGCCGTTGCGTACATCAACCGTCAGGGTGGTCTACGCTCCCGTCGTCTGCTCCAACTCGCCCGCCACCTCCTCCTGTGGAGTCAGAAGCAGCTGAGGTCGCTTCGGGCCATTCATGTCCCTGGTGTGCTGAACCAGACAGCCGACGAGCTCTCTCGTCAGCCGACACCTCCGGGAGAGTGGCGACTCCACCCCCAGGCGGTCCAGCTGATATGGGACCAGTTCGGAGCCGCACAGGTCGACCTGTTGCCTCTCCGGACTCGACCCATTGCCAGTGGTACTATTCCCTAACCGGGGGTACCCTCGGCACAGATGCACTGGCGCACAGCTGGCCCCGGGACCTACGCAAGTATGCGTTTCCCCCAGTGAGCCTTCTTGCACAGACTCTGTGCAAGGTCAGGGAGGACGAGGAGCAGGTCTTGTTAGTTGCGCCGTATTGGCCCAACCGGACCTGGTTCCCAGAACTCACACTCCTCGCGACAGCCCCTCCTTGGCCGATTCCCCTGAGGAAGGACCTTCTTTCTCAGGGACGGGGCACGCTATGGCACCCGCGTCCAGACCTCTGGAATCTTCATGTCTGGTCCCTGGACGGGACGCGGAGGTTCTAGATGGACTACCACAAGCTGTCGTAGATACCATCGCTTCAGCTAGAGCCCCCTCTACGAGGCGCCTCTATGCTCTGAAGTGGAACCTGTTCGTTGAGTGGTGCGCTTCCCGCCGGGAAGACCCCCGAAGGTGTTCGATCAGTGTCGTGCTTTCCTTCCTGCAAGATGGGTTGGAGAGAAGGCTGTCTCCCTCCACCCTCAAGGTATATGCTGCAGCAATAGCAGCGTACCATGATGTAGTAGAAGGTAAGTCCGTGGGGAAGCACGACCTAATCGTCAGGTTCCTCAGAGGTGCGAGGAGACTAAATCCTCCTCGTCCATCCTCGATACCCTCTTGGGACTTAGCTCTAGTGCTCCGAGCACTTCAGAGCCCTCCCTTCGAGCCTTTGGCGTTTTGTGAGTTGAAAATCTTGTCAATGAAGACAGTGCTCCTGACGGCATTGGCCTCGATCAAGAGGGTAGGGGACCTGCATGCACTTTCGGTCAACGAATCGTGCCTAGAGTTCGGGCCGGGTAACTCTCACGTTGTCCTGAGACCCCGGCCCGGATATGTGCCCAAGGTTCCTACCACTCCCTTCCGGGATCAGGTGGTGAACCTGCAAGCGCTGCCTTCGGAGGAGGCAGACCCAGCCCTGGCTTTGCTGTGTCCGGTCCGCGCTCTTCGCGCTTACGTTGACCGGACCCAAAGCCTTCGGACCTCAGAGCAACTCTTCGTCTGTTATGGAGGCCAGCAGAAGGGAAAGGCTGTCTCCAAGCAGAGGTTAGCCCACTGGATAGTGGATGCTATAGTCTTGGCCTACCAGTCCCAAGACGTGCCTTGCCCGTTCGGTGTAAGAGCTCACTCCACTCGGAGTGTTGCTTCTTCCTGGGCGCTGGCTCAAGGCGCCTCGCTGACAGACATATGTAGAGCTGCGGGCTGGGCGACACCTAACACGTTTGCTAGATTCTATAGCTTACGTGTAGAGCCGGTATCTTCCCGCATCCTCGCCCCCAGGGGCCAGGAGCGCTAAGTGCCCGTTCTAAGTGTCGGCTTGCGAAACGCCACTCCCGCCCTCTGGGCCGGATACATGCGTCTATTGTCTCCAGTTGTGTTCCCCGGGAAACCGGCTAACCCTGTCGAGCTCCTCCGTCACCCCTCCGGTGTCAGACGTTGCGGACCGTCTGACGCCAGGCCTGCACCCGTATGCTTGTGAAACGTGGCTGTAGGCTGGGTTCCATATGTAGCGGTTCCCTCACGGCAACCCCATATGTGTATTCTTCCACGGTTCCAGCTACCCTTCGGGCTAGCCCCGTGTCTTTCCCTCGACAGAGCCCGCTCTGTCGTCTCTGGGCGTGTTCTTTCCCCCCTTCAATCAGGCTGGAACCACCCCAGAGACTGCCATATGTTGCACTACCCTGCCAGGTTAGTCCTTATGTGTATTCTGCCACCTCTCCTTCCCTGAAGGACGTGGCCCCGCAGCGTACCCTCTCTCTCGAGTCGAGGTAGGCACGCTTTCCCAGCGTTATCCAATAGTCATTCTGAGTGGGTCTTGCAGAAACAGCAGTGACTGTACTCCCTGCTTGGAGCCCTGACTTCCGTACCATACTAGACGGTACAGAGCGCTCAAGCAGGACGCTGGAAGGGCCAGCATCCTGGCGTTTTCCATAGGGATCCCATTCGTCGGTTCAGTTCTGACGTACGTCGAACGTGACCGACTGAAAGGGAACGTCTCGGTTACGTATGTAACCCTCGTTCCCTGAAGGAGGGAACGGAGACGTACGTCCCGTCGCCAGATGCTGTGCTTCCGCTGGGAGTCCGGTCACCTTTCGGCTCCTCAGCAGAAAAAGCGCTGATCTACCATTCCACTTCCTATTTATACCCGCGCTGCGGGGCGGAGCGTGGAATGCGTGATCGCATGCCAAATTTCATTGGCTCGTTGTTAGATGCTCGAAGTAGGATTGGTCTCTAAAGTAAGATCCCATTCGTCGGTTCAGTTCTGACGTACGTCTCCGTTCCCTCCTTCAGGGAACGAGGGTTACATACGTAACCGAGACGTTTTTCAAACAGCCATTCGTTTTTGTAATCTCAATGTTGTTCATCACAGCACCAAATACTTAATACTTAAAGACTTAATAGGCTATTTATTTTCAAATTTAAACATTTTTATGTTTTAATCTGGACTACAACATACCCTAATAATTAGAATTGTTCTAATTATATTTGTTATTGTTCAGTATAACTTTGAGACATAGGACTTCATTAGTTAACATGTTAATTCATTATTCACCAAACTGACAATGAAAAATACTTATAAAGAATTAATCATTCTATGTTCATTTCTTAGTTACTTTTTAATAACATTAAAATAAATCAAAATCAAAATAATTTTTTTAATGGACCTAAGATAAAACTAACAATGATCAGTATTTCTTAAAGGTGAACTATGTAGTATTTTTGCAGTAAAATATCCAAAAACCACTAGGCCAGTGTTATATATTTTGTTCAGTTGAGTACCTACAATATCCCAGATGTTTCCAACTATTTGTAAATTTTGAGAAAATTGCTATTTTAACTAAGGACAGGGACGTTGCAGCATTGCATTTGAGGGAGTCGCCTGTCAATTGCGTCATATCTGCGTTACCCTCGATTTCGGCTTTTATTTGGCAGGAGCGCTTTACTCTTAGCAGTGTGAACAAGTGAACGCACGGAGTAACGTCATAACATCGTTTTAAACACACTTAAATGTATCTAATATGATAAACAGAGCTCCATTACCTCAAAATCATAACCGGAAGAGCAGATCTGTGCAGGCGCCCGGCAAATGAGTCCCGTCCCGTCATAATAAAAGTCCCGGTATTCGCAAGGCAGGTATTTGTTTAACAATCGCTCCAGCAGCTTTGCTCAGGTCCATAACACTCGGTCCTGCTCTGCTTTAGACTACAGTAACGTTAATAACCGCATGCATGAACGTGATTTCTGCCCGAGTCCTATTTTCCACCGGCTGTGATGAGAAGACCACATCTCCCAAGATGCTGCGCTCACACGTTGCGTCATCAAACTACGCATTTGTTTTGCATAGGCGCCCTCTAGTGGACAAAAACTGCATAGTGCACCTTTAACTAACATGACCAAAAACATTATACTTTCTGTACCAAATGTAGCTATTGCTCAATCTTAGTTAATGCATTAAATAATGAGACCTTATTGTAATTTGTAAGCCTACCTGTTGTTCTTTATAGCCTAATTCTTTTGCACTTTAATCTGTTTGAAAATTGTAGTTTTACAGCTCTGAAAAATATCAAGAGACCACTTAACATTGATTTCTCAAGAGGGGTCTCTTAATTTTTTTTTTCCAGAGCTGTATATATTTTTGGTGCACTATTGTATTTAAACATTCAGTTATTTTTGTTCTTACAAAAATAGTTCTTAAAGCTGTTATGCTATGGCAACACTTTTTTTTGCAACTTATTTCAATATCGTGATAAAACTTCATCAATTAATCGCAACATGAAAAAATGATATCGGCACATGCCTAGTGAAGATGAACAGAGGTCTTACGGGTGTGGAATAACATTAGGGTGAATCATTAAGGACATACATGTCATTTTTGGGTGAACTAACCCTTTATGCACAAGACGCTGCCAAAGAGAACATTTCTGCATTGCATGTTTTTTTTTTTTTTTGTGCTGTGCACGAAATGTAGAAACACTTACAGACAGTATACTTTAAATATTTGTTGTAATGGCACCTTTTTAAGATCAATGTGGATTAAATTAATTAATTTTTTTTCTTCAAACAATACTACATAATGTGAAGGAAGTTTGTTTGAAATTTTCGCAAATGTCTAGCCCGAAGGGTAGCTGGAACCGTGGAAGAATACACATATGGGGTTGCCGTGAGGGAACCGCTACATATGGAACCCAGCCTACAGCCACGTTTCACAAGCATACGGGTGCAGGCCTGGCGTTAGACGGTCCGCAACGTCTGACACCGGAGGGGTGACGGAGGAGCTCGACAGGGTTAGCCTTTTCTCAATAATTTGTTGAAGCATCTTTGGCACCAATTACAGCCTCAAGGCTTTTTGAGTATGATGCTACAAGCTTGGCACACCCATTTTTGGGCATACTTTGCGTCAGTGCACAGCATTTTCCGATCTCTCCAGAGTTGTTCAAATGAGTTTAAACGTGCAGTATGCAACTTTTGGCCACTAGGGGTCACTTATTCAAAATAATAACAACAGACGTACTTTAATGACGTCGGGAAAGTGCGTGTGCTCATGGGAGTTGTTGTCATTATTGCCACTGTCAACCAGCGAATCTGGCATCTCCAGCAGAAAACATGTTCACTGACAAGGTAATTGTTATATTACATCTCTATTATTGTTAAGTTTAGTTACGGCTTTTCACGTTATGTAATGCCAATCTAATGAAATAGCAGCGAGCTACCGTTACTTAACAAACTTATCAGTAACGTTAGCTAATGTGTGAGTCAGAATGTTGTGCGGGCGGTCGCTATGTCAACACACCTATAAGTTGGTAGGCTATGTTGACATATTAACCGCGCATCATAATTTGAGTTACTCAAATTATAGATATGTTGACATGGCATCCGCGATTGTCGAACATTCTGTATATCAACTGTTCAATAAGGAAATACATTTCAATTTAGTTTATCATTACCAACATAAAACAGTAAATGAGAGAACCAGCACTAGCAATACGTTGTTCATTGGAACACGCGGTGTGTCGCTCCCCACATTCATCAATCTAATAAACATTTATTTTGGAACTCAGAGATATATGAATAAGTAGATCATTATTAAATCGATATTATATGTAGCTAGTATTAACATATGATAAAAGTGACGGTCACCTTATATTAATTGACCAAGATAGTGGCATATTACCTTATGAAGCTAACGTTACTTTCTCCAGCTACATATAAAACCAATAATAGCTAGTCCATCTGCGTTTTACACATGACATCATCGTGTCACCAAATATACGGATAGAAATATACTTTTGAATCAGTTTTAAAAAGTCTCAGTTTCAGTCTCCAAAAACACAGAATCCGCCTGTTTGAAAAGCCGATGCAATACAAAATGTAACGTTATAGGCTACGTATTCAGCTAAACGCGTCTCAATGTGGTCAAGATCGCTATGCAATATGCAAACATACAGCATGTTATGATTATATGATTATTATGTTAGCTGAATGGTTACTTAAATGACCTGTTTATTAAAACGAAAGCGAGATCAGCATATCTCTCTGCAGTCCGAGCTTGTCACGAAGATTTCGCCATCTTTCAAAGGCTTCTCCAAGGTTTACACGTCTCTTGCTTCTTCTACTGTCCCAAAATCTTCTCGGGTCATTTTTTTTCACTCGTACGTTTGCGCTTTGTTGAGCTGACAAAACGTACAGGCAAAGAGTAGTCATGATCCATTATCATACAGACTTTTTTATACGGGTGTTCCCCTTATACTGTCTGTCAGTGTTCCTCTTTGAGTTTGGCGGTTCCGCCGAGTTCCGCAGGAAGCAAGACGCAAACGTGGATATGACGTGAAAGACTGGCGACATAACGGAAATAAAGACACGGTCCGTGTCTTCGAATTAAAATATTAATTTCTCTGGATTTAGAAGTTAATTGGAACTGTCGGGATAATGTAAACACACAACTTTAAAAAATATATAACATAGATATAGTGATCTTTTATATTTTTAATGCTGAAACATTACATATTGTGCCTTTAAGTCTGGGCTTTTGCTGGTCGTTTTTGGCCAGAGGCGAGAGACTACAACCAGTAGTTGGAGCTAGTTCTGCATAGGGGTGTGTGATTATGGAAGCAAATAAGAGACATAATTCTTTTACATTGAACCGCCACTGAATGCTTAGTTCTGAAATATTTTATTTTGAAAAACATTTATCTGAATTTATTTGCTCTGAATTCATCCCTTTGAAATTATTTTACTTTGAAAATCATTCAAATTTATCTCTCAACCTGAATATCTTAACCTCACCACTATGATGAATATAATGTGTTTTTTTACAGTCTATAGTTTTTGTCATCTTTACAGGTTTAATATCCTCTGTGCCCAATGCAGATCAACTTCTTGAATCATGACCAGTGGCATAGGCAGAATTTTATTTTTGGTCCACATACAAAACATGAGCAGCGGTTACAACAAACGTTAGACACTTTATTTCCACTTTTCAAATGTCTTCATTTTTATTGAAAATAAACACGTTTCCGATCTGTTATGATGAGAAAAGGAAGTACGTCGACTTTGGCAAAAGACTGATTTGAACCGCAGCTCGAATTGCATCAAACTTGGTGCCGCACACCTTTCCCCTACACTATCATGACTGATGTGAAAAACCAATGGCCCGCTGACTACGCCACTGATCACGACAGACCGGTCGCCTTTCTCAGCCTCTGATAGGCGCTCGACAGTTTTTCCTTTTTTTATATATAGAAACAATAATTTACTTGTGTGTGTATATATATATATATATATATATATATATATATATATATATATATATATATATATATATATATATATATATATATATATAATGTAATGTAATATTAGGGGTGTCCGCAACTAAGGGTTTACACATTCGAATCAGAATTGTCGTATCCTTCTATGGTCGACTGATAGTCGAATCATCTGTGTGTGTGTGTGAATGGGTTGGGAGCGGCACGACACTAGTCAGCAGGAGGGTAAAACTATTTTTATTTTCCTTTACACACTGCACACAGCAACAACTATTCATAAAGCGATCAAAACTGCCTGCCGACTGACAGACCTACTGACAATGGCTTTCTTATTTAGGTTTAAATAAAAGGTAATGTGGTAGATAAACATTCGTAAAACGTTTTAAAGCCACAATCCAAATACAGAACATTACACAAATATGTAAAAGAACATTTTTAAAAATAAACTTTAAAAAAAGGTTCCTCTGCCTGGAGAGGAAAGACCACTTTGAGTGCGTTAACATGCACGTTCTTAAGCTGATTATGCCTTAAGGGGGTCTCACACCGGAGGCAAAGCTCAGCCCTGCGTCTCAGCTGTCTCCCACCGGACACGCACATTATATATGCAACTTCTGACAGAAGAGCTGCACAGTGTATCAGCACAGGGTGAAATCAGTATGTACATTAAAAAATTTGAGGGAAATATAATATAATATACATGTAATAGGCT
This sequence comes from Pseudorasbora parva, assembly GCF_024679245.1. Lineage (NCBI taxonomy): Eukaryota > Metazoa > Chordata > Actinopteri > Cypriniformes > Gobionidae > Pseudorasbora > Pseudorasbora parva. The sequence continues at coordinate 4,909,738 of NC_090196.1, read as the reverse complement.
ATGAAACCTTGAAATGGCGCTCTGTGGCGCAGGATCATGATATGTCTACTCAGGCAATAATGCCAAAAAGAAAAAAATTCAACATGCATTTATCATTCTTACAATTACATCTTACAACTATCTCACACACAAATTGTGTCCTCTTCTGTTCAGTTGTATTCCACAGTTTTCCTCACATAATTGGATATTGCAATATTTTTAAAACTATTAAATATTTACTAAAATATATATATATATTTTTAACATATCATCCAGCCCTACAATACATTGTTGATACATTTCTTATTCTCTTTTCCCCCTCAATGTGCCATGTATTATTAATGTGTTATTAGTGTTCACTTCTGAACACATCTGAAATCATGCTGCTAAGGGCACTACAGAAAACATTATTTTTTAAGTGTTTTGTATTCTTCTCCTTAATTATAGATTAAAAGCATAGAAGTCTTTGCTTTCCTTAATAAGTGGGTACAATAAATTATTTATTTGCTGGTTTTCTTGTTTATTAATTCATTCTGTTTTCTGTGCAGTCTGGTGGGATGAAGAGCTTCCTCTGCAAGTGTTCGTTTATAGAGATCTACAATGAGCAGATTTATGACCTTTTGGACAGTGTGTCCAATAGCCTGTTCCTGCGAGAGGACATCAAGAGGGGCGTCTTTGTTGAAGGAGCTGTGGAGAAATATGCAGCATCTGCTGCAGAAGCCTATCAGGTCTCTTGCATGTTGACCTACAGTAGTTCTAGAAAAATAAAAATACTAGCAATGGCTTAGAATTGTCAGACCTTTGTTTGGGGTTTTGTCAGGGATGACAAAAATGAACATTACCCCATGATTCACTATCAAGTCATCCTAGGTATATATAGCCCCGTTTCCACCACAGGAACTTTACCCAGGAACCAGGAACTTTGGGGTGGTACTCGGTGTGTTTAGACCGCAGGAACCAGGGTCTAAATGAAGTTCCGGGTAAATATTTCCCCCTCCAAACGGCCCTGCTCGCGAGGTAGTACTTTTTCAAAGTTTAGGAACTTTCGAGGGCGGGACTTGGGTGCTGAACATGCTGATTGGTTTAGCTCACGCAGCATTTTATTTCAACCGGCATTTTTAAAAGTCTTTTGCGAGGTTCGGTCTGCGTTCAGTAAATATCAGTCTTGCTCTCTGTCTGATGGAGCGCGTTCGTCTCAGCCAACTCACGTACAGTGTCCGTAATAGCTTATAACAATGAATCTCTTCCATACTTGTTATTCATTTTTTTACAGTCTATTTTTCACCATGTAAACGACCTGACCGATTACTATTAAGTGTAGATTCCTTACATGACGTGACTCATGTTGACAAGAGAGGAAAGTTAATTTTTCTGAGGGGTTAACTTTTTATTTCGTAAGTTATGAAGATAATGTTGGAGTAATGCCACAGCGTATATTGCCCCAGGCAGTTTTTACTTTAACTGCGCCTGACAGAAGATTTTTTTTTTTTTTTTTCTGAGATGATTATTACACTTTACAACAAATAAACAGCTTATATAATACTGTATTAGTCCTGGTGGCCGTTAAGAGTTGCTATGGCTACAGTAAACACATCCCAGCTGCTGGAGAAAACAGCGTTGACATTTTTGATGCGGCAGACAAACTGCTTATGTGACAAAATGATTGCGATTGAAAGTCATCACATGCAAACACCAGATTGGTTTAGATAACGTCTCATGTAAACAGTCCACTAAATCTTTCAATCGGTACACGCAAAAATGATTACTGTCCGTCACTGACTTGGAGGAGCAGTCGCGCGCAGTCCTACATCAGCGGACTAATCTGCCTAATCTTCTCGGTACTTTATTTAGCGGTGGAAACGCAGACAGCTGCAGGTCTGGGGGGAGAAAAGTTCCTGTAAAAAAGTTCCTGGTATAAATTGTTCCGGGTAATTTTGGTGGAAACGGGGCTTATGACTTTCTTCTTTCAGACAGATACAGTGAGAGTATGTTCCGGCTAATCTAAAGCTTTATAATGGCAGTGGATGGCAGCCGAAAATTTTAACCCCCCAAAAATGAATCCATCCCTTATAAATGTAATCCACATGGCTCCAGGGGTTAATAAAGGAGGAAAAATATCTATATTTAAAGGATGGTATTATACAGAATATATTTTTTTGGCAAATTTTGGGCTTCCATTCACTGCCATTATAAAGCTTGGATTAGCCGGGACTCTTTTAATATAACTCTGATTGTATTCGTCTGAAAGAAGAATGTCATATACACCTAGAATGGCTTGAGGGTGAGTAAATCATGGGGTCATTTTCACTTTTGGGTGAACTATCCCTTTAATGGCTTTAAAACCGCAAGACTTCTTTTCAGGAACTTCCAGAAGAGTTTTTTTTTGTCTAACTAAACTTTTGGAAATATCCTAAAGTGTGACGTGCTGGATTGTATTTAACAGTATTCTACACATCATGTTACAAATTATTTGTGCTTAATTGTGATGTGTAATTGGTTGATGTATTATGAACAAACGTTTTAGGGGCTTTTTTTTCTAATTTCTTTTTTTTCTAATGACTATTCCAGTCGTTCAAGATTTACTGGATTAGAATAAAAAACGAAATAAATTACAAAATTTTAACACAATAAAAATATTTTAGAGATTAGTATGACTGGAAAAATGTACATACCTAAAGCATCACTACGTAGTTTTTCAATCTTAAAATAATGAAATAATGTCTCTAAAATTATTTCAGTGGTAGAACAACTTTTAACAGGACGAATTTTATTGCCGCTGACACCTGAGCAGCCTCCTAGTGCTAAAACCAAATCTGTAAGTTTTGTGTTCGGGTCGGTACACACAGTGGAGTAGCACAGTCCCTGCGTGACTCTTCATAGACATAAAAAAAGAGAAGCTGCTCAGGCTGAAATGTTCTTCTGCAAGACACACGCACTTCTGTTTTAAAAATAAAATAAAAACCATGGTTATTTATGTCTTAATAACTTTCATTTAAAAAAATGACTTTTCCAGGTTTAGAAATCACTTAAAATTAGGCAGCCTCACATGTGCAGGTTTTCTAATGTTGTGGGAACCTGGTTGTATATTATCTTCATTTATAATATGTTGGCAGTTCTTTTGTGACCTTGTGCTGTATTTCTGAATGCAGGTGTTGTCGATGGGATGGCGAAACCGTCGAGTGGCATCCACCTCAATGAACCGTGAATCGTCTCGTTCACATGCTGTGTTCACCATGACGCTGGAATCAAAGGAAACTGGACAGGAAGTGGTCAACATCAGGACTTCTCAGCTCAACCTGGTCGATCTTGCCGGCTCAGAGAGACAAAGGGACACACATGCAGAGGGTTCACGGCTCAAGGTGCTTATGTTGAACATTACCTCTAAAAATACTTTAAAGCAGTGGTCTTCAAACTGTTCAGTTTTCAAACTAAATTTAGGTTTAGGTTAAAAGGAATACATTATTAATACTATTATTATAAATAGACTTACTACAGTGCAATATAATTTGGGGTATTGTTTTAATTTTAACGAGTCCGATTCTGCTTATCGATTCCAAATCGTTTTTTTTATTTCAATAAGGTAAACAAAAAAAAGTGATATTATTAACATTTAATTTAGTTTTTTATCTACATTATCTTGTTTTATTTACTCATTGTGGCTGAATACCATGAACAAAAATCAACAGGCTAAAGAGCACTTACACACTATGATTTAAAAATACCATAGCAAAAACAACTAGCCTAACTAATATACATTTCAAGCATTATTAAAGACAAATAAACACTCAGTAATTTAAAAATAACAATTAAAAAATTTGAAAAAGACAATGCTTTAAGATCATCAGGAATTCAGGTACAGAAATTGTAATCAAATATATAATAACAGTGCACTTTATGAATAAAAATATACATTATAAATGTACGGTATGGCCGGTACATTTTATATAACTATATTTTTCAGAATTATACCGGTTTCGTGGTATATGATGGTATTTTTTCCCCCCGTGCATGACTGTGTTAACTGCATTTCTCTGATTGAGAGAGGAAATACTGCAGGAGATTGACTAGAATGACCTATTTTACATCATGATGAATATTGTAGAAAATTCCACACGAATTAATACAGGTTAGCAAAGTCCCACAAAATGATGCCATTGGGAGACAACAACCTATAAGAGCAATAGTCTCTTAACAAACCACACATCAGTTTAACAGAAAGAATAAATACATAGTTACTTTTGTATCTATTGTCTAATCACGTTCATTAGGGATGTTAGCGAATAATCAGTGATCGATTAATTGTCTAATACATTTAATTAAGTCAACCTAGATTGTCGATTAAGCAGGGTCATGCGCATGCTTACTGTGAAACATGCAGCGGACACGAGGAAAAATGAGGCAAGTGCGCCAGAGTTATGTTTGGGACCATTTAACAGCTAGAGTTTAATGATGTGTATTGTTAAGGTTTTAATGGTATTACTACTTATACAGATACTGCTTATCCATCCAGTATTTTAACAGTATTCTTATCGGTTTGTTTTGTTAGACTTTATTGTAATAAAAAGAAAAATTAAGAAAATAATTAACATTGCTTTATAATCTGAACATGTAAAATATCTATAGCAAAATAAACAGCAATGTTTAAACGAAACGAATATAAAACATCTATCACTAGAGCATTTACCAGCATTTTTTGTTTTATATACAGTCCCTGACAAAAGTCTTGTCGCTTATCTATTTTCTAGAAATACCTGATATTAACCTGACTTTTAATTAATTCATTGGTGTTAGAAATAGCTCATATGAAAAGCTAAAACCCTCCCAAATGATGTTTAATGCACTGAAATAAATAATGTTCACAGAAAAAATATTTATACTAATACTATACAGAAATTGAACAAATTTTCAGCAAATACAAAAATATGTCAGCAAATTAAGTTGTGGCGCTGTGAGATCCAAATTTAATATCTTGTATGACTTCCATGAGCTTGAAGGACTGCATCCATGCGGTTTGGCAAGGATTCATACAATTTATTGATGAAGTCATCAGGAATAGCTAAGAAAGCAGTCTTGCATGCCTCCCAGAGTTCATCAATATTCTTTGGTTTCGTCTTCCATGCGTCCTCTTTCATCCTACCCCACATATGCTCAATGATGTTCATGTCTGGTGACTGGGCTGGCCAATCCTGGAGCATCTTGATCTTCTTCGCCTTGAGGAACTTTGATGTGGAGATGGAAGTATGCGATGGAGCACCGTCCTGCTGCAGAATTTGGCCTCTTTTATGGTTGGGTATATAAGAGGTAGCCAAGATTTCTTGGTATTTTAGACTATTGATGTTGCCTTCCACCCTGCAGATCTCTTGCACACCCCCATACTGGATGTAACCCCAGACCATGATTTTTCCGCCACCAAACTTCACTGTTTTCTGGGTGAATCTCGGATCCATTCTGGCTCCAGTAGGTCTCCTGCAATATTTGCGGCGACTGTGGTGTAAAAACAGAAGATTCATCTGAAAAATCCACCTTCTGCCACTTTTCCAGTGTCCATCCTTTTAGCAGGCTGTGGGCCTTGGCAAATGCCACACGTTTTTTCAATTGTCTTTTGTTTAGTGCTGGCTTCTGGACACTGATTCGACCATGGAGGCCATTTCGAGACAGAATCCGACAAACTGTTCTGGTTGACACAGGGACTTCAGGTGATCAGGTCTCGTGGAGCTCTGCTGCAGTGGAAAATGGGCTGGCCTTGGATTTTCGAGCCAACAAATGGTCCTCTCGAGCAGTTGTCTTGCGGGGTCTGCCTGACCTGGGCTTGTCAAAAACGTCTCCAGTCTCTTCAAATCTTTTTTTATCCTCTGTACTTGACGTTGAGACACATTGAAGGTGTCTGCCACATCAGCAGTGGATCTGGTCTTCAGCCTCTTGATAATCAAAACATTAGTCTCTGGGTGAATCTTAGGCATGTTTGCAAAGGTCTAGTTGCAGTTGATGTGAAGGTCTAGTGTACTGGGGTCTCTTTTTATACACACTTGAGACCTAATTGATCCATTATTAGTCACAGGTGAAGCTCATATGACAAGGTGACAACACTTATGTCTTTGCAAAAATTGACTCAATGGGCTTTACCAAGCTGTGAATATTAGAATACTTTTTGAAAGTTTAGTTTTTCACTGAAACATTATCACAAAAGCTGGTGGGATTAAAATCAGCCGTTTCTTGTAAAAAAATCTTGATTAGAAATATATTTCAGCGGCACTTTAGGTCAATTTGTACACAAGCGACAAGACTTTTGTCAGGGACTGTATGCATACGAAGAACAAGAACAAGAAGCAAAGTACAAACAAATGGTCAAATAAATACAGTAAAAGTACAGTTAAACAAAGATACAAATAAAATAGTGCTTTAATTTCAGGAATGTCTAACATTACTGTTTGGGTAATGGCCTACAAAGACATCTAATAATAAAATATAAAATAACACTGCATAGTTTTCACTGTACAAATTAATAGATTAATGCTTTTTAAAGCTGCGAGTATCTTTCTCTTCGCGTTTTGTTGTTTGATTCACATTAATGACACAATCGTCAGGGTTTATTAGACGCTGCCCCTTTAAGGCCGAATGCAGATCTAATAATATACATAATATTTTCTTCCAACTATTAACGCCCATTTAAGATGAAAACTATGTTTAAGTGAACACTCTCCAAGCGGTCATTTTGACATTGTGTGTATTTGATGGTTTCAAATACACGAAGACTACTATAATGTGCGTGTTGCGGTTGGTTTCAAAGCACACACGCATTAGCTACCTCGAAGCTGGAAACTCTTGCACAGTTTATTGTGCTTTTAAAGGAGTACTTCAGTGCTGGGAAGATGAATCTGTATTTAAACTGGGTCATTAATGTAGTTGAAATGTGAAATTATTTTTGAATTTGGTGCTTTCTAGACTGAGAAAATGTATTTTTGTCTCATTGTCAGACAACAATTCCCTGCCCTACGAGGCCACTCCCAAAGCCACCGCTTCTGAATCACTGATCACTTTCCCACCACCGCATTCATCTTCATAAAATCAGTTCAGTTAGAGAACAGACACTACAATTAAAAACTGAACGTGTCTGTTCATTATAATGTGATTCAGCTGCTGAGGGAGTGTCAGCACACAGCGACGCTGCAGGAGTCAGATCACATTCACCGTGATGAATGAGCTGAATGAGCTCATGTGGTGAGGTAAACGTGTCCCCGTTCGTGGCATACATTCAGGCATACGCGCGTTCAGTCTGGCTCGTTTTCAGTCGGGCACGGTCATTTGAATATGCTCCAGGGTTTTTTCTGAAAGAAAGCTATATGCTAATTGCTGAAGTAACACTTTAATAGATCTATTTATTAACAAACACGTTCCACAATTTAGCAACAGTAGAGACTGCATTTTACAATAATCACAGATTGTGTTGATTCTGGCATTAAGTTTAGGGTTTAGGGGAACCAATGCTCACCGCTGTGAAGGGAAGGAAGTTGTGCAAGATGAAACACAGCATTTTTAATAGTTTTACTTCATATCTATTTATAATTCATGGCATGTCGGACTAAAAGCAAAAAAAAACAAAAAAAATTGAGTCAGTCCTAATTTGAAAGGGTCAGTCGGGTTACAGCAAACAAGAATATTTTTAAGGATGGCCTAAATGTATACTCTGTTAGACGTACACGTAAGCAAAACGATCTATAACAATGCAATACTATTACATATAAAAGCACATTTTACTCACATAAGTGTTGCACCATTCCTGTCGGATCCAAATCCAGCATCGAACGGAGATTGGTTTACAAACGATCCCTCAGTGAACTGAAGTCTTCCCCACGTGAGCTGGAACTTCATTATAAATAAAGTTCAACCACACATTCCTAATATTAGGATCTGAAGGAAGCTTATGCAGCGACTGTGCTCTTCCACAACCAGGAATAGCGCAATATCTTGCTATCTTCCTCTGCATGTTTATTGTTGTTGACCAGCTAGCACGAGCCCTCCATGAGTCGGTGGGCGGGGCTACTGGATTAGACGCGCTGTAGAGGCGTTTCGTCGCGCACTGACAGTATAAAGCACAGAACCGTTTGCTGGGCCTGGTGTCTATAAAAGCTTTTCTTTGACTAACAAGAAAGTTTTCAGCTCTGAAACTTACAGGATATTCTTATATTACCATGACTTTTATATATCAAAAGCTCAAGGGAAATTTGACTTCTCAATTCATTACCCCTTTAATAAATTGTTAATTGGGTTTAGTTGCGGTGTTCAGCGTGTTGTTCCAGGAAGAGTGTCCACACATACTGAAAAACAGATCTGAGGCGGCGTTGGTGACACATTGTATTAGTAGTAATAAGAAGTATCAGATTCCTGGCCTTAAGTATTAGGTTCCAGAATTGAAATCAATTTTTGTTTCCAAACATTAATGAAGGATTGTATTACAATAATATTTAACTTGAATCCATTTTAAATAAATGCAAGTGAAAAGTGATACTCTATCACAGCTAATGTGGACAAAAATCCACTTATGTTATTTGTTTTTTGTTTTGTTTGTTTGTTTATTCCCTGGAAACACCAATATGATGTGTTCATGTTTTTATTGTATCCCAGTGTGTCATTAGGGCAATTATACTGTCCTAATGTAATGGAATACATTACCTCATAACACTAAGGTTTGTTAAGTAAAATTAGCAATGTATTTATTCTCAGTGTGGTAAAGTTAAATATGGATCATAAAAGGGAGGCTCTTTAAAGATATAGCAATGCAACACTAATCCAACTTATATATTTCCTGCAATCTTAATGTTAAACAACTGCTTTAAATATATTTATGTTACTCCAGTTATCACAAAAAAATAAAATAAAAATAACCTGTAACTTTTGACTTGAATTCTTTAGGAGGCAAGCAGCATAAACCGGTCACTGATGTGTCTCGGTCAGGTGATCATGGCCCTGATGGATGTGTCCAATGGGAAAAACCGTCATATTTGTTATAGAGATTCGAAACTGACCTTCCTGCTCAGGGTGAGGGTGCTCTGAGAATGTTTCTATGAATATACGCAGATGAGTGAATCGTGTCTGACTGCTGTTCATATTGTCAGGACTCTCTGGGCGGAAATGCTAAGACGTACATCATCGCTAACGTTCATCCTGGTTCCAAGTGCTTTGGAGAGACGCTTTCCACTCTGCAGTTTGCTCAGAGGGCCAAACTCATCAAAAATAAGGTTGAACAAGAATTATTCATCTGAACATTCATGATCGTCTTAGTGTTCTTGAAGAAATGTGAAGACTGATCTGTGTGTTTGTCTCTGTAGGCTATGGTAAATGAGGACACTCAGGGTAATGTCAGACAACTGCAAGCAGAAGTGAAAAAGCTAAAGGAGCAGCTCGCAAATGCTCTTTCACAAACACGCATTGTAGAGCTTACGCCAACAGACCAGCCAACAGGTATACACATTACAGAACTCACACAGTCAATCCATCTGTTTAGACATCAGAAACTAGAACTACAGTGAGCACATGCATTTAATCATTATTATTTAAACTGGTGTTTGTGTTACAGCAGACTCTGACGCTAAAATTTCCTATAAGACACAGTTCATTCAGGCCATGGACTTCTGGAAGAAAGGACAAGAGGAGAAGAAGGTGCTTATTTATTTGTTTTCATTGAGAACTGCTACATTCCTGCTCAAGGAAGTAACAAAAGAGAGGGTCCAAAATATATCTTAAACAAAATAATAAATGAACAACAGTAAATAAATATATAATTAACAGAACAAAACAAGTTGACGGTCCAGCTCTGGGGTACAGCTGCAGGATAGGGCTAAGGCTCCTCCTCCCACAAACGACAGACATCTTAAATACAGTCACAAATTTAAGACAGGTGTAGATCCTTAACTAGGAATAACCCAAACCTAAGCCGTAACAATTTATAATCTGAGCCTATGATTAAGTAGTGGTACACACCCAAAACATTAGGAAATCAATCATTTAAATATTAAAGTTAAACGTAATTCACAACACCTGTTAGTGGGTGGGATATATTAGGCAGCAACTAAATATTTGGTCCTCAAAGTTGAAAAATGGGCAAGCATAAGGATGTGAGATTGAGAAAATAGCCTGTTACTTATTCATTATGATGTTTTTGAATGTAAAAACCACATGAACGTCATTAAGTTGACCTCAGACAACAGTATACATTTTTTTTTTTAAGCCAGTTTATGACACCTTTAAATATTCAAGAACATAAAAAAAATATTTAATGTGGTGCATATATATATTTAGCAAAATGATTCTTTCTAGAGTTAATTTTTATAGCTGACTAACGATTGTATGGTCACTTAAAGCAGCACTAGGTAACTTTTCAACCTTCATAATATATTTTCAAGACTCTTGTGATGATACATCGACTTACAATAGGTTGAATGCCACGTCTGCCATAGCCTGATGGGGTCTGTATCGTTTTTAATCGTACTTTTAAACTTCAGGTTTCGGGTAGTAACCCGAGAACAAAAAGAACTACAAAATTCGACTGCTTTACGGCATATACGTCACTTCCACCAACACACACACTTCCTTAAATTAGGACGTGCGAGCCCAACTTTGTTCGTCGGATAATATAGTCATGTCCGAAGCCGCAGAGACAAATAAGAAAGAAAAGGTTTTGTTGGAGGAAAGCAATAAGAGGAAACGAAAAAGTGATGTGATTAAAGGCAGGACGAGGATCAACCAGCGTTTGCTCGTCGGCGTGAGCTGAAGGAGGCGTGCCCGACCGATGCTGTCCTGCTTGTTACGGTGAGCTACCACTCAAACATTGAACTGAAGTATCATATAGATTCTGTAAAACGCTAACCAATAGACTACTATAATGACGCTGGCTTGTAAATGTGAGCATCGCGATTATTTGGCATTTGACAAAAATAAAAGGAAATTATATTCATATGACCTGCTGAAACATGCCACTGACTGTACCTGTGATGAAGAACACCTGCATGTGAACTCCTCCTGCAGTGTTCAGGGGAACTGCTACCCCTCATTTACACTGAACACGTGTGCGGCGCATTACGGCTGCGACACGGCTAGCGGAGCTGATCGCGCCCATTCTTGTCAATGCTTGTGTTTACACCGGCCGCAACGCGGCACGTTTCAGAAGCTTCTCTCCGCGCCGCTTCGCTAAATATAGGTGCCTAGTCTATTTTTGACGGACGTGGGTCCAAGTCGCACCGGAAATACAAAATAAAAGTCAAAAATCCCTGTCAATTTCAAAATAAACACCCTGTGCAGACTCCCAAACGTATTGCATGTATATTGGCAATATATCCTTGTTAGGAGACAAGAAATGGACGTCGGACAGGCAAATCACGTGCTCTCACACATCCAGTCGCTCCGCTTCTGATATGCTCCCAGTGTGAGTTAGCACCGCTTGGAGAACGGAATAAAACCTTGTCGCAGCCGTAATGCGCCGCACACGTGTTCAGTGTAAATGAGGGGTTAGTGCTGCACCAACCCGCTTTTATGAAGTAAATTTGGCCGCCCCGCACCACTGTATATATTTTTACAACCCGCCCCGCACCCGCGACCATTAAATAGACATACGGGGTCCGCGGGTTATGAGACGACCCGCGCATCACTAGTTCAGGGCTATCAGGGCTGTCATGTCAACAAATGCACGCGCGATGGCGTCCCCTGTTGTAGGATGACTGAGCTTACGACAGTAGTTGAGGACATTATTTTTTTCCCAACTGTAGGGGGACCCCGAGAGCAAAAGTTTTCTAAAATACAGTGACATTACGTGACATTGTTTACAAGCTGTTTTATTGATGTCTTAATACACTGACTGAGCGAGATGAGATGCACAAAAAAAACATTACCCCAAAAGAAATTCTGTCATTTACTTGCAAACTCCTGCTGAAGTCAAACAGCTTTGGAATGGCACGACACCATGTTCTTCCCATTATGCTCTGCCCTAACCACAATTGCCACCTGCGGCTGTCTTTCTTACAGGTTCTTCAGCAGAAAGTGTCTCAGCTGGAAGCTGCTTGGGCTCAGAAGGAGAAATTCATCCAGTCCAACCGCATGATCCTGAAGTTCAGAGATGATCACATCGTCCAGCTGAAGAAAGAACTTCAGACAGGCCAAAGAAGCGATCCTGAACAGAAGAACCAGGAGCTGCAGGAAGAGATCCGTCTGCTTCGAGATCAGGTACACAACATAACAGTGGTGTTTGAGTAAACAGCATAGTCCAGCATGATGCCGTGGATCAGCGTGTGTGTGTGTGTGTGTGATGCAGCAGTCAAAGTATAGTGGAAAAATGGATTGAACAGAACAAAACATACATGGCTTCTAGGGGTGTAACAGATCGCAGTTGATTCATGATCCATACGGACCACGACCCATGGTTCGGCACGCACGTTAATCTTACTTGTTTAGCAATCGCCAAGTAATTTTTTTCCATTAAACTCAATGGCAAGTTTCAGTGAAACTACACACAGCAGTCATGTGTTCAGGTGATCAGGGCTTTTTAATCAGTCAACAATGGCTAGCGGAGGAGCAGAAAAAACGGTGCATATACAGCTGTGTGGCGCTAATTTCTGCAAAGAGTCTATTTTTTGCTGTGCTGGACACGCTGAATTGAAGTGACAGCGTATTGTCCGCAATTAAAACAAACATATCGATGCGAAAATCAAGTAATTCCACCACAGATTCATGTAATGTAAAGTTTCTCTGTTTCAAAGTCAATAATGATGGATGCTATAATGGAGACCACTTGTCCTTTTTGTCCCCCCATGTTTAAAAAAAACAACTTTTGGATTTTAAATAAAAATAATAAATACACGTTGTGTGAAACAGGCGTGAGAGGTACTCTCTCTGCTGAGAATGTTGACATCCTAATCTTTTTGTTAAAAAAAAGTCATTATAGGCTTAGGCCCATTTTCACATTGCACTTTAACAACTAGTAGAGTAAAATATTATTTATTCATCTGGTTATTAATTTTATTTTTGTTAAAACCATAACCATATAGGTTATTTTTGTTAACACCAAAAGTTCTCGGTTTACCTATAAACCATATAGGTTATGTTAACAACGAAAGCTTTCATGTAATAATTGGATAGAAAATGGTCTCCTCCCCCTTTATTCTGATCCGAAAAATGATCCGATTATTTAAAATGTTTTCCATTTTTAGTGTTAAATAGTCTTTAGAAATTAAAGTTTATTGATCTTTGAAAATATGTACCAGCATTTTTATGCCATTATCATTATTTTAGATGAAAATGGCCTCAGAACGACAATATTATCATTTATCGCAATAATTTCTTGGCCAATTTATCGTCCAGCAAAATTTGTTATCGTGACAGGCCTAGTTACCTGTACAATTCAGAATTAATTTAAAGATTTGGATGTTTGTTTTTTAAATCCCTTAATGGTTTAGCACCGAAATATCCTTCTGACCTGATTAAGCCTTATACCCCACAAGGAGCTTTAAGGTCCACCGACCATTTGCTCTTAGTTGCTCCACGGGCAAAGTTGAAGAGCAGGGGGGACCGAGCCTTTGCTGTGGCAGCCTCAAAGCTCTGGAATAGTTTGCCTCTTTATATTAAGCAGGTTCATACACTTGCCGTTTTTAAATCTAGTTTAAAAACTTATTTTTATGGTTTGGCTTTTGACACTATTTGAGTACTGCTCTCTTATTGTCTACTTGTGTTTTGTTCTGTTTTGGCTCTTTTCCCCTATTATTGATTGTTTTGTTTTCTTTGTATTTTACTCTATATGTGTGTCCAGCACTTTGCTAAGCACTAGTTGATTTTAAAAAGTGCCCTATAAATACATTTTGATTTGATTTGATAATGCCACTGCAAAATCTGTAATTCCATTTAAACACTTTAGTTTGTACATATTAGTACATTCAATTCAAACAAAGGACCTTTCAAAGTTCTTCCATGAGTATTTTCTGAAACTTTTTCTTCTTTATTAGCCATTAGGGGTGTGGCGAGACCCTTATCTCACGAGAACGAGACGAGACAAGCTTTTTACATAGTGTTTTTTAATAAATACTTAATGCAGGTTTTGAAGTTGCATTTGAAATGTTTTAACTCATCATAGTGAATGTCATTTTAGTTTTACTCTCTGAGTATGAATTATCATATGCAGTAAAAGACAACAAGCACTGTAAATGTTTTGCCTGAAGTTTTTCTCACTAAAGCCCTCTTTATCTTGCTCACTGGGGTTGTATAGGCAGTGTTCTTAACGCAGTATGCAAGCTGCTTACATACATTCATTGTGAAAGTTGCTTATACAAAATATTTTTAATTGAAAATGTTCTTCTTCAGGTTTATACATTCAGCATTAAGCATAGCCAATTTAAGTTTGGAAGCAATCTGTTAACTTGTAGCTATTTTTCACATTTACTGTTTATCTAAAAGTTTAAAGTTTTTTTTTTCTTCCATGATATATAATTGGATGGATTGAAGGAACGGGGTCCCTCATAAAAGGTTCATCATATTTGGTGGTCCTTCGCATCATAAAGTTTGAAAACCCCTGGCCTATGTGATGTGTAACGGCTGTGAAGCGATGTATGTGTATGACAATACATTTATAAATTAATAAAGCCTATAAGCCTAAAGTGGAGAGAACTGAAAGTCTGTGTGTGTGTGCATGTTAAAATGTTAAGAGGCACATAGATTTAAGTTGCTGTTTCAGTTCCACACAGGCAAAAAAGACAAAACAATTTTTTACTTTAACTTGTCTTCATTAGAGAATGGAAGGAGCTAAAAATTCAACACTGGCCATTTAAGTGCACGTGAAAATTGAAAACGCTTTTATTCTTTTGTGGCACTTATAAAAAATTATTTGGCACCTAACCTTTTCCCTTATAGGAGCCAATAGCTCCTTAATTGATAATTTTGTCTGGAGCCCTGCTTAATCAAAGTACTCTATTCTTTTATTACTGCGCACAATAACTTGATGGGCTCTTTTGGAAGATCCTCATTAAATGTGCACACTCTTCTTTCACATTTTAGCGTCTTACTCTCTAATATTCTGCCTTCACTAACGGCAAGTTAATCAATAACGAACTCTGATTGGATGGTCAAAGCAATTGTCTACTTTTTGATTAAGCTATTCTCGCATGACAGAAGACTGCTTTTATATGACCACCCAGCAGCAAAGACCATTTAGGAAAGAAGAAATATGGGACAAAACGAGACTTTTTCATAATTAGTTGGGAAGAAATAGGGCTGAAGAACAGGACTGTCCCAGGAAAAACGGGACGTCTGGTCACCCTACTCTGAAGACTCTTTTTTAATATTAACACTGCATATTAAGTCAATTTGTATGGCAAATTATTGGTTTAATTTTCTACTATGTTGAATGCTTCATCTGTAATTTGTAGAACTTACTAGTGTTTAACACCTTGTTAATGTCTTTCAGTTTTGGTGTTGACCTGCTAATATAAATTCCTAGTAGTAGCTATACAACTATGCAAACATTTTTCAAAAAATGTTTTTCTTTTTGTCAGTTGGAGCACCACCCACGGATGATGCGGTATGCAGCAGAGAACTGCGCCCTGCGGGAGGAGATTCGAGCCCTGCGTGCTCTGGATTCTGTCAAATCTGCTGTTGAAACCAAAATTCAGTCATTAGCTGCGCTGGAGAAGACCTTCCTACAGCTGCTGGAGGCTCAGAGAACAGAGGAGACCAAAGGAGGTGAACAACTCAAACCTTTCTTTTAACTATTTGCCACAATGGGTTGCAGATATGTGTAAAGTAGACATGTCAAAGTTAAACGTACGTGATTTAATTACACATTCATTTAAATGTGAGCTTTATAGCTAGAGCTAATGTTTACAAACTGGAAAAGAGCACGGGTGCATACATTTACACTACAAGCATCATCTAAACAAACTTGCTAAATGCGCAAAGGCCTATTTACTGTATTTTTCATTCCTTAAAGGGGGGGGGGGGGATGCTGGTTCATGCATACTGAGCTTTTTACACTGTTAAAGACTTGGATTCCCATCCTAAACATAGACAAAGTTTCAAAAACTAATGTTGGACGTTTGATGGAGTATTTCTGTGTCAAAAATACTCCTTCCGGTTTCTCACAAGTTTCGGAGAGTTTTTTTCGAGTATGGGTCGGCTTGGCGTTACTAGAGCGGAAGGTCTTTGTATGAGCCGTACGGGCTCTTCTCCCGGTAGGGTGCGTGTGTGACTAGAGCGAGTCAGCGAGAGAGAAAACGCACTGCGCCCATAAACACTGCACTCACTGCTGTCACAGGACTTTACCAAATCAACAACATCACCAAAGAAGTGTGTTTTTGATGGAGTGGTGATGATAAAAGTTCACGATCGTGCTTTGGAAGCAGGCTGTGAGTAAAACTGCTTCAAATGTCTGTGTGTAGTTTGCTATCGTCGAGTGAGTAAACATCAGTAAACAACACGATCGTATAGTTAATTTATCAATGAAGCATGCGAGGTAACTTATGGTGTGTGTTTAAATACATTTGGTTAGCTGACCACTAAAGGTGTCTGTTTGTTTATTGTAAAACCACCCCAAACATGAACCTAGGTGACGTTTACACAAAGCACATTCACGCTCGTCATTCTTTAGCTCCGCCCACTCGATACGCCTCCAGGCGCTCGTTTTTTTTTCCGGAAAGACTCGGTACAGCCTATATTTCTTTTATAAATATAATAAAACTAAAATATATACACAATTACCCCATTGTAAAAAATACATTGAGTTAGCAAATACTTGTGAGACAATTTTAATAGTAATTGATCAATGTTTATATATGAGAAAAAGCTTAAAAACATTATCATATAAAGTGATCTCTTCAGAAGAAATTTTTGATTGCCTAGACTTTCAAAAGACAGACATTTTTTTTTTTTTTATATAAAACATATCTAATTGACAGTATATGCAGCGTCCCCCCCTGTGGTATTGAAAATAGCATTGAATATCGATGTGACGTTTTGACTCCACCCCTCAAAGAATCGGAATCGAGAATCGAAAAGAATCGGAATCAGAATCAGAATCAGAATCAGAATCGTTCAAATCAAAACGATGCCCAACCCTAGTCATAATGGATATTTTTCGGCTGCGTCTGTGCTCTTTAATTGGTTTATTGTCAGTAGATCATGCGCAGAACTTTCCATTCCCATGAGCGCTTTTTTGGGATTACACTCTCATGCTTATTTGCCCTGTTTATTAAATCTGGCTCCAGGTGTAAACGGGAAAAAAGGTGTCTATCTCTCTACTTGTTATCCGATCGACCAACACGCATCTTAATACCAGGTGTAAACAGGGCCTCTGTTGAGACCTCATGAGTCACGCAGGTACTGGATATACTCTGCTGCGGTTGTTGTCCCGCCCAGTCTAAAATAATCAGAATATAAACACTAATTATAAGTGTATCATAGTGATTCAGGGATAAGTCAATGGATTTGTGATGTACTTGCTCATTATATAATTTATGTACATTCTTAACAAAGAAGACACATAATGATTCTTTAACTACAAAAAGAGAATATTTGCAATTAATCATTTTAAATAATTTAATACATTCACAGAAAAGTCAGCACAAAGGTTTGCAAAGCTCTCTCTTAAATGGGAAGCCCAAGCCGATCACTCAGATTACGGTTACTGCTTTTATTATTAGCTCCTCCCATCTACTCCACCCCTGTCACCATGGAGACGCTGTCATCAGTTTCCATGGAGAGAATGAAGGTTCAGCTGCTGCAGAAACAGTCAGAGCTCACAGCAACAATTCAAGCCTTTGAGGAGTTTAAGGAGGTCAACAAGTATGTTCATGTCACATTCATTAATCTCTTCCCAAATGCTTGCGGAGCGCTTGATGATTGCAAATTTGATAATTCTGACCAGTATCTGCACATTTATACTCTTCAGAAAACAGGTAGCTGAGCTGGAATCTGAGAAACGCTATCTGGAGAAGTCAAACAAACATCTAGAAAAGATCCTAGACGCCACTAAAGCCCACAGCAAACAAGAAGTGTCTCAACTCAACAAGATTCATGCTGAGACCATTAAGGTAGCGAGACTTTAAGTTGGTCTGTTTTTAAAATGATTTTAATTTGAGATGTCTTATAATGACTGCTGCTGCTCCTCAGATCTTGACTACGCCCACAAAAGGCTATAACTTGCGAAATCGACTGGTGCCGCTGTCTAGCCCAGACCATCTGAATGGACAAGCTGAGGATCTCGACGTTGATGATATCCAGAGTGAACCACCGCCCCCTGAGATGAGTGAGCTAGCCTGTGAAGCGCTCACTGAAGAGCTCACGCAAATGCAGGTGCTCACAAGGAACCTTTTTCATTTGTTTCAAGGGCTGTGTGCAAAGTTTCAAAGCAGCATTCTAGGGCTGTCCCTGAAAAGTTTTTTTTCTAGTCATCTAGTAGTTAAATCGAATGCTGAATGAATCTCCTGCGTACATCACACGATCATCTCTGCTTTGAGTGCAGATTACAGTGAGTGAGAGCGCGCTCTGAACAAAACTCCAGCTCTTCTGAACGCATCTGATTATTAGACATTGCATTCATAAACTCAATAGAAACACGTGTGTTATAATGCACAACGCGATTATAACAAATGGCTTTTGAGAAGACTATAAAAAGTAGGTGACTATAGGAACAGCGACATTTAATGTGTTACACAACGCCACAACCGAAATACACCAAACAAACTTATGTCAAGCCTGATTATTATTCCTTAAATGTCACCCTAGTCGTGTCTTAACGTGTTCGTTCGTCTTTGACTCAAAATCCACTTGCCTTGTTTTTGCTATATATATAATAAAAATAGTGTCGTAATAAAAAGATCTTGTCGTTAAAAGGACATATATTTTCTCCTAATAAGGACAGTGGCGTAAATTTAACCTAGTAGGCTAATGCTGGACCAGGTGCAGCCACAAATAATATCATGACTATAGGCCTACTGTAATGAAGACATGTATTCAAGAAATGTATTAAAACAGAAAGACGCTATTGTTTTAGCTTTACTCAAAGGGCGAGGAAATTACAGGAATACTGGATTCTAAACACAGAAATGCCATATTATCATGAAGACCTTGAAGCAGATCTAACACACACACACCTCATATTTGTGCCGCTTAAGTAACCTAAGGGGCTTTTCTTGCCATTAATGCTTGGAAAACACCTCCTTCCAATAAAAATAATGGCTAGTGCGGTGGATGGGATATACAAACCTACCAAGTGCCATCATTTTGGAATAACCTCTCGCGAGAGGAAAATAAGTTTTAGTCGCATGTTGCGGCTATGGACGTTTTTTTATCGACATTTAAGAAATATCGCAAAAGTTTTTCGCAAATCCGTAATGGAAACGAGGCTTCTGTCATTTCTTCTCATTCAGAAAACAGTGTTGCGTGCTGCGTGCGCCTGCACCAGACCGGATAGGATTTACCGCGAGTTTTCAAAATCGTGATGATCACGGTTTTAATGATAATTACATTTTAAACGATATTACTAACCGTCAGTACATTTTATCATGAAACAAGTAAATGTTTCATCCCTAGATGCGCTCCAGTTTGCGGAGATGGAAGAAAGCGCATTGTGTTTGTTTTCTGTATTTTACAAAAGCATAACATTCTGTTAGTATTGTTAATTTATACAAAAAAGTAGTTTAATTGTTAAAGGTGTCATGTTTTTTCAGACAATTTATTATTGTCTGAGTTCAACTTATGATTGGTAATGAGTTGGTGGGCAGGGCTACATAATCAGGCGTTCATCTTATTCTGTTGAGGCGGTGTTTCGCCACACGATGACGTCAAGGTGTGGAATATTCTGAAACTGATCGTTTGCTGGGCCTGGTGTCAGTAAAAGCTTTTGATTGCATCTCCATATCATGCAATAAGTGCGCTAAAACTTAAGCTTTCACACTCCTATCCTACTTCTACCCCGCTGAAATGGTCAAATACTCCTTAAATGGATGTTTCCATTAGCGTTTAATATGTGACAGTCTTGTAGACACTGTAAGAGCTACAGCAAAACTGTGTGACTCAACACAAACAATGCTCAATAAAAAAATCAATAACTACAGGGTTCCCGCGGGGTCTTAAAAAGTCTTAAATTCAGAAAGTTACATTTAAGGCCTTAAAAAGTCTTAAAAACGCCCAGATTTTCATCCTAGGTCTTAAATTTAATTTACCAAAGTCTTAAAACTTTTACTTCCGTTCAGAAACAAAACCTATTAGTTTTCTTTACCCGACTGCTTCATGCATTTTTACTCCTTACACTTTTCCTTCAGCTTTTCAGAAAGCTGCGATTGGCAAACGGAAAGCAAGAAATTACCGTAATAAACCATATTTTGGCAAAAAGCGCTATCTGTCTTTAAGGATTTTTTTAATCGCGCCAAATGTTGAGGATTTACGGTCAAATACCGCTTTAATATGCTGGCGCCAACACTCGCATTCTAATAGGGTTAAGCGTAATGTATTCTGGTGTATTTGATCTGACTGGGTGGGCAGCTGTCAATCTCAGGCCCAACCGTAGATCCGCCCCTATCATAGGTTGGTTGTTTTGTCTGGTATGCACTTGTGTCTACGCGCGTTTTCAAAGAACATGGGTCTTTGCACACTGAGTCCGATATTTTCGCATGCGTTTTTTCATATTCGTGATCCGAAAAACTCGTCACGCACAGAGATCTTGCACACTGAGTCCGATGCTTATTAATGAATGTGTTACGGAAAAAAACGCAAAACAAGACAAAGTGACGTCTAGTGAGGATGATTTGTTTGTCCTGAGGAGATAATGGGTTCATCTAACGTTGCTCCTGTGATCGCGTAGAGAGGAGAGTTTCCCTATCAAGCGGGATTATCCAGATCGACCGATTCAAAGTTGCAGTTTCAGTGGCTCAGTTTGATGCTTTGCTAGCGATACTGGAGACATATATAAAAGAAGACCACTAATTTCTGTGAATCAATTGATCCCGAACACCTGGCAGTATGTCTATGGATCCGATCACACACACACACACACACACACAGACAGACAGACAGAGCTTTACAGACCCTTACGAAACAAATATATATTGCAATATATTTGAAAATATCATGCAATATATTCACATAAAACGTTATGGGATTTAATATTTATATTTTCCAATATATTGCAATATATTGAAAGCGGCCATCATTTGTATATTTTCCAATATATTGCATGAATATATAATATATTTTATAATGCCATCAATATATTATTCCATATATTAAAATATATTTCAAGAAAATATATTGTTAAATATATTTTCCTTTCGTAAGGGGAGACTCGATGTGCTATAATTATAGCTGTGATATAATAATATTTGTAGCATTTTTGCTAGAATAATATGTATGGTGGCTCTGAGTTGTCAAAACGTCTCAAAATGCGTTTTTACGGATGCGAAAACGCAGAAAATCGAACCTGTTCCAAAAATTTTTTTGACGGACGTAAGTTTCGGAGGCAGTGTGCAAGCGTGATTGACATAACGTGAGGTCGAATTTATTTTTGGAAGTGCGTAAATTATTATTCTAGCAAAAATACCACAGATAATATTATTATATCACAGCTATAATTATAGCACATCAAGTCTCTGTAAAGCTCTCTGTGTGTGTGTGTGTTATCGGATCCATAGACATACTGCCAGGTGTTCGGGATCAATTGATTCACGGAAATTAGTGGTCTTCTTTTTAATATGTGTCTCCAGTATCGCTAGCAAAGCATCAAACTGACACTTTTAATCGGTCGGTCTTGATCCCGCTTGATAAGGAGGGGAAACTCTACGCGATCACAGGAGTCTCTCCACATCTCCTCAGGACAAACAAATTATCCTCACTAGACGTCACTTTGTCTTGTTTTACGTTTTTATCCCCGTAACGCATTCATTAATACGCATCGGACTCAGTGTGCAAGATCTCTGTGCGTAACGAATTTTTCGGAATACGAAAAACCGCATGCGAAAATATCGGACTCAGTATTTTTTTCTGAGTTTATTTAATGTTTCTATAACTGAATCAATAAAAATAGAATGTTTGAAAGTTTCTGAGATAATTTATAATGCTTTTAAATTTAAATGCTTTAAATTTCACTCATAATGGTCTTAAAAGGTCTTAAAAAGGTCTTAAATTTAACTTACTGAAACCTGCAAGAACCCTGAACTAACATCAAAATAATCCCGTCCCGTCATAATAAAAGTCCCGGTGTTCGCGGGGCGGGTGTTTGTGCAACAATCGCTCCAGCAGCTGTGCTCAGCTCCACAACACTCGGTCCTGCTCTGCTTTACACTACAGTAACGTTAATAACCGCATGCATGAACGTGATTTCTGCCCGAGTCCTATTTTCCACCGGCTGTGAGGTGAAGACCACAAGTCCGAAGATGCTGCACTCACATCAAACTACGCCTTTGTTTAGAATAGGCGCCCTCCAGTGGACGGAAAGTTGCATAGTGCACCTTTAAACGTTCTTTTTGGTTTGGTTTTAGGAACAGGCTCTTCGTGTTCAGGGCCAGTTAGATGAGGAGGAAGCAAAGAACAGGAAACTCCTTCAGCAAATCAGCAAGCTGGAAGAACATGTTACCAAAGCCACTGAGAAGTCCAGTCGCACAGAGGAGGTGTGTGTGTAATACTGTTCCGTTTTCTGGTGCTCTGTTTCCTGTGTGAATGGGTTTTATGATGCTCTCTTACCGTAGATATTCAGTGCGGAGCGACACTCCCTGCTGGAAAAACAGGAGCATCTGCAGGAGAAAATCAGGACACTGGAACAGCAGCTGGAAGATGAGAAGAGAGAGATGGATGGTGAGTCTTGAGTTGCTCAGGTCTTTGTCACATGGGTTCCCATACTTTTTCATGCTAGGATCCACCTTGATTAAATAACTGAGCATTGAGAAGGAACTGGCAGTTCAGTAAGTGAGTCATATGTTAAAGCTACGATTTAGTCCAAGATTAACATGGCTTCCAGTTCGACCTCGTCCATGAGTGTTCCTTCAAGTGATGAGGTTACTTTAGATAACTATTATAATTTACAGTTATTTAATTTGTCAGTTTACATGTAGGTTATGAGATCTATGTACATTTTGTTTACCATTTCATTGCTAACATCAGCTATCAGGTTCCCAGAGGAATGCAAGCTAATCTTAGTAATGTATCCTCGAGAATAAGAGTGATCCTCCATCAGCAACAGACTTTCAAAAAGGCTTTTAGGTTTTTATATAGCAGTCTCAAGCAATCCCCCTCTTCACATTCGACACAGTGCCATTGAGTGTTAAAACACGAAAGGCAAAGCTTGAATTTGCGGGTATGTCTCTCTTTGGCTAATGTACTTTCAAGATGGAGGGGCAACATGGCGACCGGCATTCGTACCCTTTACCTGTATGTATTCTCAATGGCATTTTATCAGGGTATCCGCGGGGTCTTGAAAAGTCTTAAAAGGTGATAAATCAATTTTGGGAAAATTAAGACCCTTATAAAGTATTAAAAAGTCTTATCACGGCTTTATAAAGTCTTAAATTTTGAAAGTATTTTGTTCAAGCTTTGTCAAAAGAGTTTGACTCCAAAAAGTATTTATGAATATATTTATTTTCATCCCCATAAGTATTAAAAAACAACGGGGCGCTCAGTCTGAGATCGGTTCGGAGCGCACGCACCAGGGATGGAAATTAGCACCGCCACCAGCCAAATGCGGCTGATTTAGAGTTGTGGCGGGTAAACTCGCTTCACCTACCGAGCTGTTTCACCTCTTTGTAAACTTTGTTCAATGCATGCGAGTGCTGCCGTATGTGCGCATATAACCAGTCGTTTTCTCCGTCATCACTCGCGTGAAGACGCGCTGTGAGACTCGCGCGCGCTGAGAGAAGATCTGAGGCTGTGCATCATCCGAGAGCGCGCACTCATCTCACAGCGCGCAAATATTGAGTTTTCTTTCAAGTCTTGCGCTTAAACAGACAAACTCACACAAGAAGAATGTCAACATGTCCATCTTGATGAGCATCCTAGCAGACATAGTCTGAATATGCCTTAAGTGAACTGTATAGTATGCACAGTCGAGAAAGACGAGCATATCCCTGCCTCAGCTCTTAAAGGCGCAGTAGCCTTTACTGCTGCTTGAGGGATGTCATTATATTTAGTTTGACATTAAACAATGCTCTTGATTGAATAGCTTTTGTAGGTTTAATAAGGATTAATCTTCCATTTAAACAGTTAAATATGCAGTTGTTTTACATTTGATTACTTTATTCAATTTCTGTCCCTTTCTGCAGGCCAGTAGGCATGTGCATTATTATTTAATGCACACATGAGTGAGGTCGAGTTAAACATTTTAGTTTGAATTTTATTTTTCAGTTTTCGGCTTTTGTTTCTTCTTTTTTTGTTTCGGCCAAGAATGTTGATTTCGGTGCATCCCTACTAACAATGTTCTGCTCGGTGTGTTGTCAACACGCTTCAAAGATGCCAGAACGAATAGTTTCATTGTTGGGACTAAAAACCATAAAACTGGAAGCCATAAAAGACCACAAATCATCGTGAAAATGTCAGTATTTCATTGAGACTTGAGATTAAATAAACTGCTTAAGTATTGTAGAGCTTGTAGTATTAATTTGTTAAAAACAAAAAAGTGGCTGGTAAAAACATTGAGTGGTAGACTTTGAAAAAAGTTAATTTCCATCCCTGGTGAGCGCCGTCTACGGGTGACGTCATGTATTTTGCGAAATGCGCAGTTAGGTGATGTGTCGCCCTCCATACGTTGCGAAACAGATATGCAATATAAACAATACAAAATTGGCCTACGATAGAGATTTTAAGTTTACATTCGACTACAACTGTTTATTAAAGTTTTGTTGCCGATTAGAACTTGAAGTGCGATGAGGTCTTAAAATATTTAGAGAAGGTCTTTAAAAAGTCTTAAAAAAGGTATTGAAATTAACTTAAAGGGGGGGTGAAACACTCAGTTTCAGTCAGTGTCATGTCAATCTTGAGTACCTATAGAGTAGCATTGCATCCTGCATATCTCCGAAAAGTCTTTATTTTTTTTATAATTATATTAGAAAGATGCGCTGTTCCGAGTCTTTCCGAAAAAAGCCGAGCGGGTGGGGGCGTGTCGTGTGAGCGGAGCTAAATAATGACGTGTGCAGCAGCGCGCTGCAGTGAGGAAAGTGATTCGCTCTGTGAGGAAAGTGATTCGCTCAGTGAGGAAAGTGATTCGCCCGCCGCGTGAGGAAAGTGATTCGCTCTGTGAGGAAAGTGATTCGCTCAGTGAGGAAAGTGATTCGCCCGCCGCGTGAGGAAAGTGAGTCGCTCTGTGAGGAAAGTGATTCGCTCTGTGAGGAAAGTGATTCGCTCTGTGAGGAAAGTGATTCGCTCAGTGAGGAAAGTGATTCGCCCGCCGCGTGAGGAAAGTGATTCGCTCTGTGAGGAAAGTGATTCGCTCAGTGAGGAAAGTGATTCGCCCGCCGCGTGAGGAAAGTGATTCGCTCTGTGAGGAAAGTGATTCGCTCAGTGAGGAAAGTGATTCGCCCGCCGCGTGAGGAAAGTGAGTCGCTCTGTGAGGAAAGTGATTCGCTCAGTGAGGAAAGTGATTCGCCTGCCGCGTGAGGAAAGTGAGTCGCTCTGTGAGGAAAGTGATTCGCTCAGTGAGGAAAGTGCTAATACAGATCGACCGCCGGCCTATCAGTGGGTAAGTCAGTAGCTACTGGTTATATCACCTGTTTAGCATCCTACAAACCAGCGCTTTGATGGGCGTAGGCTGTTGCTTTCGCTCTCTCCCTCGCTCTCTCTCACGCGCTTCCGGTAGAATTGTCCGTAAGGCCCATACAAGGAAATTCCGCCCCCACTAACGTCAATGGGGACGCATGATCTCAAAAAACTTGCCGAAACTTATGACTAACCGGAAGTAGTATTTTTGACAAAGAAATACTCCCATCAAACGTCCACCTTAACTTTTGAAACTTTGTCTATGTTTAGTATGGGATTCCAAGTCTTTAACAGTGTAAAAAGATCAGTATGCATGAAACAGCATTTCACCCCCCCTTTAAGGACTCCTGCATATACCCTGTTTATAAACTTACGAGAATACTTTATTACTTGAAAGAAGTAAATATACATTAATAAGCACATATATTTTTGAAAGAACTAAGTGTTTTTAGCTAAGAATAAACTAAAAAAGTTACACAGGGAAGCTTTAAATTAGTAGCCAATATGACGGATTCAATGAGTTCTTAGAAAACTTTGTCCACCAAAATGAATCAAGTGTACACTATTAAGAATCAGCCTGTGATTGCTGTGACCTGACCTGTCTGCAGTGCTGCGGGGCGAGGTGCGAGATCTGCGTGTTGTCTTGCAGTCCTCCGATAAAGAGCTGGAGACCACGCGGACAGAACTGCAGCAGCAGAAAGCAGAATACTCGAGCGAGACGACACAGCTGTCTAATAGCCTGATCAACACACAGCTGCAGTTGGACACCATCAAGTAAAAACATACTCACACATCACATGCACTGCCAGCCACAAGTTTGAACACATCGCCACCTTATTTACTATCGTTCTAAAAAGAATATGTATATTTAAAATAGAGGAATTATGCAGTAAATTAACCAAATCAAAATGATCCAAAAGTGTCTTCAAAGCAGCCAGTGTTGGTTAAGTTCATTTTATTTTAAAGGATTTGTTCACTTCAAAAAGAAAATTTCCTGATATTTTACTCAACCCCATCTCATCCGAGATGTTCTCCAGTAAAAGAAATAACGTTTTTTGAGGAAAATGTTCCAGGATTTTTCTGTACATAATGGTTTTTTAATTGCAACCAAAATGTTGAAGGTTCAAATCAATGCAGTTTCAAAGCGCTTCTAATGGCTTCAGATGCTCTGTGCGATCCCATATTCTTTTTAAGTGCAATCACGTTGAAAACATCACACTAGACGAAGTACCACCCCAAGCAAACGTGCAAGGACTAATATAAACTCCCTTTACCAAAAAAACACTCCATCTTCAACCTCAAAATTGTTCAACCATGTTGTTTACTTTGTTTTTTTTTTTTTTTTTTTGCTAAAGGACGTTTGTATTAGTCTTCCCATGTGCTCTTTGTAATCACGGGGGGGGCGGTACTTCTGCCTACGTCAAGTGACATTTTAGACGTGATTGTGTAATCACTAGCACATCGCAGAGCAGCGCAAGATGAGGAATTTAGGTTAAAGGTCCCATTCTTTGCGATTTTTGCGTTAGAGCATAAATAATACCTGTAAAATTATAAAGCTCAAAGTTCAATGCCAACCGAGATATTTTATTTAACAGAAGTTCCCTTTCAAAGCCTACAGCGAGCGGCCGGTTTGGACTACACCGCTGCACTTCCTTCTTTAATGACGCAACTAGAACCGTCTGTTGACGAACCCTCCGCCCACAAGAACACGCAAAATAGGGGGCGTTGTCCATTTGCTCTCGCAGGTCGAGAATAGGAAGCGTTGTTTTTGTAGAGTGTGTTTGTCGTCATGCCATTGAAACGCTGTTATTTTCATCCCGGAGTCAAATCACCTTTGTTTGGCCTTCCCACGGACGCTGTACGAGATCAATGAAACTATGTGCAGCACATTTTGCTGAGGGCTGCTTCCTCAATCTCAATCAGTTTAATGCCGGATTCGCAGAAAGATTATTCTTAAAAGATGACGCAGTTCCCTCTTTGTCTGGAGAAGGCGTTGTTTATGAGCCACAACCGGTAAGTGTATTTTATTATTTAAGTCGGTCCGTTTAACAGTTTATGTAACTCATGACACAAAGTGCAACGCTGTTTAGCTTTGTTAACTAACGTTAGATGTAATTGAAACTAATCCGAAAAACTTAGCATATAAAAGTGTAGTAATTCATTCAGACACCATCGATTGTTGGTGTTTGTAATGATCAGTTTAAACTACCGAATAGACAGCTTACCATTCTGAAACATCCAGCAAAAGTCTTTCCTGAGCAGGTTGTAATCGATCCTCTTCGATATTCTCCGGGTCTGATTCCGGCTCAAATTGATAAGGCAATATAGACATTTTTGCAATAACATTGAGCGCGCGTATCTACCCGTTCTGGTAAGAGGCGGGACCTTTCCGGGCAAAGTGCGCTAAGCTGCTGTCCAATCACAGCGCGGGAAGCGCTGGCCCAATCAGAACTCGTTACGTGTTTCTGAAGGAGGGACTTCATAGAACAGGGAAATCATCAGGCCGTTTTTAGGACAGAGGAAACAGCGCTGTACAGATAAGTCAATTGTGTGAAAAATACTGTGTTTTTTTACACACGAAACATGAACTCATGTTATATTGCACACTGGAAACATAATCAAAGCTTCAAAAACACACGAAGAATGGGACCTTTAAAAAGTAATACATTATTTTAGTTTGTTTTGTTGAAAATGGACAGGTTTTTTTTGCTAGATTAGACACTATTCCTCGTCTGGGATTGCACAGAGACTCTGAAGCCCTTCAAAGCGTGTTGAAACTGCATTGGTTTGGACCTTCATAATTTTGGTTGCAATTGAAAACAATTATGTGAAGAAAAATCTGGAATGTTTTCCTCAACTTCTTTTCGACTGAAGAAAGACATAAACATCTTGGATTAGATGGGGGTGAGTAAAATATCAGGAAATTTACATTTTAAAGTGAACCTTTAGATCAAAATGTTTCAGACTTTTGACTGGTAGTGTAAATTTAGCAAAAACATATTCTATACAAACTTAATTAGTTTAATTAAACTCTGTATAAAGCTCCTTCAGATTTGAATGGTACTCAGTAAGCTGTCTCTCTCTAAGGTTGTGAATGATACTCAGTGTATCCTGTGACTGTCTCTCTTATGGCTTGCTTCCACCGAGTGGTACGGCTCTGTACAGTTCAGTACAATTCGGGATGCTAAACCCTGATCCTGCTTGCATTTCCACCCCAAAAACAGCACCCTTACTTGATAGGCGTGGTTTAGCGATCAACATAATTTTTGCCCAAAGAAGAAGCAGCACAATAAACAACAGTGGATGTCATACAGCAGATTTTGTTCTTGCTTCTCAGCATGTGGCTGTTTGTTCAAAGAAGACGACACGCTTTGTTTGGGCCAAAGGTGCAAGCAAAAACATAGCCGAAAAAGCACACGCAAGTGACGATTCTCTGTCAACCATTCAACGCAGTCTAGCTCCACCCTTAAGTACCGGACTGTGGTAGGTACCCTAACAAAAGGGTGCTAAAATAGTGGTACGGTTTAGAATTAGGGTATCATTCACAACTTCTGACAATAGCAACGGCAAAAATTGCATACCGTACTGAAACGCACCGCTCTGTGGAAATGAGCCATTGAATTAGGTCACAGACACGTAAAAGACCGTATAAGACAGACAGTCAAAACAATTTGCTTATGTTTTGCATTCTACTAAAAACTTTTCTTTAGATTAAATTTTCTTTCCATACACTTTTATAACCTGTCTCAGAATGCATTTAGACATTTATAACATACAGTATCTGTCTTAGATCAGATTGATGCTCAGTATAAACTGTTTGCCTCTGTCAGGTTGGAGTGGGAGCAGGTGTTGGAAAAGCAGCGTGTTCTTCAGGACACTTATGACACGTTGCAGGCTGAGTTTCAGTTTGAGTTGGATCAGCACACACAGCAGATGGAGCTCAAGAGCCGAGAGTGCTCAGAAATGCAAACCAAGATGAATGTCAGTATTCATTCACAGAATGTCACACAGTTTTAGTTTTCACTTAGGGCCTTTTCACACTGTCCCCAACTTTTTCAGCGTTTGAGGTTGAAAAATGGGGGAAAAACTTGCCAACTTGTTTTTTTTTTTTTTTTATTGCCTTTTATAGTCTGAAAAATCCATTCAGGGAAAAACATGATGGTATAGACGGATACGCTCTCTCCTTTCATTAATGCATTTCATAATGTCTCTGTTTTTGATTGTATTTAATTTAAAATGAAATCAGAGAACTTTAATATTAATACTACTATAATAATTACTATAACTTATAATAAGTTTATACTTATAATTGTTTTGTACATGGTACAAAATGGATTTATAAAGGGGCAAGATTTAAAATATTAATCTCAATTCAATATGTGCCCGTAGTTATTTATGTGGTAAAGAAAATCTGTGTAATAAGTTTACAACCAACATACATTTTTATCCCTGAAATGTCACTAGTCTTTTATCTGAGCTTGTTCATTCGTCTTTGACTTAAACTCTTGCTGCGAAAAAAAAAAAGTTTAGTGGAAGCTTCACGTTATTATTTCCCAGACATAGTTTTAGTATTGAGGTCAAAGTCCACTCGCAGATTTGAAGTGTTTGCTCCTATTGCAGCAACTATATTATTGCACGTTCTGCAGACAAGGGTGACCATCCTTGATTGAGTTTCCCTCAGGAATTTTGTAAAATGCAAAATATGACCACACCTAGATATTTGGTCTTTTTAGGAGGCTGAAAAATCTCTGATGGCTGAAATGTCACTGCCTTCTGCCATTTTTTTCTCATTCCAAAAACAAAGTTTCCCACTGCGCTTGCACCAGACTTACGCTGACTGGACAGGATTTACCGTGAGATTTCAAAATAATTATAATCAAACAGGGTTTAAAGATAATTACATTTTAAACAATATTACTAACCACCAGTATATTTTATTTTGGTTTATCGTGAAACCGGTAATCATTCCATCCCTACAGTATAATGATGGGGACTCAATACTGTAACAAGCACCGCCCTTCAGATGAAACTGACATTTGACTCTCTGTAGTCATTTAAATCCCAGGATGTCCTTCCTAAAAGAGTAGGGGTGTAACACCGGATTTGTTGGCCAAATTTTCCCATTGGCTTCTGTCCATCATGACCTCTTAATCATGCCCATATACAGTCTGCTCTGCGAGTTATGGCGTGATATTGCTGCTGTCGCATCATCCAGGTAGATGCTGCACATTGGTGGTGGTTGATTTTCAACCCCTTTAATGTTCTTTGAGTGCAGAAAAAAAGCATTAATAAATGTTACTCATTAATTAATTCATTACATCGTGAAATGTCTAATGTATACTAGGGATGTGACGACGAGGAAATTTCCCCATCGGTTAATCAACGTGTACCAACACCGGTAAATTCCCTATTTTGCACCTCGCTTTTAAGTCGGTAACTCCGCCTGTGCATTCATGTGGAGCAGATTGAGTGTTTTCACTTATTTCCTTTGGAAGTTGAGCTGAAAACGCTCACTCTGCTCCAGTGGACACACACTGTAATGAATGACCGTGCTTTTTACTTTCACTTTAGAATTAGCGCAGATTCAGGGCCGGCAATTGCTTGAATGGTGGGTTCATTTAATATTTTTTATGAAAAGCACACTCACTTAAATAGGTGCTTTTACATTTTGCTTTGAAACCAAATCTTCCGCCGTCCTCAGTTGTGATAAATGCTTTAAATGTAGTGTCTGTTTTCTAACTAAACCAAAAGATTTGTACTGCTTTAAAAAATATCTAACGAACGTTGGCCGCGGTGGGCAAGTGATGTAACCAGTGTTGAGGCTGAACCCACACTATCGCAGTAAGCGCCAATGAATACCCAGGATTTAACCTAGAATAAATTATGACCAGTGTGAAACAAAGCAATCTAACCCAGGATTAATCAGGGTTAAGTGTGAAAAGCCCTACACTGTTCCTGTGCATTATACTAGAGTTTCAAACATGCTTGGTTGAATGAATTTTAAGTCAGATGTCTGTATTTCATCTGTAGTTATTATAAAAGATTGACCATATGAGTATGGTTTTGTTTGAAGGAGTTGCTGCATACTCTTCAGGAGGAGAAAGAGCAGAACAACAGTGTGAGATCCCAGCTAACAGCACACCAAGAGAGTGTGTCCAAGTAAGTGAGACACGCAAACATCTGCCAAAACCCCACCTAAGTATTTGATGTATTTGATTAGTGTGAGATATTATAGAGAAACTAAAAAAAATTGTTTTATTTAAAAATGTTACTTTAAGTTTAAGTATTGCCATGTCATTTTTACTTGTATAGTATTTTGTC
Source organism: Pseudorasbora parva (assembly GCF_024679245.1). Taxonomy (NCBI): domain Eukaryota; kingdom Metazoa; phylum Chordata; class Actinopteri; order Cypriniformes; family Gobionidae; genus Pseudorasbora; species Pseudorasbora parva. Next base: position 4,877,734 of record NC_090196.1, on the reverse strand, counting down.
ATTTCAAAGCAGCTTTCCAAAGATGTATATTTCTTGTATATGTGCTTTATAGGAAATGTTCTTTTCAACTTGGCACTTCTCAAATGTCAGTTGATCATGCCCTAATACTCATTGAAACGTGTGTGTGTGTGTGTGTGTAAAGGGAGAGATACATGAGTGCACTTATCATTTGCATCATGGGCACCTATGGCAGTTTTGATGTTGTGTTTTCCAGAGAGCTTGTGCAGTCTGTAGAAGAGAATTCCTCACTGAAGAAACACATCACTGACCTAACAAACAAAAATCAACAACAGGTATCTGTGTTCGTTAACTATTTTAGTCTTTTGTCATTGGTATGCTGATGTTCTGATGCTGTATCGCATGAACTCTACATGTCTGTTTGGTTCTGATGTATCTGCTGTGTGTGTCTGCAGTGTGATGAGATCAGTGCTCTACAGCTGAGTGTGTGTTCAGCCAACACGACTATCAACAGCCTCAAGCAGAAGATTGAACAGGACAAAGTGAGAATGCAATACACTGATCAGAAAAGCATTGATTTAAAATGAATAAAAGTACATTTTAGACAAGACATTTTACAGAATGGTTAAGATGACAGGTTTACGTAGGATTACATTAGTTCAGTGGTTCCCAAACTGGGGTATGCGAACAAAATGAATTAGTTGGCAGGCACGCCGTAGTTTTGCCGTTCATTTAATTCTTCCTCACCTTAAAATAACTATAAAACCAAGCATATATTTCTAACAAGTCACAATGCCGTAAATACATGACATCCAATCAAAATTCAAAACGGACTACATCCATTTCCACATAAGCAGCGTGTATATAAGTTGCGAGCAGAGTCTGCTGCCTTAGCAAATTGGGCTACATTACTGTCGTTCTTGACAATTTACATGTAGATTTAGCACTTACTTAGCCTGACAACCCAGACCCACATCAAGATGTTTGGTCTGGAAACTCACCATTGACAGCTCAATCTGAGGGGCGGATAAACGGTTGTCTTTCAAACTCCCTCTGCACACGATAGGATAGCGCTACAACCAACCAGAGCAACAAAGGTGAAGCAGAGCTTGTTGACCGATTAAACATTCGCCGTATCCGGTCGGCTAAACTCTGAACACATCTTCCCTTCTTAAGAAAGACTTCAGTGCCGTTCTTTGTTCTTTTCTCAGAGAAAAGCTTAACTCCAAGTCTTCCAGAGTCGCGGTCAAAGCTGATTCGAAAGACCGCCGTCCGGTACTTTAACGGTATTCTTATCAGTACTTTTTGAGATTATATATATATATATATATTAGGGCTGTCCTCGGCTAAGTATTTAGACAATCGAATCAGAATTGTCGAATCTCTCTATGGTCGACTGATAGTCGAATCATCTGTGTGTGTGAATGGGTTGGGAGGGGCACGACACTAGTCAGCAGAAGGGTAAAACTATTTTTATTTTCCTTTACACACTGCACACAGCAACAACTATTAATAAAGCGATCAAAACTGCCTGCCAACTGACAGATGAACTGACAATGGCTTTCTTATTTAGGATTAAATAGCCTAAAAGGTAATGTGGTGGATAAACATTAATAAACCGTTTTCTCATAACATGTTAAAGCCGCGATCGAAATACAGAACATCACACAAATATATAAAAGAACATTTTGATGAATAAACCTAAAAAAATACCTGCCTAGAGAGGAAAAGAACACTTTGAGTGCGTTTACATGCACGTTCTGAAGCCAATTGTGCCTAAAGCGGGTGAAGACGTACGCGAAGCTCAGCCCCGCGCGCCTCAGGATCTCACTCACACCGCCACCTGACGCGCACATTATATACCCGCGAGCTTAATTTTGAATTGACTGACAGATGAGCTGCACGAAAGCGCTCTGTGGTGCGGCAGGATTTTAAACAACTTCCCGGGTGGCCGCGGACAGGAGCTGAATGCTGCCGCCAGTGTGTGTACACTCATCGAACGTGTTCTAATTTTAAAGGCGCGGTGCGAAGCTCAGCGCCCTTGAAGGGGTCGCACACCGATGCTCAGCTCAGCGCCGCGACACGTCTTTAAAATATTGAGCACCCCCATATTGCCAAAATGGTATGATCCTCGTTTCATAACACCCGCGAAGATTCGAATCAGGCTCTGCATATCGATGCATCGAATCTTCGACTATTCGGGGTCACCCCTAATATATATATACACACACACACAATTAACAAAAATACACAGCCTACACAGTGCGTTCATTTCAGGAAGAATTCTAGTAAAATCACACTGCATAGTTTATCATAAATGGCCAAAATAATGCTTATTAAAGCTGAAGTTATTTATTCAAGAGTTGTGAGTGATTTTGCTCTTTGCATTTGGTTGTTTAATTGACAGAACAATCACTGATCGTGATGATTCTGTCATTACGTTTGAGTTTTATGGAGAAATGATGGCGTAGGCTACTGCTGCAAAGGGAATTAAATTGCGCTAGACAAATATTATTATTATAATCTTTGGAAGCCAAAATCTAAAATAAAATCAGACTATCACAGATCTAAAGTGTAACCAGGCTATGTTTGACTGTTTAGTTCTGTCCTCTGTCGTTTTGCGCCTCTCTCTCTCTCTCTCTCTCTCTCGCTCTCGCTCTCGCTCTCGCTCTCGCTCTCGCTCTCGCTCTCTCTCTCTCTCTCTCTCTCTCTCTCTCTCTCTCTCTCTCTCTCTCTGCGTGGCGTGGCGTGTGTGTTGGGAGTGAGTGTGGTTGTGAGAGCGTGCTGAAGATTGTGAGTTTTCTGAATTCTCTTTTTCCAAAACTCTTTGTTTCTCTGTTGATGTTTTTGTAGTATTGTTTAGAGAAGTAGTGTTTGGTGGGGTTAATTTGTGTTTGTTTTGTGAAGGCGGTGGCTGCCACTGGCGTGGTTGGTGGCTGCAGCCTGAACAGTTCAGTTTGCACAAACTCACGCGCCGTCACGCCATTACACTGTCTCCGCCTGACAGGTGCTCGGTTGAACAGTGTAGTTTGGCGGTAGGTGAAGTTGTTGGTTATGAGAGCATTAAATCTGCTTCTAGGATGAATAGTGCCGTGGTGATTTTTCTAGACAATGTGGATAATGTAAATCAGCTGCTTGAGAGTGGCCTTGTGATTCAAGGTACCTATATAACGTTACCAGTTTTGTCTTTAGTAACTCCTGCCAAAAAAGTTATCCTCTCGAATGTACCGCCGTTTCTGAAAAACGATCTTTTGGAAAAAGAACTAACGCCGGCTTCACACTGCACACGTAAGCAGGGCGTAAGCAGCGCATATTTTTTCCGGCGCTCATGTTAACAGATGAGTGCATTCACACCGGCAGCAGAGGCAGCGCAGCGGCGCGTAGCAGGAGCAGAGCAGAAGCGTCAGTGCCGCGATCGTTTCGGCGCCGGCTCTATTTTTGACGCGCTGCTCACGATGAATTAAAGCCACAGTACATTGTTCTGATCAAAATTAGCCTGGTTAACATGAAAAATAACACATTTAACCATGAAATAATTTAGTGAAGTGTTCCGTGTGTTTCTCAGTCACCATATGACATCCGGCACTGTGGGAAAAAAAGTTCTACACAAAAACCGAAGTCACTGACATTTTGCCTGAACTACAAAACTAATTTTAAATAATGCATGCCAGTTTAGTTTAAATTAAATATGAATTAAATTATGTATATATTATAACTATATGCTGGCATAAAAACAGAAACGATAAACAAAAGCACGTGGTGTCACAGGCAGTGTTCTTCAGAGTGCACCTGGAAAGAGCAATGGACGACACTCGTCTCCTCGTGGAGGTTGAGAAGCACGGTTGAGAGTCATAAAAAAAGTAATTAATAGTGGTGGAGTGAGAATCCTGTTTTCTAGAGACTTCTGTTACTGAGGAAATTATTGAGGGTCGCTTATTTAAAATAGGCACAGAAAGAGTGGTCTTTTTAAAAACCCTTAATACTGTTATTAGTAATTGTAGTGATGATGAATAAATGTTCCTGGGTGGTGATTTTAATTGCACTGCAAATGCAAATTTAGATAGAAACCAACCAAAACCTCATGGAGCCATGTCTTGTTAAATTAATTGAGACAAATAATCTATGTGATATTTGGAGGTTGTTTCATAATACTCAGCGCCAATATACTTGGTCTCATGCAAAAGATAATGTGTTATCATTGGCTAGACTTGATAGGTTGTATTGCTTCAAGCATTAAAGTAATGTACTAAAAGATTGTTCAATACATCCAGTTGGTATTTCAGACCTTCCCTTGTACAAGTTTCTATCTTTATACAAGATGTGAAATGTAAAAGTGCTTATTGGCATTTTAATGTGTCTTAACTTTCTGATAAGGTTTTTAAAGATGCCTTCAAGTTTTTTTGGAGGTGTTATACAGAAACCAAATCTGAATATACTTCTTTACAACAGTGGTGGGACATAGGGAAGGGTAAGATAAAACAGCTGTGCCTACAGTATACTCTCACTGTCACAAGAGACATGACCAGATCTATGAAAGCTTTAGAGAGAGAAATGGAGAATCGGCAAGATTCGGCAGACTCCACAGAAGGAGGAGAACATTTTAAAATTCTAAAAAGTAAAAAGTCAGCTCTATCTACCTTTTGGGTTTTTCTGCCAAGGTGCTCTGGTTCGCTCCCGTTATCAAAATATTGTAAAAATGGATGCACCCTAGGGCTGTCAAAATTGCTCAAAAATGACGTTCGAATATTCCCTATAAAACAAACACTAAAACAAACACAATCTGGGCGCGCATTTTGTCAATGACGTGCATTACATCAATAACAGGACAAATGAATACAAAGAGACATTAACTACTTGTATAGGTTGTCTGTTTAAGTTTATACATATTCGACAACATATTACATACACAAAATCAAGTAGATTGTTGTTATTATAAATGATATAATTATTATTATATATAATTATTATATATAAATTAACTAATGGCCAAGACCGCTGAGCGCAGACCTCCCTCTCTATTGCCCTCACTGCAAATAACGCTTTAAATGAACAAACTTTGAGTGCTGATCAAGAGTTTTGTGCAAGCAATTTAAGGTCGCGTATGGGAGGCCGTTTCAGCATAAAAACGTTCCAGCCTTACTCGTCGTAATTATATTTTTACTAGTAACAATTCAATTAAAGAGCTCTATAATTCAATTTTTACTAGTAACAATTCCAATTAGAGAGCTCTACAATTCATTTATTACTAGTAAAAATACACATTAAGGATATGTGTAATTGCAGAGCTCTATAATTGAATTGTTACTAGTAAGAATTGAATTACAGAGCTCTATAAATAAAAATGAATGGAAGTCAATGGAGACATATGACTAGTAATAAATGAATTGCAGAGCTCTCTAATTGGAATTGTTACTAGTACAAATTAAATTATAGAGCTCTTTAATTGAATTGTTACTAGTAAAAATATAATTACGACGAGTAACGCTGGAACGTTTTTATGCTGAAACGGCCTCCCATATCGCGAGACTCGCGGCTGTTGTCCCAAATATAGCAGGCTTTATTCAGTGATTTAAAACAAATGTTATTAATATTAATTGAAGTTTTACAGCACATTGAGCGCTCCGAGCGAGCTGTGCTGTGCTAAACATGGAACTTTTCACTGACATGGTAAATAATCACACCATTGGAAGCAGTGCATTTATCCTTTATTCATGCAATATCTCTTCAGTCAGTACAGTAGCCTACATTTTAGTAATGCTTCTGTTTAACGTTAAATAAAACGAGGCATGGTATGCTAACTGTATCTTACATAGCTTGCATATAACTTTCTCGCGGCTCAACAATTTCACCTCCTACCGACCAAAATCCAACGTACTTCCAGACATGGCTTTTTAGATTATGGAGTTAAAATCTCTTTCTCTGCTGCGGTCGAGTTGGGCTCTGCACTTTCTGCCTTCTTCACTGCAAGACGCGTCAACTTTCAGCAGTGACAGTGCGACTCCTGTCCTGTGACCTGTCCCTGAACCCTCAGGTGCGCGCTCACTCGCAAAGCAGACAGCCTACTACCTCGGCGGGGGATTTATTTCCGCCTTTTTTTATTTTATTTTTTTATTAGAATATTAATATTTCACCTTCAAAATTCGTTTTTTAAAAACTATTCAAATATATATTTGAATTTAGAATATTTGTTGACAACCCTAATGCACCCTCTCATTTTTTTTTTTCGGCCTTGAGCGGAAAAATGGACAAAAACGACTTATGCACTCTCTGCGGCAGCTTTTGCAGTAGGCTGTGGATATCCGTAAATGTGCAGTTGCTTTTTATGAGAAACTTTTCAAGAAGGAGTTCCAAGAGAGACCAGAGGTGGTGCAGTCCTTCTTTGATGACTTACCTAGGGTTCCCGAGGAGGCTAACGCAGAGTTAGATGCACAAGTCTGCTGATGAGCTATTTTCTGCGTTACAGAGTCTTGAGAGTGGCAAAGCTCCGGGCATTGATGGTCTTCCTGTGGACTTTTATAAAGTTTTCTGGCCTGTGATTGGCAAAGATTTGTTGCTTGTTCTCAGAGACAGTTTGAGCAAAGGACATTTACCATTGAGCTGCAGGAGAGCGATACTTACTCTTCTCCCTAAAAAAGGAGATTTGCAAGAAATTAAGAACTGGCGACCAGTGGCTCTGCTGTGCACCGACTATAAACATTTGTCAAAGGTGTTTGCCATGAGGCTGAGAAAGGTTATGGAGCATATTATTCATATTGACCAGACTTATTTTATACCCAATAGGTTGATATCTGACAACATTTTTTTAATTCGAGATGTTTTGAATCTCTCCAATTCATTGGGATGTGAAGTTTGTTTGATTTCAATAGATCAAGAAAAGGGGTTTGACAGAGTTGAACATGAGTACTTGTGGCAAACGTTAGATGCGTTTGGGTTCAGCTCTGATCTTATAAACATGATTCAAGTCTTGTATAGTGACATTTAGAGTATTTTAAAGATCAACGGTGGTTTAAGCGCTCCCTTCAAAGTTCAGAGGGGTGTCAGACAAGGATGTTCTTTGTCTGGCATGCTGTACTCCTTGGCCATAGAGCCTCTACCTCACAAATTAAGGCAGACTCTTTTGGGTGTAACCCTTCCTGGGTGTGAAACTGTGTTTAAACTATCTGCTTATGCCGATGATGTTGTTGTTATGGTCAAAAAACAAGATGATATTGACACCCTCATAAAAAATGTTAATGATTTTGGTGTATTGTCATCTGCTAAGATTAACTGGAAAAAAAGTGAAGCTGTAACAAACAGTGATGAGTTAAACAGAAGTCTTGTTTTACCTGATGGGTTCATTTGGAACAAGGGTGGGTTTAAATATCTTGGTGTTTATATTGGTAATGATACTAGTATGTGTAAAAATTGGGACAACGTTTTGGAAAAAGTTGAAGGCTGTCTCAAAAAATGAAAATGGATCTTGCCACACATGTCTTTTAGAGGTCGGACATTAGTGATTAACAACCTAGTATTATCCATGTTGTGGCACCGATTATCTTGTGTAGATCCTCCAGCGCAACTGCTGGCCAAGATACAGGCTGTGATGGCGGACTTTTTCTGGAATCGTCTGCACTGGGTCCCACAGAGCGTACTGTTTCTACCAAAAGAGGATGGAGGGCAGGGACTCGTTCATCTTGCCAGCAGGGGCGCTGCTTTCCGACTCCAGTTTATTCAAAGACTACTTGTAGGGCCTATAGGCCTGGTATGGAGACCCTTAGCCGAACCATTTTAACTCGAGGAGGAAATTTGGGTCTTGCTGAACCTTTATTCTTGATGGACCTGAGCTCTCATAAACTCTGTCATCTCCCAAAGTTTTATCAAGGACTGTTCAGTGTATGGGGGATGTTCCATAAGAAAAGAAAAACAAGCTATGAGTCTCTGGCATGGCTGTTGAAAGAACCAGTAGTGCATGGCACTCGCTTTAATGTTGAACAAATAACAGGACCCTTTGTGATGCGTTAGTTCTCTTTGGCTGGGGTTACTACATTGGGACATGTGGTTGAACTTTTTTGGACCAAATTTGATAAACGTTGAAGGTCTAGCATCTCGTGGGAGTTAGATCCATCAGGTTCTTAAATCATCTGCTGAATATGTGGAAGTGTGGACTTACAAAGACTGAAATATCTTTGTTAAGTGATTACTGTAATGGACATTGTCAACCAGCTGCTGATGAATCTTTTCCTTCATTTACTCTGTTTCCTGATTTTAAAGACTGTACTGGTCAACTGTTGGAGTCCAGAGTTTGGTGGACTCTCACAAATGAGTTTGATGTCATGGGAGCAAAAAAATATGTATCAAATGTTTGTTAAAGTTTTAAATAAAAGTAAACTTAATGGTCAGACTGACACTCCTTGGAGAGCTCATCTAGGGCTTGACAATGAGGTCAGACCTGTGTGGAGAGCGGTTTACAAACCACCGTTGACACTCCAGCGGCACTCCTTATAGTGAAGCCCAAACATCATTTAAATCACCAGATCACATTTGGTTTTAGTAGTATGATTACTTAATGCATTTTAAATGGTTTATTCTTATAATTATAGTGCATTAATAGCGGGAGAGGAGGGACATAGCGACTGGGAGAGAATTGTACCTGTATTGAAGCGTTTGTAATGCGGGAGGGGGAATTAAGTTTTCAGAGTTTCAGTGACATTATGAGATTAAACCACTATATACATTGTTGAATATAATGTATAATGATGCAATGGGGGAATATTTTTGGGTCCTCATGCTATAATAATAATAATATATATTTTTAAATGTATTTTATTTTGAATGTTCTTCAGATGTCCTTTTACAACAATTACTTGCACACATTAGTTGCTCACACATGAGTCAAGTTAACATAGTATCTATAGTTCTTATTTTAACCTAACCTAATGGAAAACAATACTAAGGTTAACTGAATAACAATAGGATTTAGGTTTTACTCAGTGCTGTTTAGCTTATGTGTGTGTTTGTGTGTAGGATGTGGTACTGGAGTTTATGCAGGAGACCCGAGATCTTCGGAGTGTGGTGGCTGAGAGAGATCAGACTGTGTGTTTGCTGCAAGGAGAGATCGCTGACATCAGTGTGAGTTGCTCTTTCCATAAAACAAAAGTTCATAATGCTTTAGGTAGGTTGTATTGATCTCTTGAGTGTTGTACCTGCAGGTCAAGTACAGCACGGTTTGTACTGAGAAAGAGATGATGACGGAGAGCATCACACAAATGCAGAATGAACTACAGGAGCTGCGAGAAGCTTCAGGAAGGCGTCTTGCTTCCGACCGCGTAGAGGTAAGTGTGTAACCAGGTTTATGCTTTGAGCTGTTTTAAAAAGCCTAAACTGAGGTATGTGTGTTACAGCTGGAGCTGCTGCAGGACGATCTGTCCTATGCTTCAGATGAGGTGGCGAGACTCAGTAAAGTGGTGGAGGAACAGGCAGCTTTACTGGAGAGTTCTAGGAGCCTGAACACAGAGAAAGAGAACATTATAAACACCCTGGAGGAACAGGTACTTACCCTTTGCCTCAATTGATGCTGCAGAGTTAATGTAGAGTCCATCTGTCAGTCAGTCATTATCAATATGGCTCTCTGCAATACTTGATTCTGATTGATTAGTTGTGGTGTTCGGCAGTAAAATAATTTTGAATAATGAACTCTAAACAAGTGGTTCTTAATTGGTGTGTTGCAAACAAAAAATGGGTCTCGGATGGGATATCAGATCAGACTACAGTATTTTACTGCAAATTCACACTTAAAATTGTTAGGGGTTAACAGCTTATGACCCAGGACCAGTAGTGAAGAAATGAAGACAGAGTCTGGATTGCAATTAAATAAAAGAAAAAATTACTTAAGAATAGTTTGCAGTTTCAAAAGCAGAAGTCAGCTTCAAGTCTCACAAGGAGTTCGTAGGCCGCGCTCCCTCTCTCACCGTCTCGTTGCCTCGCCCTATCATACATACAATTGTCCCAACAGTTATACTGTTTTCAAGGTCTTATCCACGTCATTCTGATTGGCTCAGATAAAATGCAATGTAAGCAACTTTCAGATAGGAGCACATATCGCCAAACTAGGTAGACAAGTCGTCGCCCCATAACCAGAATTACATCACAGTGACCTCATAGGCCACCGAAAAGCGTCTTCAAATCTGGCGTTTTCTGCAGAAATGTCCTTCTCCAACATTAGGCCTGCAGAGATCTGGTACACACACACACACAAACTCCAGAGAATACTGGTTTCCTCCAAGGTTGAGAACATCTTAACTAATTATAAACAAAACATTTCTCCAAAGCATGCTGATAACATGTGCTTTCTCGCAGTGAGAGGGACACAATAGTACAGGCAATATTCATCTTGAGTCTTTAGTGTTTCAGTAAAAGGAAACATAAAAGGAATAAAATATAATAAATTAAATGAAAGACAAATCCATATTTCATATCTGGAAGCCGGGCTAAGTGAGCAAACCCTGTTACTGCACTCCTGACATGTTAGGGTTGTGTGATACCTCCAAAATCCAAACACACGACCTTGTTGCTATCAAGTGTTTAGTGACACATCACACATCTCTAGGCCAGACCCTCAGTCACTCCTCAGAGACCAAATACACACTTTAGAAAACAAGAAACAAAGCAAAATCATAACTGGAAAGATTCATTATAATAATATTGGTAATATAGGAAGATAAATATTAATTAAGGTTTTGATTATGAAGTTAATTAGGATATAAATATATACAGGTATATTGAAGCAGCAGTGGATTTCAGAATCCCCCTTCACAATGTTCACACTATCAGTCCAAATAATTTTGTGCGTATATAATTGCAATCTGATCAGATTTAGCAAGTCTAAATGGTAAAAAAATCACTTGATATTTTATATTCATATGTGGTTTGAAATCCTATTCAAATCACATTTCTGGAAATCTGTTTCAGTCTGACTGCTTTGATCAAATGTTGCATGGTCTATCTGACTTTCTCACGCCACATAATACATAAATGTCAGACGTTGTTATAGGAAACGTGCTGAAAGTTACAGCAGAAACAAGGTTGGGTTGTTGCAAAGTGCCGAATGACCAGAAAATTACAAAAAGACGACAGCACAGAACTCATACCAGCCTCCTACGTTTTTTGACGCTGCTTTAGAAGACGTAGTAGTCCAATGTGGCAGCTACACATTTGCATGCAATTGTTGCTTTTTGGCATATACCTACAAAGCAACGTCATTGGCGAAAGAACGGCATCCGACACACAAATCGTATCTGAACATTTGCGATGCAGTATGGACAGTCAATAATTTTAGATCAGATTCCATTTTGATACACACATAATCAGATTTGGACTGACATTGTAAATGTAGCCTTAGTAGGTGTTCACACTGGGCACATTTACTGCGGTCTGAGTCCAAGTTCGATTGTTTACAGTGCACACAAAAAGGGTGTTTTCCCTCTTCAGGGGTCTGAGCACGGTTCGCATGATTTTTGGCTATGTGAACACTCCAAACGATCTCAGACCTCTTTAAACTGAACCGAGCCGAGACCATCACGGGAGGTAGTCTGGGTACGGTTCGATTTCATCTTATGGTAAGGTTGGCTAAAAACACGCAATCTGAACACAAACCGCTCTGGGCTTACTTGATTTTACTGGTTGTGTATTCCAATGTAGTTTTTCGTCATCAGATACCTCCGTACAAATCGTCTGCTCATCATGGCTACTTATTTGAAAATATTTTCATTTTCATTTTCATTTTCAATTTTCATTTTCATTATTAAAAACCTTCTAAATTAGGTATGATTTGTTGGAATTCAACAAAACCTGAAGGAGCTACAAAAGTACATTTTGAGATTTTTTTTTTTAAGTTTTCTGTTTGAAAACAACAGTTCTGTTCCCTTCTGTTCTGTTCCATAACTTAGCAAGCAGAAAAAAGTATTTTTCATGGACAAAGGAAAGGTACTCCTCTCAGAAAACATACAAAGATTCATGGTTATTTGGATCATTGTGATCGCTAGACGAGGGCTTAAAGGGATACTTCACCGCTTTCTTATATTTAACTGTTATTCCCTTAACTAAGACGATCAACACCTCTCTCGTCTGAGTGCATGCTCATAATCTCTCTGAAGCGCAGTGACGATCTGATAGCATTTAGCTTAGCCCACTAAGCTCAGCTATTCGTGTAACTGTATTTAAATAGGGAACACGTGGAGGTGTTTGGTCGCTTCTAACTTGATCTCTGTTTGGTACCATAGTGAATGAACTGGGCTTAGTGGGCTAAGATAAATGCTATCAGATCGTCACCGCACGTCAGAGAGATTAAGAGCACACACTGAGACGAGAGAGGGATGGATCAACTCGCTTTAGTTAAGCGGCAACCTCCCGCGATCTCTCTTGAAGCCAATATGGAAGTAATGTAAACTGCAATTCCTCAACTGGCCACTAGAGCGGCTCCAGAAGGGAGCAGAATCTCATTGAGCCCCATGTTAAAATTCTCAACTTTACAGCAGAAAAAAGCATGTTTACAGCCTGGTACAAATTGTGCCTTTGGCCTATAAGGCTAGTTTTCACCTTCATGACAACTGTGAGGGGGTGAATTTTTTTATAACTCATGTATTAAACTTTGTTTAAGTTATATAAAGCCTTAAAGTTCTGCATAATTAAGGGCATGGTTACAAGTGAATAGCCATTTATCTGCCGTCTATAGTCATTGTGTCACATAAGCTCTGCCCACATCCCGCCTTTTTGCCCATTTTCTGTTATCCGGGAGTGGCACGCGTTGACTCGCTCACAAGATGGCGACGCCCAGCTCGCCCCTACTTTAAGCTTCAGAACGGCTTATCAGAATCCTATGGGTGATGTCACGGACACTACGTCCATATTTTTTTACAGTCTATGGTTTTAGTTAAAGAGCATATTGCAGGTTAGAGACTGCAGTGAGTCAGTGTATAGAAAACTAATATAGGACCTAGAATTTCTTTAAAATATACTTGTAAATACGCTAATAAGGCTTTTTGAGTCGTTTTTGTGAGAAAATTTTACTTCCGCATCTAAAAATGCGCAAACCGGAAGTGACATAACGAAAGGGAGTGCCGTGACTTTCAACCATAGGAAAACAATGAATCGCAATGGCAGTTCGGACGCTGAGGAAATTATAAATGTTTATCAATACTCATATGGCAGACCACAGCCATGCAATTATGACACACAATAAGGGACAGGCCAGGATTAGACAGAACAACGATCAGAAGAGAGGATTGGAGTTGTTGTGTGAGGAGAAACAGTGGAAAACAGAGCAGGTGAGAGTCGGCTCATAACATTATACACTAACACTGTGCTCAGATTACAATACTAGCAGATAATTATGTATCAGGCAATCGCCAAGCTGCTATTGGTCATCTAGGAGTATTGATAGCAATAACAGAAACTAATAATAAAGTTCAGACCATCTGGTGAAGTCACACTCGCCGTCCAGATTAGATGTTAAAGCCGGGCGCGGGGCGTAACGTTCTGACATATGAGCTCGCAGACGATGTTTTTCCCTCGCGTGGACATTGGGGATGCTCGTATGGTCGTGGCACGCAGCATGTGAGGAAAAACACGACGAGCCGAGCACTCGCACCTCCCTCTCTCACGATATTTTTTAAACATACAAAATCAAAAAAAATCGGGAGTCGGCATTTTCACCAGCATGGCTGGCCCCTATTGCCAAATCATGCACAACAATGTCACAGGCTAGATCTATGAGTATTATTATGCTATAGTTCAGTTGCTGCAACCATTACAGTGCCTTTTTACACACACACACACACACCATGACACACACATACATACGCACGTGCGCTCTCACTCCCTCTCTGGTTGTTTCTGTTGAAAAGGCTGCTGTTCTATGCTTTTCAACAAATAATTTGCACACAATGTTTTCTATCTAAAGCTAGCAGCAACATTGAGTCTCTGGTTTGAGTCTCCAGTCTCTGTTTAACGCTAACGCTCGTGTGTGTGTGTGTGTTCGCCCGGATCGCCTCAGTTACGGTGCTCAGTTCACACGGTTTCTCCGAGCTGATCGTCTGACGGATCCCCGACCGGCCGTCACACTCCGCCGCGGCCGAGCCACAGACAGTGTAACGTGTTATTGTGATCCTTTATTCACTCATTCTGTGTTATGGGTTTATTTTGTGCCGATTCACCGTCGATAGTGTGGGGATGTATGACGTTTTGAGTATGTATTTGAGTGAACAATGCATATACGCTTGAATAAAATATACATTATCAGCACATAATTCCTGACTTTTTTTTTAAAAGTGTGAGACTATGCATGTGTTTATGTAGTCTACATACTTTGTATTAATCAATGTTGAAATTGATTAATGTAAAAACAATAACCAAGAAGCATTGCGTGTAAGTATTTAATCATTTAATATTATCCTTTAACTACATGAGTATTGCAATGTTAAACTTCATCATGTCGCTGATAATCCGCGGTGTAAAGTAAACACACACACACACACACACCACGGCGTGTGTCAAAGCAGATGCAGAAGTGAAGTACCGTCTCTTCACCTGCACAAAACGCCACATGCAGCTTTTCTAACTTTTTTTTTTAGGAAACCTGTGGACTCAATGTCCTGACAGGCTGGACACTATCATTTTCCATGACAATGATAAATTTAAATAGAAAAACTACCGAAAATACACTGATTACTACAGAATACCAACCTATTCTGCACTGAGCCAATGCAGAGCTTGGCAGACGACTCCCTCTCGTGACGTAATATGACGCGATGTTGAAAAAAACTGCGGTTTTACAAACAGCCAACGAAACAGCCACTTTATCTGCTAAATTTGTGCTCTTATGTCTTTTAAAAACATTTTAAATCCTCCATTACCTTTTCATATGGCATTTTCATACAAGGTTATATGTTTATCTCAAAAAAAAATTTAACCTGCAATATGCTCTTTAAGGGAATAACATCCCTTTAATGGACTAATTTTTTATGTGAGCCTCAAGACATTCACTTGTTTTGCCTGTAGCTCTTAATTAGCCTGTGCACATTCTGACTCATTTTGCCAGCATATGTCACATATTGTTTATTAAAGGTGCACTATGCAGCTTTCGTCCACTGGAGGGCGCCTATTCAAAACAAATCGTAGTTTGATGACGCAAAGTGTGAGCGCAGCATCTTGGGAGATGTGGTCTTCTCATCACAGCCGGTGGAAAATAGGACTCGGGCAGAAATCACGTTCATGCATGCGGTTATTAACGTTACTGTAGTGAAGCAGAGCAGGAGCGAGTGTTGAGGAGCTGAGCACAGCTGCTGGAGCGATTGTTAAACAAATACCCGCCTCGCGAATACCGGGACTTTTATTATGACGGGATGGGACACAGTCGCCGGGTGCCTGCACAGATCCGCTCTTCCGGTTATGATTTTGAGGTAATGTAGCTCTGTTTATAATATTAGATACATATAAGTGTGTTTAAAACGATGTTATGACGTTACTCCGTGCGTTCACTTGTTCACACTGCTAAGAATAAAGCGCTCCTGCGAAATAAAACCCGAAACCGAGGGTAACACAGATATGACGCGATTGACAGGCGACTCCCTCAAATGCAATGCTGACACGTCCCGGTCCTTAGTTAAAATAGCAATTTTCTCACAATTTACAAATAGTTGGAAACTTCTGGGATATTGTAGGTACTCAACTGAACAAAATATATAACACCGGCCTAGTGGTTTTTGGATATTTTACTGCAAAAATACTACATAGTTCACATTTAATGTGGTGCTATTATGCACAGCAGAATGAACAACAATTGGGTTTACTGTATGTGTGTCACATGAACGCAGCTCATAACAGCTCCTCCTCATTGGAGGAGACTGCAGATTGTGAGCCATTCATTTGCTGCTCTGATTGCACTTACCATGCGCGCTTACACTGCATGCTCACTCTCGCACATATCCAAGGTAAATCACTGCCACTGTCATAGAGGCAGTCTTGGGTTCAGACACTGGTTGTCACGACAGCTTTCACATTACCAATCTTTCATGTGAACCGTGCCCGTTTCAAACTAAGCTCCCAGTGTGTATGCACCCTTAGTACAAGCTAGTTAAATCACAATGCACCTGAAAACATCACGATTTTTGGTGCACATGTTCACAGGTGAAACAGCAGAACGATCAGATTAGCCTCCTGAGAATGAGAGAATCTGTCAATCAACCTCCAGCTGCTGCCACACCAAAAGGAAAAATGCAGGTGTGTGTGTGTTTGTTTGTGTTTGTGTTTGTGTTTGTGTTTGTGTTTGTGTGTGTGTGTGTGTGTGTGTGTGTGTGTGTGTGTGTGTGTGTGTGTGTGTGTGTGTGTGTGTGTGTGTGTGTGTGTGTGTGTGTGTGTGTTTTGGGGTATTTGATTGTTAGACAAAGGCTTAATTTTTAAATGAACTCTGTTTTTTCAGACACCCCAAACCCCCTCTGGCTTTAGCTCAAGTCTGTCTCAGGTGCTGGAGTGTCAAGAGAGAGAGCTGGAGAGTCGGCGCTCTTCAATGATCACCATGGAAGTTCTGCTGCAGGAACTCAACGCAGAGCGCACAGCCAAGAACCAAGAGATCGACAGATTAAAGGTTATGCTAATGCACACACACATATACACACACACACACACACAAGCAGTTCCCACTTCAGTTACAGTGTGAATCTCACAGCGTATTATCAGGGTGTCCGCGGGGTTTTAAAAAGTATTAAAAAGTGATAAATTCAAATTGTCAAATTTAAGGCCATTAAAAGTGTTAAATGTGGTCTCTGAGGTATTATTTTTTCAGACTATCAGGTGTCCTATTCTGATTGAAATTCTATCTGCGTTCGCGTTAGTTCGTTTAAATATGGGCTTTAGCATATCTGGGCACATAATCAAAGATCTTTCGTCTCTGTGAGAGAATGAGGCGCGATCCATTGACTTTATTAAATTTCTGTATATTCCTAAATGACAGGAAGGGCAGGAGTAAACATGACATTTATTATGGGTTTATGTTAGCATTGTTTTAAGTTTACTTAAATTAAAAACTGTTATATTTTTGAAGCCTAATAATAAATGTAAAAAATAAAAAAATAGTAGCTGTATTAATATCAGTAATACTGGCTTTCATTCATAAAAAGATGCCATTTAAACAAGTATTTAAAATATACTGTCTTTATGTTGTTTCTACATTAATTTGATTAACTGAAATTATTAAAAAAATAGATTAAAAACGTACAAAAAACATTTCTTTTTTTATTGCGATTAATCACAGACAATATGTGTGATTAATCTAGTTAAAGTTTTTAATCGATTGACAGCTCTAGTTTTTAGTATTTTGTTAAATTCAACAATTTATCACAGTTATAGAAATGTAATATTTGGCTCAGGTTTTGTTGTTGGAAAAAAAACACTAAATAATTTAATTGCTGAATTACCAATTACCAATTGTGTCTGAATGATAACTTATTACAGATTTCCTCCTAGTGTGGATTCTATATTCTTTTTTGTATGTTATATATGTCATAATCTGTGTAAATAATAGAAAGGCCGCTGATTAACACTTGCAATTCAGTGTCGTGATGGTTTTAAAATATTCTGAAGGTAGTAAAAAAGGTATTAAAAAGTATAAAATTTAACTTAAGGATTGCTGTATATACCCTGATTAATTAACCATAATTAATGTATTCATTTTTAATTATTCACTTATGTTCAAGAAACGAATTATCTAATTGAGTTCTCTTCTATCATACTGTTTAGTGTTCACCCTTTGAATGAATTAATTTGTATTTTGCCAAATTAACTTCCATAGTAGTGTCAGCTCTTTTTAATTGAAGTTTTCAGGAGGTTCATTCTACATACAAATGTTTGCCTGTGCATCTGCAGGCCCAGCTGAATGAAAAAGAGATTGTGCGAATGGAGATTCAAACGCTGTTGGACAAGTTTTACACCCTCCAAAATCAGCAACAGCAGGGCAGCGGTGCGCAAGAGTAAGAATGATTAGCTCATACACTTGTTCACATGTGTGTGTTTTGTCTATGACATAATCCCTTTGCTTTGTCTTCATAGAGATGTGAAGGAGACCATGCACATTTCTGTGCTGAGAGAACTTCAAGAAGAAAGGAAAGTAAAAGTATGTCCAAACCTCTATGAACCCTCTGCAGTTTAGAACTGTGTGTAGAACTTTTATGCCACTAATTCAGCATCTTCACGCTCGTGTCCGGCAGCTTGTGGATTTATGATCTCGGGCAGGGATTATAGATAAATCTATTTTGGGACAATTGAGACCCTTAAAAGAATCGGATTGCGCTAGCCAACAGCAATAAACATGCCGAAGAAAATAGCAAGATATTTTGGAAGAACACAGTCGTTTAGCTTTTATTTCATTTGTTGTTTAATGTCTATACAACATTTGTGTAATCAAATTACATTTATTCATGACTAACTTGGTAAAAAGGTCAACTAGAAATTATATATGCCCTTTTGAACCCACCATTTATACGAGGCACTTGATTGATTGAAAGTTGAATCTCTTTTTTTCCTCAGAGTTCCCTGATGATGCAGTTGACTGATACTCAGACAGCGTAAGTGAGCGCTATATATATATATATATATATTTACAGATCTGAAGCTAAATGAAAAAAGGAACAAAATATTTGTTGTTAAACAATATCCGATACTCCGAAAAGGAGTATCAGGGTGTCATGGGCTGCTTGTTTCCTGGAAAAAATGGCATTGGCTAGGTATCCTCATAATTAACAGATTTTTTTTTCTTATTCGTATTTGTAACAACAACAAAAAAACTTGTCAAGGAGCCTGTGGGATTATCCCTAGTGATTCAAAGTTTACTTCAGGATGTCAGTGGCTCAGTTTGATGCTTTGTTTTAGCGATACTGGAGCCACATGTGAAAAATATCCAGGATTTGGACGTTAGCTTATACAGTGACATCAATATACAGTGAATTGTCAAAATGCTTGCTGCAGTATGCAAAAAAAAAAAACTTTTTATGATGGACAAAAATGTCAGAGGTTGTCTTTAAACTTAATTGACAAAATGTGCGGTCGTATTTATTTTTACTCTATTTTGAACCAGTAAGAATTGACAGATTAGTATCAGGGCTGCTAATTAATTAAAATATTTAACCGAGATTAATCGCACTTTAATCGCACAATAGTATCACTTCTAAATGTACCTTAAATTAATGTTTCACATTTTTAATACTCTCATCAACATGGGTATGAACAACTATGCATGCTTTATGCAAATGTACGTTTATTATTAGTGAAACCATACACGGAGCATGAAGGAGGTCCATATTACTCCATTAGGAATATAGTGTGGCCCCTTTAAGAACTGCGCATTTCCTATAGAACTGCCGGTATTTTGTGTGTGTGAGAGCGCCGAACTGTGCAGCATTTCTCGTAAACCGTGCGAGAAACACGGAAGCGCTCTTGTTCAGAAACCTTCGTATTCGTTTTAGCCGATTGTAATGTATTTAGTTCATATACTGTAAGCGTTGATGGTGTTAATGATTTACCTGAGTGAGAGTGAGTTTCAGTGCATCGTGCTCGGACTGCAGAGAATGTGCTCAGTGAAAAAACACTTTTCTTTCGACCTGGAGTCTAATAAAAGTAAAGCAGAAAATATGGGATCTTATGTAGGCTATAACTGCACTTGTAGTAATGATATTGTTAACCCTTTTCTTTCCCTATTAATGTTTGAAAGTGCTTGAATTTTGATGTTGTGTTTTCAAGGTTTGAAAAGTGCTTGAATTTTTGATAAAGTGCTTAAAATTTACTTAAATAAAAATTTACTAAAATACTTGAAATTGTTACTATTTTTTTTACAACAAATACCTATCTGACTAAATAGTTTGTTTATTAAATGCAGAAATAAAATGTTGGAGAGCCTAAAATGAAACTTGCTGTGCTCGCGATCTGCCCGTCTATTTCCATGTGTGACTCCGCCCCCATGTTGTCGTTTCAATAAACGTTGGCTGAAAGATGCTAAATACGGATTTTGGATCAAACGGGCACAACCCCAACGAAGTGCCTCTTGTAAAGTCTGCAAAAACACTTGCAGCTTTTCACTATGGGCGAGTCTGCTCTTTCGAGTCACATGAAAGGTAGGCTAAGTCATAGACTTTCAAGTAAGCTAACTAAAGTAGTGTACTGTAGCCTACACATTAGCGCCTATTTGTTTAACTTGCGCTATTAACTGCTAGCTAGGAATTCGCATAAGTGACAGAGTACTTAAATGTATAATGTGATAATGTAAGATTAGCATATGGCATGTTCATTTGTGGAATAGGCCACAAATCCGCAAATTAAACCCTACAAACGTTAGCTCAGTGCATAAAAATAGTGTCAGATGGTCATACAAGTAACTTAGTGCTGTCCAAAATATTGATATTGCTGATATGCATCGATAATGAAATATCCGAAACGATACCTCTCCTCTTTACACCTGTTGCTCTCCTCCGCCTCCGGCCGACAGGTTAACCCTCTTAACACTAACGTGCCGTCGCGTTCGGCTGGATTTTTTTTTATGACAGTGTTAGTGTGTGATCGGTATAAATTTTGCACAGAATTGCACATAATTCTACAAATTCCTGCAGATTTCGTGCTCATATCTGAATTGCGCACATACCGTTATAAAGCCGACCTCTGACATACAAGTAAATAAAATAAAAAATAGCTCCTTTTCCCAGCTTATTAATGGTCAAATACACACAAAAATGTTACACTGTTCATCTGGGCGTGTATTAACGTAAATACAGTCGTAACAGTTCAGAAGAATGAGTAACAGGTCAGTGTTTTGATTCCACGCTTGCGTCAGGTCTTAAAGGGGCAGCAGTTATTTAAACTACAAAAAGACAAAAGATCTCTTGCTGCTCTTTACTGATTAACTTGTGTAACTTTAACAGATTAATATGTATTTAATTTTTACAATGAAAATCCAATGTTATTTTAAATTTGATAATTTATTTTTTTAATTCAGTTTCTCACCTGAATACAGTTAGACCTAGGCCTACCTGGTTTATTTGTGCTATTGTTTTTGCTTATTTGTTCTTATTTTATTACTGTTTTCTCTTCTTTTTACCATTTGAAGTCAATCTTTCTTGTGCTGTATGTATGCTACTGCAACACAATTACCCTGTTGTAGAACATGCACTGTAAGCATATTTGTGAGATCATTGTAATGGTAATTGATCAATGACTATGAAAAAAAAGCTTAAGCTTTATCATATAAAGTGATCTCTTCAGAAGAAATTTGATTACCTAGACTTGTAATAGACATTGACACAAAAAAAAAAATGAATTTAAAATAGAAAAGGTCAATGAGCTGAATCTGATTGACTGTCTCCCTCAAAGACGAATGTTTGCATTTTTAAAAGTTTCAATAAATGAATTGAAAGTTAAGTGAACCCGTCGAGTGATTTTGTTTAGGGTTATTGTTTTTACAATTACCCCAAAGGCAGGTTAGATAGTAAGCACAGTCTTCTTAGACAGTGATACATTTAAAAGAAATAAAACGTATGATTTGGTTTAATATCTGATCCTTCTGCTTTACGAAACACAATTTTGGCTGTTTATAGCATCATTATCTTTTTAATGTGATGATAACACTAAATAATTTTGACAATGTATTGGTATGTAATTTACAGCGGTGTAAGATGCTGAAAAATCTTTAAAATGGACCTTGAAAGTGCTTGAATTTGACCTTTGAAAAGGTGTACGAACCCTGTGAACCATTTTTAATCCCTTACATCAAATTAATGAATTGATTGCCATGAAACTCCTAACAGCACAAAAGTTTATGTGTGTTACAGACTCCAACGTAATGAAGTTACCCTTGCCCAGTCTCAGACGTGTGTGCAGGAACTGACCACTGAACTAAGGAATCGTTGCCTGGAGCTGCGAGACCTGCGTGAGAGAGACTTTCAACAAGAAAAGCTGCAGCAGGTCAGAGAGAAGGCAATGATTTGCAGCATAATCTGTACTGCCTAATGGCCTAGGGCCAGTGTAAAAAACACTCAGGACAGTTGAGGGAATTGTCAAGGGATAGATTTAAAAAAAATAAAAAATAAACGTGCAAATGGAAACACTTTCCTGATGGCCTGATTTTGAAGCAATGTTTTCTATTTACGCACACACCCAAAACATATGTACAAAGTCACTTCTCAGTAGTTTTTGTTATTAGTTATTGTATTCCTTGTTTCTGACCTATTTAACTTTGAATTGTAATTTATCAAAAATCATTAAAGGGTTAGTTCACCTTAAAATAATTTTCATTAATTCCTCACCCTCATGTCGTTCCAAACCCATAAGACCTTCTTTCATCTTTAGAACACAAATTAAGATATTTCTGATCAAATCCGAGAGCTCTGAACCCTCCATAGACAGCAATTTACTGAACATTTTCAAGGCCCAGAAAGGTAATAAAGACATTGTTAAAATCATCCATGTGACTCTAGTGGTTCAACGTTAAAGGGGGGGTGAAACACTCAGTTTCAGTCAATCTCATGTCAATCTTGAGTACCTATAGAGTAGTATTGCATCCTTCATATCTCCAAAAAGTCTTTAGTTTTATTATATTTATAAAAGAAATATAGGCTGTACCGAGTCTTTACAGAAAAAAAACGAGCGGCTGGAGGCGTATCGTGTGGGCGGAGCTAAAGAATGACGAATGTGCACAAAGCGGTGACGTCCTCAAGCGTGGAGAAACCCATGGCTATCTCAGCTAATACAGATAATGATCCACAATCAAATCTGAGGGAGAAATAAATTGAGCAGGAGAAACAGCAGCAGCAGGACGTCCGTCTCTGTGGTATGGACTGTATTTAGAGGCCTGTCAACATTTGTGTCTTTACTCGCAGTTTATGAGGACATGATTCGGTTTATGGACTATTGTATGCGACTAAACCTTAGCAGTAGCAAGCAAAACGAAGCACGCGATCGTGTCGTTTACTGATGTTTACTCACGTGACGATAGCCAACAGCACAGACATTTGAAGCAGTTTTACTCACTGGCTGCTTCCAAAACAGGACCGAACCTTTATCGCTGGGACCGCTCCGTCAAAAACACACTTTTTTGGTATGATTTGGTGAAGTCCTGTGACAGCAGTGGCGTGGAAATCCACTTTGAGACGCGACTGAAGCGATGTTGTGAAGCTTCCCGTCATTTCTGCGTTCAAATCGGTTCAAATGCAGCGCTGCCTTCCCAGAATGCTGTGCTGAAGCGTTGAAGTCGCTCGACGTCACCCATAGGAATAAAGTGGAGCGCGGCGCGGACTATAACGACAGAAGTGTTCACGGACGAATGGATCTGCACCTGAGAGAGTGTTTCCTCTCTCGCTCTAGTCACGTGCGCACCCTACCGGGAGAAGAGCCATACGGCCCATACAAGGACCTTCCGCTCTATTAACGTCAAGTTGAGCCATACTCGAAAAAACTCTCCGAAATTTGTGAGAAACCGGAAGTAGTATTTTTGACACAGAAATACTCCATCAAACGTCCAACATTAGTTTTTGAAACTTTGTCTATGCTTAGGATGGGAATCCAAGTCTTTAACAGTGTAAAAAGCTCAGTATGCATGAAACAACATTTCACCCCCCCTTTAATGCTATGAAGCATCGAGAATACTTAATGTGCTTAAAAAAAACAAGCCAAAAATCAGCTATATATTTAACCATTTCTTCTCGTCTGTGTCAATCTCTTAAGCAGTTTACATTGTAAATACAGTGCAGCGCTTCCGAGTTTTACTCCAGAACTCCGGCCAATGGTGAGCCAGCATTCTGATGTAGAACTCGGTCATTACTACTAAAAATTCTCATTCGCTATTCCTTCATCGTGTTTTTCTCAGCCCATGTGGTTAAGAACTGTGTGACTGACTGTCTTCACTGGACCACTAAATGTTATAATATATCAATATGTAGCGCAAGAGTCAGGCAAACTATTTTTTTTTTTTTTTAGATTTATGAAACTCTAAATAAAATAGCTTTGTTGTGAAGAGACCAGAAGAAATAATTAAAAATCTTAATGCGTAGCTCTTAAATGTCATTCGTAGACCAAAATGTGTTATTTGGTTCTCACTTTATTGATATCAACAATATCAATAGATGTCATTTGAATAGTGCTTGAATATTCACAAATGAGATTTCATAGTATGGAAAATGGTGGCCAGGACACTAAGCAAAATACTTTTTTTCCCATGGAACACAAAAGAAGAAAAGTCAAATATATAAACACGAGGATTAGCAAATGATGACGGAATTTTCCTTTTTGGGGAACGTTTCCTTTAAGTTAATTTAAATGTCTGTAAGTGTAACCACCTCAATTGTAACACCAGTGGTGTCTTTCAGGAAATTGAGGTTCTGAGAAAGCAGGTGGACCATCTGACGGAGGAAAATGGGAAACTGTTGGGTCATCAGAACCCTAAGCAGAAGATTGAGTACCTGGTCAAATTGAAAAAGGAGATCACCAAACTGCAGGAGGTCAGTATGAACAGAATGGTTTTTATGCATTAAACCAGACTGTACACTTTAAAACTGAATAGTTTGGCAAAACTCAAAAAAAATTGAGGCAATGTATAGAGACTCAACTGAGGCAATAAGTTGTTGTAGAACTTGTGGGTTTTTATTTTGCAATCATGTGGAAACTTGACTATCTTTAGCTAGCTAATTCAATAAAGGCCACCTTGCTAATTGTTTACACAATGTTTTGGTTTCTGTTCTCAATCTAAGCTCATGCTCCACTCGTCGCCATGATGGCAACCCTACAACAAAAACAACATAACAGAAACTCTTTTAATCTAGCATAACAAAACATTAAACCCTACTAAATCTCCATCTTAACATTAATCTTGCACTCAAAAAACATCATATAACACTTAATTTTGGCATTTACAGTCCTTTTTGAGTGTTGTGGCAAAGCATGCAGGGAAATACATATCCCAGCCCAGTTTTGGTTAAATTTAAGTTAATCTAAATTAAAAGAAGAAGGTTCAGTAAAATGAAAACAATGAAACAATTCAGATGAAGAAAAGACAGTTCTATATACTCATAAAAGTGAATTACTTTGAAACTAATTTGTTTAATTTGAGTTGGCTCCACTCAAACTAATGAATTATTTTGAACGTTAGGTTTTAAAGAGTATAAAACAGAGAAGATTAACTTGTTTAAATGGGGGAAATCATCGCAGTCAAAGTGACAGCTATAATCCAGTCTTTATGAAAAAGGCCATTTGCTTTTTTTAACTTTGAAGCTCCACTGTGTGATATTTTCCCCCATCTAGCGGTGTAAAGGTATATGACCAGCCAGTGAATAATAGTTTCTGTTCCTCTCAATTCTGATTTCATTTTAACTCCTACGGTGGCCGATTTAATCCAAGATTAACATGGCAATCCCCCTCTTCACATTCAACACGGTGCCATCGAGTGTTAAAACGCGAAAGGCAAAGCTTGAATTTATGGGTATGTCCCTCTTTGGCTACTGTACTTTCAAGATGGAGGAGCAACATGGCGACCGGCATTCGAACCCCGTATGTATTTTCAATGGCATATTATAAACTTACGAGAATAATTTATTACTTGAAATAAGTAAATATACATTACTGAGCACATATATTTTTGAAAGAACTAAGTGTTTTTAGCTAAGAATAAACTTAAAAAGTTACAGTGTTGCTCTAACCGTGCGTTCACACCGCCGCCGGCGAGAGCGTCAAAATTCGCTCTTGCCTCCCTGCCAACGACGCTGTAGAAAGCATCGTGGACGCGCTGCCACTCTGAAGTAGATCCAATGATTTTTCTTTTTTTAAACTGTATTTAAAGAGGCCGCAAATCAAACAAGCATGTTGATGGATATACTTACCACAAGTAAGGTATGAATTAACCTCATGAAATCGTTTAAATGTGAAAGAGAGAATGAATTGCATACCCGCTGAACAACGAGCGTTCTAGCGCCTATAAAATAGTGTTGAGCGACTTCTTAACAAATTACACATCACTGTGAATGATCTCGTCATAAATGATCGGGAAACCCGCACAGCAATGATCAACTCTTATATTTTGCTTGGGAACTAATGTGGTCAGAACCAAAGTTTACAGGCCTGCGTTCTCTGGATTTCTCTCAAGCGGAGCACTTCTACATTCTGACTGGTTGCCGCCTGTTGCCGCCGAACCGCGTCATAGCTCATTACCATAAAGTTGAGCTGATTTCAACTCTCCTCGACGCCCAAATCGTCCAAGACGCGCCGCGCCGCTCTCGCCGGAGCTCGCCGCCCGGCTCCCATTGAAAATGAATGACTTCGGCCACCTTGCCGCTCTCGCCGCCGGCAGTGTGAACGCACAGTAAGGGAAAAGCAGTGCTCAATATGGCCACCAAATTTTTGTGCGAGGTCTTGCGTTCCCCTGCCATCCTCATCCTCATGTTCAGCGAATGGCTGAGAGGAGCAGCAGCGCATGGCGTTGAGCACACACCATCTCACAGACATGAATGAGCGAGCTACACATGAGCACAGTGTTGCCACAGACCATCTGCATCTCCTTTGTTTTATACAGTATTTAAAAAAAAAAATTGTTTTCATTCTTCTCGTGTGCTTATCACCTCGGCTATATAACTCATAATTTACTAGTTGATTCCTGTTTCCAAATTCTCAGAATTTAGATCATCTGTATATTGTACAAATTCAAACAATAAAAAACTTTAAACTTTATTAAACTTACACATACAAAATGTAGTCATTCACTAGATATTAGAGATATTAAAGATACTGCCTGATTGGTGGTAGCTTTTGACCTCCAAAGTAAAATAAAATACTATAGAAGACAATGGCTACCATCAACTGTCTGGTATCCAACATTCTTTAAAAAAAAAAAAAAAATTGTGTTCATCAGAAGAAAGAAACGTATACAGTTTTGGTAACAACATGAAGCTAAGTAAATGATGACAGAATCCCTTTAACCCATGCGCGAATGTTTGGAGAAAATTTAAAGTGTGAGAACATTTTGACAAAAAGATGTTGTGTGACTATTTAGAACATGTTGGCCTAAGTAGTAGCCTAACGTTAGCCACTTCACATGACCGCTCGCTCTAATGTTAACCTAGATAAATGTGCTATTATTAGCAGCATATCCAAGTGTTTGTGCTGAGTGTGAAAGATAAATTAGCTTTAACTTCCACTTCCACACCATTTAAGGCCGTCTCCATTTATTTAGTCTTTTGTATGTGTTCTTACCTCAGAAGAAGAGTTTTTATTCAATGTTAAAGGAGCATGGCGACTTTTTTGGGGACTTTTCATTTGTCATTTTTTCTTATGTGCCACATAAAATAAATTATAAAAAATAAACAATTGTTTCACACTTCCACCAATTGTTTGACCCCGCCTTTAAGGTTGAACCACTAGAGTCACATGGATGATTTTAACAATGTCTTTATTACCTTTCTGGGCCTTGAAAATGTTCAGTAAATTGCTGTCTATGGAGGGTTCAGAGCTCTCGGATTTGATGAAAGAAGGTCTTATGGGTTTGGAACGACATGAGGGTGAGGAATTAATGAAAATTATTTTAAGGTGAACTAACCCTTTAAGGATTTTTGATAAATTACAATTCCACCACTTAGTAATTCAGTGCATACAATTGATAACCAAAACTACATAAAATACATAATATTAAAAATATAATTAAATAAGCTAACTAGAATAGAATAAATAAATAGTTCTAATGTTAAGAAAAATATTAATAGAATCTCATCTCTTTAGTATTCCACTGATCATCTCTTAAATGCAGTTCACATTTTCTGATCAAGTAGTGTGATAGTTGTGGGGGAAAAAACAGTTTAACAACCGAGTAGTCCTTGACCTAATACTTCTGTATCTTTTACTGGACTGCAGACGTGTGAACATGCCATGAGAGAAATGAGTGGGGTCCTTTTAGGATGTTATTCGCTCTGTGTAGATTTCCTGCAAACGTGGCAGAGAGGCACCAATGATTTTTATAGCAGTTCTCAATCTCCTATTTAGTTTGTGAATCTCCTCTGCTGTAAAATTACTGAACCAGGAAGAGATGCAATGTGACCCGTCACGGAAACCAGGGACACAAGTCGGCAGCACAACTTTTAAACAAAATGAGAAATTATTTTTTATTTATTTTTTTCAAATTGTGATTTTCGTTTTTTTTTGCAGAATCTGTTAGTTGAGATCACGAAGAAGCCTCTCCGTTTTTGAGAAAGCAGTATTAGTATATTTCAAAGCGTACAATTTGAGGTTGAAATTGGCTTGTTTTTCGGAGATTCTAGCACGCAGTAGGGCAGTGTCATTGTCTATGTGTTTACATACTAGATAAGCCGGCTTTTGTTTCTTTTGTTATTGTCCCCACTCTCTGAGGGAAGCGTGGCTACTTATTATGCAGCGCTCTGGCTGATATCAAAATTCAATGAAGATGGACGCCGCAAAGATGATCGCAGACGAGCTGAACAGTGGCCGTTACACCGAAAATGTTTCGAAGTACTTCTTCGACAAGCCGGATGCTTATGAACAAGCGCTCACAGATTCTGAAGACGATCAGAGCGACGATGAAAGCGGCATAATAAGACCGTATAATTTCCCTAATCTACAACTGAGCGAAGATGAAGAAGAGGAAGAATGTATTGGACTGGCGTCAAACGAGTTGGACCGTAAGATATCAGAGGCTATATCGATAGTAACATTTGATGGGGATAAAGACAGCGAAATGGGGAAAATCCGTAACAATGACTGTAAATGCTACACGAGGAGAAAAGAGAACTCTGCATGGGAGACAGTCCTGTAGCCATAAACTTTCCCCAGACATTATGTACAACATACGGCTGGATTCTTTAGCTGCGGAAAAAGAGTGGCAGGACATGCAAATTATTGGACATTTAGAGGCAAACAGATGCACAGTGCAAATTTCAGAGATGGTTACATCCACAAAGAAGACCCCAACAAAGAGAAAGTGTGCCCGAATGCATACTCAGACTAAAACAGATAGTTTGTGAATCCTTTGCACTAAAAGCATAATGGTCTCATTTGAAAGCAGGCAGTTTACTGTAAAGTCAAAATTATAATATTTTTAATAATAAAAATAAGCTTCAAAGTTGTATAAAGTTATTAGAAATTTATTTGTATGAAATATCTTTATGAAAATAAAATTGAAGTCGGCCTTGGAGGAATCTAGAAATGCACTTCAGCTAAAGCCACAAGTCTGACCATGGTATATTTCAAATCTGAAGATGAGAACACATGTTAGAAGCATCGATTTGCGTTAAAACTTAAGGACATGCCCCTTACCCCTACACTATAGACACCGTGATGGACTTTACCCATTTCTCTGTCTTTATCCCCTTCAAACATACACACAGTACATCCACTAAGAAGACCCCGGCAAACAGAAAGTGCCTGAACGACTTATTTCATTGGAGGCAACGAGATTTGCAAGAATACTTTTCTGTTTCTTTTGGGGTGTGTTTTCATAAATACCAAAGTTTGTCGTTTTGTGTTCATTCTAAGAACACACACACACACACACACACACGCACGCGTTATCTCATGTTTAGACCTTCCCATACCTACCTATTGTTCTTAACGGTCGTTTTAATTGTAATCGTTAGCATCGTATCACTTGCCAAAAAAAACATTACTATAATGGGCTTTTAGATGGTAATGTTAACATTTGCTACCCTTTATTATTAAAAGTATGCGGTCCGATTTTTCCCGTTGCGTCTGTCATTACTAGCAGCCATTCAGCTTTACTGAGTGGCTTATCTACATATGGCTTATCTAAATGAGATGTAAATGAGGCCTACTGTCACTCCCAGCAGGTGAGAACTGCAAAACTTTAGAGGCTGTTTTCTCTCGTTTAAACTTTTCTAAAGGCCTACATTCAGATGGCCACAACTTCTCCAAATATTATCAGATTTTCATGTTTCACATTGTTGGAAAGCTTGGAGACTACACTTTCAGAATCTATGAATAACTCAAAATGCCCCAGAACCAACTTGTGTCCCTACTTTCCGTTACTGGTCACATATGTGAGTATACTCTCAATAGTGCCTCTATAAAACATAGTCATTGCTGGGATAGAGAGATCCACCTTCCTCAGACCACGGAGACAATGAAGGCGCTGTTGAGCCCCCCTTGAAAACTGCTGTGGTGTTGACATTAGATGTCAGCTCATCTGTCAATTGGACCCCCAAGATCTTAGCACTGTGTACCCTCTCCACCTCAACAGCTGATGGTCAGTGGTGATGGTGCCGATGAACGGTCCTTCTGAAATCAACAACCATCTTATTGGTGTTTAGGGCAAGGTTGTGTTTTTTACACCATGCTGTCAGCTTCTCCACCTCTTCTCTGTAACCCGACTCATTGTTAGTGAAGAGGCCGACAACTGTAGTGTCTGTCGTCAGCAAACTTTATGATGTGGTTGGTGTTAAAACTAGCAGAACAGTCATATGTCAGCAATGTAAACAGTAAAGGACTCAATACACATCCTTGTGGTGCTCCTGTTCTCACAGTGATCGTCTTAGGCATTATGCAACCCACTCTGACTGTCTGCTGTCTCTGTTAAAAAGTCCAAAATCCATCTGCATATCCATACCCAGCAATAACAGCTTTTCAACAAGTTGTTGTGGTAGGATTGTATTAAATGCTGAAAATGCTGAACGGAAATCAAGTAACAGGATCCTGGCATAGGTGTTTCTATTTTCCAGATTTGTCGGAGTGAGGTGAAGACCTGTATTCCCCAGAATTAGATAAGTTTATACATAGCATTTTTATTTCTGTGCGTTCCATAACTGACGCACACACCGCGAGCCTAGCTAGCACAAAGACTGGAGGAAAACGGCTCCATCTAGCCTACTGCTCATTAAGTGACGACAAAAGCCAACATTTAATATTTACATGTTGTGATGTGTATAGTTACATTGTGTACTAAGGCCGACTGAAAATTATACGTTGTGCATTTATCTTTCCCTCGATCCTAACTAGTCTCCCAGTTCCTGTAGCTGATAAACATCCCCACAGCATGATGCTGCCACCACCATGCTTCACTGTAGAAATGGTATTGTCCAGGTGATGAGTGGTGCTAGCCTGACAAGCCAGACCCACATCAAGATGTTTGGTCTGGAAACTCACCATTGACGGCTCAATCTGAGGGGCGGGATAAACGGTTGTCTTTCAAACTCCCTCTGCATGCGATAGGATAGCGCTACACCAACCAGAGCAACGAAGGTGAAGCAGAGCTTGTTGATAGATTAAACATTCGCCGTATCCGGTCGGCTAAACTCCGAACTGAACTGTTTACTAGAAGCACGCAAACGCAACTCGGCCGTCGTCATTATGGCCCCACCCGCCGACTCTATACACGATGTGATTGGCCCGGCAAGATTGTGAGGAATACAGCTCAGAAGGGTATTGAGAGTTCCTAGACGACACTTGCGGGCAGATTAAATTTGCTGCTGCTAGGGTGCGTGTAGATTTCTAGGCTAGAGTGGTGTTCCTCCATACATGACACTTGCCATTAAGGCCAGAAAGTTCAATCTTTGTTTCATCAGACCAGAGAATGTTGTCTTTTAGGTGCCTTTTTAAACTCCAGGGAGGCTGTCATGTGCCTTTTACCGAGGAGAGGCTTCCGTCTGTCCACTCTAGCATACAGGCCTGATTGGTGGAGTTGGTTGTTCTTCTGGAAGGTTCTCCTTTCTCCACAGAGAAGTGCTGGAGCTCTGTCAGAGTAACCATCAGGTTCTTGGTCACCTCCCTAACTAAGGCCCTTCTCCCCCTGATCGCTCAGTTTTGCCAAGCGGCCAGCTCTAGGAAGAGTCCCGGTGGTTCCAAACTTCTTCCATTTACAGATGATGGAGGCCACTGTGCTCTTTGGGACCTTTAATGCTGCAGAAAATGTTTCTGTACCCTTCCCCAGATCTGTGCCTCGATACGATCCTGTCTCAGAGGTCTACAGACAGTATCTTGGACTTCATGGTTTGGTTTGTGCTCAGACATGTACTGATAAAGGGATACTTCACCGCTTTTTCATATTAAACTATGTTATTCTCTTAACTAAGATGATTTGATACATCCTCCATCACACCTCCCCCTCCCTCTCTCATTTCTGTCAATTGGGGGTGGGGGAGGATTTTTCAGGCGGGACTTTTTACTGCGCCGAGTCGAAGTACTCTCAGAAGTGCTATTCCGCCACACATTATAGTTCTCCTTTTTAATCTGCTTAGAAAAGTGCCACGTTTTATTTTGTGTCACCACACTTGATGGTTCAGCTATTGGTGTAACTGTATTTAAATAGGGAAACGTGGAGGTGTTTGGTACTTCTAACTTGATCTCTGTTTGGTACCATAGTGAATGAACTGGGCTTAGTGGGCTAAGCTAAATGCTATCAGATCGTCACCGCACGTCAGAGAGATTAAGAGCACACACTGAGACGAGAGAGGGATGTGTCAACTCGTCTTAGTTAAGGGAATAACAGTTTAATATGAAAAAGCAGCAAAGTATCCCTTCAACTGTGGGACCTTATATAGACAGGCGTGTGCCTTTCCAAATCATGTCCAATCCACTGAATTTACCACAGGTGGACTCCAATCAATTTGTAGAAACATCTCCAGAATGATCAGTGGAAACAGGATGTACCCGAGCTCAATTTCGTGTGTCATGGCATAGCGTTTGAATACTTTTTACCTATTTTTACCTTTTGTGTTTTTAATAAATTTGCAAAGATTTCAAACATACTTTTTTTCACATTGTCATATGGGGCATTGTTTGTAGTATTAAGAAGGAAAAAAATTTAATCAATTTTGGAATAAGGCTGTAACACCAAAATGTGTAAAACTGAAGCGCTGTGAATAATTTCTGGATGCCCTAAGCAGTTATTTGTGTTGTTGTTTTTTTAGCATTCTGATCTCTTGAGCACTAAACTTATTTTAAATGCTCATTATTTTTTAATTATTATAGTTTACTATTTATCCCCTGACATCTTGACTAATGGCTTAAATAAGCAACTAACAGGTGACAGGCAAATCTTTAGTCTGGGGCAGCCCTATAATAAATAATTGATAGTTTTGCTAAAACACTTCAGAAAGCAAGAATGAAGCAAATATGGTTATTTTTAAGTCATGCATATAATACAATTTGAAATGTCCTGGGAAAAAAATCATCTCTGGAAAAAATCATCTCTAAAAAAGCATGGGAACCCTGCTTACTACATTCCTTCATTTTCCCACCTTTAAAATCCCTGGATAATGCCATTCTCACTCTAGCTTATACTTTCTATCCTATAAAGTATTCCTCTCTGAATTTATATATATATATATATATATATATATATATATATATATATATATATATATATATATATTTATTTATTTTTTTTTTTTATTTTTTTATTTTTATCTGATATGCATAAAGCATCTCTCTTATCTCTCAATGCTTTCATACTCTCAATGTAAAATGAAAAAAATAATGATTTGCTTTTGCTGGGTTTTATTACATCTGTCTCTGTTTTCAGGAAAACAGCAAACTCAGGCAGTGTCTTCATATGGAGGAAAGTCCTGCAGCGGTCCTATAACATGCTCACCCTTGACATGCAGGAAGTAAAAACTTAATTAAATTAGAATTTTAGAAGTCATAATATGGTTTGTCTGATGTCTGTTGATTGTATGTCATAAATGTTTTCAATTTTGATTAGATTAGATTTTTGCTTCCAATGTAATCTCTTTTTTTATTCTGTGCCTGTTCTAAACGGTAGATGTTTGTACACAATTAATGATTTGTAATTATTTTTGTATAAGAAATGTATTAAAGTGACCTGTCAAAAAAAAAGAAAGAAAGAAAGTAATTGCTTGTTCATATTTTAGGGATAAGTTTGTACCCAGAAGTGATCTAAATCTAACAAAATGACCTCATTTGCAACAAATGTATTTTTTTTTTTTTTTTTTTTAGAACATTTTTTAAAGGGATAGTTCACTTTGAAATTAAATTTTGATATGTTTTAGCTTTCCTCATGGGCATCCGAGATGTAGGAGTATTTGTTTCCCCAGTAGTTTAAATTTTGATCATTTTAGGTCAAACCGTTCTTGTCTGTGCCTCACATAATGCAGGTCTATGGTCACCACCTCAGAGAGCATACACAGAGAAGTCCAAATGAAACAATCCCCCATCGTAAGTACACACTGATGGCCTAAGACACGAAACGAGCGGTTTGTGTGAGAAAACCAACAGTATTTATATCGTTTTTACCTCTTGTACACCACTACGTCCGACTGATCGCGAAAAAAAAAAAAAAAAAAAAGCGCCGGAAGTGGATTCTCTGTGTATGCTCTTTGAGGTGGTGATCATAGACCTGCATTATGTGAGGCACAGACAAGAACGGTTTGACCTAAAATGATCAAAATTGAAACTACTGGGGAAACATACTCCTACATCTCGGATGCCCATGAGGTAAGCTAAAACATATCAACATTTTATTTCAAAGTGAACTATCCCTTTAAGGTGTGGGGTATGGTTTGAATATTAAATTTACACTTAGCTGCATATAAAAACAACAGCTGTCTGAATATGGACATTCCATAAACTTTTAAGTAAACCATGAAAGCCTTTCCACACCCACTGCAAAGAACCTCTTCCCTTCTGTTTTGATATGTTTGTAATATTGTGTTTCAAATAGGTTCATGAAATAGCATTCTCTATCACTAAGTGTAGTCAGCTTAGTGGTAGAAAGGGTTTTTGCTAGTCTTAAAAAGTCCTAATTTGACTGCCCACAATTTAAGGCCTTAAAATATCTTTAAAAAGTCTTAAAGGGGTAATGAATTGAGAAATCAACTTTCCCTTGAGCTTTTGATATACAGGTCCTTCTCAAAATTTAGCATATTGTGATAAAGTTCATTATTTTCCATAATGTAATGATAAAAATTTAACTTTCATATATTTTAGATTCATTGCACACCAACTGAAATATTTCAGGTCTTTATTGTTTTAATACTGATGATTTTGGCATACAGCTCATTAAACCCAAAATTCCCATCTCAAAAAATTTGCATATCATGAAAAGGTTCTCTAAACGAGCTATTAACCTAATCATCTGAATCAACTAATTAACTCTAAACACCTGCAAAAGATTCCTGAGGCTTTTAAAAACTCCCAGCCTGGTTCATTACTCAAAACCGCAATCATAGGTAAGACTGCCGACCTGACTGCTGTCCAGAAGGCCATCATTGACACCCTCAAGCGAGAGGGTAAGACACAGAAAGACATTTCTGAACGAATAGGCTGTTCCCAGAGTGCTGTATCAAGGCACCTCAGTGGGACGTCTGTGGGAAGGAAAAAGTGTGGCAAAATCGCTGCACAATTTTATTCAAAAATATTCAAGCAAATTGTGCATGGCATTCGGAAATCAAGGTGCCAGAGTCTGGAGGAAGACTGGGGAGAAGGAAATGCCAAAATGCCTGAAGTCCAGTGTCAAGTCCCCACAGTCAGTGATGGTCTGGGGTGCCATGTCAGCTGCTGGTGTTGGTCCACTGTGTTTTATCAAGGGCAGGGTCAATGCAGCTCGCTATCAGGAGATTTTGGAGCACTTCATGCTTCCATCTGCTGAAAAGCTTTATGGAGATGAAGATTTGGTTTTTCAGCACGACCTGGCACCTGCTCACAGAGCCAAAACCACTGGTAAATGGTTAACTGACCATGGTATTACTGTGCTCAATTGGCCTGCCAACTCTCCTGACCTGAACCCCATAGAGAATCTGTGGGATATTGTGAAGAGAGAGTTGAGAGACGCAAGACCCAACACTCTGGATGAGCTTAAGGCCGCTCTCGAAGCATCCTGGGCCTCCATAACACCTCAGCAGTGCCACAGGCTGATCGCCTCCATGCCACGCCGCACTGAAGCAGTCATTTCTGCTAAAGGATTCCCCACCAAGTATTGAGTGCATAACTGAACATAATTATTTGAAGGTTGACTTTTTTTGTATTAAAAACACTTTGTTTATTGGTCGGATGAAATATGCTAATCTTTTGAGATGGGAATTTTGGGTTTTCATGAGCTGTGTGCCCAAATCATCAGAATTAAAACAATAAAAGACCTGAAATATTTCAGTTGGTGTGCAATGAATCTAAAATATATGAAAGTTTAATTTTTATCATTTCATTATGGAAAATAATGAACTTTATCACAATATGCTAATTTTTTGAGAAGGACCTGTATAAAAGGTCATGGTAATATAAGAATATCCTGTAGGTTTCAGAGCTGAAAACTTCCTTGTTAGTAAAAGAAAAGGTTTTATAGACACCAGGCCCAGAAAATGCTGAAAAATTATGTGTTAGAAGGCCATTTAACCAATCTAATTGGTTATCTACCATCAACATTTGGCCATCTAACCAATCTAAGACCATTGTGTTTTTCGGAGGGATGGGCTTCAAAGAAACAGGAAGCAAACGAGCCGTTCAAAGGACAGACAGAGGTGTGGAATAAAGGTCAAATTTAAGAAAAATACGCCGTTAAAAAAGGGAGGTGTTAAGACATGTTATACTTCGCCCCATAAACACAACCAAGAAGCTTGTGCAAATCAAGATAATGTCCTTACTAGACCCCCGCATTCATCTTTGGATAATTTTAGAAAGGCTATTATATCTGAATTTTATGTGTTGCTGACATCGCACTCATCTGAAATCGTATAAGTTGAACGCATGGAAGGAACACTTGCAATCTGAAATTTTGGAGGTGGATTGGAAAGCAGCTTGTAGTATGTCTTTAAATACACACCTTAAACTTATTCAATATAAATGGTTAATGTGGACATATGTAACACCGGTGGAATTAAATAGATATAATAAAAACATACCAGACATACTGTATGTACAAAATGTATGGAAG
The DNA here is from genome assembly GCF_024679245.1 of Pseudorasbora parva. NCBI lineage: Eukaryota > Metazoa > Chordata > Actinopteri > Cypriniformes > Gobionidae > Pseudorasbora > Pseudorasbora parva. The sequence goes on along the minus strand of NC_090196.1, from coordinate 4,840,878 downwards.
CAAGAGGAACTTGGTTTCATTGTATTTGGCAATGCAGGAAATTAAATCATTCTGGGAAGAAGAAGAGTAATAATTGAGGGGATAATTTCAAAACAATTTTTACTTTACCCAAAGCTTTTTCTCGCATATATACAGTCTTGTTCAAAATAATAGCAGTACAATGTGACTAACCAGAATAATCAAGGTTTTTAGTATATTTTTTATTGCTATGTGGCAAACAAGTTACCAGTAGGTTCAGTAGATTCTCAGAAAACAAACAAGACCCAGCATTCATGATATGCACGCTCTTAAGGCTGTGTAAACGGAAGACAACCATCAAAATGGATAGAAGAATAACCAGAATGGCAAAGGCTCAGCCAATGATCACCTCCAGGATGATCAAAGACAGTCTGGAGTTACCTGTAAGTACTGTGACAGTTAGAAGACGTCTGTGTGAAGCTAATCTATTTTCAAGAATCCCCCGCAAAGTCCCTCTGTTAAAAAAAAGGCATGTGCAGAAGAGGTTACAATTTGCCAAAGAACACATCAACTGGCCTAAAGAGAAATGGAGGAACATTTTGTGGACTGATGAGAGTAAAATTGTTCTTTTTGGGTCCAAGGGCCACAGGCAGTTTGTGAGACGACCCCCAAACTCTGAATTCAAGCCACAGTACACAGTGAAGACAGTGAAGCATGGAGGTGCAAGCATCATGATATGGGCATGTTTCTCCTACTATGGTGTTGGGCCTATTTATCGCATACCAGGGATCATGGATCAGTTTGCATGTTAAAATACTTGAAGAGGTCATGTTGCCCTATGCTGAAGAGGACATGCCCTTGAAACGGTTGTTTCAACAAGACAATGACCCAAAACACACTAGTAAACGGGCAAAGTCTTGGTTCCAAACCAACAAAATTAATGTTATGGAGTGGCCAGCCCAATCTCCAGACCTTAATCCAATTGAGAACTTGTGGGGTGATATCAAAAATGCTGTTTCTGAAGCAAAACCAAGAAATGTGAATGAATTGTGGAATGTTGTTAAAGAATCATGGAGTGGAATAACAGCTGAGAGGTGCCACAAGTTGGTTGACTCCATGCCACACAGATGTCAAGCAGTTTTAAAAAACTGTGGTCATACAACTAAATATTAGTTTAGTGATTCACAGGATTGCTAAATCCCAGAAAAAAAAATGTTTGTACAAAATAGTTTTGAGTTTGTACAGTCAAAGGTAGACACTGCTATTTTTTTGAACACACCCCTTTCAACTAATTCAACTAATTGCCCAATTGCACAGCCTTAAGAGCGTGCATATCATGAATGCTGGGTCTCATTTGTTTTCTGAGAATCTACTGAACCTACTGGTAACTTGTTTGCCACGTAGCAATAAAAAATATACTAAAAACCTTGATTATTCTGGTTAGTCACATTGTACTGCTATTATTTTGAACAAGACTGTATATGGGCCAATCACATCATGTATACCCAGAGAATTATAACTATAGTGGAGATGAGGAAGCGTTTCTAGACCTCGGCTTGCTTTATGCCAAAGAATCGCTTTGTTGTGGACAAAAATTCAAAGACCAAGTAATACTTAATGGATAAAACAGATGTTGCCAAGCTTGTTCCCTTAGAAAACATAACTTGAATATTAAATCTTGCATATTACGGCTAAACAGCATATATTAGAAAAACATAAGCCCCTTTATTAATTACATTAAGGATTTGAATTTAACAGATTAAGAAGTAGAAGATTAATCTTTCTGGACATTGTGGTTCCAACCTCGTAGAATTGATAAATTCTTCAACATACAGATTTTTTTATTTTTGCCATTTTTATGAGTATAATTGTCAATTTTTAATAGATTACCTTGGGCTAAAACAGAGAGAGCATTTTTGTTTAGAGTGTGGTTGTTTTATGTTTGTTAATTTTATTTTAATTTAGTTTTTTTTTTAAATGTGTTTTTGTTTTGTGATGCAGCAAACTCGTGATTGTCTGGAATCTGAAAGCATGTTCATGAATCTAAAAAGGCCTTATTCAAAATGTTAAAAAGTGAAAATAAAATATAAACATTGAGAAAAAAGGAAAAAAAAGATTATCAATAATGTGTCATGTCAAGACGCAAATGAAATGTAATACATGTTTCTTAAACGTTCAGTTGTTTTGTAGTGTCATCATCATCATCTTCCACTTATCCAGGGCCGGGTCGCGGGGGCAACAGTCTAAGCAGAGACGCCCAGACTTCCTTCTCCTATCCTCCTCACTCTAACTTCCTCCAGCTCCTCAGACTTGGAGGTGCTGATTCTCATCCCAGCCGCTTCACACTTGTCTGCAAACCACCTCAGTGCATGCTGCAGGTCCTTGAGGTTTTGTAATGTATAATCCAAAAAAAGTGATCATCATTCATTTTCTTACTTCCGTATAGTATACTACAATCAGTGGCCAATTATTAGGATTTCCAAACAATTTTCAAGTTGGTGTAAGACATGACTGAATATAAGAAAATATAAAAATATGACTGATGTCAATAAGACATCAGTCATATTTTTTCTTTGTGATGAAAAAAGATATATTACATGACCGTCTTTGTTTATGCCTTCTTTTGTAACATTATGTGTTTCGGGGAAAGACAGCAAACTCACATTAAAAGCCAAGAGTCAAACTATCCAGCTAAAGGAAACCCTGATCACCATAATAGTGACCAAACATTTTCAGTAAAAAAAAAAAATCAACATCTAATCCTCTGTTAATTCTCAGAAAGAACCGTAGACAAATGACAGAAAGAGAAGTCAGTCTGGTTTGTAATAGGGGAGATTTAGGCCGTATTTACACTGCAGGTAATGATGCTCAATTCTGATTTGGTGACTATAGAATTTTTTTTTATTTATTTTTTTGATGACCATCTTACATCATCTTTTAAAGGTGACCCGTATCTGATATTTGCATTTACACTATACACTGACAACTCATTCACCTCCGTCCATTTTTCAAAGACGTATGACTCATCTGCTGGAGAATATCCAGTTTAACATGGCAGACGCAAATGTAAGTATCCAAATATCAGATTTATTACCGCATATGAGTGAGGCCTGAATCCGATCGGCTGTGCAGATACAAGTTATTATACATTAATGGTATTCCCTGTGGTTTAATTGTACTTGTTTTACAATACCCAGGTCAAGCAATATTATTTTTCACAGTTGTTATAAGCATTTTACAGTTTTTCACAATTGCTAAGGACATAAACCCCATTGTGAACCAAATTCTCAATAGCCTAAACTATTTTGTTGAATAAATCACTTTCTTTAAAACCTTAAACAAAGTCAGGCAGTTAGGCTCCATTTCCAAATCTCATAAACTCTTTCTGCAAAACCCTAAACACATCCATGGATCAGACTTTTGTTCAGCACATCCCACAGATACTCGATTGGATTGAGATCTGGGGAATTTGGAGGTCAAGTCAACACCTCAAACTTGTTCTTCTTGTGCTCCTCAAACCATTCCTGAACTAGTTTTGCTTTGTGTCAGGAGCATTATCCTGCTGAAAGAGCCACAGCCACCAGGGAATACAGTTTCCATGAAAGGCTGAACATGGTCTGTAACAATGCTTAGGTAGGTGGAGCGTGTCAAAGTAACATCCACATGGATGGAGGACCCAAGGTTTCCCAGCAGAACATTGCCTAAAGCATCACACTGCCTCCGCCGGCTCGCCTTCTTCCCATAGTGCATCCTGGGGCCATGTGTTCTAGGTAAGCAACGCACACACACCCGGCCATCCTCGTGATGTAAAAGAAAGAGATTCATCAGACCAGGTCACCTTTTTCCATTGCTCTGTGGTCCAGTTCTGATGCTCACGTGCCACTGTTGGTGCTTTCTGCGGTGGACAGGGGTCAGCATGGGCACCCTGACTGGTCTACAGCTATGCAGCTCCACACGCAGCAAACTGTGATGCACTGCTTGCCAGCCTTCGCTCCCCACGTGCATCAATGAGCCTTGGCCGCCCATGACCCTGTGGCCGGTTCTCCACTGTTCCTTCCTTGGAGCACTTTTGATAGATACTGACCACTGCAGACCAGGAACAGCCCACAAGAGCTGCAGTTTTGGAGATGCTCTGACCCAGTCGTCTAGCCGTCACAATTTGGCCCTTGTCAAACTCACTCAAATCCTTACGCTTGCCCATTTCTCCTGCTTCTAACACATCAACTTTGAGGACAAAATATTCATTTCTGCTTAATATATCCCACCCCATATGGTATGCCTTATCTGTGATATTCACCTATTTTCACCAATAAATTCACGCTTTTATATGCTTGGATGCTGTGTTCTCCATTTTCCATGTGACGTCTAATAAATGATCAGTTGAGTTTATATTATATTGTGTATGATCTGAAAGTGTTGTTTGATTTTGAGAGCAAGTGAAATGGTTTCGAGCTGATTGTTTGATTTTGCCAGCAGGAAAATGTGTTTTTTATGTTGTTGTTGTTGTTTTTTTCTGTATGTAGTTTTAAGGTTTAGTTAAGTGTTTTTGTAGATGTGACAAACATGAGTGAAGGTTTCAAGAAATGTGTCTTAGCAATTGTGAAACTGTAATAATATGAGCAGGTGTTTATGTCAAGACGAATGGAGAACACTGGGTTAATTTGAGGACTCCCTGGTCTAGACGTAGACTGAACAGAGCGTGTCTGAATTCCTAAAGTTGCAAAGAACACTAGCAAACCTTGGGAGACATATAGGATGTACTTTAAATATATTTAAATGAGCAAACTGGGCTCGCGTTCACATTAAAAAGTAATACACAAAAAAGATAAACATAGAAATGCATGTTTAAAATGTTCCACCTTTGCAGCAGGCAAAATACATGATAGTCCTCACTCGAACAGATTTATGTAATGGTTTTAATTGACCAGCTATCTGAGGCTAGTCTTTGAAATGATCTGTAGGTCCTGGCCTTCTGAAATGCTGTTTGTTTGGTCTTTGATTTTTTGTAAATGGAACAAACAACACACTTAAGTTTTATTTTTTATTTAAGTTTTCAAATGCATATTAAATAGTTGGTTAAGATAACAAAATGACATTCTATAAAGCATATAAAAGCACTGGATACATCTATACACTGTTGAAATTGTCAGAACACAAAACCATATTGCTACGATTTCCCCTGACCAACAAAAGTGCCTTTAAGAACAATAAATCTTCCTCTATTAAATACTCACATTTTCTCTTGGTGATTAAACAAAACAGGCTTTCAAAGACATACCTATTTAATTGAATTATATAACTTTTTTTAATGAATTAAAAAAACTCTTCACTCATTTAACAATAAATGGTGCATTGTGGCATCCCATACAGTATTAAAATGCATTTGCATCAAAAAAGTTAGCATTAAATAAAGGGCAGCGGCCTCTAAGATCAGCTTCTGACATAAAATAAGATATATATATATTGTGTGTGTATTAAGGAAATGTTGTTCAGTTGGGTTCTTTTTTTATTATTATTTCTTCTTGATTAGGAACTAGGTTTAACTGTAGGTGTTTAGGGAGCGCTCACATGGAAGGGACTTCCTGGTACGGTTTCATCCCCCCATTTAACAATAACTACATAGTTTCCTTTCTCCTTCACTGTGTAGGTTACATTGTAAAGCTTGTTTCCCATATGTTTAACAGCCACATCTTCACATGGAGTTCTGGGACCATGGACACCAACCATCAGCATGTTTGTACCTGGAAAAAAAAGGAGAAAACATTATGTTCCTCCAAAAGCAAAACAAATATCCCGTATAATTATGTATTTTGTTAGTGATGAACCATTATTGACTTATTTTTTGCTTTATTTTACCTGCTTTACTACAGTCAACTGAAAAATTGTTCTTCTGGCCCACAAAGGCTTTGGAGAGGCCAGCCCCATGACACACAACCTTACTGGCATCTGAAGTTGACTGTGAGCTGGACAGAGAGCTGTACGCTCCGGCCACCTTGGAGGTTTTGGTAACAGTTTCCACAATGACTGATGAGGTTTCATGCAAACTGTGGCCCCCAGACAGACGCATACCTAAAAAGAGACAGACATGTTAAAATCCACAGTCAAAACTCTTAGGTCTTATTATATAGCTGAAAAGACACAATGGATGTCCCATGACTTATTTAGGACAAAAACTAATTTAGGACAAAACTGTTCCTGGATCAATACAATCTCTAAGCTCAACGGCAGCATTTGTGGCATAATTATGTATTGAATACCAAAAAAAAAAAAAAAATTCAGTTCATCCTACCTGTAACTTTTGCTTTAAAGGGACTGCCAACAATATGCTGTGGCCCACCATATTTGATGCATATAAGATAGTTGCCTGGTGCCATAGGTGTGTACAACACTTTGTAACCTTCCGGGCACTCAGTGCAGTCCATTTTGACCTTTGAGGGACCATCAATAGTAACAGATAAGGCACCTGATCCAGCCTTGCATGTATTGACGACAAACTCAGAGGGGACCCCTACAGAAGAGCAAGAACATAAGATTAAAATTGTTCTATTGGTGGTTCATAACTGACTGAGCAAGTCCATCTACAGCAACTTCATGCTAAATCCTTCACAATACTAATCATTACACATATCACAAATTTTTGCACTTATCAAGCAGAATAGTGCAGTGGACCAATACCTGTGCGTCCACCCTCCAGTCCTGGACCAAAGGCAGACACCATTCCTGGATCTCCAACACTTTCTGCTTCTCCAACACGGACTCTGAACGGGCTGCCCGGGATATGGCTTCCATTGAACTTCACGTCAATGGAATGAACACCATTCTCTCGTGGAATGAAGCGAATTGCAGTCTTATCTGTAAAAATAAGGGGATTATAATGTTGGGACAATTAAATGTTGCCTTTTTCACTTAAAGTAACATCACAATAAGAACCATTTGTCATCTTTTACAATCTGTATTGTATAAAGCGCTATATAAATAAAGACGACGACCTATTTAAAAGCATGACAACGAATAATTAACGCTCTTGACAAAAAGTCTACAACTCAAAAATAAGACAAAAATATGTCTACAACTCACCGCTATCCAGTTCAGTCACATAACACTCCTCTACTACACCAGAGGGGGCGTGCACTTTAGCATCTATGACACCTCTCGCCCCATTCCTCTGAACCGCAAACGAGGCTTCTTGATTTACCTTCAAATCCTTCTCCTGCAGGTGAAAAGAGGAATGAAAGTTTGATTTTTCTGATTCCAAAAAGCTCAAATACACACCAAGATGGATGGATGGATAGACATATAGACAGACAGACAGACAGACAGACAGACAGACAGACAGACAGACAGAAAGATAGATAGATAGATAGATAGATAGATAGATAGATAGATAGATAGATAGATAGATAGATAGATAGATAGATAGATAGATAGATAGATAGATAGATAGATAGATAGATAGATAGATAGATAGATAGATAGATAGATAGATAGATAGATAGATAGATAGATAGATAGATAGATAGATAGATAGATAGATAGATAGATAGATAGATAGATAGATAGATAGATAGATCACACGTAAGAACACTTAATCCCTGCTCAACAAAATAATAGTATGACCCTGGACAGACATGGAGTCGAATTGCAGTTTGAGGACAAAAATAGCTCAGCCCTGACTCACAGATCAGAAAGAGTTGTTCTGGCAAGCTTTTATTACTACCATGTGTTCAATGCATGTTATTTAATATTCCTTATTGTATGTTTTGTAAGGTACAGGTCAGTTGTGCCTGGCTGTGACTGTGACTAACTTATAGCTAAACGTATTTCTTACCTGAAGGCTTGTAACAGTAAGTCGACGTGCTTCATCAGACAGTGTGGCAACAGGAACAACGAAGGGACTATCTGGGATATGCTCGCTATTGAACTTGATGGAAACTTCATAGTCACCTGAGAGGAGAAATGGAGAACGGTGGTTTTGCTATCAGGTTTTGCTATATGATTTTAACTTAAATCATGGCAACTTCTTTTTAAATCTTACCGGGCTCTTGCACAATGTAAATAACACCACAGGATCCATCTTTTCTGTCTTCAAAGGAGATTTCAGCCTTGCTTGGTCCCTCTATAGCAATGGAAAGACCCCCTGCTCCAGCCTCTCTTGTCCAAATACTGAATTCAGCTATCAGAGGGTAATGAAAAGAAAAAGATGTACATTAATGCCAATTTTTTTATTACAGAAATACGAAAAAAAAATAGTATAAAACTTACCAGGAACTCTTGCAACAGCCCTCTCTAGGCCTGTGCCTCCAGCCCGGACCTTGTGGGAACCTCCTTCCCCGAGGGGCCCAACTGTAAACTGGAAGGGGCTTCCAGGGACATGCTCACCCCTGTATTTGACGTTGACAGTGTGAGAACCCATTTCAACAGGTACGAAGCGGACTCTGTAGGTACTGTTCCCGCTATCAACAATCTCTGCATCTGTTACATTCCCACCAGGACTGGTCACCTGGGCTGTCATTCCTTGGATCCCTGTGTCTCCTGGAAAGGTAAGTTAAGGTAACAATGAAACAAGAGCTGTAGGTTGTGGCGTTTATTGTAAGTAGTACAGCATAATAATGATTTATCCTTACCCTCTTGTCGAACTGTACCAAAGCTACCCAGTCGTTCTCTTCCCAGGAAGGACTCAAATACATCTCTGAAGGGGTCACCGCCAAGCTCAGTGCTCTCCTCCACGTGTACTTCCCGCTTAGTCTCACCACCATGAGACTTGCTGATTTCGGTGCGCTCTGTACGTGTGTAAGTGTGGCTACTGCGCGTGAAGGTACGAGTTAAGCGCTCCTGTGCTGACATCATCTGAAACCAGTTTCCTGAGAAAAAATTAATCAGAGATTTTTTTATTATTATTATTACTTTATCACATTGTAGTTGTTTTCAGACACATTGGCTAATACTGTGGCAGTTAATTGTAATATAACTCACACAATCTCCTTTACTGGTATTTGATTTTACCTGGAATTTTAAGGTTTAGGTCACATGCGCTGCCCACTGAAGCAATAGAGGCAGCTTGCCTTTTCCTTGTTATACTCTCCTTCATCCTTCCTTCTCCTGTGACCTTCACTGTAAAGGGACTTCCTACAGAGTGGGGCGAGCAAACAAAATGTTACAAATCTCTGTTTTAATGGACTGCAAGCCTACATGAGCATTTCACTGTAAAGAAACACTGAAAAAGTAACCTGGTATGTGTTTGTCTGCAAACTTGATGTTGATGATGTAGTTGCCTGGTTCAGTGGGGCAATATGTCACTTTACATGTTCCATCTTCTACATCCTCACAGTTTATATCCACTTTACTTGGACCCTCGATGGACAATCCAAGTCCTCCATATCCTTTCAATCAAGACAATGTGGAAATAAATTCAATCAGGTGTATTACATCAGGTTTGTATTTGAAATTATGCAAACGTAAAAAATGAAAAGAGCAAAAAATCTGTAAGAGCATACCAGCATTTCTGGTGTCCACAAAGAACTCGGCCACTTCGAAGGTGTGTGCTTCAACTAAACCTTTCCCGAAAGCCTTGACTCTGCTGGCCTCGCCAATTTCAGATTGTCCCACCATAATTTTAAAAGGGCTGTTGTTCACGTGTTTCCCACTCTTCCTCACGCTGACCTCATGCTCCCCCACTTCTTTTGGGGTGAAGGAGAGACCTGGTAAGGCAAGGGGAGCAGAGATTAATCAAAGCCCATCTAGTATATACAGAAAGTATTTTATGGCCTTTTGCGTTTACCAATGTGCCGGTTGGGCAACCTCTTCAGTAGGCAAGGTTCGTCCTTTCCTGATGGAGCTTTGATGCTGGCTGTCAGATAGCTCAGGTCTGTTTCTGTGATCTTCAGTGAGACGTCTGCTGCTGTGCCAACGTTCAGCTGAGACCTTCGGAGTGAATCGTCACCTACATGAACAGACATATTACGGGTAAGGACGGTAAATCACCATGGGCAAGAATTAAGTTCTTTTTACCAGGTCTCATTTTTTTAAAATTGACAAATTTCTTATCATACCAGTAATTTTTGCAGTGAAGGGGCTGCCAGGAATATGGCTGTTGTCAAACTTGACAATGATGTTGTAATCACCAGGTGCAGTGGGCAAGTAGGACACAGTGCAGGTACCATCTTTATTGTCCTTACAACTGATTTCAGCTTTAGATGGCCCCTCTACAGCAAGGGACAAACCACCTGCAAAGGACAAACAAAATTGACTATTTGGCACACTTTTTTATAAAAATATATTTCTATATTTGCTTTGCTGCTAACACTTTTATGTACCTTGTCCGGCATTCTTGGTAACAACAGTAAAAGTGGCCAGTTTGTTGATTATGCCATGACACAAACCAGGTCCATAGGCTGTCACCATCCCACTGTTCATCACATCTACATAGAACTGCAAAGGGCTTCCTGGAAACATAATTGCATTCAAACTAAGATTCTGTCAACTCTATGCGGAGTGTATCGTTCCATTGACATCCTGAAGGACTCAAATTAAACATAAATTAAATTAAGTCTCAATACGTATTTGAACACTTAAAGGCAGGGTAGGCAATTTTTTTCTTAAACACTTTTTGTTATACTGGTTGAAACTCTCTTCACATCCTGATAGCAATGAATAACAGAAGTGGTCTAAATATTAAAAAGTGTACATATATCTTCTGTTGAAGTCTCAGGACCAAAAAATGTTTGTCTAATCAATTAATTCGGTCCGAATGCAATGATTGAATGTCCCACTTGCCTTCAACATGTGTATTACATGCCACCACGCACACTGCTTGGTGAGGCATCAAGTCATCAGCACTTTCTATAAGGCTATGCGGAGTTGTAGACATCAGTCACCGAGCACCACAAACAAACAGCAGCCTCCTTCATAACCGCAATTACGAGATGGCAACCTGTGACTTTCTATGCGGAGCTGTTCACGTCCTCAGACTCAGATTTATGCCTTTCTATGTCAACAATATCAAATTTGCAGTCGTCAGGTGGCATAAGTAAGCACTCTTTAAGTTGTTTGTTCATTATTATTGTAATCGCATGCGCTTTGAGACGAGGTAGTTTGTCGCCGTTTCTGCTGTGTGTGTTCATGTGTTTTGGATCTTATGCCTTAAAAGCTAGCTTGCTAATCATAGCCCATCCGAAATTGCCTACCTTACCTTTAAGACACATAAAAGTATACATTTTGTGTCAATATAACAATCCATCATAACATTTTAAAGAAAAAGCATAAAAGAAAAACTCTGCTCTGTTTTTTTTAGGGCCACTTCGCACATAATGTGAAAAGGGAGTCCAACCTGGGATGTGGTTGCCATCATACTTTATGTCCATTTCATGCAGGCCTCTCTCTGTAGGCTGAAATTGCACTGTGACTGTTCCATCTTTATTGTCCCTGATGAAGGGACGAGCTGTCTTACCAGAGGGCATACGCACCTCCCCTGCAAATAAAACAGACATGGTATACTTCTGACAAAAGTACACAAGAGTAGTAAAATTTTTGCTCGAAATGAACATGATTAAAGATGTTACCACTGAGCTCTCCTTGCTGGACAGTGAATGGGATAATTAAGTTCAGGGGTTGAAACATGGGCTTTGTGTCGTCTCTTGGAGAAATAGGCTGATCTGTAGCCTGAGATAGCATAAGAAAGACAATCAACAATGTTTTAAACAGTGTCCTGCTGTCTTTCTGTCACTGCAGTATTAGATATTTTAAGCATCTCTTTCAAATCCCTTTCTGCTGTAATGTCCCTGGTATTGATTTATCATGGCTTCATCAGGATAGTGATACACAGTTCAACACACCTGTTCAAGAATATCACTCACCATGACTTGAAAAGGGCTTTTAGGAATGTGTTGCCCTCCAAAGCGGATTGTGATGACATATTTTCCCGGCTCGGGTGCAGTATAATATATGTCGAATGTGCCATCTGGATTTTCTGTAACATCCATATCCAGCTCAATGCCATTTGGGGTTAGAACTGTACATGTCACCTTCCCTTTTCCAGCAGCCTTAGCATCCACAGTGATGAACGTCTCTTCTGCCATCTTAATATTGGGCCCAAGACTTTCTGCTTAAACAACAACAAAACAAAAAATAAAGAACTTAATTTTTGAAATATATTACTGTGTAATGATGTAATGGTAGATATTTCATTATAGAATATTCCACCATTATACAATAATTCATATAATTATTTTAAATTAATTTCCTGATTCCTTACCAACACCATGTCCTCCAATAGACACTGAAAATAAGAAAGCAACAAAACAATCAGTAAAACCAAAGATGCAAAGAAGCACAAAGAAGAAAGAATAAGCACAAAACACCAAGCACCAAAAAGAAAAGAATACCTGTGAGCAGACACTTGCTGGCATCACCAGTTGGTAAGGCTTGGATATTGTAAGGTGAGTATGGAATGTTATCTCCACCATATTTAATGGTTATGGTGTAGCGGCCAGTCATATCTGGCACATAAGATACGGTGTAAGTTCCATCTCTGTTGTCTTGAATGCTGGCTTTTTTTGGCTTTCCCTCTGGATCCTAAATGGAACACAACATTCAAATGTATTACTCTGGTTTGCCTTATTTTGAGGTTTTCTATTTATATATATAGAGAGAAAGAGTGCTCACAAGGATTTGAACTGTCAGAAGGCCTTTCCCTGCATCACGGGCATCAATGGTAAACTCCACTGGTAGACTGGCAGAAACTCCTTTAGTGTCCAGACCAGGTCCGCTAGCCCGCACCTTACTGGCATCATGTGAGGGGCCTGAATTGACTTTGAATGGACTGTTTAAAACCAAAAAATAAAAGAGATGCAAATTATGTATTTGAGTCATGTTACTGCTATATGGTAACAATTAAATAGTTTAAAATGTAAGATCTTACCTGCCAGGTACTTCTTGGTTGGCATATTTGACAGACACAGTGTGCGGCCCATCCTGTGCAGGGGTGTAGTTGACAGTATGTGTTCCATCTCTGTTGTTTTTAACAACAACAGGCTCAAGAGTTCCTGTAAGACGGAACAAGTTCAAGATTTCATCGGTCAGAGGCAAGTATGGAATATTCAGAACCGCATACTAGCATATACTGCTCTTGCTACTTTTACCTTTCTATGGCAAAACTGTAAAAAATACGACTCTATATGTCGTTTTTCTAGCACCTTATTACGACCTATATTTATGCTTTAAAGTCATGCCGGCGTAAAAATAATGACAGTGTCATGTTACGTTTGACGTCATGAAATGACTGTCGTTACCAATCAAAATGCATGTTCATTTTAATTGAATGTGTGGACTTTTTGCCACCATTAGTCATATTTCCATTTAGCAAAAATATTTATTTTAATTTACAACTACACCCACCCCATCCCTAAACCGACCCAGTGATTTATAGTGCATACACACTTCATGAGGACATGTGTTCCCTGGGATCAAACTCACAATCACATGATCACATGTTGTTGTTCTGTAGTGCAATGCTTTACCAACTGAGCTATGCAAAACCTGAAATATTAAGCATAGATAAAAGGGAAAATGCTTTAAAATGAAAGTGTCCAACTGTCAATAGCAGCACAACTATTTCATGATTTAAATATTGTCGACAGGGGCGCAACTTTAGTAAACGCTCCTATAGGTCATATTTCAAGGAACTGACAAACGACTTATATAGACGTATTGGTTGGAGAGATGGTACGAATAATATGCTAGTCTACAAGTTCAGCAACTCTTCTACAGTGTATAAGTACCTTTAAACAAAACAAGTAATTTAGTGTTATGGGTAAGATCTCAGTTATGCAACTTAATATATGAATAAAATGTATTAATTAGGTCTTATTTAATTCTATAAACTATTATACTGATCTGCCAACATTGTCGCTATGTGATAAATTGAAATGAGCTGATAACATCACCTTTTTCTCCAGAAAGTCTGTACAGCCAAATCAAATTATGTTGCAATATTATCCTGTTTAACACTGTGAAGCTGCTTTGAAACAATCGTCATTGTAAAAGCGCGATATAAATAAAGTTGATTGATTGATTGATTGAAGGTCTTGTACACTGAGTGCGAAATTCGCAAGTTGATAAATAAATACAACCCTTATGTTGTGTCAATCACCTTTACACACTTCCTCTGAAACTTTTGCCCGTCATGAAAAAAGATCAGGTTGATTTTTTTTTTGTGCATTTTTAACCTCAGTAGCAAGCATTTTGAGAGGGGTTTTGACAGTTCAGAGCCACGTGATGACGAATACAAAAACAAACAAATGCGCACATTTCGGACTCAGCACATTTCGGAAAAGGTCCATTTTGTAATGTACCTTTTGGTCCATACAGCTGCACCTCTAGAGGAGCCAGTCCTGCTTTGCTGCTGTCCACAGTGAAGGTTTGTGGAACATGTGCTGTAACTCTGCTAGCCAGTCCAGGACCTGAGCATTTCACCTTACTGACATCCACCACATCCTTTACCAGCACCCGGAATGGACTGCCTGAGAACCGGAACCCCAAATATAAAGTAGTTATAGAACTATACAGTTAAAAAAACAAGAATATGTATGTATAATATAGTAATGGGTAGTTAACATACGTATTTAGGTATATAATATTTCACCTGGAATAGGCTGGCCTCCATAAGTGATATTGACATCATAGTCTCCAGCAGTGAAAGGCATATATTCAACACTGCAACTACCATCTTTGTTGTCCTTACAGAACATTTTGGATTCTGATGCTCCTTCAATGGTCAAGCCCAAACCCCCCGTCCCAGCACCCCTTTAAAATAATAAGCATGGATCTACAATTAGATGTTCATTTCTCAAATCTAATTGAGCTTATTAATCTTATTAAAAGTATCCTCTTAGGGCGTCGATGATGCTTCAGTATATATAGTGTCCATACCTTGTCTCCACTGTGAAGCAGTTAGGTTTGTTGACAAGCCCACCTTCCAGGCCTGGACCATAAGCTCGAACACGTGTTGGGTCACAACCTTCTACAACTGACACCTTAAAGGGGCTCTTAGGAACAGCAACATCATCATAAAAGACCTCGATCAGGTGCAAACCTACACAAAGCAAAGAATTACTTCATCCTACTCCATAGGCTGCATATATAGCTGTCTTGCACATATTATTTAATATTATTGTAATATTTAGTTTATAACTGCATCTTTGAAATAAAAAGAGACGTCAGAGTTTGACAGCATAAAGCTTTTGTAGTGTTTCTAGAAAGTATTTTTATTAGGCTCTGTTTTATCAGTGAACTGCAGCTGTCTTTGGTATTAATGTAAGATTTATTTCTGTATGGATGTGCAGAGGCCCCTAGTCAGGCACACAACTATTTAATGATCTCTTTTTACAATGCATTTCCTATTTATAAACTCCCTCTCCATCTGTCATTTGCTCTCATTCAGTACCCCTTCTAAGCTCTGGAAGCTTCTCAAAATCTGTCTTGTCTGTTATATATATATATATATATATATATATATATATATATATATATATATATATATATATATATATATATATATATATATATATATATACCCCAGGGGTCCTTGATGTCCACTTTTCTGCAGAGTTTAGCTCCAACTTACCTGTAATTTTCTAGTTATAAAGACCTTGATAAGATGTGTTCGATTAGGGTTGGAGATAAATTTTGCAGGAAAGTGGGGCTGATATAGCTAATCCATTTCTTACATGTGTACATAAGTTAATGTATCTCTTTCTAAAAAGGTTCCTCCACCATCTTTACTAGATATCTAATGTGAAAAACTTAACAATCACTTACACCTCACATGTATTTATAATTATAAAATAATTCAAACACTCAGAAAGCCTTTTGAAAGGCTTTTGTTGTGTTTGAGTGACGTACCTTCCTCAAAAGCAGTATATTCCACTCTATATGTGCCGTCACCCTTATCAGTGATATAGGCATCTGTGTTAGCGCCGGATGGATTGATGATGCGAATCTTAACATGATTCCCTCCTTTGGTCTTAGTCTGTGCCCGGGCATCCACAATGAAGTGTGTTGTCACCTCCCTGAGGACCCCTTGATGGACAGAAAACAGGTAAATAAGGTATAATTGATTTGTGGTTGGAAAGTTAATCACAGAAAGTTTTTAAATGTTACCTCTGGGCTCGACTCCTGGTCCATACACTTTAATTCCACTTGTGTCCACGGATGGCTCCACCTGAACATGTATGGGGCTCTTGGGCACCTGCTGACCTCCATATTTAATTGTGATGGTATGTGTCCCATGAAAGAGTGGTGTGTAGGTAACCGAGAATGTTCCATCACTGTTCTTATGAATACAAACTTCAGCTTGAGCCCCTGAATCTGACACAATCTCAATGGTGAGTTCAGCCTCTCCGGCTCTGCTGCAGTCCACTGTGAAACTGGCCAGCTCACCAGCTTTAGCCTTCTCTAGTCCTGGTCCACTCACTATAACCTTACCAGCATCCAGAGCTGGATTGACAACAGATTTAAAAGGAGAGCCAGGGATATGAGCTTCCCCAAATAAGATATTGATGTTGTAGTCACCAGCCTCTGTAGGCAAGTAGAAAACAGAGCAGGTTCCATCACCGTTGTCTTGGCACTCAATCTTAGCCTCACAGGGACCTTCCAATGTTAGACCCAGACCACCAGCACCTGCCCCCTTTGTGTCTATAGTGAATGGTGCAGGCTGACCCACAATACCACTCTTAAGTCCAGGTCCATAGGCACGAACCTAGAGGAAAATCCAGTATCAATAAATTCTAGAGTTCACACAACAAAGTTACAAAGTCATGAGGCCTTTTATTCCTGACAAGTTGTGATCTTACCTTGGAAGGATCGGCAGGCATGAGTCCCTCCACAGAAAAGGGACTTCCTGGAACAGGGTTCCCATCATAGCTAATGTCCACCTTGTAATGACCCTCCTCAGGTGGGATGTATTTCACACAGGTGGCCTCTTTCGTCTTGTCTGATTCCAACTTGCAAGGTATTGGTCTACCAGAGGGTGAGGTTATGCTCACTTTTACCACACCCTGTCCACCTGCTCCTTTTGTGCAAACAATAAACTCTTGGTCCTTTCCAACTTCTACTTCTGCAACACATACAGCAGTTTAGTAAGAATTAGAGCAGTAATCATTTACAGGTTGTAAAGAGTACTGTTATAAAATAAAAATACTTTGGCATAAGTGGCTTAACTCTTGAGTTAAATTGCTTACTTTCATTAAGGCCCTGAATTTTGACTTTGCCAAGATCAAGTGAAGGGGCGACTGTGATTTTGAAAGGGCTTTTGGGAATGGGATCCCCACCATGTGTGACCATGATAGCCATCTCACCCTAATTTGCAGAATATTAGGCATTTATTGCTGGTTAAACATAAACTTTCCAATCTTAATAATATTCATGATAAAAGCAAAAACAAAATGGAAGAGATGATAGTGACCCCTGACCTGATGAAGAGTAGTGTACTTCACAGTGTAGGAGTAGTCATGGTTATCAATGATCTCAAAATCTTTAACAGCGTTTCCTTTGGCTGCAGTTTTGAACACCACCTCTGGTTTTGCCTTTCCTGCTCCCTTCGTGAAGATGGTGAAATGTGTTGGAATATCTACTTGAACGCCTGTGAAGCAGATTTGTGTCAATTTAAATTCACTTCTCTGAGGGTTAAGTTCTCAATGTTGTGGGTTACACCCACCTGTCTTGTTCAGTCCTGGACCTTCAGCTCTGACTTTACCAGCATCATGAGACGGATCCACCTTGACTTTGAATGGGCTGCTGGGGATTTCCTGTTTTAAACAGAGAACAGTTTGAGATGTTCACTTAGCATTAGTGTGCAATTGGGTGCAGGCAAGAAGTTTGTTCAGTGCTTTACCTGATCTGCAAAAAGCACCATGATGGTGTAACGGCCAGGGCCAGGGGGCGTGTACTTGACAGTGAAGGTGTCGTTGTCATTTTTAATTATGTCAAAATCTATATCTGCCTCTGCTGGACCCACCACACCTGGGGCACATTTGATCCCAATGCTGATATCACCTAAGATATAGTCAGAATGGTTAGCCACATCAAAACTCTATTACTGTGTCATATAACAAGAAAAAACAAACTCATGCAAACCTTGGCCAGCTTCACCGCAGTCGACAGTGAAGTAGGTGGGCTCATTTGCCTTTAGACCAGTTTTCTCAACTCCAGGTCCGTAGACCTTCACTTTGTCAGGGTGACAGCCTTCCCCAACAAGAACCTTAAAAAACAAAGTTCTAAGTTATGGTCTATAAAAAATCAGCAATGATGTGCAAAACACAAAGGAAAAATCTCAAAGAAAACAATGACTCATCTAATAGTGCCATTACGACACAGCATAATTCAAACCGAAATACTAGGAATACTCACTCTGAAGGGACTCTTGGGTACATTGACTTCCCCCCAGGTAATTATGATGGTGTGCTTCACCGATTTAGTAGGAACATACATACAAACAAAAGTGCCATCTCCCTTATCAGTAATCTGAATGTCAATCACACAGCCATCAGCATCCTAGAAGAAAAGCCAGTTTGCAGAAATATAAGAATTCACACAAGTTTGCACGTATGTGTTTTTGTCCTCTGTTACCTTTTATCTGATTCTATTGACAGGACTGATGTTTAACATGCAATCATTACCAAAGGAAAACATTGAGAATATTACATATGGACAAACCTGAGCATAGATCTTCAGACTGCCTTTGCCAGCTTCTCGAGCGTCAACAGTAAATTGTGTTGACTTGTTGACAATAACCCCGATGGGCGCCAGGCCTGGCCCAAACGCTTTGACCTGCACATGAGATCCATCATATCAAAAACACTGCCAGCGGAAGAAAATAAGATTATTTTTTATTATTGTTTCCATTTTATATCCACCTTCTCAGGGAAGACATCATTAGCTGCTGGAAGGATATGGGCCATGAATGGGCTGTCTTTGATATCTTCATCATCACAGATGACATGAACTGCATAATCTCCGGGTTCGGTGGGCCAGTAACGCACATCACAGGAACCGTCCCCTTTATCATCACACTCTATCTTTGCTTGAGAAGGACCCTCAATCGAAAACCCTTTAAAGAAAAGCGATGGCATATAAAAATAAGCTGGACGCATAAAAGTAATTATCTTAATTATGTTTTCCCTTATATAGAATTACCCACCTAGAGTTCCTACTTCTGTACCAATTGCCTCAACAACAAAGTCAGCTGACTTTCCAACCATTCCAGTCTTCAAGCCAGGACCCCAAGCCCGCACCTTTTGTGGTCCAGCTTCCTTGCTGACCTCCACTTCAAATGGGCTAAAATAATCACATATTAAACAGTGTTGAGATTGGACATAAAATATAATAGAGGAAACGTTGACACAGCGGAGGGGGGTGAATGTGATTTCACTAAGTAGAAAGCCTTGTTGATCCTGGAAAAACATTTCAATCATGAAATCAGATTTGAGGGATTGGTTTACAGTTATTGTCAAGTTTAGGCTTACAACCAGAGTTAGGTCCTTCTACATCTGTGTTATTCATCTATAACTGTAGAGCTAAGTTATGAGCAGGGTTAGTTTTAGGGGTAGGGATAGGACTATGTTTTTGGACAGGGATGTTGTTCCAGAATGAACAAAAGATGTTGACCCAAGAATATGTCTTCTTTGCCAAAATCACAGCAACCTAAAGTAAGGTGTGTATATTTGCATTATAGGGCTTAACTAAGTTCTACAACTAGCTCTTACCTGCGTGGGATAGGTTGGCCTCCCCATGTGATGTTTACATTATATTTTCCAGGCTTAACAGGACAATAATCACACTTGAACACTCCATCACCAACATCACGTACATTCACAGGAACCTCGACTCCTCCTGAAAACATGCATACAATTCTCAGCATTTTCTAAATGTAGCCACATTAATTGATGAGCAAAGAGACTAAAAATTACAGCAAAAATATCAAATTGATTCATAATGTAGTCAAAATGTACAAAATACATAGTCAATGTATCTAGCCATATGTAAGTAAGAAAATATTTCACATTTAATTGTACTATGTAGTATTTCGAATTTTAAAAGTTTTTCTCAGAAAGGTAATTGCGTAAGAATACAGGTATTCAATTTTAATAGTAAAACAATCCCCAGAAAGTTTATAAATGACTCACCTGGCCCTTTCACAGAGACCTTCAACTCTCCAGTTCCTGCTCCTTTGGTAAAAACGGAGAAATCTGCCACCTCCTTAACCCGAACGCCCTTAGGCTGCAGTCCCCGGCCAGTTGCACGACAGGCATTGACATTGCTGGCTGATGGGGAAAAAGAAACACAATAAACAGATTATTAAATGCCTCAAACCTTTTTACATGCAAAGACTGAATCATGGTTAGTAAGGTCAAGCAAGGTGCTATGCTTCTGGTCAGTTGCTCTGATAACAAACCGGAAAACTGAGTAAGGTCATCCATAAAATACAGGACATCCATAGAACATAATCGGATATTCATAAAATACAATTAAAAAAACGATTTTTGGAAATGCTCAAACTGACAGCATTACACCCAACCAAGCCCAAAAATATTCGCTCTATTTCAAAAAGATGTATACAAATAAAAGCTTTTTTGTTGTTGTTGTTTCCATGATGCTCATGCAACTGTCACAGTTTGAACAACAACTTCAGAATATAACATAATGTTATGTAAGTTGCAGTTCATGTGCTCCTCCAACAGAAACACACTAACTTTGGCATTGTCCCTCTCCTACCATGCCTCAAAATGGGCGATTTGATGTATGGTAGGAATTAAGCTGCTTTCAACAAGCAAGAAGCTTAGCTTTAGCCCGCAGGGTATGCACACCTTTCTTTTTATGAGGTGGTATCTGCTTCGGAGGCACAGCAGAAGGTTTAGGGTGTGCTACAAAATAAACAATTGTTGTTGTAGTTTCTTTGACTTTCTTTGTTGCCCACTGTTCCAATATGGCTGACATGTTATAAGACATTTGATTAATTCAGCAAGATTTATAAGAAAGGAAAATGATCAGATGCTTACCCTCGGAGATGTGCACTTTAAAGGGACTGTTGGGTATGGGCTGCCCAGCAAAGGTCACATGGATGGTGTGCGGCCCCTCCTGCAGAGGTTTGTAGGTGCACCGGAAGATGTTGTCACCCTTGTTTTCTAGAATCACTTCCACAGTGTTGTTTTTATTCTGAGGGTCAACAATGACCACAGTAACATCTCCAGCCCCAGCGCCTGAAATGAGACAGAACCGTGAGAGCGTCATCCTATAAAAAAACCTCTTCCACAGCATGTTTTGTACATTCTGCTCACCTGCCGTATAGATGTCAAAATAAGTGGGTTTATCGGCCACATTGCCCACTGGCTCCAGACCTGGACCTCGGGCCTGAACTTTGCTGGAATCACCTAGAGCCTTAGACACATTCACCATGTAGGGGCTCTTATCAATGTCCTGACCAGCAAAGAGTACCTTCACCTGTAATATAGAAGAATAAATAAACATCCATGCCACTGGAAGCAAACTGTTTTACATCCTCAAATGGACACTGTACAATCAACCATGTTCTTGTACTGATGCGTACCTTGTGTTGTCCCTCAACCTTGGGCACATAAGTGACAGAGAATGTCCTTTTCTTGTCATTGTTGGCGACAACTTTAGCCTTAATTTTAAGAAAATTAAAAGATGGATTTTAGTTTAAAATGTGGTTTGTTTCACATTGATGCAACATTTACAGAATTTACAGTAATATATCTGTCCTATCTTACCTCTTCAGTGTGACCCTCTGGGTCCTCTACATATACAATCACTTCACCAAGCCCTGCCTCCAGTGTTTCTACAGTGAATACAGCTGGCTTCAAAACCATGTTCCCCTGAGGCTCAATACCTGTTTAAAAAAAAACCTGTCATATTAAGTCTTTCAACAGCAGCACTCAGAACGTACAAATTGTATACTTGATTGCTACTCCGTTGATTGCATATTTCAAGTTTGATTTTATAAAAACAAGGGGTGTGACGTCGCTTGACAGCTTCTTAGAGCGAAGTTGTCACTGAGGCACTTGGAGCTTTAACTTTAATTTCTACATTTCCATAACAGTTTATTTCACACAACATAACGGGTTGTTATGCAGGAAATCTGTACTAACAGATACTGTGAGAGTGTGGATGGGGTTTTGATATCGCAGCTCTACTTCCAGCGCTCTACTGCGCAGATGTAGGTCTCAAATCAGCGCAAGATGTCAGTGCCATATTCGGACGTTGGCGGCTTCACTTTTATGCAATGGAAGATAGTAAAGAGGCATCATGCATCTTTTTTTACAGTCTATGGTCTGAACACAGGCAAAATTTGGGCTGTCAGTGAAAATGTAAAAGACGTCCTGATAGCCCAAGAATAGACTAGTCATCTAGATTTGAACATGAACATGTCAAAGAAACCAAACACCCTGTAATGACTGTTGACTTTGCTTACATGATGGAATATCATACATATTGCATGTTCTTTTTGGCAAAAATGACATGTAGCCAAATTCAAGGTGACTCATATATCGGGTCTATTGTTAACCGAGATGGTGAAATTAGTTTGCTCACCTGGTCCATAGGCCTTGGCTTTTTTGGGGTACAGCTGCTTTGGTTTGAGAGGGGCTCCAGGCTTCAGTTTAGCTTTGGGAAACTGAGAGAGGTATGTCATCACTGAATGCTCATCCACATCTCGATCCACAATTTCCTCTGGAGCTATGACCTAGAGATTAAATATTCATAGATGTCAGATGAAAATTAAGTATACACAGGGCCTCATTCACTAATAACTGTTTTAGTCCATATGTATATGCTCAGAAAAAGGTTATTACAATAAACCTCCATTGGAGAAGTAACTAGTGAACTAGTCAGAAAGCCTGTTTATGGTGAGATAAACATTGCAGAAAGAAGCCACTCCCTTCCAGCATTTTCTTTTCACCAATATGTTTGTTCTACCATCACAAGCTGGTGGCAATCTCTTCAGATACTATATTTATCCACAGAGTGCCGTGACCTACAACAAGCCAAGGGCAGGATTTACCAGGAGCCAGACCCCTCCCACATCCCCTCCACAGTCAGCAGAGAATTCAGCCCCAAGAATTTATGACACACATGCTACACCATCCATGGAATCTCACACTTATCCCATGAGGATAATGGAGCAGGCACCACTATGTGTCAAACTGCTGAAACCACTAACATTTGCCCAGACACTACCTTCCTCCCGACTACAGTAGTGTATAAAATGCATTGGCTGAACACGATGGTGTTAATGTTGAGTGGATGTTCACCTGTGGCACACCGAGCCAGTCATCGGCCTGCTGCATGGCCTCGCGAGCATTTGCAACAGGCTGGTTGGGGTCCCATTTTTGCCAGTCAGGGCACAGACCTACAGAAAGAGTTACATTGATATCAGTGAATCATTTTATTATTATTAGTGAAAATCATATTGAAACAATGAGCTAACTTTATAAATCAGTTATGACATCAGGCCTCCCATAAACTTGCTCTTTAGAAATTGTTTATAAAAAAATGTCTAAAGAAGAAAATAATGTAACCTAAACATATAAAGATAATGATAATGCTGTGAGTTGTCAAAAGCTAGCAGCACCCTGTATGGTCATGACTGTCTCACAGGGACTGTTTCATATCAGATACCCTGAAGTAAACACGTTCGTTCACTACCCCTAGAGTGGGGCAGGAAGTAGGTCAGGATTTACTTCATATACGAAGCGCTCTTCTCTATTGTATTGTAGAATTTATCCATTCCATTATACAGGATTTCCTTTATGTTTTAATTATTGCCATATTGTTATTTGGGGAAAAGGAGGCTATACATAAACAGTCAGTCACACAAAGCTTTTCAGAATTTAATTAAGACTGTATATACTAATTTATCTTTTTAATGAATTTATTACATAATTTACTCGCTTTATATTGGCACTGAAATTCAATACATTGTTTTTATTACAATGCGTTATCTTATGTTCTTGCCCCTTTGTCTAAAAAAAGAAGAAGAAGTTAACAGTTAAATATCATCAAAGCATTAAATATAGCATGAGATCCCCAAATTTCTGGAGAACCTTGATTGTTAACCTGGACTTACCCAAACCATAAATACCCAAAGTCTAACCAAGCAAACAGCTACACCTCATGATGTCAGAATGTGTCCTTACCAGGGGCACAGTTGTCCACGAGGGCACCCAGGGCCTTGCCATCCCTCCAGTCCTTGTTAAAGTTGTGAATGGGCAGCTCTGGGACCTTGTTCTGAATCCAGCCCAGCAATCTCTGTTTGGGAGTGAGTTTCTTAACCTCTTCATCATCTTCATCCTCCCACATGGGCATGGAGATGGAATAATGGAGAATGAGAGTCCAGATGAGACCCAGAATCAGCTTCAGGTTCCCATCTACAATGGCTTTGCTGTCTACACAGATCAAAGGCAATCACAAGAAAACTGATTTATTCACTGGTTTAAGTAATCACAATTATTTGAATCACTTGCAATCATAAAGTCGACTCCAAAGACCTGGGATATCGACATGCTCAAAAACGTGTACTTTTTGTGTTAACGCAAAACACATTTGTCTTCCAGCCTCGGGGCAGGGGACATTCATTAAAAGGGCACTATCACTAAAGCAGAAGATCTTTTTCATTAAATCTGAGAGCTTTCTGACCCCTCCATTATCAGTCTACGCAACTACCACTTCATAAAGAGATGGTAAAACTAATCCATATGAATGGAGACTCGATTACTTTATATGATGAACAGATTGAATTTAGGCTTTTATTCACATGTAAATATTCATCAACTCACACATCAGTTGTGGAAAACGGAAGCTTCTGTTTATGTTTTCACTGATCAGTGTTTATATGTGGATATTAATATTGTTGTCATATAAAGTGATCAATCGACAGCTCAATATGGATTCGTTTTATTCGCATTTGGATCTCTTTATAGACTTTTTGAAGCGTCAATGTAGTTGTGTAGAAGGTCGATGGAGGGGCAAAAAGCTTTCAGATTTCATTAAAAAATACCTTCATCTGTGTTCATAGAATGGAAGTCTTACGGGTTGGAACGACATTAGGGTGAGTCAACTATCCCTTCAAGTAGTCACGTCTCCCCAAAACACCCTCACACCACTGGTTTACACAAAGTGCTGTTCTTTAAATCAGCTCTAAACATTGACCACTAAACTGCAGACCTAGTGGTGTAACTGCCATATTTACTCTGTATTCATTTAATACTCCAACGAGATATTACAGCATGTCTACACAGATCGATATAACCTTTAACCTTTATTCAACAAACAAGCCGTAGTCCTTTGGAACTATTTTCCATTTCACTGACACGGAAGCCCAATGTGTACATGGGACTGAAATGCTCCTCACAGACTGTGAGCTGACACCTGAACTTTAGAGTGAGGTAAAGAAGTGAGCATCTGACTTTTTTTTTTACATTATTTGCTTTTGCATGTATGTTACCAGCATATTTGGCTGTTTGCTAGTATTTATAGGCTATAGCATTTAAATATAAACCCATAAAAGGCATTTGCCTTATTCTGCATGACCAGGTCCACCAACAACTACCCACTTACTATCAACTAGGAGTTTTTGAGGGAAAGTGTTCCCTAATATAAAGTAGGCCCTATTACCGAAATGTCTATAGCCTACAACAGAACGCAACTATATAAATAAACGTTAAGTGTTGCTGACAACAGGAATCTGTTTAACCCGTTAAAGCAGAACTTACCTATTGACACAAGTTTGATTCGCTCTCTGTCCAGAAACTCCAGCGCCACCGACACGTTCTCCAGTTTCATTTGTCTGAAGTTTGGTCTGACATTATGCTTTCTGTACATTCTCTTCTGACTGAGGACCTCCAGAAGCGCGATGAGTTTGAGCCCATCGCTCAGGTCTTTCTGGAGGTCGGTGATGGTCTTATTGACGCATTTCAGATGTTCATTGCACCATCTGGTGAAGGTGTTCTGCTGGATCTTCTTCCACGGCGCGTCCTCGGCCAGATCTTTCTCTGTCGCTGGCATCTCTTCGTCTTCCTCTTCCCCAAGGTCTGTGCCCTGGTAGTATTGTGGCGGAAGATCGTCTAAATGTGTGTAATTGCTCATGATGGACTCTTCTTTTTATACTTCTAATGCGGGAACTTCACAGCTCGTCACTTTTGCGAGAGAGTGTCAGGAGCGCTCGCTGTTAAACAGATCAAAACTTGGATGAAGTTTAAAAAAACAAAAAAACAGACAGACTTTCACGGATACTTGTGAAAAGTGCTCTCCTGTCAGGACGATGACAGATTATCCGATTTACGGTTTACAAGGCGGACGGTCCCCGTTTTTAATTCTCAGTCCCCTGACAAATGTAGTCTCTGCTTCTTAATGGACACTTCTCGTTTGAAGAATATCACTTTTTGAAAAATGATAAAGTCCCTTTGCTGCTCAAGGAGTGAAGCTCAGTTTGAAATGAAGAGAGGGTGAATGAAGGGGGCTTAAATGCTCACAGGACCCCTGAGATTGCATCACACTGATGTAATGCTGCAAACTGGAGTATGACGAACTAGTTTTCTAATTCTGAAGGGTCTCTCTCATAGATCAGATTGGCCGAAATGAACGAGACAGTCTGTGATTGGCCAGTTGAGACACTTATTTCTGGACTATCGGAGTAAGTGGGCGGCATGTCCCCTCATTTGTAAACTGTGCGGTCACCAGCCCTGTATGACAAAGTCACAGCAGAAAATAGAGAGTGACGGCGGCAACACTTACTTTATAGCGTGCGTGTCACATGATTATTATAAGTGATTAGTGTATGATCAACATATACAAACAGCTTCTCGTAGGCTACATATCCTACACTAAGTAGAAAAATGGTTATTAGAATGGACTTAACTTCAATTTAAATTATAGCTAAGCTAGGCATATTATATTATTATATTATATTATGGCTAATTATATATTATATTAGCCTATACTATATTATATTATAGCCTATTATTTTATATAATATTATATTATATTATATTATATTATATTATATTACATTATATTATAGCCTATAGCCTATTATATTATATTATAGCCTATTATAGCTATTATATTATATTAGCCTATATTATATTATATTATATTATATTGTATTATATTATTATTATATTATATTGTATTGTATTGTATTGTATTATATTATATTATATTATATTATATTATATTATATTATATTGTATTATATTGTATTGTATTATATTATATTATATTATATTATATTATATTATATTATATTATATTATATTGTATTATATTATATTACATTATATTGTATTATATTATATTATATTATATTATATTATATTATATTATATTATAGCCTATTATATTATAGCCTATTATATTATAGCCTATTATATTATAGCCTATTATATTATAGCCTATTATATTATATTATAAGGTAGTGCACTCGTTTTGTCAGTTTCTCTCTCATAGCCTATATAGGCCTACTCTGCATAATACAGCTTCAGTGAAGTGAGGCGTTCCTAATTAGTTTTAAAGTGACGTTTTAGAATTAGTAGCGGATGCTTGGGCTGGACTGTCAAACTGGCAACTTGAGAATTACATTTTTGGTATAAGGAAGTAGTTCTACACAAATGGGGGTTTTTAAAGACACTCCGTTGATGTTTCTTATTTACATTTACACTGCCGTCAAGCTGTTGTAAACGCATCACACTCGTAGCCATGGTGATAAGCCATATCCACTGCTACTCGTGTGATTAGGTTACCCATATATTATATTATATTAATTATATTATATTATATTATATTATATTATATTATATTATATTATATTATATTATATTATATTATATTATATTATAGCGTAGCATTGCATAGCATATTATATTATAGACTTACACTATACACTTTATATTAGGTGTCCTTAACTACTATACTTACATCAAAAAATAAGTACAATGTAGCCTACTTATTGTGTTCATATTGTTTTGGAAAACACTTGCTGATATTGAGGTGGGATACGGGTAAAGTTAGGGACAGGTGTGGTGGTATGTAAGTTTAAATGTCAGTGAAGTGTCAACAGTGTAGCCTAATTATAAATTTAAACACATAAATTAATTACAGATGTAATTCCAGGCAGGTATTTTTTTTAAAGTAAGTAGCCTACAACTTAAAAGTACATGTAGGCTAACAGAGGCCAGCTATTAGTTGATGTGCGAGTAACCCTCCCTCCTCCGCGACTGGCGCTAGAGGTTTCATCCTCTCATTCCGGTGAACCAGGGTTCGAGTCCCGGTCCAAACAGAAGGGGCTACATACACAAACACAATAAGTGCATTGTATCAAATTATTAAGTAAATGTTAGTTCACCTAATATAAAGTAGGTCTGAACTTTTTACTGTGCATGTGAAATTCATATTGTTTTTATATGCATGATATCTGAAATTTCAAGCAAAGGCTATATTTCTAAAAAATATATTCATTTGCAACAAGATCATTCAGAAGTTTTGTTTAGTCAGTCAGTTGTCTTTAAAAAAAAACCAATACTTAAATGTTAGGCTACAGGATAAGCATTTAAACTGTGACTGGTATCAGGTGTCACATGACTAAATGCTTTCAAATTTTAACCCAGTCAGAGCATGACGTGCTCTTGACTGTGTTCTCTTTCACTGTGGTTGGGTAATGTGAAAGCAGTTTCTATTTGTCTGTTTAGGGAGCAAATGTGTTCCTGTAGCCTAAAACATACATGGTCTCAGTGGGAATAATAATATGTTTTATTAGGGGGGAAATGCATAAGAGAGTGTGTGTGTATCAAGATTTGTTACTTCATCACATGTTTTAAGAAGGTCAATGTTCATGTTCATTTATAGACTCTGATTATAAATGTCTTAAGTTGCAATAGTATTTGGCAAAGATTGTGTTCACCAAGGTGTATTTTGGGCTGTCCCCTATGTATACAGAGCAATGACCAGACAAAGTGACTCAGCAAGGCAGATTTAGATAAACACTTCTGACTTACAGACACAACAGTGACACACCGAGTGATTAACCTGCATTGCACATGGTCACTGGCATTTTGGGTTCCAAATCAGATTTTAGTGACATGTTTAGCACACTTACTTATTGCTTATAAAGGTTGAAACACAAAATACCAATAAAAAAACACTTTTCAACCTGTTACTGAAGGCGCTGAGTGATCATTGATCAGGTAGGCTGGATAAAGTAAGTGAACCCTAACATTTAGAAACTTCTAGATTCTCCGATAACACTTAGGCAAGTTTTGGACCACCCTTCCTCAGAAATCTGTTCCAGTTTATCAATATTTATGGGTTATCTTTATAGCACAGCCTTTTTTTACCACAACATCTCAATTAGCTTCAGGTCAAGACTCAAGAAAACTAGTTTTCTTATTTATGTTTAGCTGTTCTTTATTTGTCAATTGTTTATTTTGATCATTGTAATGTTGCATGACCTCTCTCTAAAGCTTGAAGTCATGGACTGCTGTCTTGGCATTTTCGTGTAAAATGTCTTCATACGCTTTCGAATTCATTGTTCTTTCAGTGGTTGTGAAGTGTCCAGACCCGAGGTAGCAAAGCAGCTCTAAACCCTAGTGCTCCTTCTTCCATGTTTCACAGTTGGGATGAGATTTTGGTGTTGGTGTACAGTGTATTATTTTCTCAACTGTTCACAAAACATTTTCCAGATTTTTGCAATATGTTGTCTTGGCCAAACATATGAAATATAGGCAGCAGTGGTTTCCATGTCATTGTGCCTGGACACTAAACACTCAATGTATTAAATACAATTCTGAAAAGTACTGTTTGTGGGTTTTTAGTTTAGTCAAAGTGTGTTATTCTATAAATGGTACTTCCCTGTAGTACTCATGCATGTTACCTGTTCAATTGCTCCGAAGTACTGACATAGCAAATAACAAGGTTTAGTTTATTAACTTTTTTATTTTGAGTTCTTGCAAATCAAATGAGCCATTCACTTCACTTTAAACCCTAATAAGTTGTCGGAACTGAAAAAATTTGAATGAGATTTTTTTTAAGTTAAGAAATATTTTGCCAAAAATAACAAACTAATTCAGAAAATGACAATTTGCTTATTTGCTAATATGCACATATGTTATGACAACATATGTTTTTAAATTGTTTTAACTCATCAAAATAAGTTAAGAAGTGTTAAACTTTTTTTTTATAAGTTATATAAGATGTAACTCATTTTTTTAATGTCAGTTTAACATTATCTAAGTTGAAATAACTTAAACATCCAAGTCGATTGTACTGCAAAAGTTCAAAATTTGCCTTTTTTTACAGTGTGGTAACAATAGCATGATATAGCACTTACTGAATGAGTACAGTAACCTAAAACGTAGCTTACAGTACTAAACAAAGCAGCATGCGCCACTTCAAGTCACCTTTATTTAGTGTGTTTTACAAAGCTGATTATCTCAAAGCAGCTTCACAGTGATAACAGGAAAATAATGCAATATAATTTGATTTGGCTGTACAGCCGCTCTTGAGAAAACATTGATGTCATCCAATTCAGTTCAGTTATTATATAGTGTCAATGCAGCGTATATATCAGTAATACAGTTGAATATTTAGTGTCCCCAACTGAGCAAGTCAATAGCCAAAGGCGACAGAGGCGACGGTGGCAAGGAACAAAACTCCATCAGGTGACATAATGGAGAAAATAATCTTTGGTGCCAGTTCTCCTCTGGCCAATGGACAAATAGTGTATGACTGCGGCAACATTACAGGTCAAGTCATATTAGATCAGAATATTCAGAATATTTGTCCAGTTCCATCTGATTGAAGATCGGAGTCATCATCAAAAATATAAACCGAACAAACAACCCATGAGGGAGAAAACCAGACTAAAACCTAATCACAAGGATCAGGGAAACATAGCATGGCAGTGAACAGAACACTACAGCAAACACAAGGAGACTAAATAGGGAACAAACAAGGCAGGTAATGAGGGGGAACAGGTGGAGCAAATTAATCAATAACAAGAGGGAAGGGGTCAAGACAATAGACAGAAGAGCACATGGCACAGGGAAAGCCATGTGCTCACACCAAACATGACAATAAACAGTGTCTTGGTTCTGTCACAAACCCAAGAACAAAGTTAGACAGAAGTGACAGAACCATGACACAACTGGCCAGAATTTTGAGACCACTAAGGGACTTAAACCATTTAGTGCTTTGTAAGTAATTAGCAAGATGTTAACATTTTTACGATGTTTAATAGGAAGCCAGTGTAGTGTTGACAGAACTGGACTAACATGATCATACTTCCTGGTTCTAGTAAGAACTCTAGCTGCTGCGTTTTGGACCAGCTGGAGTTTGTTTATTAAGCGAGCAGGGCAACCACCCAGTAGAGCAATACAATAATCTAGCCTAGAGCTCATGAACGAATGAACTTACTGTTCAGCATTACAGAGTCTTGCATTGAAAGCATGTGGCGTAAACTAAGATATATGTTTAAGATGGTAGAATGCAGTTTTACAGATGCTAGAAATGTGGCTTTGGTATCAAAATATTGGTATCAAAGAGCACACCCAGGTTGATAACAAGGACTTGACATGTTAGACAGTATTTTAGGTTAAATGGACTGCATTTATATAGCACTTTCAACAGAAAAATGGCCACCACAGAGCTTTATATATTGCCTCACATTCACTCAATCATACACTGACAGCCGTGTCTGACATGCAAGGCGCCATCCAGCTCGTCAGGAGTAGATGGGGCTAGGAGTCTAGCTCATGGACACCTCGACACTTGGTCAGTTGGAACCGGGATTGAACCACCAACACTTCCGGTTTGTAGCCAACCTACATGAACCACTGAGCCACCTACACACCCCACTCACTACTCCAGGTTGCAGGAAATTACCAGTCATCCAATTTTTTTATATCAGCTATGATTCCACTAATGCCAATATAATTTTCGAGTCTATTCAAATGAATGTTGTGGTCAGTAGTATCGAATGCTGCGCTAAGATCAAGGAACAGTATTAACGAGGTACAACCACGATTAGATGATAGGAGTAAATCATTTGCAACATTAATGATACTCATCTCAGTACTATAATACAGTCTAAATCTTGACTGGAAATCCTCACAGATACCATTTCTTTCTAAGGAGCATAATTTTGAAGACACTGCCTTTTTTAGTACTTTTGATAGAAAGGGCTTGATTTGAGATTGGCCTGTAATTGACTAATTCTGTGTGATAAGTTTTATAAGTCATAAGGTATAAGTGGTTTAATAATAGCCAGCTTAAAAGTTTTCGGTACATATCCTAATGACAGAGATGAATTCATGATATTAAGACAAGGATCCATGACTTCTGGAAACATCTCTTTTAGTAGCCTAGTCGGTGTAGGGTCGAGAATGTTGTTGATTTTGATGAGTTAACAAGTTTAGCCAATTCTTCCTCTCCTATAGCAGTGAATGAGTGTACTTTTCCCTTTTGTTGCAACTTCGAGTTCCTCTAGTCTGAGGAGACTGGACTGGAATGCTGAGGAGATGAAACTGATGAGGAAGATTACTTAAAAAGCAATCTTTAGTGGTAGTTGTGAAAGTCCTGTCATATTTGAAATGAGAGAACAGCTTTGCAGCCTTAGCTAAATTAAGTATCCACGATACTAGATAATGATCTGAGATGTCATCGCTCTGCTGCAGAATTTCAATGGCATTAACATTTATTCTATGAGACAATATTAGGTCTAAAGTATGACACTGCAATGAGTGGGTCCTGACACGTGTTGCCTAACTCCAGTAGAGCTTAGAATGTCCTTAAATGCCAATCCCAATGCGTATTTTTCATTTTCTACATATATATTAAAATAACCAACAATCAATCAATCAACTTTATTTATACAGCGGTTTTACGATGACGATTGTTACAAAGCAGCTTCACAGTGTCAAACAGGACAATATTGCAACAAAATTTGATTTGGGTAGTTTAATTTGGATAGTTTATAGAATTAAATATGACCTAATTAATAAATTTAATTTGTATATTTAGTTGAATAACTTGGATCATAATTTTAGTGTCCCCCAACTGTGCAAGCCAAGCCAAAGGCGACAGTGGCGAGGAACCAAAACTCCATCAGGGCGTGATGGAGAAAAATAAACCTTGGAGAAACCAGACTCAGTCGGGGTGCCAGTTCTCCTCTGGCCTGTTATTAAACAGTGTATAATTATTACTCTGTCAACCCTGCAAGTCATAAATCATATTAGATAGGAATATTCGAAATTTTGGGTATCATGTAAGAGACGGGTTTATTTAGGATGGCGCGTCGATTACACAAGAATATTTGTTATTGCGCCGGAGACGGGTTTATTGAGGTTGAAAAACTCTGGCCAGTTAATAATACCTAATTTATCAGCTGCAGGCGGTCGATCCTTTTCCTATTTAGCACCTAAACTCTGGAAAAGTCTTCCTAGTACAGTCCCTGACAAAAGTCTTGTCGCTTATCTATTTTCTAGAAATACCTGATATTAACCTGACTTTTAATCAATTCATTGGTGTTAGAAATAGCTCATATGAAAAGCTAAAACCCTCCCAAATGATGTTTAATGCACTGAAATAAATAATGTTCACAGAAAAAAATATTTATCATTTAATCAAGACAGAAAGGTCAAATTTTGGCAAGACAAAAGTTTTGTCGCCTATACAGAAATTGAACAAATTTACTGCAAATACAAAAATATGTCAGCAAATTAAGTTGTGGTGCTGTGAGATCCAAATTTATTATCTTGTATGACTTCCATGAGCTTGAAGGACTGCATCCATGTGGTTTGGCAAGGATTCATACAATTTATTGATGAAGTCATCAGGAATAGCTAAGAAAGCAGTCTTGCATGCCTCCCAGAGTTCATCAATATTCTTTTGTTTAGTCTTCCATGCGTCCTCTTTCATCCTACCCCACATATGCTCAATGATGTTCATGTCTGGTGACTGGGCTGGCCAATCCTGGAGCATCTTGATCTTCTTCGCCTTGAGGAACTTTGATGTGGAGATGGAAGTATGCGATGGAGCACCATCCTGCTGCAGAATTTGGCCTCTTTTATGGTTGGGAATAAGAGGTAGCCAAGATTTCTTGGTATTTTAGACTATTGACCTTGCCTTCCACCCTGCAGATCTCTCGCACACCCCCATACTGGATGTAACCCCAGACCATGATTTTTCCGCCACCAAACTTCACTGTTTTCTGGGTGAATCTCGGATCCATTCTGGCTCCAGTAGGTCTCCTGCAATATTTGCGGTGACTGTGGTGTTATTCAACAGAAGAATCATCTGAAAAATCCACCTTCTGCCACTTTTCCTACGTCCATCCTTTTAGCAGGCTGTGGGCCTTGGCAAATGCCACACGGTTTTTCAATTGTCTTTTGTTTAGTGCTGGCTTCTGGGCACTGATTCGACCATGGAGGCCATTTCGAGACAGAATCCGACAAACTGTTCTGGTTGACACAAAGACTTCAGGTGATCAGGTCTCGTGGAGCTCTGCTGCAGTGGAAAATGGGCTGGCCTTGGATTTTCGAGCCAACAAACGGTCCTCTCGAGCAGTTGTCTTGCGGGGTCTGCCTGACCTGGGC
The DNA here is from genome assembly GCF_024679245.1 of Pseudorasbora parva. Classification (NCBI taxonomy): domain Eukaryota; kingdom Metazoa; phylum Chordata; class Actinopteri; order Cypriniformes; family Gobionidae; genus Pseudorasbora; species Pseudorasbora parva. The sequence continues at coordinate 4,806,265 of NC_090196.1, read as the reverse complement.
TTGTCAAAAACGTCTCCAGTCTCTTCAAATCCTTTTTTTATCCTCTGTACTTGACACTGAGACACATTGAAGGTGTCTGCCACATCAGCAGTGGATCTGGTCTTCAGCCTCTTGATAATCAAAACTTTAGTCTCAGGGTGAATCTTAGGCATGTTTGCAGAGGTCTAGTTACAGAGGTCTAGTTGCAGTTGATGTGACGGTCTAGTGTACTGGGGTTCTTTTTATACACACTTGAGACCTAATTGATCCATTATTAGTCACAGGTGAAGCTCATATGACAAGGTGACAACACTTATGTCTTTGCAAAAATTGACTCAATGGGCTTTACCAAGCTGTGAATATTAGAATACTTTTTGAAAGTTTAGTTTTTTACTGAAACATTATCACAAAAGCTGGTGGGATTAAAATGAGCCGTTTCTTGTAAAAAAAAATCTTGATTAGAAATATATTTCAGTGGCACTTTAGGTCAATTTGTACACAAGCGACAAGACTTTTGTCAGGGACTGTATTGTTCGGGAGGCAGACATACTCTGTCAGTTTAAATCAAGACTAAAATTGCATCTCTTTATTATGGCATACACATAGACATTTTTTTACTTTCATTATTCAAATCAATTGACTGATTGTTAGGCTGCATTAACTAGGTCAGCCGGAACTGGGAACACTTCCCATAACACCTGATGTACTTGTTACATCATTAGAAGAGTGGCATCTACGCTAATGTTATTTTCTCTGTTTATCCCGAGGTTTACTGCAGTCGGCCCGGATCCAGATCAGATGCTGGACCTGAACCCAGACATGACCAGCTCATCCCAGAGTGTCTGCTGAGACCGTGTCAATCAGTGTCTCCTGATAATTACTGTAATTACCTACAGCCAAGTCACAACCGTTATGACCGATATTGCATGGCTACAAATGATGCTGACAAGACAAATGATATTGCTTATATTTCATTGTTTTATACATGTGCATATTACTATATATATATATATATATATATATATATATATATATATATATATATATATATATATATATATATATATATATATATATATATATATATATATATATAATAGTGTCTCAGATCTTAAAAATCATAAAAAAGAAAAGTCAATGTAAAGTATTATTACATAAAAAAATCTAAACACAGAAAAATACAAATTTTTGAAATGACAAACATATTTATTGTGTGAAAATGATTATATAATCTTTTTACACAGATTACTATACTGTCCCTTAGAGAAGGCATAAAACCACAGTCAACAGGTGTGTGTAATAAGTGCAAAAATATGATTACATTTAGGATACAAAATGAAAGTATCCTCAACATTTGACCCTTTTTGTGTGATATTTCAATAAGATTTTATATAAATATTGTATATTATATAAATATCACAGGAGAATTGGACATTGATAGTGTACAAATGAAAAGTGCAATTACTGAAAGTGTATTTAAAGAGAATTTATTTTCAAAAGTGTCCACAGCACCAAAAGTGCCCATGTTTGTAGAAACATCCATAAATGTTTTGGATGGATGGAATGTTATCAAATTGTTTGTCTTCATCAAATGTAAGGATACAGTGAAATTCAGTTCATTGCTAATGTAACCCTATTAATCACAATTAAACCTGATGGTTCATACTATCATCTTACTATTCAATGTATACAAATATTTTAGAAATTTTACATATTGAAATACAAATGTTTTGGTACCACTGTGACAAAACTACTACTACTAATAATGATGATAATTCCATTTGTTGCAAGGCTTTGATAATCTCAGCTGACTTTTGGCTGACTTCTTCGTTAATATTGAGCACACAGAGAAAAAGGGTGTCAAAAATGTACCTTTAGGGGTACAACAGCTTGTCGCTGGGGCAGTACCCTTAAAAGGACATCTTTGTACCTTTTTTTTACTCCTAAAAGGAGCACATTAGTACCTTTGATTACAAATGCATACAAATTGCGTGCTGCATACATTTTTCATTAAGTACGAGATGCGTACTTAAGGTACTACTATGAGGCTTTTTGTGGTAAAAATGGTACAAAGTTGTCTAGGGGTGACCTCGAAGAGTCAAAGATTCGATGTATCGATATGCGGAGCCGGATTCGACCACCAATCTCAAGGTCGAATCTTCTGGGGTGTTATGAAATCATCATACCATTTTGGCAATATGGTGGTGCTCAAAATTGGTGAGCGACTGGTGTGTGAGACCCCTTTAAGGGCGCTGAGTTTCGCACCGCGAAGCGATCGCGCAGCGCTTTTAAAAATTGAACACATTAGCTGTGTCTCATTTCAGAAGGCTGCGTCCTCTGGAGGTCGCATTCGAAGGCTGCATACGCCATAAGTCCGTCTCTTTTCAAAAAAGTGAGAAGGACTCTCCAAATACGACCTTCGAATGCGTCCTTCTTTCACAGGATTTCGGAGTGTGCATGAGGTATAGCCTTCACGGCTGGAGATAACCCACAATTCTTTGCGTCAGCGTTAAACCGTCTTTTAAAAAATATATATTATATGAGAAAACGGCACCACCGTCAGATATACATGCGAGTGTATGTGTGGTGTTTAAATGTAAGCAGTTTAAGCTTGTTTTTGTTTTTAAGCTCTATTACCTCAAACAGATAGTCGTGGTAAACAGGATTACAACTGTTTAGTTCTTTTTTTAAACGTTTAGAACAGTATTGCTGTCAAGACAAGAAACATTTCATAGTCATTTTTAAGTTATAAATAATTTTCATTAATATAACTGCCGTGAGAGCGCAACGAGGTTGAACGTGTTGGCATAGCAACGTGATACTTCCTGCCTGTGTGTCCTACGAAGGACGTCTCGTTTCATTCTGATTGAGGACACTCCGTACTGCATCCTACACAGGACGTGTCCTCCGGAGGACGCAGCCTTCGAAATTTAACAAAATGAGACACAGCTATTCAATGAGTGTACGCACACAGGGGGCGGCATTCGGCACCTGTCCGCGGCTACTCAGGAAGTTGTTTAAAATTCTTTAAAATCCAAGGTTTTATATTAAATTTATATTATATTTCCCTCAAATCATCAATGTATACTGATTTCACTGTGTACTACAAGATATACCCATGGTGCATCTCTTCTGTCAGAAGTCGATTCAAAATTGAGCTTGTGTGTATATAATAGTGATGGGAAGTTTGGATCATTTTACTGACTCTGATCTTTGAATCTCGTTCAGCAAAACGAACGAATCTTTTTTCAAGTCATTTCGTTCATTTAAGCAGAATCTAATTAAAATTAGATTAGTTTCATGTTACATTTTTCAACACATTTAGTAGGCTACTTTTGGAATAAAAAATAAACTGCAAGCTAATGCAGTCATGGCCAAGCTTTGAGAATAAAAATTAATAAATGAATTGTGCTTGCCTCACCTCCCGATCCAAATCATTACTTCTTTAGTCACTTCACATTTAATCACGTCTGTTCCAGGAAGCTTAGTAACGTTACACAGCTCGTGACTTCTGGTTCGGTCTATTCGATTGTCATCATCATCTGGGCCTCTTATGTTATACATGCGTCCGGAAACAGAAAAGATTAGTTCTCTCGACACTTCGAGTCATTCGTACATCAAATCCGAGCCCTATATAGGCAAGGCTATGCAGTCACCGGAAACAGAAGAGAGTAGTTAATCTCTCGAGTCTTCTCACTCTTCGGGTCTGACTCTGAGGCCCCGTCCACACGAAGAGCTTTCCCAATCCAATCTTTTTTTTCCCTCGTTTCAAGAAATATCTGCGTCCACACGAGATTACCGAAACCAACTAAAAACGATGTAGTATGTATGCCAGGCCAGTGTGTGGCACTGTAATTCTGCCACAGAAATACACTAAAAACGGAGAAGAAGAGTTGTGGCTAGAAGGGGTATAGCAGTGGTCGGAGGTGAGGCGAAATCTCACAATAAAATAACAATAAATACATTTGCTACTTAACAGATGTGTTTTATTAATGCCTACACCTACCCCAGCCCTAAACATACCCTTACAACAATGCAGATACGGTAATCAAATCACACGAATGATATTGATGTGTGCATGCCCAGTGCCCAGTTGTATCCCTTAACTCTTTCACCATGCTGGACGTAGTGTGATGACATCACCGTTTCAGAAAATATACGGATTTGCGGTACAAAATGTATACGTAACGAGTCTCTTCTTTTGTCACATGACCATGCCGCTTCAGTGTCTCACAAGTCGCAACATATACAACATTACATTACAGTTGGATTATTGACTGCATGTTGTAATATAGTTATTATTATAAAATAATCAGAAGATATGGGTAATAAACTGTTATTATGCCTATCCATTCTGACCAATCCTAGTGTCTCCAGGATTCATAGGAAAATTATTATAGACCTACTAGATCAAAAAATAAATAAAAAAAATAACATCTACGCACTTGTTTGTGAGGAAGGTTGTGAATGAACTATTTCTGTCTAGCACGGCTATCACGTGACAAAAGAACGAGACTAGGACCGAAAACTCAAGAGAACGAATCATTTCTGTTTCCGGTACAGACTGCATAGCCTTGTCTGTGGGGCTGGAACTTGATGAATGAATGACTCAAACCCGGACTCGAAAAATCTATTTGGGTATCGATGGGTATCGAACTAATCAGTTCTGTTTCCTGTACAGAACATATGGGATGTTGCGCATGCAAACATCAACACAAAATGAACGAATCGCTCTCTGAGAAAACCCATCGTTCTCGAGTCATATTAATAATCAAAATGAACGAATCGTTCATGAACGACACATCACTAGTGTATAATGTACACGTCTGGTGTGAGATACCTGAGACGCGACGCTGAGTTTCGTGTCCGATGTACGCCCCCTTTAAGCATAATCAGCTTAAGAACGTGCATGTATACGCACTCAAAGTGTTCTTTTCTTCTCCAGGCATGTATTTTTTTTAGGTTTATTTATCAAAATGTTCTTTTATACATATGTGTGATGTTCGGTACAGACATGTTCAGTTGGCAGGCAGTTTTGATCGCTTTATGAATAGTTGTTGCTGTGTGCAGTGTGTAAAGGAAAAAAAAATTTTTTACCCTCCTGCTGACTAGTGTTGTGCCTCTCCCAACCCATTCACACACACACACACAAACACAGATGATTTGACTATCGGTCGACCATAGAAAGAGTTGACAATTCTGATTTGAATGTGTAAATCCTTAGTTGGGGACACCTCTAAACTTATCCTTTCAAGGGTACTGACCCAGCGACAAGCTGTTGAACCCCTAAATGAACAATTTTACACCCTTTTTCTCTGTGTGAGGGAGGGAACGAGACAAAGTGTGGATGACTGACACTAGGGGTCGCACTTGGGATCCCCAAACACCTCTGATACTTTGAGAAAAGGCCAATGAGAATTAGTGAGTGGAATTTGCATGCCACTTCCCTGGACATAATGTATAAAAGGGAAATTACGTGTATCACTCATTCAGGTTTGTGCTGAGGAACTGAGACTGAGTATGGCCGGCATTTCAGTGGTCCTGGATCGAGTTGACACTTGACATCCTGATGTGACGTATATAAGCGAGCGATCTCAGCTTCAGTGCGGATAGTAAGGAGCTCCGTGGTCTCGACTTGTGTCCAGGCACATTTCTGCTTATTTAATTTAAGTTTCTTTTGTATACGAACACTCTCTGCGTTTAAAACACAGACGAGCTCTTCTGGCACTGCAGGGTTGTATTATTGAAAAAACAAGCTCTAGGAGTCGCATGATAACTACGTACACGTTGCGGCATTAGCTTTGGCTTTTGTTCACACAGCGCTTGTCCCAGGTCGAACCCCGCAATGTTACTAGATCCTCGACCCGGGTTCAATTCGGTAATCAATTCCGAATTGGATATTGCGGGTCTGACGTGCAGTGTGAAAGGGGCTTAAGAAAGGTGCCATTTGCTAAAGAAACACATGTGTGCAGGCCCTGGGGCCTGTTGTGAGCCAACGCATCCAAAACCTCCGCAATATTGCTAGCAACTTGAGGCAGTTGACTGGCTACTTCAGTCGAGGTCCTGTCCAGGAGTCTAACACTGCCTGCCTATTGCAAATTGCACCCCAGCCAGTTTTGAACACATCTGTTGTGACCACAACATGCCTAGACACTTGTTCTGAGGGAACCCATGCCCGTAGAAAAGCAAGCTGTCCAAGAGCTGAATAAGTTTTGAAAATCTAGAGACGGTGCTCATGGACTACTTTTGACGTCGTCTGGCTTTGTCGCTCAGAGAGCACAGTGCCTGCATCAGTCCCGGCTCAGAACTACCCTCGTGCAGCTCTTTTAAAGCAACTCTGTATCAGAACCCGAGGGTAGAGGTCCAGCAGAGTTTTAATGATACTTTGTTTTCATACATAGAATTAAAAATCAGGTGTGCCATGTGACTGTCAATGTCGTCCGAGAGCTCCACAGGGCACAACGTGCAAGACAAGGAAGGAGGCCCGTGGGGATTGACCCAGCAGAAATTGCTCATTGCCCTCGCTTTGCCCTCAGAACTAATCACCACATCAGCAATTTGCTTCCTTTCCAGAGGTTGTGTATAGATGACACTCATCAATGAAGAACAAATCTGACTGAGTGATGCACGGCATTTCCCTTATATATCTGAATGTACAGGGACTGGTAAACAAATTCCATTCCCCAATTCTAATTATCCTTTTCTCAAAGTATAAGAGGTGTTTGGGGCTCCAAACTGTGACCTCAAGTGTCACCATGTCAAACAGAATGACAGATACAGAACCAGATATATTACTGTAATGGCCCATAACTCTCTAAATCAGTATGGTGGAGATGATCTACAATGTCATCTGACTATTGGTTCAGTCATAAAACTTGAAGGTCTAACTTCAATTTATAGTTTAAAATAAATTTTATATAAATAAATAGAACATAGGTTAAGCATGTGAGTAAATTTATAGCAGGTGGCTCGGACAACTCAAACAACCTGACCTCAGTTCACTGAAGTGGTTTTTGTAGCGGTTACATTTACTTTTGACATCAGTGACCTTGAGAGTTTATGAACTAAATGCATGCCACATTTAATTGATCTGCACTATTTGTTGACTTAGGGGGCATGCCGAAATCCAGATTTGATCAATATGCAAATCTAAATACAATCATCTATATGGCACTATATATAGTGTTGCCTCATGCGGTAACATGCATAAAAATATAAAAAGAAAAGATCATAGCAGTTATTGCAAACCAATAGCATTGTGTAAAAATTCCTAAAATAATATATAAGGTATAAAGTAACTATTTTAAGTATTTCATTAATTAAATTTTTCACAAATGTAAAATATTATGTCTATTTCGAACCTTCTTACTTTACTCACCCTCAAGTCATCGTACATGACATTTTTCTTTCAGACGAATACAATCAGAGTTATGCTATTAAATATCCTGGCTCTTCCAAGCTTTATAGTGACAAAAAAAGTGCATCCATCCATTTTAAAAGTGCTCCAAACGACTCCCGGGGGGTTAATAAAAGCCTTCGGAAAAAGCGATGCATTTTTGTAAGATGAATATCCATATTTAACATGTTATAAAGTAAAATATCTAGTTTCCGACAGGCCACCTTCAGTATTCAACTTACGGAAAAAGTGTAACTTGATGACGTAAGCGTTTGAGCTATGAGAGGCGCTACACTTTCTTCCTAAGTGGAACGTTTTAAAAGTTTTTCTTACAAAAACCCATTGATTCACTTCAAATTTAGGGCTGCCATTCACTGCCATTTTAAAGCTTGGATTATAACCAGAGAATTTTGAAATATAACTTTGATTGTATTCGCCTGAAAGAAGAATGTCATATACACCTAGGATGTCTTGAGGGGGAGTAAATCATGGGGTAATTTTCATTTTTAGGTGAACTATCCCTTTAACAGAGCTTCTTTTGGCCTGTTACAATTAATATATTTCTTGCACTTCATCTAGTATTAGGAAGAATTAATCAATGTAGACTTATTATAATATTAAATCTATTTAAGCCTACAACACAACACAATCGGTAGCTAAATGGTGAATAAATCAAAAACATCATTAAAACTTTTGCTAAACTAATATAAAGTACATTTGAAGTATTATAAGAAAATGTAACAGAATATAACAGAGGTGAGAAGTTGCTGCTTTTGAATTTTACCAAGAGCAGTCATGTGTGATCCAGAACAGGCTGGAACTTCTTGTCTTGGTTATTATTGCAAAAAGACAAAATGACACACACACAAAAAGAACTACAGATGTTTTTGTAGAGGCTGTGATGAGTGCTGATCATATTGATTTTTGAGGTTGTCATCAGGGGAGAGCACATGTAAGAAAAAATAATTGGCATGTTAATAATCTGGCACACATGATTATACTAAAGGATGTCCTGCAGTCATAGAACGATTATTTGTTAAGATAAACTGTCAACAAAATAACCAAATAACTATATGACAATGTCAAAAGTCATCAGAAAGCATAATGTTTGTTAAAAAGAGAACTAAATATAAAGAACCCCATTATAAGACTAAAAAAGAATAACAATATCTCAAAGATAAATGTTACCTTCTATTCTTTATTCGATAAAGTTCAGACAGCCAGCAACAAAGCAGTGGTTTTTATCAGCATCATTCCTAGAAAGGAAAAGTGAAAAAAAGTGATGATGATATTATGGAGACTGAGAACAAAAGCAATGATCAAATGTGCACTATATTTAATATATATTTAATTTAGATTGTAATATTAAATCATACACATTTATTTATTGGTTAATAAATATATATATATTATATATATATATATATATATATATATATATATATATATATATATATATATATATATATATATATATATATATATATATATATATATATATATATATATATATATATATAAAATATATATAAAATATATATAAAATGTCCATTCTAGACAGTGTGTTACTCCCTGCCCTCGTTATATCACGGGTGGGGTCTGGGGATACACATGATCTGTGTGTAATGTGCTTTGGATCAGAGCATGCCCCGGCCGCCCTCGAGGGGGCTGGCTGTGAGCATTGCGAGAAGCTGTCAATGAAAACGCTTCAATCCCGCCCAGCACTCTTTGAGGAGGGTGCTTCGTCTCTCGTTCCTCAGGGCTCGGGTCCCGCTGCTGCCGAGGCACAGCGAAGGCTTGCGTCCTGGGGATCGCAGATGGATACCGTAGTGGTGTTGCAAGCCTATCAAGCCGACCTCCTGAGGGATATTGATGACGAGTGTGAGGAAGTGGGGAGAGAAACGATCTAGATTAGGAGAGCCACTGATTTGTCTCTTCGGGCCACCAAAGAGACGGCCAAATCCATCGGCCGATCTATGGCAGCCCTGGTGGCCACGGAGAGGCATTTATGGTTAAACTTGTAAGACATAAAAGATTGCAACAAAATGTTTTTACTGGATGCTCCTATCTCCTCTGCTGGCCTCTTCAGCGATTCCGTTTATACGGTCATCGAGAGGTTCCAAGAAGCGAAAAAACAAGCGGCCACATTCCAGCGGTTTCTCCCCCGAAAATCTCATCCCCAGCAGCCCCAGCCGAGTGCGTCCTCCTTGCACAGAGTGCAACAGAAGGAGAGCATTGCATCCCAGGCTCCCCCACAGAGAGACTGGGGGTTGGCGCAGTGCTCTCAATCGAAGTTATCCCGAGGTAGGGCAGACCTAAGGTCTGTCATTATCTCTAGGAAGGCTTCAGCAAAGAGGCCCTGACGTCAGGAGGACAGCGCTTCTGATGGCAGTCCCCTCCAAAAGGAAACGGTGCGCCGAGGCGTCTGTACACTCTCGGTGACATCAGGGGGCCATTCTGCCAACCCTGCCACCTCTGCTGCTTCAGGGCGCAGTGTTCCTCAGCGAATGCAAATCTCCATGTCCGCCCATAAATATACTAAAAACTATATAAAAAGGGTACAGAATTCAGTTCAGGTCACACCCACCCAGGTTCAACAAGGTAGTTCCTACAGTAGTCACCCCCATGCAGGCTCTGGTAATGGAGCAGGAATTGCAGGCTATAGAAAGGGTCCCTCCCCACAGCAAAGAGTCGGGGTTTTACACCTGGCACTTCATAGTTCCAAATAAGGATGGAGGGCTGCATCTAATTCTAGATCTGCGTCAGTTAAACAGAGCAGTAAAAAGATTAAAATTCAAAATGCTCACATTGAAGCAAATCATGTACCAAATCAGGTCCGAGGACTGGTGTGTCACAATAGACTTAAAAGAAGCGTATTTCCCCGTCTTCAGCCTTCCGCAGCACATGAAGTTCATCAGGTTTGCTTTCGGGGGCGAAGCTTACCAATATCAGGTTCTTCCGTTCGGCCTAGCGTTATCGCACCGCACTTTCGTGAAGTGTGTGGATGCAGCCTTGGCTCCTCTGAGACTACAGGGCATCCGCGTACTAAACTACAGTGCCTTGCGAAAATATTTGGCCCCCTTGAACTTTGCGAACTTTTGCCACATTTCAGGCTTCAAACATAATGATATGAAACTGTAATTTTTTGTGAAGAAACAACAACAAGTGGGAAACAATCATGAAGTGGAACGAAATTTATTGTAAAAGTATTTTCAAACTTTTTTAACAAACCAAAAACTGAAAAATTGGGCATGCAAAATTTTTTGGCCCCCTTAAATTAATACTTTGTAGCGCCCCCTTTTGCTGCGATTACAGCTGTAAGTCTCTTGGGGTATGTCTCCATCAGTTTTGTACATCGAGAGACTGACATTTTTGCCCATTCCTCCTCCAGCTGGAGCTCAGTGAGGTTGGATGGAGAGCGTTTGTGAACAGCAGTTTTCAGTTCTTTCCACAGATTCTCGAATGGATTCAGGTCTGGACTTTGGCTTGGCCGTTCTAACACCTGGATATGATTATTTTTGAACCATTCCATTGCAGATTTTGCTTTATGTTTTGGATCATTGTCTTGTTGGAAGACAAATCTCCGTCCCAGTCTCAGGTCTTTTGCAGACTCCATCAGGTTTTCTTCCAGAATGGTCCTGCATTTGGCTCCATCCATCTTCCCATCAATTTGAACCATCTTCCCTGTCCCTGCTGAAGAAAAGCAGGCCCAAACCATGATGCTGCCACCACCATGTTGGACAGTGGGGATGGTGTGTTCAGGGTGATGAGCTGTGTTGCTTTTACGCCAAACATAACGTTTTGCATTGTTGCCAAAAAGTTCAATTTTGGTTTCATCTGACCAGAGCACCTTCTTCCACATGTTTGGTGTGTCTCCCAGGTGGCTTGTGGCAAACTTTAAACAACACTTTTATATGGATATCTTTAAGAAATGGCTTTCTTCTTGCCACTCTTCTTGAGTCTCCCACCTCAGCTGTAGATCTCTGCAGTTCATCCAGAGTGATCATGGGCCTCTTGGCTGATCTCTGATCAATCTTCTCCTTGTATGAGCTGAAAGTTTAGAGGGACGGCCAGGCCTTGGTAGATTTGCAGTGGTCTGATACTCCTTCCATTTCAATATTATCGCTTGCACAGTGCTCCTTGGGATGTTTAAAGCTTGGGAAATCTTTTTGTATCCAAATCCGGCTTTAAACTTCTCCACAACAGCATCTCGGACCTGCCTGGTGTGTTCCTTGTTCTTCATGATGCTCTCTGCGCTTTAAACGGACCTCTGAGACAGTGCAGGTGCATTTATACGGAGACTTGATTACACACAGGTGGATTCTATTTATCATCATTAGTCATTTAGGTCAACATTGGATCATTCAGAGATCCTCACTGAACTTCTGGAGAGAGTTTGCTGCACTGAAAGTAAAGGGGCCGAATAATTTTGCACGCCCAATTTTTCAGTTTTTGATTTGTTAAAAAAGTTTGAAATATCCAATAAATTGTGTTCCACTTCAAGATTGTGTCCCACTTTTTGTTGATTCTTCACAAAAAATTACAGTTTTATATCATGTTTGAAGACTGAAATGTGGCAAAAGGTCGAAAAAGTTCAAGGGGGAATATTTTATATGCCTACTTTTATATAACTAATGTACCTCTTTTGCATCAGCAGCTCTCTCCAGCTCTTCCCTGCAGCGCAGTAACTCTAGCTCCAGTTCAGCTCGCTCCTTCTGACTGGTCTCATACATTTCCCGCAGATTTTGTAGTTCATTCTTTAGTCCATCACACTAACAGACACAATTAAGCAAAAAGTACAAAACAAATTCTTAAGAAAACTGATAAACTGATATTTGAAAAATTTAAAAAACTGATAACAGAGCGTTTACCTCTTGCTGCACATGTGTGGCCTTCTCTTCTGTCTGTTTGAGTTGATCTCTCAGTGAGAGGATCTCTGAAAATCCTCCTGTCCAGCTGGTGGGGGTGATAGGTTTGCCTTCAAACGATATATTCTTCTGGATACCTGTATCCACCAGCCTGCAGTTGGAGCCCATCTGATTCACATTCATATAAGAACCTCCAGTTTCCATCTCTGTTCCACACTGCATGTATTTTCCATCTTCTGTCTCTTCTTGTTCTTCTTTAAGACATATGTAGGAACTGTCTGAACTGTGACATAACAGCCAAAAGAAAGTGCATAATTACAGGAGAAACATCTAGATCAGGGCTATTCAAATCTTGCCCCGGAGGGCCAATGCGCTGCAGAAGTTAGCTCCAACCCTGATCAAACACACCCACCTGGGATTTTCTAATGATCCTGAAGACATTGATAAGCATGTTCAGGTGTGTTTGATTAGGCTTGGAGCTAAACTCTGCAATTGAGTAAAGGTGCAGTTGCTCACCTCCTCTTTTGTAGTATCTGCAATCTATGAGTCAGTCTAGAGTTTTCATCTTGCAGTGCATGGCATTGTTCCTTTAGACTCTTACATTCATCCATCATTTGACCCACATCACCTAATCAAGTAATGCAAGAAAGAAAGCTATGAGCTTTTACATTGGTATTAACAACTAGTTCACGTTTTGTAGAAAGACACATTCTAATCAAATCAACCTTAGTACATGCACCAAAACAAAAACTAGACAAAAAAATGTATATCATTTTATTAGTGACTGAAGTGTGTAAGGGATTTATTATTTTTATTATCCTTACCTGAAACCACCTTATTTATATCTGCTAACCCTATGCCTGCAAATAACAAATCACTTATTTACAACACATCCCCAGAAATACTGTAAAAAAAAAAACTCAGGTCTCCAATTGAACATTTTCTAGTGACTGATCACATCTACATTTTTCAGTTGGTTGAATTGAATGTATGTGAATTAAATTGCATCAATTCACAGAATTTCAATTCGGCCAACTGAAAAATGTAGATGTGATCAGTCACTAGAAAATTTTCAATTGGAGACAATTTCTTTTTATTTTGTTTTTTTTCTTTCACTCACATTGTGACTGTGACATAGTACTTTTCTTAACCTCTTTCTTGGCCTTACATTGACTGTAACAATCATTTCCATCCAGTGGGATGCATGTAGTCATCCACGCTCTTAAAAGCTTCAGTGTCAGAGTTTACTGCATCTTCACATAACAATGACAATGATCCACACCATCTGCTATTCTGCAGGAGCTCTTCCCGCTGGACACTGAGTGCTGCAAACGTTTCTGAAATGCTTTAGGGTTCCACCCTTTATTAAAAACTAGTGTGATTTATGGTCATCACTGCAGGATGCTAACCAGTTTTAGAAATTAAGTGAATTTATCATTCATTGATTTCAAAATGATGTCAACATGGACATTAGTGGATGTTTCAGACATTGTCTAAATAAAAACGTCAACACATTATAGGGAAAAAAAAAATACAATTCTTTAAACTGATTTTGAAATTCTTAAATACACAATAATATATAAAACTAGTAAACTAGGATGTCTAGTTTTCCTGGAGGAATTAGCTTTTTAATGTGTAAGTCTAGTAATATATTTTTCTCTTTTTTTATTGAAACCTGCATAGCCTGTTTAAAACGAATTCATGCATGACTGTGTTGAGTTAGTACACTCAAAAATGTATACGTTGGATTTATTTAACCTTTTTATATCAACTGGTTCCACTTAACTGGGTTATGTTGAATTCTTAATTTTGTCCAAAACTATTAAGTTCAATTATTCTAAAATGGATATCAAACAAAAACCATAAAAAGTAATCCAGGGTAATTATAAATTTACAAATGTTATTTAACAAAAAAACCCTTTACAAAATCTTATTGGCTAGCCAGAAGATGGTTTTATTACATCCATGCATGGGCGTCCGAAGCAAATAAAAAGTGGGTGGGTCAGTAGCGAAAATATGATAGGTGGGGAAATTGTTTTGCGGGGGTCTGGGGGTTCTCCCCCAGAAAAAAAAAAAAATGATTTCATAGATGTGATTTCGTGCATTATGGTGCGTTTTAGGCCATATCCCTTTCCTATACCAAAAAGACATCAAACCAGTCAGTACCAATAGTCTAATAAAAAGGCTATATTCATTTAACTGCCATAGAAATCAACAGTTTCACAAATAATGATAATGAACAAGTTGCATGTTTTTTATGCTCCGTGTCCAGACAGAAAAAGTGCCGTTTACTAAACGATTGACTGGGCCAGACAAAATGACAGAAATCACTGTTATTAATCGTGGCAATAGAGTAGAGGTAAGACACTTGGCATTTAGTTTAGATGCATATTGGGAGCATAGGTTCAAATCCGCCTTTTGCCACACTCGCTTTCCCCATCACATATCAGATCGGAAAGGTATTTATTTTCAATAAAAAATGGAAAATATTAGAAAAGGGGAAAAAAAGTGTTTAACATGTGTTTAATAATAAGTTTCTTAATAATTTTCTCGGTTAAGGGGTAGTCAATGTAAGCAGACATGTGCTGAATTAGAGCTGATAAAAGTGAGTGGGTCCAATATCATTGGTCTTAAAAAGTGGGTGGGTCTTGTCCCACACACACACACACACACAATGGTTCCGACGCCCATGCATCCATGGCATGCTCAAAATAGTTGTGTTTATTAATGAAACAACTTTGTTCTTAGCAGGTCCTGACCCTGAGCACATGCTCTACACTTCCCCACAGTGGTAACCTCCAAAAACACTAACATAACACACACTTTTAAATACCAACATTAAACATTAAAAAGTCTTATGAGTTAATTAAATAAAGTGAACAGCATCATGCAATATTTTTTTTTTGAGTGTATGGACTGTAATATTTTTTTAATCGACTTTCTAATGTAACTAGTATTTTAATGTATTTACTGTATTGCCTGTTCTTTTTTTTAAAATATTTGTAATATATATATATATATATATATATATATATATATATATATATATATATATATATATATATATATATATATATATACATACTTAACCATGAAATCTAGAAGCCACATGCTGACAGTTTTTTTTAAATACAATCTGCTAGCAATCACATAATTTATTACATGGCACAAGCTGTAGCCAATCTGTGCCAATGAGATTGCTTTCTCAACATGTAGTCTGGTTCAGTGTTTACTGTAAGCTGGTTCCTCTGAAACCCTCCCCCTCCCCCAGCTCCACCTGCCTAGATCTGCTACAGAGTTTATGTCTATTCATGCAGCAGCATATCTTACAACAGCGTCTGCACATCAATGGACAAGTTGATGAAAAAACGGATGACATAAATTGTTTTATTAAAAAAGTTCGGGAGGAACAGGTTCAAATTGTCTAACTGCCGAATTATTTATGTTAGTACTTGGTATTGCTGTAAATATTTTCATCTTAAGACATCTGACTCAAAGCTCTTTTAGTCTTGTGTTTTGCTCTCACCCTCTTTCCTCTGCTGTTGACGGAACTGGCTCTTCATCTCTATTTCTGCTCGGAGCGTGACGATCTCCAGCTCATACTCCTGTTCCGTGTTCTCCAGCCGTGAGATTTCAGCCCGTAAACGGCAGAGCTCCTCCTGCAGGCTGGCGATATCATTCTCCCGTTCGGCCGCAGCCTCCTCCGCCGCCTGCTGCAGCACCAGCACCTCCTCCTGCGCCGTCCGCAGTTCCTCCTGCGCTTCCAGAAGCTCGCTTTCCTTCTCCTCCTCTAGACTGTCCATCTCTTCTTGAACAGAACGAAGCTGGGCTACCGGGGTTGGGAGATAATAAGAAACGTATGACTTTTACAAACAGTCTTTTGCTTTTCAAAGCGTGGCAGCAAATGTTGTTCCAAAGATTTTGAATGAAATGTTTGCACATGCTTTGATATTATCTAGTGAAATAATATTCATAATTTAAGTAAATATTTCTGTGCTTCTTCATATCAATCTCTTGGTTTTGTGTATTCGGAGTCTCTGTTACCTTGCAGACGCTGGATCTGTCTTGTGAAGGCCTCTGCCTGATGAGCACTAGCTAAACGTTCCTCCTCAAGAAGACCTGAAACGAGGATAGAGAAAAACATTAGAAATATAGGGTTAAAATAATTAGCTAGTTAGAACATTAACACAATTATATATTATCAGATAAAAAGCAAGAGTGCTGTTGTTTCTAATACCTGCAATTATACAGTGCATCCGGAAAGTATTCATGGCACTTCACTTTTTCCAGATTTTATTATGTTAAGGTCTTATTCCAAAATGGATTATATTCATTACAATTCTACAATACCCCATAATGACAACATGGAAGATGTTTGTTTGAAAATTTATATAAAATTTTTTAAAATAAGTGGTGAATTTGGAACTGCATTGCGGTTCCAAATTCAGAATTTCTTTCATCAGCCTATTTTAGGAGTTAAAGCAATTAGTAATCTCCTTTTTTTTATTTGCTGCAAAATGAAATGCATTCTGCTTTTTCTTCAGTCTCTATCTTAAGTTTAAGACATCACACAGCACAAAAAAATAAAAAAAATAAATTATATATATATATACACACTGTTAAATTAGGTAAATGCACTACATTAAAATGATCTGCTTTGTACTAACATTTAAATGAATCATTTTATACAATGCACTTATTGTGTACATACATGTTTTTTTTTAAATTGAACTTTATTTAAATTATAATTACACCTCTAATTAATTGCTGTAATTAGATCCAACATGATATTCCCTTACATCCCCTACCCTTAAACCTACCCAGTCCCAGCCCCTACCCCCCAGACATAAGTACATAGCAGTACAAGACACCTACTATATAGGGGGACCAGAAAGCATTATACATATGGTACAGAACAACACACATTTTCTTTAAAAAATGGTAAATGGACTGCAATTATATAGCGCTTTCAACAGACCCTATATGGTCATCCAAAGCGCTTTACATTTTTGCCTCACATTCACTCATTCATACACCGACGGCGATGTCCGTCATGTAAGGCGCCATCCAGCTCATCAGGAGCAGTGGGGGGTTAGAGTCTAGCTCATGGACGCCTCGACACTTGTTCAGGTGAAATCGGGGATTGAACAACCAACCTTCTGGTTTGTAGGCAACCTACATGAACCACTGAGCCACTGCCGCCCCTTAAAAAGATAAGATAACTAAATAAAAAAAAATCACCAGAACATTTATATTATGGCTCCAGGCTCCCTGCAACCCTACAGCCGACAAGCGGTTTGGAGAATGGATGGACATTTATGTGCAAGGAAAATATTTAAGAGAAAGTAAATAATCACAGTAAAATTAAAAGACTTTAGCAACCCAAAACAAAACAGGGGAGGTGGGGCAAGCAGGGTGGGGCCAAGAGCTGTGGGAACAGACATGGTGTCCCAATTCGCATACTATCCAAACAAAATAGAATTCGAAAATAGAATTAGTATGTCCCAAACCGTTGAAAAGAGTATTCCAAAGATACCCGGATGATTTACTATTTCCGGTCAGAATTCGAAGTGCGGATCGATGCGCACTCTAATGGCTAATATTGCCCACAACCCATTGCAAGTTTGACAAGGATTCGATTAGCACTACAAACGCGGATAAAAAATGTGTTAAAAAACGACAAACATGATGGATGTGTGAGTCAGACGGTTAAAGGGTTAGTTCACCCAAAAATGAAATTGATGTCATTAATGACTCCTCCTAATGTCGTTCCTCACCCGTAAGACCTCCGTTCATCTTCACACACAGTTTAAGATATTTTATATTTAGTCTGAGAGCGTATGCAAGTGTGTGCACACTATACTGTCCATGTCCAGAAAGGGAATAAAAACATCATCACAGTAGTCCATATGAGACATCAGTGGGTTAATTAGAGTCTCTTGAAGCATCAGAAATACATTTGGGTCAAAAAATAACAAAAACTACGACTTTATTCAGCATTGGCTTCTCTTCCGGGTTCCTCAAATATAGAACGGCCATGAATCAGTGAATCGATCAATGATTCGGATCGCCAATGTCACGTGATTTCAGCATTTTGGATCACATGTCAAACTGCCAAACTGTTGAAATTACTTGACATTGGCGATCCGAATCGATTGATGTCATTAATGACATCAATTTCATTTTTGGGTGAACTAACCCTTTAAGTAGAGAGATTTAGATAAAGGTTTGAATTATCAATTATCAGTATTTAACCTGACGAAAAGATATTGATTCAGTTCTTTCCACATTATATTTAACCTGCAGCAGCATTGCAAACTTTTGTAATGACATGTTTGGCCATTAACTTTTAAAGTCATCATTATATTTAAACTGCAAACACGAGGAGAGTCTCTGCATTAAAGACACACACATGGCAGATCGACGAGCGGCTACATTTTTCGCTGATACGATAGGAGATTAAACTGAATGTGGAGGATTTGAACTGTGACAATGACTGACGGGATGCACGTAACTAAGAGACAGAGTCCGTTAAAGATGACGAAGCAGTGTGTCTCAAAGCAAGCATATTTTTCTGCTACACACTCAAAAGTATGTACCTTTTCTTCACAAAATGAGTACTCTTAGGACATAGTATAAGTAGGCAAATTGGGAAGCAGCAGGAGTGAGGCTGAGTACTAATCAAGATCACCTGTGCACCACACTGTTCTTGAGTCTCATGGAGGAGCTCTGGAAGGATAAAGGAGTGACAACCGTGCAAGAGGGAAGAGGACCAGGCCTGTTCTCGTCTCCTTCTTCCCTGAACTATGAACATACAGGAGGCTTTGTCCATCTTAATGTCAGAGGTGTGCTGTGGTATCTGGCACCAAGATGTTTGGAGCAGATCCTTTAAGTCATGTAAAGCCGGGTGCACACTGTGCGATTTTGGCCACGATTTGGCCGTCTGAGACAAATTTAGGAAATCCTAAAAGATTCCTCTGATCCTAGGCTAAAATCTGACGTCTTTGGTCGTTAGTTTGACATGTTCACCGGCAGCCGATTAATGAGCGCTGCGATCAAATTTTACCTCAGAAGAAATTCTGGCAGTGTCAGAAGATTTGGCACACAATCCTGCAGTGTGACTTCTCCTACGACGACAGTCAAATATCTCAGTTTTTCAAGACAAACTATGACCAAAACGAGTGCTAGAGATTTCTTTGTAGCCAGCATTTCAGTCCCGTGTGTAATGCAGCTCACTGTCACCCAACGCGTCATTCATTGATGATATGAACTCCGGGTGAGTTTTCTTGCACGCGTCCGTTTTTAGCGCGCCTTCACTATCGTGCAGTCTGACATTAATGCCAACTGAGATCTTACAGTGTGACATGGCGATCATGTTCGTACAGTCTGACAAGGGACATTCGCAAAGGATTTTGAAAAATCGCACAGTGTGCAGGACCCTTAAGTTGCGAGGTGTTTGCTGTGTATTCTGACAGCTTTCTATCAGAACCAGCATTAACTTCTTGAGCAGTTTGAGCTCCAGTAGCTCGTCTGTTTGATCGGACCACACGGGCCAGCCTTCGCTCCCCACGTGCATCAATGAGCCTTGGCCGCCCATGACCCTGTGGCCGGTTCTCCACTGGTCCTTCCTTGGAGCATTTTTGATAGATACTGACCACTGCAGACCGGGAACAGCCCACAAGAGCTGCAGTTTTGGAGATGCTCTGACCCAGTCGTCTAGCCGTCACAATTTGGCCCTTGTCAAACTCAAAATCCTTACGCTTGCCCATTTCTTTTAAGGACAAAATGTTGTGTTGTATACATACATTGGTGTATATAAAAACATGTTAATACATGGAGAGTATCTCATCCCCCATATTTTAAACATTAGTTTCAGAGTGTCTAATTTCTGTTTCTATGTTATGTTTCAGGCATGAGAAAACAGTCACAAAGTGCGCAGCTCAAAATACTTGAAACCTCTTTTGAACAACTTTAGCAGATGAGACTGATCTATGCTATGTCTGCGATCATGAATGAGCAGAGACAGCAGAGCATGCTGGTGACTGGAGATGATCCAGGAATAAAAGCATCTGCTGCCCTAGAGCTGGTCAAGACAACCAGCCTGGAATCTTCCCTCAGCATGCAGCTGTCATTTCACATGCCTGTCGTGTTACACACAAACAGCTCACAGTCACAGACCCCCGCATACTAAGATCATTACCAGAGTCCTAGGAGTCTGTCTGCCATATAGCAGGTGACTCATTAAAGAGCCATAAAGGATTATATATAGAACCTATTTTACTGGGCCTGTCATTGAGTAAAACAACTCATGGAGCTAAATACACTGACAGGCAGACGGATCATTATTAGACGGACAACTATATCTCTGACAAATAACTTTCAGTAAAGAAACATGTTGTCAAGGACATTGTGCACGATACTAATATTATTAGTCATTTGTCCAATACAAAATTCATTACAATTATTAGGTTTTGTATAATTTTAATATGGTTTATGCAGATATTATAAGTATATAATTAACTGTATACATAATATGTAGTCTATTATAAATAATTGATTGCTTAAAGTTACTCAATCACCCTGTAGCCTAGACTGACCACCTACTGGGTTGAGCCTGGATGTGAGACCTCCTGGGAAAACCTGCTGCAGGTGTTAGTGAGCCCAGCAGGGGGCATTCACCCTGTGAACCAATACTATTTTTATTTTATTTTGAAATATTAAGAATAAAAGGATTCCTATTATATAGTACTTTTTTAAAATGCAGATAAAGCAGCTTCAGTGTTAAACAGGAAAATAATACAGGAGACAAACTGGCTAAACCAACCGTCTACTAGCTGTCTCACGTCACCAGAGTCAGATAAATCCCAGCACATAGAGACTCTTTCACTTAGATATTATCACATAGAGACTGTGTCTGTTCCCTGAATTAGTAAATACAAAAAAACATAACGTAAAAATGTAATTGATATCCAACAAATAAACAACAGATATAATACATTTGTGTGGGCTACTGTATACAGGCCACAAGGGCACATACAGACTTTAACAAAGAATTTGCAGATTTTTTATCAGTTAGTACTGGCAGCAGATAAAGTACTAATTGTTGGTGATTTTAATATCCATGTAGACAATGAAAAAGACGCATTAGGATCGGCATTTAGAGACATTCTTACTACTGGAGTTAGGCAACACGTGTCAGGACCCACTCATCGCACTCAATTCTGCAGCAGAGCGACGACATCTCAGATCATTACCTAGTATCATGTACACTTAATTTAGCTAAGGTTGCAGAGCCGTCCCCTCGCTTCAAATACGACAGCACTATTATTGCCGCCACTAAAGATTGCTTTGTAAATAACCTTCCTTATCAGTTCCATCTCCTCAGCATCCCAGATAGCAGGATAAATCAAAGTTGCAACAGAAACTATTGACTCTCTTTTTTCGAGCACTTTAGACACAGAACTCCCCTTTGCTTAAAGAAGATTAAAGAAAATAGTCCAATGCTGTGGTACAAGCACATTCGGGCCCTCAAAACAGCTGCCAGAAAAATGGAGCGCAGCTGCAAGAAAATAAAACTGGAGGTTTTTCACAATTCGTGGAAAAAGAGCATGATTGCATACAAGATAGGCCATACAAACTGATAGATCTGACACTAGCACGAGCTCTCTCTCTCTCGCGCAGATGATCTGAAAACACCAATAAACAAGTAAGCTGCATTTTATCAATCTCCATTTGAGATGTTCTGCTTAAAGGGGGGGGTGAAATGCTGTTTCATGCATACTGAGCTTTTTACACTGTTAAAGACTTGGATTCCCATCCTAAACATTGACAAAGTTTCAAAAACTAATGTTGGACGTTTGATGGAGTATTTCTGTGTTAAAAATACTCCTTCCGGTTTCTCACAAGTTTCGTAGAGTTTTTTTCGAGTATGGGTCGGCTTGACGTTAATAGAGCGGAAGGTCCTTGTATGGGCCGTACGGCTCTTCTCCCGGTAGGGTGCGCGCATGACTAGAGCGAGAGAGGAAATGCACGCCGTAAACACTCTCAGGTGCAGATCCAGTCGTCCGTGAACACTTATGTCGTTATAGTCCGTGCCGCGCTCCACTTCATTCCTCCACTTTGACATTAAGCGACTTCAACGCTTCAGCACAGCATTCCGGGAAGGCAGCGCTGCATTTGAACTGATTTGAACGCAGAAATGCTTCAGTCGGATCGCAAAGTGGATCTCCACACTCCAAGAAGTGTGTTTTTGACGGAGCGGTCCCAGCGATAAAGGTTCGGTCCTGCTTTGGAAGCAGCCGGTGAGTAAAACTGCTTCAAATGTCTGTGCTGTTGGCTATTGTCACGTGAGTAAACATCAGTAAACGACACGATCGCGTGCTTCGTCATTCAAATGCGCTAACGGACTCCATTGTTGTTCTCTGTATAACGTTACACTAGTCTGACGTGCAAAACCGTTTTGCTTGCTACTAAGGTTTGGTCGCATACAATAGTCCATAAACCGAATCATGTCCTCATAAACTGAGAGTAAAGACAAATGTTGACAGGCCACTAAATACAGTCCATACCACAGAGACGGACGTCCTGCTGTTGTTGTTTCTATTTCAGCCTCCGAATTAGATTATTCATCAAATCTATTAGCTGAGATCGATAGCCATGGGTCTCTCCACCCTTGAGGACTTCACCGCTTTGCGCATTCGTCATTCTTTAGCTCCGCCCACACGATACTCCTCCAGGCGCTCGTTTTTTTCCGGAAAGACTCGGAACAGCCCATATTTCTTTTATAAATATAATAAAACTAAAGACTTTTAGACTTTTATATCGGAGATATGAAGGATGCAATACTATAGGTACTCAAGATTGACATGAGATTGACTGAAACTGAGTGTTTCACCCCCTCTTTAAAGTGTCAATTAGTCGGTCTGTGTTCTGTGAGGACGGTCAGGACTCACGAGCCGCTTTCCTGAACTGCTGTGAGCTGCTGAAATAAGCCAATCAGAGCAGAGCTCAACATTAATATTCATGACTCTTCCAAATAAGGCAAAAACAGAGCATTACATCCTAGGGACAATTTATAGGGTTGTAAATGGACCTGTACAACTGTATCTGGACAATTTTTGGCCTTAAATAAGCCACATACCCTCTATGTAGTTATCAGAGAACAATTTAACATATTGTTTTAACTCATTCTAGGGCACCTTTAATTTGTTTTCTGATATCTACATAGAGGATATGTGGCTTATTTAAGGGCATATTTTTTTAAGCCCCGTAAAATACTTTATAAATAAATTCTTGATGTTTTAACGTTGTCTGTTCATGTAGACATTTTGTACGGCTCTTGCCTACAGTAACGTTAACGTTAGTGATGGCGCTGGAGACCACATGTCTGATGGCGAACAATTTAGAATAATTCCCGCTCTTGCTCCTTACTCTACTTTAAGGTGAGACAGAGTAATTAAATATTCCTTGCACTTTTTTTACTGTATTGGTCAAACTAAATTTGCTATATTTTAATGTCACAGCTGATAGAACACTGATGTGAATATGGCATAAATATATTCACACAAAATACATATACATGTATACATAGAAACTGCAGAATTAATGTTTAATGTGATTTTCAGATACTACAGAATCCCAGAGGATATCGTGTCGGACCGAGGACCGCAGTTCATTTCCCGGGTCTGGAAAGCATTCCTGTCGCTCCTAGGTGTGACCGTAAGTCTCTCTTCTGGTTACCATCCACAGACGAACGGGCAGACGGAGAGGCAGATCCAGGAGATCGGCAGATTCCTCTATACCTTCTGCCACGGTCACCAGAACTCCTGGAACCAGTTCCTAGGTTGGGCCGAGTACACTCAGAACTCCCTTCGTCAGGCTACCACCGAACTCACACCCTTCCAGTGCGTGTTGGGATAACAACCTCCATTGTTTCCATGATCGGGGGAACTATCGGACGTCCCCGCGGTCGACTACTGGTTCCGGGAGAGCGAGAGGGTCTGGGACTTGGCGCACCATCAACTCCAGCAAGCCCTGCGCAGACGTAAGATGACAGCAGACCTTCGTCGTGCTACTACTCCCATCTTCCAGCCAGGAGAGAAGGTCTGGCTGTCCACACGAGACATCCGTCTACGTCTGCAATGCAGGAAGCTCAGTCCCAGGTTCATTGGTCCCTATCCCATAGTGAAGCAGATCAACCCCGTCACATACCAGCTCCAGCTCCATCTGAGTTCAGAATTCACCCCATGTTTCACATCTCCCTGCTCAAACCTCACTACCCTTCTGTTTCTTCCTCCACAGAGCCTGGCGTTGCCGAGGAGACCCCCCTCCCACTCATCGTGGAAGAAGGAACCGCCTACGAAGTAAAGGAGATCTTGGACTCCCGACGTCGTGGTGGCACCCTTGAGTACCTGGTGGACTGGGAGGGCTACAGCCCTGAAGAACGCTCTTGGGTACCCCGAAATGATATCCTTGATCCTAACCTGCTTGAAACTTTCCATGCCTCTCATCCTAACAGACCTGCACCTCGAAGCAGAGGTCGACCACCACAGCATCGGGGTCCTCGGCCCTCAGGAGCGGGCCGTGGAGGGGGGGGTAATGTCACAGACACGCCAGGCTCCCACGTCACAGACCCACAGCGATCACTTTCACCTGAGTTCTGATCACACACACCTGCTCCACATTACCACGCCCATCACCAGTAGCACAAAAGACACACACACGCACCCAGTCACTGTCCGGTCTCGTTTGCAATAAGGTACTAACTTCTTATGCTTACCTTAAGGACTCCCTCGAAGACTCTTACCCGTCTCCAACGTCTGCTTCCAAGTCTCCAGCGATCTCCTGTGTCCAGCGTGTGTGTGTGTTCAATGTTCTCCATCGTTCCCCTCCTGAGCCTCTAAAACCCTATATATATATTATTTTTTTTATAAAACATTTTTTTTTAATTCTGGCTAGTTATATTCTTTATGTTATAAAGAATATCCCCCCCCCCCTCCCCATATTATTTTCCAGGTTTCTGAGAAGGAAGGGGCTGAACAAATTCTCTAACAGGAAACCATGGCCATCTT
Organism: Pseudorasbora parva; assembly: GCF_024679245.1. NCBI lineage: Eukaryota > Metazoa > Chordata > Actinopteri > Cypriniformes > Gobionidae > Pseudorasbora > Pseudorasbora parva. Next base: position 4,780,952 of record NC_090196.1, on the reverse strand, counting down.
TGTCATCAGAGATGCACAAGCTGTACCCAAAGACATTGGCATCATACTCGAGGGACAAGAGGTTCTGAGCAAGTTGGCATCAGTCGCCCTCAATCTAGAGTATCCCAAGAGTTTGAAACTGACATTTGAATATATCCAGAAAGTCATCATGGAGCTAGACCCAAAAGGCATGTCCAACAAAGTGAAGAGGCTCTATGACCAGCTCTACAATTGAGCTTAATGAGGGGCTCCCAGTTTAACCCTGCAAGTTGCAGTACTACGTTCTGCAGCATTCTAAAAGCTACTTGTTTACGAGACCGGACATTTTAATTCCTGACTTTAACAATATTTGTTTTCACAGTTGGATAACATTTGTAGCATCCTAAAAGACAATGAGAATTGAGATGCTTTTTCAGCTGCAGTTCTTGTATTTCCCTAATTCACTGCATTGTTCTCAATTTAAGACTGTTTTCTTAGGGCAATGTTTGCCTACAAATCTGACCCTTAAATACTTTTGTGGATGTGAAAGTAAAAGTTAATAAATATAGATGCCTTTTGATTCATTTTAATGAGATTAAATGGTCCTTAACGGGGGGAAAAATGTTTGATTAAAACTATCTTTTTACTAGCTTAAATTTATTTTTATTTGTTTAAATATATTCTATTAACTCAAAAATAAGAAATACTTGTTTAATTAAATCTATATATTTGATTGGATAAAGCAAATAATTTCTAATACATATTTCTTAAATTAGAAAAAAACTGTTTAATTAAATCTATATATTTTTGTTTAGATCAAAAATCTAATTTAAATTAATTAACTTTCTTCAACAAGAAAATTATACTTTGTGCCAAATTATATAGATTAGCTTTTAAAGACATAGAAAATATTGTTTAGGGCAAGTAATTAATTTTTCATTGGCTCAAGATATAAAATATAGATGTGAACCATTACCCTAAATTTTTTAATTGGATGAATGAAAATCTTTTTTCAGTGTATAAAAAATGGATGACCAGTAAATTTCTGAAACTTAATTCAGAAAAAACAGAATTTTTAATTATTGGACAGAAAAGCTCCACAAGTAGTAACCGAGAATACTGTCTAACACTTGATGAGTGCTCTGTCAAGCCCTCGTCGTCAGTGAGGAACCTGGGTGTGCTCTTTGATACCAATCTTTCATTTGAAAGCCTCGTTTCTAGCATCTGTAAAACTGCATTCTACCATCTCAAAAATATATCTAAATTGTTGAATAGTTAGTTTATGCGTTCATTACCTCTAGGCTAGATTATTGTAATGCTCTACTGGGTGGTTGCCCTGCTCGCTTAATAAAACAAACTCCAGCTGGTCCAAAACGCAGCAGCTAGAGTTCTTACTAGAACCAGGAAGTATGATCATATTAGTCCAGTTCTGTCAATACTGCACTGGCTTCCTATTAAACATCATATAAATGTAAAAATCTTGCTTACTACTTACAAAGCACTAAATGGTTTAGCTCCCCAGTACTTGAGCGAGCTCTTAACACATTATACTCCATCACGTCTATTGCGGTCTCAAAACTCTGGCCAGTTCAACTGAAATGATTGTTAGGCTGCATTAACTAGGTCAGCCGGAACCGGGAAAACTTTCCATAACGCCTGATGTACTCGTTACGTCATAAGAAGAGTGGCATCCACACTAATGTTATTCTCTCTGTTTATCCCGAGGTTTACTGCAGTCGGCCGGATCCAGGCCGTATCCAGATCAGATGCTGGACCTGAACCCAGACATGACCAGCTCATCCTAGAGTGTCTGCTGAGACCTTGTCAATTAAAGGAGTACTTCAGCGCTGGGAAGATGAATCTGTATTTAAACTGGGTCATTAATGTAGTAGAAATGTGAAATTATTTTTTAATTTGGACTGAGAAAAGACAGAAAATGTGTTTTTGTCTCATGGGGAATAAAGACAACAATTCCCAGAATGCTTCGCTGCCCTACAAGGCCATTCCCAAAGCCACCGCTACTGGATTACTGGATCACTTTCACTTTCCCACCGCGTTCATTTTCATAAAATCAGTTCAGTTAGAGAACAGACACTACAATTAAAAACTGAACGTGTCTGTTCAATATAATGTGATTTAGCAGGAGTCAGATTACACACATCGTGATGAGCTAAATGAGCTCTTGATGAGAGCTGAGGTAAACGTGACTGCACTCACAGGATATTCACACCGCGTGTTCAGTCTGCCGTGTTTTCAGTTCATGCCTTTGAAAGCTTAACTTTTTTTTAATTTGAGAAGTTAAAACACTCACTTTGCTCCTCCAGCCGCACCGTTTAAACATGTGTAGCGAATTAGCTCTTAGAGGGAATATTAATAATTATTCATAATTCATTATGATTAATTATGAATATTTGAATCATTTAAAAAGATTAACTTTATGTAGCTACATTAATATTGAAATCAATCAATCAGTTCATTTTGTGAACGTTCAGTATTGATTATTACTTAATTCTAAGAAAAGGATATTTTTCATGGCTACAGAAAAAATATTCTTCCTTTTTATTTACATAAGCGCTTAGAGCGCATAACCAGATCGATCATTTAAGGGAAAATTTGTTTGCAGGCAGGGAGTCAGAACCAAACATATATTGTGCACAAAATTTAATATCTATAAATCACGAACGAGACATGAAACACATACACAAAACATACACAGCAAGAGTTGAAGTGAAAGTGGTTAGGAGAACCGGGTCAGTATAGATGGATGAAGTCGAAAGAGTCTGAAACCTTGAGAGAAACCATCGGTGACTACAAGCCCCTTTGTCTGAACAAAGAGGGTTACAGTTTTACTCACTACACAGCAATTTGGAAATCGCAGGAGAAAGTTCGATGGTTTGGTCTGATGGGTTTTACCACGCATGATTCCTTCCGTGGTGAGTGAAGGAACGACGGTGAACTTGCAGAGTCTCTGATGGTCGAAGAAGGTCCACATGAAGTGTTGGGGCCAGCTGGCCCAAAAGTCGTGTGTGGGCCTCGGGTTTCTGGTCCCACACAGCACATGGCTCTGTGTACGGAGGCCTTCCCTGCTTGGAGGGCCTGCATTGGTGGCCTGGCTCAAGGGCCACCCACGATGACGTGTTGGTTCAGCCAGAGAGAGAAGAGAGAGGGAGGGCATCTGGGCACCTCTCTTATTAAGGTCTGGGAGTAGTCCCACCCTCCTGAGGTAGACTTGACCAATAAGATTGTTGGGATTTCCAAGCGGGAAATTTCTCTGGAGATTTTATGGCTGTTTGTTTCAAGCTTGAATCAATGGGTCTCTGCCCATTCATACTCTAATTAATGCAACAAACACACACTGCATTCTCTGAATAAGTGACATACACGGAAGTGTAAGTCGTGAAGTGAGCATTAATTTGATAGGAGACATGACATATATGAGGTTACCTGAACTAGTAAGTTGTTAAGACAAAGACAAAAAGATGCAAAATACCCTACAGAAGAAACATTTGACAAGACAGTTATGTGTTTACATATAATGTCCTGGGGTGCATGTTCATTTATAGATGGTTTGTCTATAATTTGAGGCAAAAGCGTGTGTTTTAGAAGCTTTGTGTCTTTAACTCTGGACTTTTCATGTGGCCAAATTCTTTTGGGCCGTAAAACGTCTTATCAGATGATTTCCAGGGTAACGGAGAATCTTTCTCTGTTGTGTTGGGGGAAGGTCTGTTACTCAGTACAAAGCATTCAAAGCAGATTTGTTAAATGTAACTGGCGATTGTGTGTTTGATTTGCCTGAGTCGCTACACATGAATGCCTGAGGGTGCGAGCTGAGCTGTGAGTGTGATCTCCAGCCCCCATGCGATTGAAAACATGTGGAAATGGCTCCCTCTGCTGGCTGTAGTCTTTAGCCTCAGGCCAACAATTCCTCCAATGACGCAAACTGACGATATTTGCGTCATCAGAGGAATTTTTGCAGAAAATTTTTTTTTTTCTCCATTCTGGCCCTGAAGGAGTTTTGGTTCCTTGCCACCGTTCTTTGGCTTTTCGCTTGCACAGTTGGGGAAACCTAAATTTGAACTATATTACCAAGCTGCCCGCATTGACACTTTATGATAATTTAAATTAGATGGATAACATCACCATTTTCACCAGACCGGCTTTACATCCGAATACAATTATATTGTATTATCTTCCTGTTAACACTGTGAAGATGCTTTGAAACAATTGGACTTGTAAAAAGTGCTATATAAATAAAGGTGATTTAAAAATACTCCCTAAGTGCAACTGTGCCATGCCCTACCGACCATGCGCTCAGATCATTAAAAGGGCCCTAGTGTTACCCCAGTGTCCAAGCCAAATTCCCTACATTAACCTTTATTAATCCTGGCCTGAGTGGCCTCCTAATAATCTCTATGCTTTGAATTGGCTATATCCTCTCCTATCCCCCTATATCTGGTGTGAAGTGAGCGTACCGGCACCGTTGTTTTGTGTCTGCTGTCCCATCATCAGTGGATGCTCACACTGGTGGTGGGTGAGGACAGACCCCTGATATGACTGAAAAGCGCTTTGGGCACAGTATACATAAATTTCATTTAATGACTCTTGCATTTCTACAACTTTGTGGCATGTGACTCAAAACCTTAGTGGTTATTTCAAATTATCAGAGAGAGAGAGAGAGAGAGAGAGAGAGAGAGAGAGAGAGAGAGAGAGAGAGAGAGAGAGAGAGAGAGAGAGAGAGAGAGAGAGAGAGAGAGAGAGAGAGAGAGAGAGAGAGAGAGAGAGAGAGAGAGAGAGAGAGAGAGAGAGAGAGAGAGAGAGAGAGAGAGAGAGAGAGAGAGAGAGAGAGAGAGAGAGAGAGAGAGAGAAAATAATAATACAATAAAGAAAATAACAAACTAAAAACGATGACATGACCTCTTTAAGTCTCACCTTGCAGCTCCAGAAAGCTTTCCTCATGTTTCTGAGACGTATCTCGAGCTTCTTCCAGCTCGAGCAGGAGCTGCAGTACCTGAGCCCTCAGCTCCTCCAGCTCTTCTCCATTCTTCTCATCCTTCACCTCCTTCTCCTCATCGCCATCATTCAGGACGCTGCGCTCTTTTTCTGTGCTCATGACACTCTCCTGATGTCAGATCACTGAGTCACCTGAGCAGAAGGAAAAATAAACAGTGTTTGCAACTGAACAATCAATGTCTCTATGTGTTCGACAAACTTAAGAGCTGGGAAATAATTCAAGGAATTCTTTTGGTTTCGGTTTAGTTTCTGCTCTGCATCATGGTAAATAAATAAATAATCAGAATGAACAATTGAATTTTAACACACTTACACAGCCCATTTAATCAGATTTTAATCTTAAACATCACTTAAGTCAATAGTCACAAATTATATAATCGTACAACACAAGTCCTCAGAACAACCTAAATCATCAGCATTGGTGTTATAACTCATTTATGGCACACACACACACACACACACACACACACACACACACACACACACACACACACACACACACACACACACACACACACACACACACACACACACACACACACACAAACACACAAATCTTACATTTGAGTTTTTTTTTTTTTTTTTTCATAGCATACATGAAAAACCTGATTAATAGCTCCATCTTGTGGCAAATAGGCGCATGCAAAACACCAGTGAATTATCAACCTGTCTTTGAATGAATGCTACAACGTGGATCCCCTTTCACAATGGGTGAGGAGAAGTCTGAGGATGTCTTCTTCAGCCTCAAGGGCTTTGGTGAGATGAAACAAATTTTAGCTAATAATTCCGCAATCGTGTGTGTAAGAATCAAATGTCTTGTTTCTTCTGATTTCTTGCTTTAGAGTGGAACATACTCTGCAAGAACAAATAAATGTGTTAATTTTTTCGAGGTGGCAAGGACAAAGTTTGTTCTTGCCACTACATTCTTCACAAGATAAGCAGGTGCCGATCATCTGCGTTTCTCTGCATTAACCACGGCCACTTTAAAATGTATGACCAATCAAACAATAGTTCTCGGACTCTGACACCCAAAAGAAAAAAGTTTTGCTGAAGGCTGCAACATACTCCGCTAGAACAGAGAAAAAAGTTCTCGCTCCAATGACGTCATTTTGTTCTCGTTTGGGAGTTCTCGGAGCTTGTTCTCGACCAAGGGGGTAATCTAGCGCTCGGAAAGCGTTCCACCCATAGGGGCGGCCACTGCTAACCAAGCCTCACCTGCTGTTAGCATCCCATTGACTCCCATTCATTTTTGAATCACTTTGACAGTGAATAACTTTACATCTGAGACGTTTAAAGACTCCATTTGTCCATTGATTATTTCTAAAGAAACACGACAATGCATAAAAGGCTTTTTGTAAAAATAGGCTAACGATTGCGTCATAACCAACGCGACTCTGTCGCACAGTTGAGAAATTACCGTATAGACCTGAGGAGACGCTCGCAGGCAATCTTTTACTGTCTATGAGACAGTCAGGGGGACGTGGAGACATAAAGTCTGATAAAGTCAAGGGGGAAGAATGGGGAGAAGCCCATAGTGAGCCAAAAGCAACGGGAGAAAATATTTAAACAACGTGATTCAGATTTCACTTTCCACATCTACTAGAAGACCTACAGCTGTCAGACAGGAGGCTCACGTCACATCTACGTCCTCAAGCTCAGTCTGAGCCGGCGCAGTTCGCTCAGCCATCAGGAAGTGAGTGCCCCTAGGTTGACTTCATTATTTCGCCGTTGACGTCAATGGGATCGCTCGGTCCATTTCTTTTACTGTCTATGTTCTCGACACATCGCCTGAGCAGAACTTTTTTCTTGTGGGTGTCCGAGAACTATTGTGTGATTGGTCAGAGATTGAAAGTGGGCGTGGTTAACGCGGAGAAACGCAGATGATCGGCACCTGCTTTTCTCGTGAAGTAGCTATCTGTACTGTACTATCTTGTTCTTGCCACCTCGAGAAAACAAACAAATATATTTGTTCTTGCAGAGTATGTTCGAGAACCAGCTGAGAGAACTCCCAAACCAGGGCTGCGAGAACAAAATGACATCATTTTGTTTTCGCAGCCCTAGGAGCGAGAACTTTTTTCTCTGTTTTTTTCTCTTTAGAAGCAGGAACAATGGGTAAGTGCTAGGTGCTCTTGTAGGGTAGCCTATTTCCATACAGTGGTCAGTGTCTATCAAAAGTGGTCCAAGAAAGGAACAGTGGTGAACCGGCGCCAAGGCTCATTGATGCATGTGGTCCGAACAATCAGACGAGATACTAGCTCAAATTGCTCAAAAAGTTAATGCTGGTTCTAATAGAAAGGTGTCAGAATACACAGTGCATCGCAGTTTGTTGCGCATTGGGCTGCATATGTGCCCAGGGGAACACATGGCACCAGGATGCACTATGGGAAAAAGGCAAGCCGCAATGTTCTGCTGGGAAACCTTGGGTCCGCCATCCACGTGGATGTCACTTTGACACGTACCACCTACCTAAGCAATGCTGAGACCATGGAAACCCTTTCATGGGAACGGTATTCTGGTGGCTGTGGCTCTTTCAGCAGGATAATGCTCCTGCCACAAAGCAAAAATGGTTCAGGAATGGATTGAGGAGCACAACAATAACTTTGAGGTGTTGACTTGGCCTCCTAATTCCCCAGATGTCAAACCAATCGAGCATCTGTGGGAGGAACAAACAAGTCTGATCCATGGAGGCCCTACCTCGCAACTTACAGGACTTAAAGGATCTGCTGCTAACATCTTGGTGCCAGATACCACAGTACACCTTCAGGGGTCTAGTGAAGTTCATGACTCGACAGGTCAGGGCTGTTTTGGCAGCAAAAGGGGGAGCAACACAATATTAGAATAATATATAAATTATGTATTTTAATATTATAGCTACATGATAACAATGTTATGCCTGATCAGTGTATTATATTATATATTACAAAAATATTCTAATGAAACAAACAGGGAAATACTTGTAAACTGCAAGGATATAAGTACAGAGTCAAACAGCACATTCAAATTTAGCCTGAAACAGGAAAGAAGAAACTGCAATTCAATAATTATTTGATTTATGTATACACTAGCATGTTGTTTTAAGTGATATGATTTTCTGTGTGTATTTCTGCATTCCAGTATTATACTATATTATGATATGTTCAAAATTATTACATGATACATTTACTTGAAAACATTTTACATTCGTGTTTAAGCACAACAGATTACACAGATGTTTTAAAGGTTAGAAGGCAACGCACATTTCAGAAACAAATTATGAAAATTGCTTCACATTCATCTGATATTATCATGTGGCTTATATGCAATTAATCTACATTCATCTTTTGCAGCTATATTTATTTTTCTGATTGGAACTTAGGCTATATATGTTTTTTTTTTAAATCAGAAAAAAAAAAAATCCTATTATTATTAGACAAAAATCTGAAAAAGAGGCTTTCAGATTCAACATCCTGTGAGGTATGGCCAACACAACTCAGATTCTACATTTAAAATTAAAAAGGAGTTTTTTCAATTCTAAATTTTGCCGAAATTTGTAATTCATTCTATATAATGTGAATGAATCAACGACACAAATTAAAGAAAGCCTTCAAAAATATAACATACATAAAAAACTTAAATAAATAAAAATAAATAAAGAAAAGCTCAGTTATTACTTTCTGCTCATGCAATTTAGCATGCTGAGCTAATTGGCTGTAATAAGAAACGCATTCTCTTAAACATAGATCTGACGTCAGTGTGGGAATAATCTCATCCATGAAGACATTAATCTGTCGCTAGAATGAGGATGTTTCATTAAAGTTTGATAGAGTCAAGTTGTGACTGGGAAATGAAGTGATATATCAAAGGATGTGCAGTGTTAGCTCTGAAGAGTGACCCATCCATGATACAGTATAAGCCTTTTATTCTTTTCTTGGTTCTAGCTTGTGATTTTCTAGTTTTGACTTCATTAAACTCATCACAATATTTGAAATGTATACATAAAATAAGGTTTCATTTATTACAGAAATATTGACATATTTTTGCCTGAAGTGATCATTTTTATTTATTTATTTATTTATTTATTTATTTATTTATTTATTTATTTATTTTTGTGCTCTGCATTTGTGAAATTGCCTTGAATTCATGAAACATATTTTTATGCATCAGCATAAGAGCAGATATACCTCTTCACGTAGTGTGCATGCCTTGTAATGGTTTTGGGACAAAAAAAATTGAACAAAGTCTAGCGTTTATCAATTGAAAAAATGTAGCACATGCTTTTTTTATTTTAAAAATACAAAAAATTAAATGTGTGTGTCTAATGTTTGTTCATCTTGTATTTGTGAAACCATGTAGGCATCCATGAATAATCTATGCCACCCCCTCCATGGTTCTCTGAAACAGCCCACAGGATGTTCAATAACCCACAGCATCACATGAAAAATCCTTTGAGCACCAAAGCTGAGAATGAAATCAAGATAAAAGCAGACACAACTCATTAAGACTGACAAAATAATATAATATATATATATAGTTATAGTTATATATATATATAGTTATATATATATATATATATATATATATATATATATAGTTATTGCTTGTTTCATTAGTGTTTGCATCTATGCCGTCAATATAACAAACAAAACAAGCATTATTTAAACCTCCATGTCATGCTGGCATTTAAAGGGTTACTTCAGCGATTAGCATATGGCTTTGTATCAGTAGAAACCATGGAGTATATTCAAATGATTGTGCTTTCCCCCCCTCATATCCCCCTGAGACGAGAGATTTATGCATTTTATTTCTGGAAAAATTACTCCGGTGAAGCAAATATTGTCAATTTGCGTCATCTGTAAAATGTTTGGCCAGAGGCTAAAGACTACAGCCAGCAGAGGGAGCCATTTCCACATGTTTTGAACCCACACATGGGGGATGGAGATCACACTCACAGCTCAGCTCGCACCCTCAGGCATTCATGGTAACAGTGCAGCTGGTCAGTATTTTATCTTCTCAAGTTAATTCCTATGAAAGTTTAATCTCCCAAAGGTATTAACTGAAAATGCGCCAGACTGAACACGCGCTGAGAACTACTGCCGCAAGCGTGGACGTGTTTACCTCAGCTCTCGTCACGAGCTCATTCAGCTCATCACGATGCGTGTAATCTGACTCCTGCTGCGTGTGTGCTGACACTCCCTCAGCAGCTAAATCACAATATATTGAAAAGACACGTTCAGTTTTTAATTGTAGTGTCTGTTCTCTAACTGAACTGATTTTATGAAAATGAACGCGGTGGGAAAGTGAAAGTGATCCAGTAATCCAGTAGCGGTGGCTTTGGGAATGGCCTTGTAGGGCAGCGAAGCATTCTGGGAATTGTTGTCTTTCATCCCCATGAGACAAAAACACGTTCTGTCTTTTCTCAGTCTAGAAAGCACCAAATTCAAAAATAATTTCACATTTCTACTACATTAATGACCCAGTTTAAGTACAGATTCATCTTCCCAGCGCTGAAGTACTCCTTTAAGTGTGTAGTGCAGTCAAAAAACAGCCAAAAGACACATTTCTATAACAAAAAATATTCAAAAAAAAAAAAAATTGCTGGCTGAAAGATAAAGTCAAAGGAGAGGCTGATGACAAATCAGACACAATTATTTATTCATTCTATTTAATGAATGATCCAGCAAACTTGATCTTCCTACAAAGTTTGGTAAAAACACCCCCCAGATGAGCAAGGAACCCATCTGTTACCATTAGATAAGACTTTAAGGATTTTCCAGTGAGCTGTGACTGTGATTCTTTTTGAAAAGGGAGTAAATGCCCTTAAAAAGACATTTCTGCATTAATTTATAGAAACAACGTTCTATAAATAAACATGCACCCCAGGACATTGTGTATTTAAATTGTTATATATTGTTAAATAAACAATTTAAATTGTTTTGTAAGGGGTCTCTTGTGCAGTGGCGGCTCCAGAGATTTTCTGTTGCAGGTGCTATGGGGATGCTTAACACTTAAGAGAAGGTGCTTTGAATTTTGCGTGCTTTGTGTTATTATATATATATATATAAATTATAAATTATAATTAATAATTAATATTAAATATAATTAATATTAAATATAATATAATTCTGGGCTCTCTTGAGGATGGTTGCTAATATCACCTGCAGCTCAAACCGTAACCATAGTTGCCAAGTCCACGTGTTACGCGACTTTGGGCTTCTTTTTGGGCAAGTCGTGTTAAAAATCTTGAGTCGTGGGTTGCGTTTTTTTGGGCTTATTTTTTAAAATGTGTTTGCTTGTTAGGAAAATATGACAAGCAACTTTGTTTCTTAATAGTTGCTGTTTTGTCCAGTACATTGCTGACACGGTCTTCTCACATCTAATGGCCATTCAATGCAACGATACTGCAATTCGTCCTCATACATCCCGCCTCGCTCCTCATTGAAGAAAAATTGCGTTCAACGTGCAGCATGTGATGTGACCATAGACTGGGACATTATAAATGCACGTAATGATAGTTCGTAGACGTAAATAGACGAATACATTTTTTGTTTTACAAACAATACAACCAGAAGACATGTACAGAGACGGAAGAAACAGAGGAGAGGCACCTAATTTACCGATTTAAAAAAAAAAAATGATAATAATAGATTTTATTTATAATGTACTTTTTAATTCCGAAGAATCTCAATGTATTTATCATTGCAGGCTATGATAAAACAATAAAATAAAATGTGTGCATGTTCACCACTGCTAATGTGTGCACTAACTCCGACTATGGGTTACCATAATTAGCCTTCACATCACTTTTTCCATCTCCAAACCTCTTCTGTTCACAGCCTTTATTGCAATTTGAATAATTTTGTAATATCACATCTGTTTTTGCTTTTCAAACTCTGAAAGGTTTCAATTTAATAGCAGGCTCATTTATTGATAAATTGTTGATCATAAATTATATTGATATGATAATAATTAATAATATAGTAATATTGGGCTTGTTTTTGAAGCTGCAGTTGATTATTTATCTCGTGAGAGTTGGCAACACTGACTGACTGTAACGTTAGCATCCTCAATGAAAACCGCCGCCGCCGATTCTCTGTCTTTAAGAATTGTCTTGTTCTTGAGGCTCTGTGATGTCGAGTGTTGTGTCTGCACCTTCACAGTCTCGTTTCTCCTTTCAGGATATGACTCAGAACGTGGATGTTTAGGGAGCAAAAAACGATCCATTTTGGTGTAACGTTATTTTACTTTGCTAAAACTCGCTATCAAAAACAAGCTCAGAGGTTCGCGGGCGCCGAGCCCATTGGCCAAAGATGATCACCTGTTTGGGCCTCATGTTATTTAAGACTAAAATATAATTTTAAATTATTATTTAATTCCTCATAAATTTTAAAAACATGAGAGAATATTCAAACATGACTTTAAAATATGAATATAAAAAATTACAGACATTTCTTGGGGGTGCTGGGCAGGTGCTATGACTAATATAGGGGGAGCTGCAGCACCACCTAGCCCCCCCTGGCGCCGCCACTGCTCTTGTGTGGTGTTTCGTTTATGCATGTCTTATGACCAACTTGTTCATGTAACCTCATATATGTCTCCTATTAAATGAATGCTTGTTTCACAACTTACACCTTTGTGTATGTTACTTCCTCATATGAAGCAGTGTGCGTTTGTTGTATTAATTGGAGTATAAATGGGCACAAACCCAGTTTCAATCATGCTTGAAACAAAGAGCCATTAATCTCCCACAGAGGAATTTCCCAATGGGAAATCCCAACAATCCCACTGGTTAACTCGATTATAAAGAGTGGGAGTTCTTGCAGGGGAGGCACACAGATTTTCTCTTTCTTCTCTCTTAATGGCTGAACCAGCACCTCATCTTGGCCAGCCAGCTAGCAGGCCACCACACGGCTTTTGGGCCAGTAGGTCCTTACTGCTCATGCGTCATGCAACTTCCTCAACCTCAATGGAGTCAAAACAACGAAGCAAGGTCATAATTTCTTCTTCAGTCAATGCAGACTAAATCGATTGCAACAACTTTGGATCAAACTATCAAGACTTTCTCCTGCGATTTCACCTCGGACGCTCTTCTTCTATTGCTCAGGCTACATGCAAGGAACGTACAATATACAAATCACTGTGTAAACTATAGAAAAACTGTAAACCCCTTTGATCTGACAAAGAAGTCTATCAATGATGGTTCCTCCCAGGTTTTAGACCCTCTTCATCCATCTGTTCTTATATCGGTTCTTCCAACCACTTTAACATTCTCTCTTACCAGGTGTGTGTTCATGTTAGTGCACAATATATGTTTGGTTCTGACTCCCTGCTTGCAAACAAATTGTCACTTAAATTATCGATCTATGCACTCTAAGCACTTACAAAGGAAGAATTATTTTTTGTAGCCATGAAAAATAAGCCTGACAAGCCAGACCCACATCAAGATGTTTGGTCTGGAAACTCACCATTGACAGCTCAATCTGAGGGGCGGATAAACGGTTGTCTTTCAAACTCCCTCTGCACGCGATAGGATAGCGCTACAACCAACCAGAGCAACGAAGGTGAAGCAGAGCTCGCTGACTGATTAAACATTCGCCGTATCCGGTCGGCTAAACTCTGAACACATCTTCCCTTCTTAAGAATGACTTCAGTGCCGTTCTTTGTTCTTTTCTCAGAGAAAAGCTTAACTCCAAGTCTTCCAGAGTCGCGGTCAAAGCTGATTCGAATGACCGCCGTTCGCCAGTTTCTGTGTTTACTAGAAGCACGCAAGCACACCTTGAGAGTTGCTTGACTACACTTGCGGCAGATTAGATTTGCTGCGGCCAGGGTGCATCTAGATTTCTAGGCTAATGAAAAATATCAATTTCTTAGAATTAATTAATAATCAGTACTGAGCATTCATGGTATGAGCGGATTAATTGATTGTAATGTTAATGTAGCCACATCAAGTTATTCTAATTCATATCATCACATCAGTTAAACTGATTAAAATATGCATTATTAATCTTCTGTTCCGCTCGACTGTTTCCTTCAGGGGTCGCCACAGCGAATCATCTGCCTCCATCTAGTCCTATCCTCTGTATCCTCTTCTCTCAGACCGACTACCTTCATGTCCTCCTTCACTACATCCATAAACCTCCTCTTTGGTCTTCCTCTTGACCTCCTGCCTGGCAGCTCTAACCTCAGCATCATTTTACCAATATATTTACTCTCCCTCCTCTAAACATGTCAAAACCATCTCAACCACCTCATCACTCCCAAAGAGAACCTCAACATCTTTAGCTCTACTACCTCTAGCTCTTCCTCCTGTCTTTTCTGTCTCCAAACCATACAACATCGCTGGTCTCACTACTGTCCTGTACACCTTTCCTTTCATTATTGCTGGTACACTTTTATCACACAACAGACCTGACACTTTTCTCCACCCATTCCAACCTGCCTGCACACGCTTCTTCACCTCTTTTCCACACTCCCCATTGCTCTGGATTGTTGAGCCTCAGTACTTAAAATCCTGCACCTTCTTTACCTCTTCTCCCTGTAACCTCACTGTTTCACTTTGTTCTCTCTCATTCACACACATGCATTCTGTCTTGCTCTCACTAACATTCATTAACCTTCATTCCTCCAGAGCAAACTTCCACCGCTCTAAACTTTCCTCCACCTGCTCCCTGCTCTCACTACAGATCACAATGTCATCCGCAAACATCATAGTCCATGGAGATTCCTGTCTAACCTCATCTGTCAGCCTGTCCATCACCACCGCAAACAAGAAGGGGCTCAGAGCTGATCCTTGATGCAGTCCCACCTTCACAATGAGCTATGAATAATTATTAATATTTCCCCTCTGAGCTAATTTGAAAAAAACTGAAGAAGACTTCTCTAAAGCAGAGTTCACACTGCCCGATTTGAGCCCCAATTTTGACTCGCTGACAGGTTTTGCAAAATCACTGACAAATGCCCGAGATCATAGGCGAATTGTCACAAAGTGTGAATGATCAAAGACACAAAAAGAGAGAAACGCTGACAGGTTGCCGATGTCCACAAGACATTTGGCATGCTAAATAACTTGACCTGTCAGCGATTCATAATCCTGCTGTGCGAAATTAGTTATTAGTTGAAAATGACATCGTGATGACAGATAGCCAATGAAAGAGTGAGATACAGGGCAGCAAGAGGTTCAGGGAGGAGTTATAGAGCAGAATATCAGTATTTTAATAGATATATTTACAATTCGATCAAACAGAAACAAAGCCCAAACATTTGCACGTCCAGCCGTTTGTCCCGCTTTCCACCTTTGCCCAATGCAGTTTGGAGCTGGAGAATATTTGCTTGGCAGATTTCCTGAAAGCACCTTTGTTCTGCTCCCTAGGGGGATTTAGGATTTAGAGCATGGCAGATGTGAGATGAGGTGGAGAGAGTTGAAAGAGCAAACCACTATTTCTCTTTAATTTTTCACACTCCCCAATTTATCAGATTGTGGATTAAAGCAGGATCCTCCACACCATTACACCACCACCACCAGCCTGCACAGTGGTAACAAGGCATTATGGATCCATGTTCTCATTCTGTTTTTGCCAAATTTTTACTCTACCATCTGAATGTCTCAACAGAAATCGAAACTCATCAGACCAGGCAACATTTTTCCAGTCCTCAACTGTCCAATTTTGGTGAGCTTGTGCAAATTGTTAGCCTGGCTCTGCCCTCCTACGTACTTCCGCTCAATTTTCATTTTCCTATGTAAATCTGTAGTCTTAGGTTTTCTCCGAACAAATTTTTACCGGTCCAATCAGCGAACAGAGGGAGTGGCTGAGAACGATGACGTTGATGTGGAGCGCTAGTTTGAGATGTGTTCAGTAATGGCAGCGGAGAAAGATGCAAACTAAACCATTCATTGCATTGTGGCACTGCTGCCGAAAATATCCAGGAGTTAAAGCCGGAGAAATAACAGTCTTTGCTGGGGTTTGTTGGTGGCCCTCCGACAGGGTAAATTCGGGAAAAGTTTGATTTTCCAGATCGCTTCGTTAGTGATGAAGGAGTTGGCTGAAGCTATTCGGACGGTAACTGTTTCTCGTGGGGTCGGAAGGTATTGCCATCATTTAAGTTACAGGGACTGGTCAGTTATTTTATTGCCGTCCGTCTCTCACCACCCGTGGAAAAATCCCCGGCCAAGTTACCTAACGTTACTGCTTTTGACAAACGCAAGGTCGTGTTGATGTAACAGCTGTCCGAATCCACATCTCTGAGTTTTCAACAATATATCACTTCAAAATGCACTGTTTGTAATCATTTTTGACCACTGCAGAACACCATACGGTTGCTTTGCTGTTATTTGAATGCATTTCTGGACTTGTATTTCCTAAAAATGCTGGCAAGTATTTAGAAGAGCAATATATTTCATCACCGCTCAAACAAATTAAAATAAAATCCCTTAAACATTTGAATTGGTCCGTTATTTATAGCAGCATTTATTATCATACCAAGCATATGACATTTTATTTACAGCATACAATGATGTTACGGACCGCGTGAGCGCCGCGTTTCCGATCACAGAACTTTCCTCTCCACCGTGGCGAGAATAAATCACAATCCGAATGCACGAGTTTTAGGTTTTATCCTATAGTTTTATTACTGAGGTAGCATGCACATGTGCACTTTTATTTTGTTGGATTTCCATGAGTGAAACAGGCGAAGGGCGCATGACATACTTCACAACCAAACGTTAGCGATTGGTTATGGCAGATCCAGAGTGGCTCAGGGCAGATCCAATAGTTTTAAACCTCAACAGGGTGCCTGCCTTCGCGGAAATAAACCCTTGTCAATGGAGAGTGGCCAGACTCTATGTACAAATGAAATGTACGAGAGTCTGGTAAAACCAGGCTAGCAAATTGTAGCCTCTTTGTCCTATTATTAGTGGAGATGAGTGGTACCCGGTGGGGTCTTCTGCTGTTGTAGCCCATCCGCCTCAAGGTTGTGCGTATTGTGGCTTCACAAATGCTTTGCTGCATACCTCGGTTGTAACGAGTGGTTATTTCAGTCAAAGTTGCTCTTCTATCAGCTTGAATCAGTCGGCCCATTCTCCTCTGACCTCGAGCATCAACAAGGCATTTTCTCCCACAGGACTGCCGCATACTGGATGTTTTTCCCTTTTCACACCATTCTTTGTAAACCCTAGAAATGGTTGTGCGTGAAAATCCCAGTAACTGAGCAGATTGTGAAATACTCAGACCGGCCCGTCTGGCACCAACGACCATGCCAGCCTCAAAACTGCTTAAATCACCTTTCTTTCCCATTCTGACATTCAGTTTGGAGTTCAGGAGATTGTCTTGACCAGGACCACACCCCTAAATGCATTGAAGCAACTGCCATGTGATTGGTTGATTAGATAATTGCATAAATAAGAAATTGAACAGGTGTTCCTAATAATCCTTTAGGTGAATGTAATTATTATCAATAAATGTTTATTACATACATAAGTAAACTCTCAAAATATTATTATTATGACTTATTCTAATTTTCATGTAATGGAGTAAAGCCAAATAAATAGCTGCACACAACATTGTAATCCTAAAATTTGCATTGCATATGCAAACTATATGAGTATAGCTTTCCAGAGTGTGGCATTCGATGGAATGGTGTAAGTGGGTTGAAAGAAGTTGATAATTCCCCTTAATCCCTGTCCTGAAACTGCAGAGAGTGGTTTTATATCCTTCACTATAAAATCCACAAGTAAATCTGTTATTACCTGTCTTCTCCTCCTTGTAATCCGGCATTTACAGAATTCACCAATGCTTATTTGCTTCAATGTTTCAGTCGTAGGTGGTTGTGGAGGGTGGTCATACTGCTGTTGTATTTTAAAGTAGTCTTACAGAGTTGAAAAATTACAATATTTTTGTCGTTCTAGATGAATCACTTCCACACATCTGATGTGGTGTCTGTTGGTGAAGTTCGCTGTTTTGAATTAATTTATGGCTAATGCAAGCCCGAAAAGTCGATTGTTTCCGACAGTGCCAACAAGTGGTTGAAGTCTATCTCTCAACTACTCAACTAGTCTATGCAAGCCCTAGTCTTAGGGTTACGTATGTAACCTGGTTCCCTGAAACAAGATGATAGGTTGCATTGCCACGCTTAGGGCATGCCTGGACATCTTCCTTCAGAGAGTTCAAAGCTGATTATGTCTAAATTAGCATCTCGTTCCCATTTCAGGGAACTGGGTTACATACGTAACTCTAAGAAGTTTTCTTTAGAAAAGTGAGGCGGGTAATAGTAAGTTGGAGGATGCTAGAAGGACTGAAATGTGGTAAAAGGATGAGGAACAAAAAAAGATATAGGGGGCTGTGATGTACCAGTAACTCACGAGGCCTAAAAAAGGGAAAACATCCTGAATAGGCTTGCCATTTGCTTTCATTGCTCCCTTACCTAACAAGCAACATATTGGCTACTGGATAGCCCATTTAATGGCCAATGCATCTCTCTATAGTAACTGCATTGCTGCAGGAGACAGCTTATGGCTAATGAATCACAGGAGTCTCCTTACCTTGTATGGCCTGTGTAAGGACAGCCCAAAATCCAATTTCGTATGTGTCCGTCCGAAAGATGAAGGGTCTGATGAAATTTTGAGGCAGGTAGAAACGCCTCTGTTTCTTTGTCAGGTCCTTTAGAGTAAAAGCTATTGAGGAGAAGTTAAGAATGAATCAAACAGTAGTATCTTGCCAACCTTGTCCACAAATGTGTCATATATTTTTTTTAAGGCTGCAACATCCATTAATCACTTGCAGTTCCAATGACCCCCTAGAAAACTGAGCACTGCCTTTCTTTACTGAAGCCGGCCCAGTACCAGAATCTAATCAGTGGTTAACAATTATGTGTTCTTATTCCTCCCAATTCTCCAGCTTCCTTAATGGTTCCATTAAAAAGTCATGATATATGGTAGTGGTTCCCAACCCTGGTCCTGGAGTGCTCAGTTCTGCATATTTTGGATGTTTCTCTTTTCTGATACACTCATCTGAGGTCTGATGTGTTGAATCAGGTGTTACTGATTAGGGAGACATCTAAACTGTGTAGTGCCGGGCATACTCCAGGGTTGGGACCACTAACAAGGAATAACTGAAGCAGGCCAAGTTCCAGAATCAAATCACTAAGGGTGCTTCTGAAATTAGTGATGCAGATGTTAATCATTGCAATTTTGAAGGTGAATGCCAGTATGCAGTAGGATTATACATAGAAAGCGCACAAACTGTGCTCCCTTTAGAATCGCTAAAACGCTGTCCCTCACATTGTTTCATCACATTCTCACCGTCTTCTGCTGCACTCTTGTGAAAACTTACATTACAAAGGAAGCTGTCTTTACTGCAAAATTAATATATTTTATATGATATATAAATTGTGTCTACACCTTGATTGTTATAATGGGAGGATTAGCATGCATACAGAATTCAGCACTTAACAAAAACTTTAGTTAGGCCAGTGTTCAAGAGATCAACACACATGTGATTGGCTACATTGCTCAATGCTGCAACATGCATAGCCAAATCTTTGAGGTCAATATGCTATAATAACATTTTAAACGGACAGTTTTCGTCCTTTTGTTTGAGTGTACTCAGCACGCTCTAGCTTCCCTTTAGAACCAAGGTAAGGTCAGGTTTGAAATAAAACTGGAGTCACTGAATATGTTGTCTAATTCATAGGGCACAAAATGATGTTGCTCAAATTTTAAATAATTACAAAACTTCATGGTGTGGTCCAGCTTATTGGTAATCACAATTGGGCTAGACCATATACTTCTTGATTCCTTTGTCACCTGAGTTCCAACATCTTTTGAACTTGTCTGGCTTTTGAACCTTACTTGGCCTCACTTTGAATCTTACGCATAGCCTCTTTAGAGATGCTCTATAATCATGCTGTATGACATTAAAGGGGGGGGGGGGGTGAAACACTCAGTTTCAGTCAATCTCATGTCAATCTTGAGTACCTATAGAGTAGTATTGCATCCTTCATATCTCCGAAAAGTCTTTAGTTTTATTATATTTATAAAAGAAATATGGGCTGTACCGAGTCTTTCAGGAAAAAACCGAGCGCCTGGAGGCGTATCGTGTGGGCGGAGCTAAAGAATGACGATCGCGAACAAAGCGGTGACGTCCTCAAGCGTGGAGAAACCCATGGCTATCTCAGCTAATACAGATAATGATCCAGAATCAAATCTGAGGCAGAAATAAATTGAACAGGAGAAACGGCAACAGCAGGACGTCCGTCTCTGTGGTATGGACTGTATTTATGTATTTAGTGGCTTGTCAACATTTGTGACCGCTCCGTCAAAAACACACTTCTTTGGTATGATTTGGTGCAGTCCTGACAGCAGTGGCGTGTAAATCCACTTTTGCGTCGCGACTGAAACGATGTTGTGAAGCTTCCCATCATTTCTGCGTTCAAATCAGTTCAAATGCAGCGCTGCCTTCCCAGAATGCTGTGCTGAAGCGTTGAAGTCGCTCGACGTCACCCATAGGAATAAAGTGGAGCGCGGCGCGGACTATAACGACGACTGGATCTGCAGCTGAGAGTGTTTATGGGCGTGCATGTCCTCTCTCGCTCTAGTCACGCGCGTGCGCGCCCTACCGAGAGAAGAGCCCGTACGGCCCATTCAAGGACCTTCCGCTCTATTAACGTCAAGCGGACCCATACTCGAAAAAAACTCTCCGAAACTTGTGAGAAACCGGAAGGAGTATTTTTGACACAGAAATACTCCATCAAACGTCCAACATTAGTTTTTGAAACTTTGTCTATGTTTAGGATGGGAATCCAAGTCTTTAACAGTGTAAAAAGCTCAGTATGCATGAAACAGCATTTCACCCCCCCCCCCCTTTAATTCATCAGGGGAGAGGTGTAAATACATCTGAAAAAGGCCCCAGAATATTTTGCAGCTTCTCTTTCTGGGTCAAAGAAAGAGGATTTTCTAGTGATGGCTCTGCGATGGCTCTAATTCCAGGCCTGTGTTATGACTGATTGAATACCTACTGGTCCTGGCAATGTATAAAAAGCATAGTTTTTTTTTTTTGTCTTACCTACATATTTGTACAGTTTAAATTCTAAATATATATTTTTTCAGATACGTTTTAGAACTCATCCTCCTCCACACTGAAAAAACAACAACAAAAAAAACATGATGGTAAAAAAAATGTATCACTATCTCCAGTGATATCATGAGGTAGACAATTGCATGTGAACTTCACACAACTGCACTTACTTTACCATATTACTTCTGTAGCTCACCTAGCAGCAGTGAGATAAGGTGCCAAGGAGGGAGCAGCGGATTCACTATTTTCATGGCCAAATTTGTGAAAGGAAATACCCTTTTCCCCAGAAGAATCCTTTTACTATTAATATTTTAAAATGTTTGTGTTCTGCTGCTGCTCTCTCTCTGTGTGTTTAATAAGCAAAGTGTATGTGCGTACTGCACCCGCCTATAGGCGTATATAACTAACACGCCTTTGAAATAAAATAAAAAATACTGTACTATTGACTTTAGAGCAAATATTTGTTGGTCAATGGCGCAGTCGTTTTCAGCTCCTCAAAGGACAAACACACCAACAAAGCACCTGACCTGAACCAAATACTTTTTTTTTTGAAGTGTCAAATTTGACATTGTATCTTGGCAGTTTGTTACTCCCTGATAACTGACAGTGGGCAAAGAGGTAAATGTAAATGAATGAGTTATTAAAAAAAATCACAGTTTTTGAAGGAGAAAATTAGTCGTGTAGACCAAAACCACAATTTGTGTAAACATGTTTTTTTCTGCTGTAAAGTTGTTGTTTTTTTTTACCATGGGGCTCAATTACCCCCTTTCCACCAGAATGAACAAGGTGCTAGTTCAGAGCCAGTGCTAGTGTCAGTTTTAACTTGGTTCGACTGACGAGCCTTTAAGAATGGGTTTGGCTTTCCACAGGCTAGAGAGCCAGCACAGAGCCAGGTCTTACGTCACTGTATACGTCTCAACTTTCTCAGGAACGCTAGCGAGGCAGCATGAAATACAAACACACCAGGCTTCTCTGATCCGCGTATAATATCAAAATAAAGCGTGATTCAAAAGCATAATAAGGCCGTGTGTCCACCAAAGCGTTTTTAGCCAGCAGAAAACGCTAGGCGCTCTGCTGAAAACGCCTCGCTGTGAGAGCTTGAGAGCGTTTTGGCAGGCAGCGTTTTTTCTCCTCAGTTGAGACTTGCTTGTTGTTATGATACAGAAAATCCGCGGAGGTCTTTCTAATTTCACAGGTAGTTTGTTCCTGTATTGATTCTATATAAACTTGCAGATACAATGTAAAGTATTTGCTCTGGCTTTTGTTTTAAATCATTTTATTCCGTTATAATTGCTTGTTGTCATTTGTTGACGACACGCAGAATGTGGCAGTTGGTCGGTGTTGTGTTTGTCCCGCCCCTTCTCTACTGTGATTGGACGCCCGAGTGAAGAGTGACAGTGATGAGCGCTGCGTTTTACTCAAAGTTGAACATTCTTCAACTCTCGGCGACCAGTAAAAACGCTGAGCGCTCAGCGCGTGAAACACTCGCTCAGCGCCTCGGTGCGCTCCAGGCGTTCTAAAAACGCGGCGCTCTCATTGAAAACAACTGAAAACGCCAGCCAGCAGCGTGAAAAAACGCTTTGGTGGACACAAGGCCTTCGAAATCGTTTGATCTCGCTGTACTTTGAAGTCATACAGTGATCGGGCTGCACAGCGCATGCTGATGCATCTCGAACAAGCCTTCCATCAACAATGGCTCATGGCTTTATGATCCTACATCGGCATCAAAACACCGCAAATCCAACGCATTCGTGTAGCTCACCATGATTTGTATAGATGGAGATTACAATGTAGCAGATGCTATTTAAAAAATGGTGGTCTCAAGTTTGTGTTCGTCTTGTTGATCACAGCAACCCCGCCCCCAGCCTCTGACGCAAGCGGTTCTAGCCCAGCAATGTTTTGGTGCTACTTAAGAACCACTTTTCCTGTTTCAGAGCTGGTGCTTTGGCTGTGGAAAGACAAAGAAACGATTTGTAACTAGGCTCTGGCTCTGAACCTGCACCAGCACTGCCTTGGTGGAAAATGAGGGGTAAATGAGATTCTGCTCCCTTCTTGAGCCTGTCTCTAGTGGCCAGTCAATGAATTGTAGTTTAAGTATTGGCTTCACAAGAGACCTGGGAAGGTTGCTGTTTGGCCTGAACACAACCTCCTTTCAGACCAGCATGCCCATGAGCAAACAGATGGGCACGAGTGCATTTGCTTTTTCACTCTTTCCCTGCCAAACACAAATTTTTTCGTTATTTTTGAGAAAACGCTTCCAGGCCAAACACTGAATTTGCCGGGTTTCTGTGTTTTCACTGTTAGACACTAGAGGGGCGCTATTACGCATCTCCTGAAGGAGTACTGAATCTCCTGATCAAAACACACGAGTAAGACGCCGTAAAACAAGCGATCGTATGTAATGATATATGAAAAATAACCAGATCATCATCATTAAACAGCATATGAATCAAAAATATATAATGTTAGTGAATGAAATGTGGACCCAGGATGAGCTACAGGACTGTGGAAGCATTAGGGGTTGATGGACTCGGATCTGGAAACGTGTTTTTCAGAAAAACGTGATTTTTTTCAGCTTTTTGTTCAAAATGTAACTTTTTGAATATGAAACTGATTCATATTCAAATGTTGATAAACAAGAATGCATAAAGCTAGAATTATTTTTTTTAATTTTATTTTTATTTTTAATAAGAGGGTCAGCTCTTTATTTTGATGTATTGCATGCAGATGTTCATAAAACAAAATATTCTATGGGCTATTACATTTTGGTGAAAATGGTTAAAAACCCTGGCGGTAACTGGCAACTTAAAAAAAAAAAAAAAAAAACACAGGCGGGGACGTGCTGAACGTGAAAATGATAACTGCGTCAGGCTGAAACTAGCATAAACACTAGAGTCGCGACTGGCATCGCACGGCCCTAAGACACTTAAAGTTTATGGAAACTGTTGAACTAGATTGCACAGAGATTATCATATGAGAGAATATTGACAGATTTCAAGCAGTTCGAGTCCTCTGAGGGAGCTCGGAGGTATAAGGATGAGCGACACCAATAAAGGACGAGAGATCACCAGACCTGGATTTTACGTTGAGTTGTGTTTGTTTTATTATATGTGTGCGTGGCAGATGTCCGTGAGGGGCTGCCCGCATTATTTTCATTTTGTTTGGTTAAGTCTTTAAATGTTTGCCGGTTCTCGAAAAACGATTCGGTCCTCCTTCTTCCCCCCCGAACATTCTGTATTACAAATTCTATGTCCAAATTACCATTGCACATATACGCAACAACGATATGCTATTTGACCCATCACGTCACCACCACTGTGACTTTTGTTGATGCCACTCGTAGCCCAGATGGAGTGAGCGTGGTAGGATTAGCAATGGGTGAAGTAAAAGTAAAAATTGGTGAGTGGAGTATATAAAATTGTTGACAGCGAGCCTATAAAGGAGCGAATGACAGCGAGTCATTCATGACGATGTTGTGATGTTGAGAGAGGTGCAAGATAAAAAAAAATAAAGCATTTTAATTGGAATAATTTTAGCGTGTGTGATTTATTGCAGGCACAGATCGGGTAACGGGCAAATATTAACGGGTCTGGGATGGACCCGTGCAGGACTCTGGTATGACTTAAGACCTGGCTCTGTTGTGGCTCTTAGCATGTGGAAAAGCAAACGGTTCTTAGAAGGCTCTCAAGTCGAACCAACTGAACTGGCACTAGCACTGGCTCCAAACTAGCACCCGGTTCATTCTGGTGGAAAAGGGGTCTCTCTCTCTCTCTCTCTCTCTCTCTCTCTCTCTCTCTCTCTCTCTCTGTGTAAGAGTTTAGGACGAGCTCATCAGTGCTGAAGGCATCTCTGCTCTTTTGCGTTATTGGTGTTAATGTGTGTGTGTAGGGGGGCTCAGGGCATCACTGCATTAGTGTGGATGGGTGTTCGTGGGCGAGAGTGTGTGTGGGTGCTGTGAATTGGCAGGTACAACAATGTGCTGTGTGGGCGAAACAGAGAACTGGAGTGAAGGGGTGAAATGAGGCAGTGAACACGGAGGAGGATCAAAGAAAACACATTAATTAATGGAAAAGAGAATATATGCATTATCTGTTTCAAAGCCCACTAATAATAAAGGGGTTTGTTTGTGATACCTTCTGAGATTCTGCTCTATTACAAATCAACACTTGAATGATAAAATATGAATTTGTTATCAAAATATGAATTTGTTATTCGTTAATAGTAAAGGTTCAATCCAACACACATTTAATTTTCATCATACAGCACTCGTAATACTGCATGAGCTCTAAAGGTGGTAAAATGATAGGATTTACCTTTACCTGTCCTCTTCGAAAAATATTCTACTGCACATAATGGATCAGTTTTGTTATGAATACTGATGTCCAAACCTTGCTAGCATTCAGTATAAACATTAGCATTTTGTGTATTTTTATCACACCATTGAAATATGACACACCACTTCTTGTAACTTCCTGTTCAACTGAGCTCCAGATCCAGCAATTTCATTTGGGTGGCAAAATCTCAATGACAGAATTGAGAACTGTTCATCTTTACTTTATCTGCATTTTCACCTTATCTTCTGATAAAACTACAAAAACATCTTTGGGAAAAAAAAGATACTTAAGCAAAATTGTTTACTTAAATTATTAATACTCACAATATGTCATACAATGCAACTGGTCTCCTTTTTTTAGTTATGCTAATGAAAAATATTTGACCGTGTAAAGAAAAAAAAAACAGCTAGTGACAGAACAAATAAACAGAATTCAGACCCGCAAAAGACAAAGCAATGAAATTACACACACACCAAAACATTCAGCAGAAGCTTCGGTATAACCTTAGGAACAGATTCTTTACCTGCTGATATGATGAATCCATGTCCATGATAA
Source organism: Pseudorasbora parva (assembly GCF_024679245.1). NCBI lineage: Eukaryota > Metazoa > Chordata > Actinopteri > Cypriniformes > Gobionidae > Pseudorasbora > Pseudorasbora parva. The sequence continues at coordinate 4,755,052 of NC_090196.1, read as the reverse complement.
CCACAGCGAAGAGTGTACAGAGTGAAGAGAGAAACACTGACACACTCTTGCCCTCACTCTCTTGCTCCATCCCTCCCTCTCGCTCTCTCTTTCTCTCTCACCAACAAATTATGTAAGGGATAACATTCACTCTGCCAGTCATAACCACGAAATAAACCCGACAGGGCAAGCAGGACGCCTACGCAAAGTGGAGCCATTTATTACACAGCTACTCATAAAATAAATTAATAAATGGACATTAAAATTTGATATAAATTAAATTATTTACTACGCAAGAAGAAAAAGATCAGCGAGTGTTACAAGAGACATGAAACCGGTAGAGAAAGAAATCTGTTGCCTGGGTGAACAGTCAATTATGGCCTGGTTTCACAGACATGGCTTAGATTAAGCCAGGTTTAGGCCTTAGTTTAATTAGGACATTTAATGGGCTTTTTTACATTTTCCTAATAAAAAAATAAAGATTACTGCTGTGCATCTTGAGACAAAGCAATGGCACTGACATACACTATATTGCCAAAAGTTTTGGGACGCCTGCCTTTACATGCACATGAGCTTTAATGACATCCCATTTTTAATCCGTAGGGTTTTATATGGAGTCGGCCCACCCTTTGTTGCTATAACAGCTTCAGCTCTTCTGGGAAGGCTTTCCTCAAGGTTTAGGAGTGTGTTTATGGGAATATTTGACCATTCTTCTAGAAGCGCATTTGTGAGGTCAGGCACTGATGTTGGACGAGAAGGCCTGGCTCTCAGTCTCCGCTCTAATTCATCCCAAAGGTGATCTATCGGGTTGAGCTCAGGACTCTGAGCAGGCCAGTCAAGTTCCTCCACACCAAACTCACTCATCCATGTTTTTATGGACATTGCCTTGTGCACTGGAGCGCAGTCGTGTTGGAACAGGAAGTGGCCATCCCCAAACTGTTCCCACAAATTTGGGAGAATGAAATTGTCCAAATATCTAATGTCTTGGTTTAAGCATTAAGAGTTCATTTCACTGTAACTAAGGGGCCAAGCCCAACCCCAGAAAAACAACCCCATACCATAACCCCCCTTCCACCAAACTTTACAGTTGGCACAATGCAGTCCGGCAAGTACCGTTCTCCTGGCAACCACCAAACCAAGACACATCAATTAGACTGCCAGAGAGAGAAGCGTGATTGGTCACTCCAGAGAACACGTCTCCACTACTCTAGAGTGATATAACGTTTGGATGATCTGCTTGTCCATGGAAACCCATTCCATAAAGCTCTCTACGCACTGTTCTTCAGCTACTGAAGGCCACAAGAAATTTGACGGTCTGTAGCAATAAAAGTTACCAACTTCTGCGCACTGTGCAACTCAGCATGTGCTGACGCCGCTCTGTGATTTTACGTGGCCTACCACTTCGTGGCTTCCACTTTGTTATAATAACACTAACAGTTGACGGTAGAATATTTAGTAGAGGAAGTTATATGAACCTATCCCGGTACCACACTTTTGTGTTCGACACTGAGCTCCTGAGAGCGGCCCATTCTTTCACAAATGTTCACAGAAGCGTCTGCATGCCTAGTGCTTGATTTATACACCAGTGGCCATGAAGTGATTGGAACACCTGAGTTCAATTATTTGGAGGGATGTCCAGTACTTTTGGAAATACAGTGTTTTTTTAAAGATATGTCAGTGTTGTTTCAGTTAAAACAGCTCAAACATGCAGTTTAGTCTGGAACTGGGCTTAAGTCTTGTTTGTGAAACCAGAGATATGTTTTAGTGTTTATTAACAAATAGTTGTATGTTACCGACAATATGTGAAAAGCAGGTATTGTATAGAATGCGTGACGTTTGTAGGCAAAGTAAGAAATGACTTTTTTTGTGTGTGTGATTACATTGCTTACTTTTCCTAGGCATTCTATACAAGTATTACAAGTACAATCTTGGCAAAGTATCAAAGTATTAAAGCATGCCAAATTTACATTTACATTTATATTACATCTTAAAGAGATACCAGAATGTTCCATATTTTAGATGTTTGAAATTTTAGACATTTGGATTTTTACAGACTAAAGCCTCTGTAGAGTTCAGCATGCTGTGATGAGCGCTTGTAAACAAACCATCCACTGCTTTATGAGATGTGGGTGGGTGTGTGGGTGGGTAAAACGGGACTAGGGACACACATAAACACATCACACAACACATACACACATACGTTCTCATGTCTTGTGGGAATAAAAAAAATGCTTCAGGGCAATGATCTTCTGTTCCAGTGTGGGCGTGCATGGGGAAGATACCAGAACATTACCACGGGGCCTGGAAAGTCGGATGGTAGGAATTACTTTAAAGAAATAACTCACAATTGTTTTATCAAAATAAAAAGTCATAATTTATACATTACATCATGTCATCAGATTCGAATCCCATTGAACTGTTAACATGCGATCAGAGCAGCCATTTGGATTCAAGAACTCAAGATCTTTTCGATGAATCAGCTGACCAAGTTAACAAACACGGACTGAATGATATTTTCACAAATCATACAGATGATATAGTTGCATCTACTTTGATGATACTTTAATGGTTTAAGTACATGAATCAACCACAATATTATTCAATACTGATAGTCTATATGCACTTTAGCAAAGACAAATACCTCTTGTATGTAAACATTATATTCTATAGTAAAGTTTAAATATTTCTCAAATTTTGTCGGTGCTGATGGCCTAGTGGTTAGCACACAGTGCAACTGTTAGTCTCTACTGTCCTGTCTGATAAGGCACAAACAAATAAATCTCCAATTTTTGAGCTTAGTGTAGTCTGGTTTGCAATAGATATGCACATTTGATGCAGAGATATACCACTAAATATTTACTTTTTTAATTAATTATCTGAATATTTTTCACTGTCATAAACAGGCATATGCTAGTTTGGGAAGTTAACCTGATAATATTATTTATTTAATTTATATATTTTATTTTTAAAATGAAGCAGTAATTCCTATAATCAGGCTTTCCTCTGGCAGTGCATTGTTGCTAAGCAACTAAATGGAAAATGTACAATGGAAATAGGACAGTTAGAGATTATAACAGACAGGAAAGAACACATACCAGGGGTGATGAATATGACAGCTAAAACTATTTACTCACTGCATCATCACCTAGCACACTGCTGTCACGTCACAGACAAGGGAAAATGGTGCGAGGACTCAAGTGCAGGAGAAGGATTATTTATTTACAAAAACAAAACATAAAACTCAAATCAACAACCCACGAGGGGGAAAAACACATAATAGACTAATAAAATATAAACTTAAACAAACCAACAGAATCACGGGGAGGACGGAAGACGCAGACATTACACAAGGATCCAACACAGACTGACAAACACAAGGAGATTATAAAGGGAACAAACAAGGCAGATAATGAGGGAGAACAGGTGGGGCAAATTAACCAATAATCAGATAACAAGGGGGAGGGAACTGACAGGGACACGAGCACATGCTCAACATAACAAAACCCACAAGTGCACACAAGACAGGACAGGCATGTGACATTACCCCCTCCTTAAGGAGCGGCTACCAGACGCTCCACTAGGGACGGGAGGGACAGACCCGGGCGGGACGGGAGGGACAGACCAGGGAGGGACGGGAGGGACAGACCAGGAAGGTACAGACAAGGGAGGGGTAAACAAGGGAGGAACGAGGAAAACAAAAAGTTCAGGAGGCCATGGTGGCCCACAAAGTTCGAATGGCCAGGGAGGCCCACCAAGTTCAAGCGGCCGGGGCGGCCCATAGAGTTCAGGCAGCCAGGGCAGTGCGGGTAGAGTAGGGCGCCAGGGAGGCGCGGTGAGAGCAGGGCGCCAGAGAGGCGCGGTGAGTGCAGGGGGCGCCAGGGAGGCGCGGTGAGAGCAGCACGCTTTAGTGGCGCGGTGAGAGCAGGACGCCTCAGCGGCGCGGTGAGAGCAGGACGCCTCAGCGGCGCGGTGAGAGCAGGACGCCTCAGCGGCGCGGTGAGAGCAGGACGCCTCAGCGGCGCGGTGAGAGCAGGACGCCTCAGCGGCGCGGTGAGAGCAGGACGCCTCAGCGGCGCACGGAGAGCAGGACGCCTCAGCGGCGCACGGAGAGCAGGACGCCTCAGCGGCGCACGGAGAGCAGGACGCCTCAGCGGCGCACGGAGAGCAGGACGCCTCAGCGGCGCACGGAGAGCAGGACGCCTCAGCGGCGCACGGAGAGCAGGACGCCTCAGCGGCGCACGGAGAGCAGGACGCCTCAGCGGCGCACGGAGAGCAGGACGCCTCAGCGGCGCACGGAGAGCAGGACGCCTCAGCGGCGCACGGAGAGCAGGACGCCTCAGCGGCGCACGGAGAGCAGGACGCCTCAGCGGCGCACGGAGAGCAGGACGCCTCAGCGGCGCACGGAGAGCAGGACGCCTCAGCGGCGCACGGAGAGCAGGACGCCTCAGCGGCGCACGGAGAGCAGGACGCCTCAGCGGCGCACGGAGAGCAGGACGCCTCAGCGGCGCACGGAGAGCAGGACGCCTCAGCGGCGCACGGAGAGCAGGACGCCTCAGCGGCGCACGGAGAGCAGGACGCCTCAGCGGCGCACGGAGAGCAGGACGCCTCAGCGGCGCACGGAGAGCAGGACGCCTCAGCGGCGCACGGAGAGCAGGACGCCTCAGCGGCGCACGGAGAGCAGGACGCCTCAGCGGCGCACGGAGAGCAGGACGCCTCAGCGGCGCAGGGAGAGCAGGACTGCTCAGGGGCGCAGGGAGAGCTGGGCGCCTCAGGGGCGCAGGGAGAGCAGGGCGCCTCAGCGGCGCAGGGAGAGCAGGGCGCCTCAGCGGCGCAGGCAGGGCGTTGGGGAAACTTCTCCAGTCCAGCAGTATCCACCGGCACTGGGACCACCGGAATACGATCTGCTGGCATTGGGACCACCGGAACATGATCTGCCGGAACTGGGACCACCGGAACACGATCCACCGGCACAGGGACCACCGGAACACGATCCACCGGAACTGAGACCACCGGCACACGATCCACCGGAACTGGGACCACCGGAACTGCCTCCGGGGCTTCGGATAAAGCCCTGTGCTCCTTCCACGCATGCAGGACTGCCACCACAAAGCATCCCATCACAGCCCTCCAGGCCGTTTCCGGACTCGGGACCACCGGAACACGATCCACCGGCACAGGGACCACCGGAACACGATCCACCGGCACAGGGACCACCGGAACACGATCCACCGGCACAGGGACCACCGGAACACGATCCACCGGCACAGGGACCACCGGAACACGATCCACCGGCACAGGGACCACCGGAATACGATCCGCCAGCATAGGGACCACCGGAATACGATCCGCCGGCAAAGAGACCACCGGAATCCGATCCACCGGTACTGGGACCCCTGGAATCGGGACCACCGGAGCAGGTACGGAGGGAGCCTTTCTCCTCCTCCTCCGTTTCGGGACCACCGGAGCAGGGACCACCGGAACACGCACCATGGAAGGACTGGGGCCCAGGCAGTAGACAAATTCCCAGAACCCCAGACTCCCCATCCTGTCCATCACCCCTGGAGAGAGGGGCATGTCGAGGCAGAGGTTAAAAGTCTCCTTCCACTCTGCCTCGTTGAGCCCAAAATGTTCGACCTCCTTGAGGAACAGTCCTGCAAACTCTTGTACATCCGACCCCTGTTGCCGGATGTACTTCGAGTTTAGGTGTCGCATCACTCGTAGTCTCTTCCCAAACTCCATGAGGGAAAAAAAAGGGAAAAACAAACAACAAAAAAACAAGTCCTGCTGAGTCCTCAGATGGTTGGATCCTTCTGTCACGTCACAGACAAGGGAAAATGGTGCGAGGACTCAAGTGCAGGAGAAGGATTATTTATTTACAAAAACAAAACATAATACTCAAATCAAGAACCCACGAGGGGGAAAAACACATAATAGACTAATAAAATATAAACTTAAACAAACCAACAGAATCACGGGGAGGACGGAAGACGCAGACATTACACAAGGATCCAACACAGACTGACAAACACAAGGAGATTATAAAGGGAACAAACAAGGCAGATAATGAGGGAGAACAGGTGGGGCAAATTAACCAATAATCAGATAACAAGGGGGAGGGAACTGACAGGGACACGAGCACATGCTCAACATAACAAAACCCACAAGTGCACACAAGACAGGACAGGCATGTGACAACTGCTTAGATTTTATGTAACTTTAAAATAAAACCCTTTGTATTCCATATGAGAAGGTTGTAGGACAAAAATCTCTACAAGCAAACAGCCACATTCACAAGGACTGCCTCTCCTCTCTATAACCCCATGTGTCATCTCTGTTAGTTGTCATGCCAACAAATAATGAAATGCAAAAAGCTTTGAAAACTGTTTGCCCTACATTTTACATAATAGCAATATGACACTGATACGTTTATCAGTACTGAAGATTCCTGAGTGGCATAATGGTACTTGGAATAAATACATAATATAAGCAGTCCTCATAAATCGAGTCTTTGACAAAGAAATGGTTTTGTGACAGCCAGTAGATCAGTTACAGCTGTCCCTGAGAGAGGTAAATGTGATGTGCTGCTGGTTAATGAGGTCTGTAGCTTAGGGCCCTATCACCCAGCGCAATGTGACGCCAGGCACAACACAAGTATTTTTTGCTACACTGTAAAAAATAATAATAATAATAATAATAATAATTGTTCTAATTGAACATTTTATAGTGACTGATCACATCTAAATTTTTCATTTGGCCAAATTGCATTACATTTACATTGGTAAAACTTTATAATACGGGTGCCTAATATATTAAATTATTAATGATTACTGCATCAACAACAATAAATAAATGTCATATTGTGTTAATTCCCTAATAACAGAAATGAACTAATAGTACAAATATGTTAATTACCAACAGGTCGAAGTCATGCATTTCAACTTAAAGTTGTCTGCTTTAATTACTCATTAGCTTATGATTTGCAAAGGTATCATTATGTTATGACTTTACTTTTTGAGGCATATGACTATTAACTAATTCAAAATTAATTCAAAAGCCATAACCACAATTACTATTAACTAATTGCTAAGTCATTGTGGTTATGGCTTGAATTACATTTAGTATAAGACACCAGCGGCGTAGCACTACATTTTGGGCCCTGGGTACAAACCATCTTGCTGGGCCCCCGTACCAAAAACTATTTTTTTTTTTTATCATAAAAACACTTAAAACGTAAACAAAATAAGCCACACTCTGATTAATGTAAAAAACTATTGACTTACTTACTTCTAAAGGGCCCCCCCAGCCTCGGGCCCTGGGTACTCGGTACCCTTTATCCCCCCAGTCCGACGCCCCTGTAAGACCATTTATAACCAGACCAGGGATGACGGTGGCAACAAACATATATGGACAATACGCCCCCTCCGAATAGGCGCGTCCTTGCGCCATGACGGGAACATCTGTGGAGGGAGGGAGACGGCTCCGGAGGAGGGCGTGGAAACAGAACCTGAAAACACAAAAGCTACAAAACAAAGAAAAACAGTCCAAGGAGGAGTGGAAGGTGGGAGGAGCCATGGGATGGCCTTGAACAGGGACGTCCAGATGAAGATCCAGGTCCCAGCCAAGAAAATGCCCCAAGGCGGCGTCGCAGGAGGGAGGAGCCAAGGTGGAGTGATCTACGACATCACCTTGAGGACGACTGGAGGTGATGACTATGGTGACGCCTACCTCGTAGACTGAGGGCCGATGGGGTGGAGCGAGACCTAAGATCTCGGGAGCCGCGACGGAGCCTCAATGACGACCCCATGAGGTGGAAGCAGGGATCTGGAGGACAGTGGTAGAGCGGGAGCGATCAAGGACGGAGGGGAAGCCTGAGGGAAGGTGGAGCTTGCCGAGGCTGGAGGGGTGGAGGGCCGGAGAGCAGCGAAACGGCTCACAAGTCCGCAGCAGAGGCATCGCGATGTCTGACCCAGGTGGAGCCGACATACCGAGGGAGCCCTGCGATGCCGATGGTCCGTGCTGGAGCCGAGGGAGGAAGGACTGAAGGCGGAGGAGCCAGGATGACAGGTCAAGGTGGAGCAGAGCACTCGGAGGCTGGAGGCGGAGCCCCGGGCTTACGATATCCAGGGATTGAAGACTCCCAGCGAGTCCGAGGGGTAGATACTGGTGACAGGACTTTGTTTGTTGAAGGCAGTTTTGAAAGGTGGTGGGAGATGGAGGATCGGTGGGCTTAACAAGACTGACGAAGAAGATTCAGAAGAGATGAGTGGGCTAAGGAAATTGGTCTTTCCGCACAAACACAGACTGTCCATGATGTTCCGGCAGTACTCACTCTCAATGGCGGGAGGGTGGGCAGGGCTCGTCTCCATTCATTTAAACTCCACGAGGACTCCCTCAGTGATGGAAATGTCAGTCGGCTCGCACACCTGGTCAGACGGGTTCCCCTCAGGCTTGGGTGAGATGTCCGACTCATACGTCCTTCCAGTGCGAGCTCTGACATTGCTGACGAAGTCTTCTCTCTGTCTGTGGTGGGCACATCCTGCCATTCCTCGCAGAGAGGTGGTACTGGGCTGGGTCCTGGATCAGGAGTGGGGCTGGCGGCATCCACGATGGTGAACGGTGAGTTGCAGGATGCCAGCACCCACTTCACATATGATGAAAAGCTCCCTCAAGGGCCATACCCGGACAACTGTCCTCGTGTGGCAGCGTTGAGACCACAAACAGGAACAAGCACAGGCAGTAGTTCGGGAAGGTGGTCTGATGGGCGAGATCCAAATACAGTTCTAAAATGTCTCTCGAGGGAGCCTTCTCCGAACTCAAGGCACATGAGCCTGACCGCTGGATGGTCCATGGTGCACGCAGGGGTGAAAAACTGGTCATAAAAGACTAATTATATAAAATGTACAGATCTGAAAAATAACAATAGAGTAACGCAAAATGAAAGCAATTATTCACAATACAAGAATAAAAACAAGACAAATTAAATTGTTACAAAGAAGCAATAATGCTATTTTTTAGAAAAATCAAGCTGGTAATAAAAAAGACAAATAAAATACAAATAATATTTACAGATGTGCAAAAAAAAACAATAAAAATTTGCAACAATTTAAAACAGATTCTATACCTTTAAAATAACTTAAAATGTGTGGGGTTTTTATATTTTGCAAAGGTGTTCCTTTATCTGCCACCCTCTGTCACCAGCTAGTTGAAACACACTTTTAATCATTTTTTCGACCTCCAGCTCAGTTGTCTGTACACACACACACACACACACACACACACACACACACACACACACACACACACACACACACACACACACACACACACACACACACACACACACTCACACACACGTTGGTCTATGTGGTTTACAGGGACTCTCCATAGGCGTAATGGTTTTTATACTGTACAAACCGTATTTTCTATCCCCTTACACTGCCCCTGCCCCTAAACCTGCCCATCACACACACACACACACACACACACACACACACACAGCCCCTGCCCCTGCCCCTGCCCCTAAACCTACCCATCACAGGAAACATTCTGCATTTTTACTTTCTCAAAAAAACATAATTTAGTGTTTTTAAGGCCATTTGAATTATGAGGACATTTGATATGTCCTCATAAACCACATTTATAGTGTAATACCAGTGTAATACCCATGTAGTTATACAAATTTGTGTCCTCATAAACCACATAAACAGGCTCACACACACACACACACACACACACACACACACACACACACACACACACAAACACACACACACACACACACACACACACACACACACACACACACACACACACACACGCACACACACACATCTAAAATTTCTTCTTACAGCCTCTAGGAGCATACAAATAAAGACTTAAAAATAAATAAAATGAACTATAGAGACAAAGCACTTTTATTACAAGACAATAATTAAAACTTTCAACATTCATGAACTTCTAGAAAGACTTGGAAACAAAGATGCACTTACCAATCATAACGTGCCTTCCCATGTACACCACTTTGGCAATGTCATTTTTGATTGCTTGATTCATAATCCACAAGAGCTTTACGTTCACTCCACCCAGCAATCCCAGTTCAAGTACCTGAAATATTTTTAATACATGCCGTCACTATTAAGTCAAAACACTAACAGTCAACACTAGAGCTTGCTTCAGCGCCATCTTGGGTTGGCCTGTTTTCAGGCTGAGAATTCGTTTATTTTTCCAAAGATTCAAACTCTTTTAACAGCCGTTTTTATCGTGTTACTTCGCTCACTCTAAGACAACATATTTTCCGTTAAGCATTGTAAACAGGGGCTGAGAATAATTCTAGCACCTCAAGCATTACAACAAATACAATCCAAACAAAGAAGCTAACTGCACACAAAAAAGCCTATAGATTCTAGCAGTACTGCGCTGTAGATGGGCGAGTCAAATCTAGTTAAGATTTAAAAAATGTAAGTATCAACTTACCTTGATCATGATGTATTAAAACTCCACAAGATAAAACCAAGATAGCTTGATTGTTGAAGTTAGAACAACAATTTGAATTTCACCGCGAGACAGTGTAACTTCCGGATCCTCTGGTAGGCGGGATGTTGTCACAGAGTGCACTCTGGGAAAAGTATAAATTATATATTATTCATTTATATATTTTAGACATTTACTTATGTCATTAGTTATTTTATTTATACCTCCCTGAGAAGACTTTTTGCTAGTTGGGATATGTCTGTGGACTTAACGGACACGCGCACACAGCAGCCATAGGACCGAAAATGCACATGAAGTGTGCCATTTGGGATATGGCCATAGTGTAGCTTAGCATGGGGCGAGTAAAAACTAAACAGACGTGTGTGCATATATACACTGCTCAAAAAATGAAGGGAGCACTTAAGGGATCATCACAGTATAATACTTCAGGGATATCAATCTGTCCAATTAGGATGCATAAGCATCGAAGAATTTCAAACTAGTTCCCAACTGGCTTCCATAAAATGGATTGAATTTTCTTTATGGTCCTTTGAGTCAGAGACAGAGATTTCCACAATTATGGTGATGCAGCCATCAAATGAAGTTCCTGTCGATCATCCCAGCTTTTCCTACACACGCATGTCTTACACGGTCAGTCAAAGACCCTAGACCACCCTAAACCAGTAGCAGCCACACAGAGACCAAGATTAACTGAATGTGTCAAATCTAAACTATACCCAAGATAGTAAATCTCATCCAGTTTTGCTTATCGGTTCTGACTGCCCTCATTTATTTAACACAGCCAAACCAGTTCGCTTGGGCCCCCCAGGGGGTCCTGTTGTGATTGGAACTCTCCTTGGACTTTGCAAGGACCAGTTCAAGTAACACAGTTCAAGCCTCATAGAGTAACAATGTCTGCTCAAAAGTTTGTCACTTTATGCCAATCTGCACACATAAATCGAAAGACTCTGGCAAATGGATGTCCTTCCTTGAAGAGATGAGAAGGTGAGTACTCGATAAGTGCAAGACCAGCAGTCACTGCAAAAAATGTCAGAGTGTGTGATATGCTACCCCACTGCTCAGAGTTTAAAATATGCCCCCTCTTCGTGCACCTAAAGGAGCGGTAATGCCTCAGTAAGTCTCCTGATCAAACAGCTATCTACCAGGCTGGGATTATACGACTGGAGCAGTCAGGTTGCATTGCTGAACTGCAGTCAGAAGCAGAAGACACTTCAGTGAGTTGGCATATCCCACACCATATGGCTGAACATAACGGGTTTTCAACTGTTAATTCTAGTTTCAAGGAAACCACCTCAATGAACATAAACTTCCAGGACCAGCACTGACTTCCTGTGCTAATAAGATTCAGAGAACATTTGTCATCAGCAGCGGACATTAAGGGAATATTCCACCAGATTAGACTTCTTTTTGAAAATTGATCCCTTCTTTGTTTCTTATGAAGAGATCAACAAAGAGAACTGCAGTCCAGAGTCTATGAATGGCAAGTTCTCCCCTTTGGGACCAGTAACCCAAATTGTGCTGGCATTGCCTTGTAGAATCTCTGATCTTTCAAGTATTCATATTCTTGTGTAATCGACGCGCCATCCTAAATAAACCCGTTTCTTGCGTGATACCCACAATTTTGAATATTCCTATCTAATATGATTTATGACTTTACATGACTTTACAAATTTACACTGTTTAATAATAGGCCAGAGCAGGGGCGATTCTAGGGTCAGAGCTTTAGGGGTGCTGAGCACCCAATGAGCCCCACTGCCACCAACCTAGAGACACACGTACCCTAGAGAAGAGAAGAGGATGACACCATTTGCTATGTGGGGATGTTTTCATTTTCCTCCTTAACACATACATTTTAAACCACAAACTACAGAGTGTATTTTGGACATTATTTAACCGTGTAAAAGACTAAAATTTTAAATAACACAATTTCTTACTCTAAGTTTTTACTGAAGCACCCCTAAAAAGGGGCTCGCCCATGCCTACAATGAAAGCAGAAAGCAGCATTTTGTCTAGCTGAGTATTCCAGCCATCTGAAACTTTTGAACCACTGTTCTTGAAAGGCTCTTTTTTTGTGTGTCAAACTGAGTATGAGGGTATTGAGACAGCTTTAACTGTTTAGGACCAGTGTCCTTATCCCCTAAGTCTGAACAGCTCTCTTCTGTCTCTGCTGCTTTTGCTTGGTACTCTCTCTATGTTGCACTCCCTCAGTCTCTTCATTTCTTTCACTATTCAATTCCCTCTTATCCCTTATGGACTCTCCCTGTTGTTTTACTCCTCCTTTATTATGAAAAAATGTGGTGTAAAATAATGTTACAAAAAAATTGTAATATAGGCTACTTAATGCCAATAGTTTTGTATAGGAGTACACACACATAAACAGGACTGTTTTGCTTGCCACTATTCACTGTATGTCAATTTATTGTTGTTGTTTCCTCACCTGATTCTTCCTGCATGCTCTCCCTTTCCCTTTCTCCTTTGCCATCTCCCTCTCTTTCCCTTGGAACTGACAATCATACACAAATATATTGTAGGCAGGAGAGTTGAGGTCAGTCTGTCATTTCACAAAAATGAGACCATGAGACCATTTACAGATTCTAAGGATATGATCAAACAGCCTGGTCTCATCCTTAATACGTAGGTATTAATACGTTACTTTCAAAGAGACTAAACGTATGTCTTAGTACGTTTGGAGAAGTGCTAAAATGTAAAATATAGACGTATTTGCAACATTTAAACGTAGTATTATTACATTTTTACAGCTAAAAAACGTGAAATATTTACGAATCCATCATGAAATCTTTTTTTTTAAGAATACAAAACTTTATTCTGGTAAAAACATTTTTTTTGTTTTGTTATATCATAAAGATATCTATATAATTTCCCTTTGACCATTTTATTGATTAATCTACGATCCCTTAACACTACCCAAACCCTAAACCTACCAATTTAATACAGAATATAAAGAAAATAAAAGGTAAAACGTTGGAAAATGACGATTTTGGTAACAATATAGCATTAAAAAAAATATTTTGAACGGCTAATCCTACACTTACCCCTAAACCTACCCATTAGCATTTATTAAAACAACGTACTGTTATAAATCAAAGCATAACAGACAGACCAGTGTAATCACAATAATTTATTTATTGCAAAAATGTCAAAAGCGGTACCAAAAGTAGTTCAAATGAAGATGTGTTGCAGTCGCAGTCCTCTCTGGTGGTATATAACGTTCATAGTTTTGTATGAGGTACAGAGCAGAATGTTAGCTATTAATCAATGAAAATATTAATCCGGCTTCTCTCTGTGAAGTTGCGCGTTTCCCATTTCAAATACAAATCGACTGAAACACGACATGTCAAAATCTGTGACGAAGCAGGCGAGAGCCAATGAGCGTTCGATGCCACTGCCGTAAATCTTGTCGTAACGCTTCATGAGGGCGCGTTTTTTAAATTTGAATTTACGAGCGCGAGATTTGATGTTTGCCGTCGCGCTACTGAGAGGAGATGAAGATCACCGGGCTCAATTTTAGATTTGTTTCTCGCAAACATATGGATTCTAACGATTTGGATTACAGCAAACGAATAAAGTGTTGCGTTTTGTGAATTGATGTTGTGTTTTGGTGTATATTGTGATCGCCAGTTGCTGAATAGGAGAAAATGCCTTTTTATGTCTCACAGCAAACAACAAGCTAAATACTACAAAATGGTTGGCAAGAATGTTATTCATCTGACGGTTTTAAAATTCAGTCTTCTTTTAACATTATCTAGTCACCCGAAATGAGTTTGTAGTTATGTCACGAGAGCAAAATGTTATTTTATATTTCTGTTATTTTATATTAGGTTGATTAACTTAGTAAAATGCATTTAATAAATGTGACTGAAAACATGTATTGATGGGACTATTGGATATAAAATAAACAATATTAATGCCACGATTTATGGGAGCCGGTGGCTGGCTGCTTACACGTTAACAGATACGTCGATAATTTACATTTTAGTGCTGTCAATACGTCAATATTGTACATTTTAGTGCTGTTAATACGTCAATATTGTACATTTTAGTGCTGTTAATAAGTCAGTATTGTACGTTTTATTGTGTGTGAAAACGTTAGTAAATGTACGTGTAGTAGAATCACACTTTACGTAAAAATACTCACGTATTTTCATGAGATCACGTTGGATCAAAAGGCACACAGAGGCGTGTCATTTTAAATGTCTTTATTATTATTATTGGGCTAAGAAACTTTTTAAATGACAAATTCATTTCACAAGAGAAGCTTGAGTTCCCTATATCGAGGGAACTTCGCACTGCGTCGAAACGACGAATTGGGGATGCTCCCTAAGCATAACCGCATCTGAAGTATGAATGAAACCTGTCCAATCCTGATTGGTGCAACGTCATGACGTAGATGTGACGGCATCACCGGAAGCTATAAAGGGATGTCCGGCGCATAGTAGCGCCAGTTATCGCTCTTCAGCATAACGCTCTGTGTATATTGTCCTGTCTATTTACTGTTGTACGTCTTTCTAGCAAAGTAAATTAAATATATATAGAGTACAAATGGCGACTAAGAGCACTGAGTTCAGGCGGTGTGTGCCTCCGTGTCCTCGATTTATGTCAGGCACGGACACACACTCGCTTTGTGTTCTATGTTTGGGTGTGCAGCATGCCACAGCGGCTCTCGAGGGAGCCGCTTGTGAGCATTGTGAGAAGCTCACACTCAAGGTGCTTCGCTCGCGGCTGGCCGTTTTTAATGACGGCGGTCAGCCCCGTGAACCCCGTGGTTCGGGACCCGCAGTCGCTGAGGCGGCTCGGCGTCTCAGATCATGGGGTTCACAACTGGATTTGTCAGCGGAGATTGAGACTGCCGAGGCACTTTCTCAATCATCCGCTGACAGTCCAGATGACCGTCCTCCCCGTGTGGAAGCCCGCGCTGCGGCTTCTTCCCCGGGGTGGGCGGTCCGATGCTCGTGCTCTCTGGTTCTGAGGAGCCAGATGAGTCCGACATCGAGGCGGGGGATGAAGATATATTGTCGCCACTTCATCCACCCGTCAATGAGGAGTTAGTGGAGGTGTTGACCCGTGCTGTGGCCAAATTAAATATTGAATGGCCACAAGAGAGGCAGGAGATCCAGCCACCCAGCAGGCTGGATGACCGCTTTCTCTCTCGCCGGGCTCCAACACCTCGCCGGGGCTTACCATTTTTCCCGGACCTGCACAACGAGTTGAGCAGGTCCTGGAATAAGCCTTATTCAGCGCGTGTTTCCAACCCCCCGGTACTGGATTATTCTAACGTACTGGGGGCGCGCGAGGCTGGTTATGGGACGATGCCGCGGGTGGAAGATGCTCTCGCGAGCTATCTTTCGCCCGAATCGGCATCGTCCCTTAAAGCCCCGGCACTGCCCACCAAGCCATGCCGTGATACATCTGCGTTGGTGGGTAGGGCATATATGGCGGCTGGGCGGGCTGGTAGTTCCCTGCATACATTATCTATTTTGCAGGCATACCAGGCCGACCTCCTCAAAGAGCTAGATGAGGGAGAGGGTCCCTCCCCTGAAGACATTTTAGAGCTCCGTAAAGCTGCTGACCTGTCTCTCCGCATCACCAAGGAGACGGCCCGTGCCATCGGCCGCTCCATGGCATCTATGGTGACTGTGGAGAGACACTTATGGTTGAATTTATCGGGGATGAAGGAGAGGGATAAAACCTTTCTCCTTGATGCCCCGATTTCGCCTTCTGGTCTGTTCGGCGACGCCGTTAATAACGTCGTCGACAGATTTCAGGAGGCGAAAAAACAGTCAGCAGCTTTTCGGCAGTTTCTCCCTCGTCGCTCTAAGGGGAAGGCTGCCCAAAGCGGGCAGCCTCAGCCGTCCACTAGCTCCTCGCACAGACAGGTGCAGAAGGAGAGCGTCGCTTTTCGAGCCCCTCCTCCGGGAGCTTGGCAACAAAGGCGGCGCTCTCAACAACAACAGCAGCAGCCTTCGAGGCCGAAGGGCGATCTGAGGAACGTCATTCTGGCTAAGAAGGCTGCTGCAAAAAGGTCCTAGCATCGGCTGGACCTTTAAGAGCGGTCCCCCCCGCGCGGACGCAACCGAGGTTGTTCTCCGCGCGGCGCTCGGGGGAAAACGATGTGGTAATCCCGCCGTCACTGACGCTTCGGGCCACATCGTTTTCCCTGGGACAGGTGCTGTCCCAGTCGCCTCAAAAAAGACCTGCGACGGAACAGCGCTTGTCCCCACACACCGAATATCGACTCCAGCTGCTCCCTGCCGGGGCTCCGCTTCAGGGGGCTGGGGACGAGATTCAAATAACACCCGAGGTCAGCCTCGAGAGGCTGATTCCCTTAGTAGATTATCTCGGCGCATGGAAATGCCTTCCGAATATATCAAAATGGGTCCTGCGTACTGTAGAGACAGGGTACAGACTGCAGTTCGATCACCCCCCTCCAAAGTTCAATGGGGTGACATGGACTGCAGTGGTGCCACAGCGGGTTCGGGTAATGGAACTAGAAGTAAAATCCTTGCTGGCGAGAGGAGCCATAGAAAAGGTTCCGATGTCGGAGAGGGATGCCGGGTTCTACAGCCGGTACTTTATAGTTCCAAAAAAGGATGGAGGGCTACGGCCGATTTTAGATCTGAGGTATCTGAACCGGTCTCTAAGGAGATTCAGGTTCAAAATGTTGACTATCTCTGCCATCGTGAGTCAGACCCAGCCCAAGGACTGGTTCGTCACGATAGATTTAAAAGACGCCTATTTCCATATATCCATCCTTCCATGCCACAGGAAGTTTCTGAGGTTCGCTTTTGGGGGCGAAGCATACCAATATCGTGTACTTCCGTTCGGTCTAGCTCTTTCCCCTCGCACGTTCACGAAGTGCATGGATGCAGCTCTGGCTCCATTGAGACTGCAGGGCATCCGTGTGCTGAATTATATCGACGACTGGCTAATCCTGGCGCAGTCGTACGAGATGGCAGTTCAACATCGAGATGTAGTTCTGTCACACATCCAGTGCTTGGGGTTGAGACTCAATTCGAAGAAGAGTGTGTTACAGCCGGCCCAGAAAACGAGTTTTCTGGGGGTAATATGGGACTCGGTTTCGATGCGGGCACATCTATCTCCCGCACGAATCGAGACCACTCTAGCGATAGTCTCAAAAATAAAGCTAGGCCAGAATATCACTGTAAAGCACTTTCAAAGAGTATTAGGGTACCTAGCGGCAGCATCCAATGTCATTCCCTTCGGCCTGTTACACATGAGGGCTTTACAGTGGTGGCTAAAGACCAGGGGGTTCTCCCCCAGGGGGAACCCTTTTCGTATGATCAGAGTTACGCGCAAATGCCTTCGGGCTCTAGTCATATGGAAGAAAGTCTGGTTTCTGTCCCAGGGACCAGTGCTGGGAGCATCGTGTTGCCGGAAGACCGTTTCAACAGATGCATCCCTCACTGGTTGGGGCGCGGTCATGGAAGGCCGCTTTGCGAGAGGTCCGTGGGAGGACCGTCATTCCTCCTGGCACATAAACTGTCTGGAGATGATGGCGGTCTACAAAGCTCTGAGGAGTTTTTTCCCGGATCTCCGCGGACACCACGTTCTGGTCCGCTCAGACAATATGGCAGTCGTGGCGTATTTGAACCGCCAGGGGGGGTTGAGGTCGCGCCCTCTGTGCAGACTGGCGCATCTCATCCTCCTCTGGTCACAGGAGAAATTGTTATCACTCAGGGCTATGTACATCCCAGGGATACAAAATCAGGGGGCAGACATACTGTCGAGGCAGGGGCTGAGGCCCGGGGAGTGGCGGCTCCACCCAGAGGTGGTGGAGCAGATATGCGAAAGGTTCGGCCCAGTGGAAGTGGATCTCTTCGCGTCTCGAGAGACGTCCCACTGTCCGCTGTGGTTCTCCCTCACTCATCCAGCCCCATTGGGGCTGGACGCCATGGTACAGACGTGGCCGAGGCTGCGTCTGTATGCATTTCCCCCGATCGCTCTGCTCCCCGGGGTCCTGGAGAGAGTTCGGCAGCAGGGAGTCAGTCTTCTTTTGGTGGCTCCTCGTTGGCCGACTCGAGTATGGTTCTCAGACATCATAGCTCTGCTGGTGGGTCAGCAGAGGAGGGACCTTCTGTCACAGGCGGGGGGCACAATATTTCACCCCCGGCCAGAAATATGGAGCCTGTGGGTCTGGCCCCTGAGGGGGCCAGGTACCAGGAGGCGGGACTACCAGCAGACGTTATAGAGACCTTACTCAGCTCTAGGGCTCCATCAACTAGGAGATTGTACAGCCTCAAGTGGAATGTCTTCGTCACTTGGTGTAGAGAACGTGAGGTGGATCCAGTTAACTGCCCGGTGGCTTCAGTGCTGGAGTTCCTCCAAGATCGTTTCTCTGCAGGGCTTACCCCGTCTACACTCAAGGTGTACGTGGCTGCCATTGGGGCTTTCCACACTCCTCTGGGTGATGGGCAGTTGGGTAGGCACCAATTGGTTGTACGATTCCTCCGCGGGGCTAGGAGGATGAGGCCTGTAGTCAGGACCAGGGTTCCTTCCTGGGATCTGGCGGTGGTTCTCGAAGGACTGGCTGAGGCTCCCTTTGAGCCACTAGAAACAGTTGAACCTAAGTTTCTGACCCTTAAGGTAGCTTTCCTTTTGGCTATTACATCTCTGAGGAGAGTGGGGGATCTTCAGGCCTTGGCTATTACGCCGACTTGCCTGGAGTTTGCCCCCGGGGGAGTAAAAGCTATCCTGCACCCTAGACCGGGCTACGTGCCTAAGGTGCCTTCTAGTGTGGTCAGATCTTTAGTTCTACAGGCTTTCCATCCTCCGCCTCATGTGACGGCGGAAGAAGGGAGACTTTTTCTATTGTGCCCCGTCAGGGCTCTTAGAATATATATTGAGAGGTCAGCACAGTGGAGGAAATCTGAACAACTTTTAGTATGTTTTGGTCCGCCTAAGAAGGGGTTGCCTGCAGCTACTCCCACTATAAGTAACTGGATAGTGCAGGCGATTGCCTCGGCATATCAGGTGCGCGGTCTGCCTTCACCTATAGCCGTAAGGGCACATTCCACCAGGGGCATGGGCTCCTCGGTGGCTCTTCTTTCGGGCGTTCCAATGCAGGATATCTGTGAGGCGGCCGGTTGGGCCACTCAACATACTTTTATTCGATTTTACAGTCTTCACCTCCCTGCGACTCCCGGCGCCAGGGTGCTCCAGTCCTAATTGTGCCTGGGTTCCAGCTTCACATTAGGGCAGGCGTACCCTTGGTGTGGCATAGTGGGTACTCGTTCCCCAATTCGTCGTTTCGACGCAGTGCGAAGTTCCCTCGATATAGGGAACGTCTCGGGTTATGTATATAACCCTTGTTCCCTGAGAGGGAACGAGCACTGCGTCTCGTCGCCACACCGCGTATCGCCTGAGAGCGTTCTGCTTCATCGCGATAATTGACGCTACTATGCGCCGGACATCCCTTTATAGCTTCCGGTGATGCCGTCACATCTACGTCATGACGTTGCACCAATCAGGATTGGACAGGTTTCATTCATACTTCAGATGCGGTTATGCTTAGGGAGCATCCCCAATTCGTCGTTTCGACGCAGTGCTCGTTCCCTCTCAGGGAACAAGGGTTATATACATAACCCGAGACGTTTTTTCACTCCAAACGCCAGGGTGACCAGACTGACCAGAAAAGACGCACGTGACGTCATGTTTACATGACTCTCGATTGTTAAAATGAGTATCAAATTAACGATAAACTTTAACAGAGACACAGGTACGCACTACACAGGTACGCAGTTTATTTGTCGCGCTTCTGTTTTTTTTTTTTCACACTCTAGCAGTTAATAAACAGAACTGCATGTGATTGTAACCGGCGTTACTTCTCTCCGTTTATGACTATGGACGAGTCACCCAGGTCCTGTGCTACTCCACAGCGGCGGCGACCCGCCGGACTAAAGTAGTCAGAGAATAAACACTTATTATAGGTGTACCACCATGGTGATTCAGGATACTGACTCCAGTACTCACCGATATGGTTTCGAAATCGGAACAACTCTAGGTAAAAGGAAAGAAGTGTAAGACACAGCTTTCAACCGATCACAACACTAACGTTACATCACGGGTTCTCACTCTGCGTGTGTTTCGCGCTGGATGACTGTCGTGCTTAGCGGTGCAGGTACAGAGGAGAAGTAGAAGAAGAGAAGAGGATGACACCATTTGCTATGCGGGGATGTTTTCATTTTCCTCCTTAACACATATATTTTAAACCACAAACTACGGAGTATGTTTTGGACATCATTTAACCGTGTAAAAGACTAACAAAAAATTTAAATAACCCAATTTCTTACTCCAAGTTTTAGGGGTGCTGAAGCACCCCTAAAAAGGAGCTAGCCTCGCCCATGGGCCAGAGGAGAACTGGCACCCCGACTGAGTCTGGTTTCTCCCAAGGTTTATTTTTCTCCATCATGCCCTGATGGAGTTTTGGTTCCTCGCCACTGTCGCCTTTGGCTTGGCTTGCTCAGTTGGGGACAATAAAATTATGATCCAAGTTATGATCAAAGTTATTCAACTAACTATACAAATTAAATGTAATAATTTGGTCATATTTAATTCTATAGCTAGCCAAATAAAAATTTTGTTGCAATATTGTCCTGTTTGACACTGTGAAGCTGCTTTGTAACAATCGTCATTGTAAAAGCGCTATATAAATAAAGTTGATTGATTGATTGATTGATTGATTGATTGATTGATTGATTGATTGATTGATAGAAGCATTATCCTGGAAAACAGTGAGTGATGAAAATGTACATGATAGTATACTGAAGTTATTTTATGTAGACAATTATTTGCCCTCTACCCTCTGTAGATGATGCAAGGCTTTTGGTAGACCAATTGCAGAGTATCTTAGCAGAAGGAGGATTCAAACTCCGGCAATGGGCCACGCAACTGCATAGTCACTTGCCAGTGGGATCCAGATCTGACAAGAGGAGAGATTGGGATGATCCCAAGTTACCTGCAGATTTAGTGAATGCTTGCAAAAGATGGGCAAGGAAGATCCAAAGCATGCACATCAAGAGTAAAACTATTTTTTTGCTCTAAATGGGTGCTCAACAAGAACAAAGTATGGCTTCCAAAAATCACAAATGAACAAACAAGCGAACATGACACACGAGCATAGTCAAGCAAAAGCCGGCATATATTAGTTCTCTGCTAATGTCCGTTGTGTGTTTTGAATACTGACATGCACTGAGTGTGCTCTTCTCACCATCATTAGTAGACACGCCCCTTACTGCTGATTGGCTACAAGTTTGTTATTGCACTCCGCCTAGTCCGTTTTGGAAAACAGTTTTGAAATTACACTTACCCCACCTTTAAAGGGCTCCAGGGGGCTAAACCCTCCTCATCCCCTCACAGTTCCTACTTGGGACCTGTCTGTGGTTATTAGGGGCCTTAAAAGACTGCTGACCTTCGCATAAGTGTTAATCTATTTATATTTTATGTCAAGTATGTTTGTACTCTTAATTTATTTGTAATGTGGGGATTGTAGGGGGAGGGTGACATTTATGTTTGTACTCCTCTTTTTTATATCTGTTAACCTTTGATGGGATTTGTATAAATCTTTATCTTTTCAAATTAAAAGATGTTGATTTGAATTGATAAACAAAGGTTTATCTTTGGTCTCTCTCAAAGATTTATTTTACTTAATTTTTACTTTTTGACTGACTACCAACCCTAGATGGGAAGTTATGGTACAAATAGATCAGCAGGGGTCGCTATTCTCAGAACTGTTCACAATGAGAGTACTAATAATGGAAGGTGGCTATACTCAGAGAGAGAGAGAGAGAGAGAGAGAGAGAGAGAGAGAGAGAGAGAGAGAGAGAGAGAGAGAGAGAGCAATTTATCTTCTTGAGAACCAAAGGGAAAAGGATTTTTTTTTTTTTTCATTGTTTGGAGAATAAGAAACATGGGGAAAAAAAAAACATTTTCAGGTAAAAAACATTTTTTATATATGTCTTAAGAAGAGGACTCAGTTAATAAGGAAATGAAAACAAGACTCTATTAACAAAACAATGCTTTTATAACCCATTTTTATACAGCTCTGGAAAAGAGAATATTGCAAAATTAGCAGTTTCTCTGGATTTATTATTTGTATGTGTTTGAGTGAAATTATTATTATTTTATTTATTTATTCCATAAACATAAACTTTAAATAAAAATGTAGAGCATTTATTAGCAGAAAACGGCATCTGGTCAAAATAATGAAAAAAGATGCCATGTTTTCAAATGTCAAATAATGCAAAGAAAACTAGTTTATATTCATTCAATCCGGAGATTGTGCTGGCCATGATGGGATCACCTTGATTGGCCTGTCTGTGTGGATTGGAGCATTGTCCTGCATGAAAAAACGAGTCCTTTGAGTTGGGAAACATTGTCAGAGCAAAAGGAAGCATGTTTTCTTCCAGGATAACCTGCATAGCTTGAGTCACACTCATTCTTCACAAAGACAGATCTGCATGATTCTGATCTTGTCTAAGAAGTCCAGTTTTCAACTTCGCCCAACAACTGATATATAAAGTAATATATGGTAACAATACATGTTATAGGTTGCAAAATGATTCATGAATTCATATCCTCTTTAACCACCAGATGGCAGGAACGGTTTGACTATAACTAACATGCGGTAGACTGTCTATTAAATGAAATCGTTAATCATGATGATTGTGTAAAATCTATTCGAAACCCCAAATTATGGTTCCTGGCCTGCTTATTGATGAAACATCGCCTGTTGAGTTTTTTTCTGGGGTTAATCTTGAGAGTAGCCTAGAAAGAATTGTTATCGAATTATTTTTTCCTCAGTGATAGATATGACTATATCTTTGTGACCAAAACCATGTTTTTGAACAGTAGGCTAGGTTCAATATTTCTAATTTAAAAGGGGAAATTTTATTTAATGTAACTGGAATGTGTCATCAGAAAGTGAAACGATTAATTTCATTGTAGCCTATTTTTTAATGCGACATAAATTCAACATTTGGTTAAACTCCTTTTACTACAAAAGGCTACAAAAAACACAAACTAATAAATATATCCCCTAAAAGCATAGTGAGATACTTGTGTTTGGTTCACTAAAGAACCGAGTCATTTGAGTCATTCATTTGGTAATCGTACAACTATGGTTTGATTCATTAAAAAGAACCTGCTCATAAGAGTCTTTCGTTCGGGAATCGGACAGTCTGCTCGGGCTGTAGTAGCCGTGGCATGTGGTGGTGGTGCAGTTGGAAAAGCCTCTGGCGAACAGCAGGAGTTTCTGTATTTAGTAGCATATAATATTCCGTCCGTCTCTGGGGAAGAATGCAGGCGAGAAATGACTGAGTTAAGAATCGGTTCTCGCGGTTCACAAGTCTATATTATCCATGGTAGTAATGTAATTCACGCCGGTGACGTGACCACTTGCGGATAATTGCGGAATTCCCAGACGTGTGTGCGATATTGACATTGGATCAGGACGCGAAAGCTGTCGGTCCTTTGACCATTAGCCTACTGCTCACAGAAAGAAACATTCATATTGAGCAGCAGAATTAATACAGAGAGATTTATTTCGTTGCGTGATGGGGAATGGGCTCTGCGCCGAGAAAGCAGGTTCTCCCAGGTAAAATCACTATTATTTTATTGGCTTTATGTTTTAAAAGAAACGAGACATAACAGTAATGACCATTTAAAATCTCCTTTTAGACATTAATTTAAATTAACTTTTTTTAACCCCTGTATGAAATATTGTTTGTCCTGTTGTCTAAGATTAATTAGGTTAATCTATAATGTTTTTTTCTTCTGACGTAAATTTCCCTTTAATCCAATTTAAAGGAGTGTGCACTTTAGTGTGATTAGAGAAAACCTGTACAACACACTAAAACACTTCACAATGAAACTCCTATTTGTTTTCAAAGCAAGATAAATTCAAACATTCAACAGTGTGTGATACATCTATATTTATCACACTGTTAAATGTTGGAATTTATCTTGCTTATTACAATGAGTATTGACCGGAAATAAATTCACCATAATGTAAATGAAAATATGTTACACTATATATAACAATAAATGATCATAATGCCAATAAATAGGCATACAGCAGTGAACACAAATAGGAGTTTCATTGTGAAGTGTTTAGTGTGTTTGCCTATGTGACCCTAGACCACAATACCAGTAATAATAAGTAGGCTAATCATTGTTTTATGTTTTTTTTTTGTTTTTGTTTTTTTAAATCTATGTATGGCTTGTTTGGATAGGATAATATTTGGCTGAGGGTGCAAAAAAGGCTAAATTTTGAAATCACATTTAAAGGGATAGTTCACCCAAAAATGAAATTTCTGTCATCATTTACTCACCCTCAAGTTGTTCCAACCCTATATGAGTTTGTATGAATTTGTTCTGCTGAACCCCCAAAAAAGATATTTGGATGGATGTTTGTAACAAAGCAGAGAGAACAACCATTCACTACCATAGTAGGGGAAAAATACTATGGTAGTCATTGATTGTTCTCTCTGCTCCCATTTCAAAAGATGAGAGAGGCCTGTAATTTTGATCATAGGTACACTTCAACTATGAGAGGCAGAATGAGGGGGG
Organism: Pseudorasbora parva; assembly: GCF_024679245.1. Classification (NCBI taxonomy): domain Eukaryota; kingdom Metazoa; phylum Chordata; class Actinopteri; order Cypriniformes; family Gobionidae; genus Pseudorasbora; species Pseudorasbora parva. The sequence continues at coordinate 4,729,978 of NC_090196.1, read as the reverse complement.
AAAATCCTGAAAAATCACAGATTTTTAAAGAATTTATTTACAAATTATGGTGGGAAAGTATTTGGTGAATAACAAAAGTTAATCTCAATACTTTGTTATGTACCCTTTGTTGGCAATGACAGAGGGCAAAGGTTTTCTGTAAGTTTTCCACAAGGTTTTTACACACTGCTGGTAGTTTGGCCCATTCCTCCATGCAGATCTCCTCTAGAGCATGTTTGGGGCTGTCGCTGAGCAAAATAGATTTTCAATAGAATTTCAATTCCTGACAAAAAATTTCTATGGGGTTGAGATTTGGAGACAGGCTAGGCCACTCCTGGACCTTGAAACGCTTCTTACGAAGCCACTCCTTCTTTGCCTGGGCGGTGTGTTTGGTATCATTGTCATGCTGAAAGACCCAGCCACATTTCATCTTCAATGTGCTTGCTGAGAAGGAAGGAGGTTTTTACTTAAAATCTCACGATACATGGCCCCATTAATTATTTCCTTTACACGGATCAGCGTCCTGGTCCCTTTGCAGAAAAACAGCCCCAAAGCATGATGTTTTCACCCCAGGCTTCCCAGTAGGTATGGTACAACTCAGTATTTTTTCTCCTCCAAACACCACACATTGAGTTTTAACCAAAAAGTTATATTTTGGTTTCATCTGACCATATGAAATTCTCCCAACTCTCTTCTGGATCATCCAAATGCTCTCTAGCAAACATCAGATGGGCCCAGACATGTACTGGCATAAGCAGGGACACACGTCTGGCACTGCAGGATTTGAGTCCCTGGCAGTGTAGTGTTACTGATGGTAGCCTTTGTTACTTTGGTCCCAGCTCTCTGCAGGTCATTCACTAGGTCCATTGTGTGGTTTTCTGATTTTTTGCTCACCGTTCTTGTGATCATTTTGACCTAACAAGGTGAGATCTTGCGTGGAGCCCCAGATCGAGGGAGATTATCAGTGGTCTTGTATGTCTTCCATTTTCTAATAATTGCTCCCACAGTTGATTTCTTCACACCTAGCTGCTTACTAGGGGTGTCCATGGTTAACCGATTGACCGATTAACCGTTAAAAATTGCGTAACTGAGTGAAACATTTTGCTCGGTTAAGTGGCGTGAATGACGTGCTTTGAATTTAGTTGTAATATAGGTTTGCACCCCTAGAGACCGCCAGAGCGCTCCCAGACATTTGTAATATCCACAAGAAGAAGTCATGACCCGCTTTCTAAGCGGGCAAAGAAAGCGTGGGAGCACTTTAAAAATGAGAGTGACGGGGCAAAATGCAAGTATTGCAATGCAGTGCTTACCGCATTTTTCAGGCTATAAGTTGCTCCGGACTATGAGGCGCATCAGTCAAAATATGCGTCATGAAGAGGAAAATAACATACGTCGCACTGGACTAAAAGTCGCATTAGGGCAGAGGCAGAGCGGGAGCCGCGCGCGCTGTGCATAACGGATCAGAAGAAAGAAAGTTTGAAGTGAGAAACTTGTGAATGACTAGAGAAAAGCAGACGTTACTTTAACTGTAATGAAGAAAACAAAAAAGCTAATCGCGGACTGAAAGCAAGATGGCCAGAGCTGAAGGGACGAGTCCACAGATGCTTGAACTCTGCCGGGAGAGGCTCAGCCGCGCGAGTCAAACGCTGTGTCTGTGTGAATCATTCTCGGCTGCATATTTTACTACATGCCCTAATCATGCAGGCGCCCTCGCGGCCACTTGCATTGCTCGTGAACTGGAGCGCATATCATCCTAATTTAACGAAACTCAGCGTACGCCTCACAGACATGAAATAGAGCTCAAGAAACTTGAAATGTCTTTTATCAATTTAAAACGAAAAGAAATAGGCTACTCTCTGATTATGTAATCCATGATGTGCATTTCTCTATATAGGCGCGTTCACTACGGAGATGGTGGTCGTCAAATTAATAAGCTAAAAATAACCCTGACGCACACTATGGTTAACCGAGTATTAACCGCTAAGGGCCTCGGTTAACAGTTAATGAAAAACTTGAAAACGTGCAGCCCTACTGCTTACCTATTGCAGATTCAGTCTTCCCAGCCTCGTGCAGGTCTACAATTTTGTTTCTGGTGTCCTTTAACAGCTCTTTGATCTTGGCCATAGTAAAGTTTGGAGTCTGACTCTTGAGGTTGTGGACAGGTGTCTTTTATACTGATAACGAGTTCAAACAGGTGACATTAATACAGGAAACAAATAGAGGACAGAGGAGCCTCTTAAAAAAGAAGTTACAGGTCTGTGAGAGCCAAAAAACGTGCTTTTTTTGTCACCAAATACTTATTTTCTACCATAATTTGCAAATAAATTCTTTAAAGGTGTCATGAACTGGCTTTAATTTTTTTTTTAAAGATATTTTATTTATATATATCTTAATATATATCTTAATATATATATATATATATATATATATATATATATATATATATATATAATTTATTTTTTAAATATATATTTATTTTATTGCTGCTGGCTAGCGTGATCCATGAGTCAGTGGGCGGGGCTACTGAATTACACATGCTTATTATTCTGTAGAGGCCTGTTTCGCCACTAGATGACTTCAAGATGCGAACACGGTCGTTTTCTGGGCCTGGTGTCTATAAAAGCTTTTCTTTGACTAACAAGGAAGTTTTCAGCTCTGAAACTTACAGGACAATCTTATATTACCATAGCCTGACGTGGTCATACTCAACTCTAGTCAGAATATGAGTCTGATGCTCCATTGGGCTGTGATTATGGGGCATGTTTCAACCCAACCAGGAAAGACATCAATTGGATAGACCAACAACCAATCAGAGCAACGAAGCGACGCATTGTCAAATGTCAACAGAGTTCAACTGCACCGTGTTGCCAAGTCCGCGTTTTTCCCCGCGGGTTGTTTTCTATGTCCGTGAGTTGAAGCGACTATTATGTGATATATAGACCCATGAGTGCGAATTTTAGCAGGCAACCTTGCCAAAATAACACACTTACCCCCCAAATGCCATTTTTCCCCCAGAGAACTTGGCCGGTTTTGTTGTAAAAACTTGGCAACCCTGTCTGCACATGCGCGCTGAAATCAGGCTGGAATAAACAATCTTTGCCGGTGTTGTAAAGAAATAAAATAATTTAATGATACCCAGAGAACTTACCCAACATGATCATCATTTCTGAGAGAAATTGTGAAGGTGAATGCAGATACAAACAAGCTCTCCGTTTAGAATTTGAACAAATATAACCCAAACCCCTTTGATGACGTGCATGATTACGTTACTGTTGATCATCTGTCTGTCATCGTCTAAAGCCCGCCCTGATGATTTCATTGGTCCGAAGTTTCTATTCGGGGATAATTACTCCTCTATGGATTGAGTCCAGACCGAACTGCCGACCTAAATATGTTGTGGGCGGGGCTGAGTTCGGCTGGCATCCAGGCTAATATTACCATAACCTTTTATATCAAAAGCTCAAGGGAAAGCTGATTCCTCAGTTAACCCCCCCTTTAAAAAAATTATAGATTTTTTTTCCTCATTCTGTTTCTCACAGCTGAAGTGTACCTATGATGAAAATTACAGGCCTCTCATCTTTTTAAAGTGGGAGAATTTGCACAATTGTGGCTTACTAAATACTTGTTGGTCCCACTGTATATTACTGATCTGCCCACATTGTCACTGTATGATAATTGAAATTAGATAATTAACATCACCGTTTTCACCAGAGCGGCTGTACAGCCGAATCAAATTCTGTTGCATTACCTTCCTGGTAACACTGTGAAGATGCTTTGAGACAAATGGACTTGTAAAAAGCACAATATATTAATAAAGGTGATTAAATTGGATAAAAGAAAAATCGATAATTTTGACCCATAAAATGTATTGTTGGCTATTACCACAAATGTACCCGTGAGACCTATGACTGATTTTGTGATCCAGGGTCACATAATAATATATTCAAGAATCATGTTTGGTAACAAAGTATTTGGTGCATATCACTGTCAATGCTATTCATTTGTAAAATAATAATGATGAAAGATACAAGTACTTTTTTTTTTATTCTCACAGTAGAGAAATCTCTCAGCAATGATTCATCATCATCATCTTCACCACCACCTTCATCATTAAATAATTCTGCTGTACCAATGATCATCATCACAGCTCCGTCTCGAGAAAACCTTTTGGATATGCCAGTGAGTCTGAAAATAGAGGATGCCAATAAAGAGGCACGGCCCATGGGAAGTCCTGTGTTTGTTGGTCGAGGTCGTTTTTGTCACGGGCACAGCCTGATTTAATGAGGTATGAAATGAAAATACTAGTTATTCTAGTCATGGGGTAAAAGTTACTGAGCTGTTGACTGTATACATAAAGTTACAGAATCTTTCCTTCAGGGGCGCCATGAGTTTTAGTCTTCTGTCTAGTCAAGTTAAGTTACCTTCATTTATTTAGTGTTTTATACAATACAGATTTTTTTTTTTAAAAGCAGCTTTACAGAGATAATAGGAAATTAATGCAACAAAGATTGGCTATACAGATGCCCTAGTCCAGCATAAAGGGATAGTTCACCCAAAAATGAAAATCACTCCATGATTTACTCACCATCAAGTCATCCTAGGTGTATATGACATTCTTCTTTCAGATGAATACAATCAGAGCTATATGAAAAAATGTCCTGGCTAGTCCAAGCTTTATAATGGCTTTGAAAGGGAACCAAAAAAAAATTAAGCCCATAAAAGTGCATCCATCCATTATAAAAGTGCTCCACATGGATTCAGGGGGGTTAATTAAAGCCTTCTGAAGTGAAGCGTAACTGACACAACGTATGAGGGTTACTTCAGCGAGTAGCATATGGCTTTGTGTCAGTAGAAACCCTGGAGTATATTCGACTGAACGTACTCCAGGGATGGTAGATCAGAGTAATCCAGTAGCGGTATTTGGGAATGGCCTCACAGGGCAGCAAAGCATTCTGGGAATTGTCTTTCATCCCCATGAGACAAAAATACATTTTCTGACTTTTCTCAGTGTAGAAAGCACCAAATTACAAAATAATTCACATTTCTACTACATTAATGGCCCAGTTTAAATACAGATTCATCTTCCCAGCGTTGAGGTACTCCTTTAATTAACCCCCCTGGAGCCATGTGGACTACTTTTATAGTAATATTATTTTTTTGAGCTTCAAATTTTGGGCTGCCGTTCACTGCCATTATAAAGCTTTTTAAAATAAATCTGATTGTATTTGTCTGAAAGAAGAATGTCATACCAAGGATGGCTTGAGGGTGAAGCGTATACCAAGCGTTGTCTGATTGCTTAGAAAGCTGAATAATATCTAAACCAGAATACTGGAAATGGACAACCTTTAATAAACATAATATCTACACCGTAAAGGCTTCGAAATACATTATTATCTAACTTAGACATACCAGCTCCTCCGTCCATTTTATACACGGCTACCACCCATCCCGTGTGATTATATAAACAACAACAAATTTCATATAATAAAAAATACAAACAAGCCATTTCAATCACAAATAAATCAATTACAAATACGCTCTTCGTCGTTTTTTATTCAGCATGGTGCTAATATAACTTGGCCCTTACATTTGTGTTGTACGAGAACATAAACTCTCTGAACGCTGACAGTTGTCCATTTGGATGTTCAAATGAGCGACTGTAAGCTTTCACGGAGTTACGAGTTCCTCTTCTTATAACTTGAGATGAACTAAATTTGCTCTGTGTTTACGTGCCTAACGTTATATGTGTTACATTAGTCCTTGATCCGGACGGCTTTGGAGTGATTGGAGATGGAAAACACAGCAGAAACAGATCTAGAGCCTTTAAAGCTGAAGTCTTTAAAAACAAACAAGACGTTTCTAATACCGCACAGAGAACGGGTAAGACCTGTTATCATTTGAATACAAGCTATATTTGTATTATTAAAAAAAGGGCTGCATAAACATTTATTGCCGTGTTTGTGCGCGATGTGCATAGTTGGGGAAATGCAGGAGTGTGAAGGAGTACGAGAAGATGAATCGGATCGGAGAGGGAACATATGGGATCGTGTGTGAGTCTCACCAGCAGGACTGATAATGTTCTTCAACATATAATGCATAATTATATCTGTAATGTGTCACCCATCGTTATCCAAACAGCTAACTTATTTAGATTTGATTGTGGTTTTACAGACAGAGCACGTGATACGAGGACAAATGAAATAGTTGCACTGAAGAAAGTGCGAATGGATAAAGAGAAAGACGGTCAGTTGATACAGTCAATTTTACTATATTTCAGTCTTACTTTATTCACTCTTATGACATTATTTACAAACCTTTATTATTTTCCTTCCCCATGAAACACAAAAGCAGATCGCATGAAAGCTTGTTTATCCTCCACAGAATAAAACATTTTAAAAGATAATCGTGACTTTATCTCACAATTATGAGTTTACATCTCCCAATTCAGAATTTTTTTCTTTTTTTTTTTTTTTGCTATAAGAGCAAATGGAGACAAAATATATTTAATATAATAATAATGATAATAGATTTTATTTATAACATACTTTTCATTCCAAAGAATCTCAAAGTGCAACAATGGAAAAAGGGAAAAATAACAAAAATGAATAAAAAGTAAAAATATAGAATAATAATATATACTCCTATAGCTAGGGCTGTGTATTGCCAAGAATCTGGCGATACAATAAGTATCACAATACAGGGGTTACGATACAGGGGTATATTGCGATATTTCTTTTTTTTTTATTATTTAAAAGAATAAAGAACACAACCATATGCCTAAAACACGAGACTACACGAAGTATTTTATTTAATTAATACAGTATAATTTATATCACAAATCACTATTTTGTGCAATCTGAGTGAAGTAAAATGTAAAGTGACTGCAGGATTCTTTATGTGTAAATGTTTTAAAGGTTCCCAGTATAGCAGTGGCTATTTAACAACAGAAAGTGCAGTCCATTTCATGACTGAATGACTGTTTGATATATATTTAATAACGTTAAGCTATTTTCTATAAAGCAGTCTATTGTATAAAGTGCTATTTTAAGTACTGAACTGCAGAGCTGGTCATCATATCCGCTATGATCTTTCGTTCTCCTGCCACCGCTGTCAGTTTTTGGTGTGTGTTTATTTTGTTACTGAGAGGAAAACGTGCAGTACATTCTATCGAAACATTTCTCAGCAGCGCGGGTGACGTCAGGATGTTAAGCGAGCTCTCTGTTTCAATGTGTTTCCCGAGTATTAGATTATAACTTGGCCTATTGTGCAAACAAAATGATTCTTGTCGATTTCCTTAGTGGCTTCTTTTTAGCTAAAGCCAACATGAGTCCACACTTCAGCTCTGTGTACTGCAGGAGCGGAATAATGCTATCGTCTTGAGAGCTGGGTTTGCTAATGTAAACACTAGCGATGCACTTTCACCTTGCGCTTCTCCGGCTGCGCGTCAGTTATACCTTCAGAGATAACACTGCCATCTAGCGGTTGGGTGTTATACAGTCTGTGGTTTAAACCGAACACAAAGCCACGAATCTTGGATGTAAATAAATAAATAAATATATAAATATCGGTACAGCGTTTTTGAGAATCGATACAGTATCGCCAAACATAATATCGCGATATTCACGTATCGATATTTTCTTACACCCCTGCCCATAGCCTAGAAATCTAGATGCACCCTAGCGGCAGAAAATGTTTCAGCCAGGGTCGTCTAGCAACTCTCCGTTGGCTTGTGACTTTGAAAAAACAAACTTTAGTCAGGTCAGGCCAATCACATCGTGTATAGAGTCGGTGGGCTTAACATAATGACGGCAGAATTTGACGGTTCCACGTGAAATACCTGGCTGCTACTAGCTACCCTACTAACAAAGAGTGGCACTGAAGTCATTCTTAAAAAAGGAAGATGTGTTCAGAGTTTTGCCGACAGGATATGGCAAAAATGTAATCTATCAACTAGCTCCGATGGTGGGAACATGCATGGGACTCAGCAAACAACCTACTTGTGATTGTTGTCTCACCACTAATGGCGCTCTGGTTGGTTGTAGCTATCGTGTGCAGAGGAAATTTGAAAGACAACCGTTTATCCCGCCCCTCAGATTGAGCCCTGCCAATGCTGTGTTGAATGAAAGTATTAACCTGACAAGCCAGACCCACATCAAGATGTTGGGTCTGGCTTGTCAGGCTAATACTCTTCTTCACCGCTATAAAAGTTAACCCAACTATGACAACATCCACTCTGAGAAACCCGGAAATGTGAAAAGGGTCTGTTGCGAGATATATAAAGTCAGAATATATAAAGTATCAAAATAATACAAGTTATTTTGGCTAGTTTGCCTGCTAAGATTTGCATTCCTGGGTCTATATATCACATAATTAAAGTCGATTCAACCTGCGGACGTGGAAAACAACTCGTTTGCTCTGATTGGTTGTAGGTCTATCCAATTGATGTCTTTCCTGATTCGGTTGAAACACGCCTCATAATCACAGCCCAATGGAGCATCAGACTCATATTCTGACTAGAGTTGAGTATGACCACGTCAGGCTAGAATCCTAAGGCAAGGGGGGATCGGAATTCGGCACAACACCTCTTACTGCTCTTTTCCACGCAATGACATTAGCTGTGTCTCATTTCAGAAGGCTGCGTCCTCTGGAGGTCGTATTTGAAGGCTACATACGCCATAAGTCCGTCCCATTTCAAAAAAGTGAGTAGGACTCTCCAAATGCGACCTTCGAATGCGTCCTTCTTTCACAGGATTTCGGAGTGTGCATGAGGTGTAGCCTTCACGGCTGGAGATAACCCACAATTCTTTGCGGCTGCGTTGAACCGTCATTTAAAAAAAATATATTATATGAAAAAACGGCACCACCGTCAGATATACATGCGAGTGTATGTGTGGTGTTTAAATGTAAGCAGTTTAAGCTTGTTTTTGTTTTTTAAGCTCTATTACCTCAAACAGATAGTCGTGGTAAACAGGATTACAACTGTTTAGTTCTTTTTTAAACGTTTAGAACAGTATTGCTGTCAAGACAAGAAACATTTCATAGTCATTTTTAAGTTATAAATAATTTTCATTCATATAACTGCCGTGAGAGCGCAACGAGGTTGAACGTGTTGGCATAGCAACGTGATACTTCCTGCCTGTGTGTCCTACGAAGGACGTCTCGTTTAATTCTGATTGAGGACACTCCGTACTGCATCCTACACAGGACGTGTCCTCCGGAGGACGCAACCTTCGAAATTTAACGAAATGAGACACAGCTATTGGATGACCAAATGCGTCCACCTGAAAGTAGTGAAAAAAAGAAACTGCACAGAACCTTCAGTGGTTCTTGCATATATTCAAGTCAATTTATTTATAATACACAGCTTTAACTTAGAGTAGATTCCTGCACGTGCAAAATCTTCCCCAGGGGAAGCCCTGAAATCTCTGAAATCTCTTTGTTAGCTCAAATAATTTAGCTCAGTTCCTGGAGGGCCACAGCCCTGCAGTTTAGCATCAACTGTAATTAAACACAACTGATCCAGCTTATCAAGTCCTTCAGGCTTATTCTAAAACTACAGCTATGTGTGTTGGAACAGGGTTCTTGGAACTAAAATCTCCAGGGCTGCGGCTCTCCAGGAACTGCACCCCTGATCTAAACCGTTTTAATCCTGGTCATGAGGATCCGTGGCTCTGCACATTTTGCATGTCCCTTATTTAGCACACCTGATTCAGATCATCAGCTTATTAAGTAAGAGCTTTAATGTGTCATGCCTGGTACACATTGCACGATTTTGGGCTGTCCCAGATGAAAGATGATTTATCATGGCTCCTAAACGGTGAGATGGATTCAAAGATGTCCGTTGGACCATGGATAGCCTGCAACAATTTTCAGAAATTTGATCGTCTCCTAGAATGCTTGCTGCTACGAACTGCGTCTACTGACTCGCTGATAAAAATGCACCATGAAATGGTGTCACAACAACGTTGTGGTCTATGGTTTCCAAAGGCCGCACTAGGATTGTACAGTATAAGATGGAAGATGCAGCCAATAAGAGCACATTCTGTACTATGATGAGGCATGACCTGACACAATTTCTTTACTAAAGCTGTTTCTCAGCAAAAAATAGACAGTTTTAATAAGGTGTTTTATTACTGCCATTTTGAAGGTTTTTGGTGTGTCGCGTGTGTCATAAAAGATAGTGAGGAGGAGGGTTTAAGGCATGGTTTTTAAGTTTGTGTCCACACACAATGCTATTGTATTTGGAGTATAACACACATCATATGGATTTCTTTCATGCTTTTTGTCCTTGTTGGAGCTTGATAGCCCCTTTCCCCCTTCACTTTTATTATATGAAAAAGCAGTTTAAACATTTAGCAAAATTTCACCTTTTGTGTTTCATGTGGAAAAGTACAGGTTTGAAATTACACGAGAAAAGGATGCACATTGAGTGCAACATGCACCAATTAAAGGCCAACTCCGGTGAGAAATGACCCTAGGGGTAATTAACAGATAGTTACCGAGTAGATCGTTCTCTGGGATGCGTTTTCATGAAAATCGAATGTAAAGAGTTTTATCTCTAAACACAGATTAGCTTATAACACTAGTCTATAGTAGCCTGGTTTTACCAGACTCTCGTACATTTCATTTGTACATAGAGACGTATGTCATTTCACTCATGGAAATCCGACAAAATAAAAGTGCACATGTGCATTCTACCTCAGTAATAAAACTATAGGATAAAACCTAAAACTCGTGCATTCGGCTTGTGATTTATTCACTCCACGGTGGAGAGGAGAGTTTTGTGACCGGGAACGCGGTGCTCGCGTGGTCCGTAACGTCATTGTATGCTGTAAATAAAATGTCATATGCTTGGTATGATAATAAATGCTGCTATAAATAACGGACCAATTCAAATGTTTAAGTGCTTTTATTTTAATTTGTTTGAGGGGTGATGAAATATTTTGCTCTTCTAAATACTTGCCAGCATTTTAACGAAATACAAGTCTATAAATGCATCATAATAACAGCAAAGCAACCGTATGGTGTTCTGCAGTGGTCAAAAAGGATTACAAACAGTGCATTTTGAAGTGGTATATTGTTGACAACTCAGATGTGGATTCGAACAGCTGTTACATCAACACAACCTTGTGTTTGTCAAGAGCAGTCGGTAACTCGGCTGGGGATTTTTCCACGGGTGGTGAGAGACGGACGGCAATAAAATAACTGACCAGTCCCTGTAACTTAAATGATGGCAATACCTTCCGACCCCACGAGAAACAGTTACCGTCCGAATAGCTTCAGCCAACTCCTTCATCACTAACGAAGCGATCTGGAAAATCAAACTTTTCCAGAATTTACCCTGTCGGAGGGCCACCAACAAACCCCAGTAAAGACTGTTATTGCTCCGGCTTTAACTTCTGGATATTCGGCAGCGGCGCCACAATGCAATGAATGGTTTAGTTTGCATCTTTCTCCGCTGCCATTACTGAACTACATCTCAAACTAGCGAGTTTTTTTTTTTTTTTTTTTTTTTTTTTTTTTTTTTTTATTGCAAGAACTTTATTGAACAAAAAGAATTTAACAAACAATTTGGCATGGTACAAAAACAAACAAACATACAATTCCTTAAATGGACAAAGGCAAGCATTAAAGAGAGAGTAGACAGAAAAAAAAAGAAAAAAAAATAATAGTAAAAAAATAAAATAAATAAATAAATAAACAAACACACCTAGGGGTTCTCAGCAAGATTGAGCTCCTCTACCAGATTATAGAGAGTTACAGCATTCTTTTTCTTCATTACTTTCAAAGATAAGAAGAAATTAGCTAATTCCTTATGAAATATGAAAAAGTTTGGTTGTGTTTTCAAGAATCTGTTTTTATGAAAGAAAAATTTCCCAAGAATAATAAATGTGTTAATAGCTAAATCATATGATTCTTCTTTCATAATCATACCAAAAATAATATTTTCTTTTGTTAAAACAGATAAATGTTCAATTTTAGGAAATAACCAGTAATGCATATCCTCCCAAAAGGCACAGGCATAGTTACAGTCATAGAAAATATGTTCTGTTGTTTCAATCTGATCAGCACAGAAAGAGCAGTTGTTCACATCAAGACCAAATCGACATCTTAACAACTCTCTAGAAGGATATATTCCATTAATAATCTTAAAATGGACTTCCTTTGATTTTGGTGAAACTGGGTATTTAAGGTATTTTGTTCTTAAAATTTTAACTTCAGCTTTGGAGAAGTATTTAAAAATTGAAAGTTTATTTGAGGAAAATGGATACAATTCCTTAACAAATGCTTTTCGAGTTGTGATATTAGGTACTTTTAAATTAGTGAGAGAAATTCCGTTCACCAAAAGCTTAGGAAGAGAAGGAGTTGCATTACTTTGATATGAATTGAGAGACAACTGGATTATCGATTGTGGAATTGCTTTGATGATAACATCATATTGTTTCCTGTCAGTTAACATGAATCTTGAACAAAAAATTTCAAAAGAGATAATTCCAGTATTGTCTAAAATATGCATCACAGACCATATTCCTTTCTCCCACCAATTTTTGTAAAATAAAGACTTATTCCTAAAAGTCACAAATCTACAGTTCCACAAGGGGATATTATGGGGACTGAAGTTATGCTTATAGATCAATTTCCAATAAAGTAAAACCTGTTGGTGAAACAATGACAATTTAACAGGGAGTCTTTTAAGGTCATAGTCACATCTAAGGAGAAAATTAATTCCTCCTAATTTCATAAAAATGTGGTTGGGGATATGAAACCAAAAACTATTTTCATTTTTCAAAAAAGATCTTAACCAGTTTGTTTTAATAGTGCCATTAATGCATTCAAAATCGATGGCTTTTAGGCCTCCTTCTTCAAAGTCTTTGACCAAAGTTCCTTTTCTAATGTAGTGTGTTTTTCCTTTCCAAATAAAATTAAAATTGGCTTGGTTTATAGCTTTTATTACATTATTAGAAAATGAAATTGAGTAAGCAGGGTAGATAAGTCTAGAAATGCACTCCAATTTCGTGAGAAAAATTCGGCCAATAATAGAGATATCTCTTTGAGACCACAAATTCAAATAAGTTTTGCACTTTTCTAAATTATTACAAATGTTAAGATTATTAAGTGATGTGTTATCCTTTGTGATGTGAATCCCTAAGTATTTAACAGTATCTTTTATAGGAATATTATAAAAAATAAACAGAGGGGAATTATGAATTGGTAATAATTCACATTTTTTAATATTTAGTTTCAAGCCAGATGCCCTAGAGAAAAGCTCCACAGTTTGAAGAATTTTTGGAACTTGGTTAATGTTTTTCATAAAAATGGTTGTGTCATCAGCCAATTGACTGATGACTAATTGTTTGCCAAATACTGTTAATTTTTCAAAATCAGAGTTTTTAATAAGAATGGAGAGCATTTCGGCTGCAGCAATAAAGAGCAATGGAGAAATGGGACAACCTTGTTTAATTCCTTTATCAATTGAAAATCTTGTTGTTGTACCCTGTGGTAAAATAATAGAGCTATTAGTGTCTTTATAAATTAATTTAACCATATTGATGAAATTCTTCCCTAATCCAAATAATTGTAATGTATGAAACATAAATTTGTGTTCGACTGTATCAAACGCTTTAAAAAAATCTAAAAATAAAATAAAACCTTCATCCTCAATTAAATAGTTATAATCCAGTAAGTCAAGCACAAGTCGTATATTATTGTGAATTGATCGGCCCTTTAAAAAACCTGATTGTGTCTCTGAAATTATCTGTGAAATACCCGTTTTTAATCTATTGGCATAAATATGAGTAAAGATTTTATAGTCATTATTTAGCAGGGTTATAGGTCTAAGATTGTCTATTAATTTAGGATTTTTCCCAGGTTTGGGGATGAGAGTGATAATTCCTTGTTTCATAGAAGGTGGAAGAATATGAGAAACCGATATTTCTTTTAACATATGAAAAATAAGGTCTTTAATATACTCCCAAAAATGCCTATAAAAATTACTTGTTAATCCGTCTGAACCGGGAGATTTGTCTAAAGATAAACATTTCATGGCTTTTTCCACTTCATCCATAGTGATATCTGCATCACACACATTTTTAAAATGATCATCTACTTTGGGAATCCAATCTTTAATATGCTCAAAGAAGGCATCGGCGTGTGTGTGTGAATAAGAGGAGGAGTAAAGTTTGCTATAGAAACTGTAAATCTCCTTAGAAATCTTATCAGGATCGGTACATTCTTGATTATTGATTAAAAGAGTCATAACACTATTACGCTCTTTTGTCTCTTTTTTTCCAATCTACAAAAATACGTAGAGCTCCTTTCACCTTCCTCTATCCACTTTGCTCTCGATCTTATAAAAGCACCTTTGGCTTTGTCAACATAAATGTTATCCAGTGATGTTTGTAGGAGAAGAAGTTTTTGTTTGTCATCAGCTGTTAAGAGGTTTTTAAAACAAATACTATTTATTTCTTGAATTATTTCCAATTCCTTTTTTTTCCTATTCCTGCTTAATAATTTACCATAAAAAATGGAGATCTGACGTACCTTATATTTTGTATATTCCCATTTTTCTCTATACGTTTTAAGAGTTGAATCACAAATTATGTTGTTAATTGTAGCTATAATTTTTTTACAGAATGGTTCCTCTGTTTACTGATTGGACCGGTAAAAATTTGTTCGGAGAAAACCTAAGACTACACAGCAGTCCCAGACGTAGTACTGAAGGAAAATGAAAACTGAGCGGAAGTACATAGGAGGGCAGAGCCAGGCTAAGTCTATGGGGCACAGAGCAGTAAAATTACTCAGACAGGCGCCATCTTGGAATAAAGTCTCGACGAGTCGAGCTGCAAACGCTGTGCTAAGTGAGCTGGTAGATAGGAATTAACTTTGTGAAATCTAATTACATGGAAATTTTTATTTATTTATTTTCTCTATTGCGTTCAGTGTTTTCTTCCGGAAACAACGGACTATATGAGATTCCAAGTCACAGTTCATCACTTAGCACAAATCTGTTTGCGATCCGCCATAAAACAAGAAGAAGAAGAAGTTCATCACTTAGCACAGAGTTCATGGCTCTTTTCTGTTTTCCAAGATGGCTGCTGTTTGTATACGCGTAAGGCACTATGTTTATAAAGTATCTTCTTATTAAACTGTTTGTACACTTACAAAGTTCTCAATGCTTCGGTTTGCATGTAGGGACCCTCATTATGCTGCTGTGTTAGTGTGAGGCTATTTTAAGTCTTGTTAGTGGTGTTAACTAGTGATTTAATTTCACTTATTCTGTGCCCCATTAGTGTTATAAGCTAATCTTCGATTTTCATGAAAACGCATCCCAGAGAACGATCTACTCGCTAACCATCTGTTTATTACCCCTAGGGTCATTTCTAACCGTAGTTGTCCTTTAATTCACTTAAATGTTCACTCAACATAATAATATCAACATAGCCACTATACAATATGACACTCATAATTACAACACTCCCAAAGGAAAGGCCTGACCTATATTTCACATCTGAAACGGAAACTTTGTATTGTATTTATTTTGTTTATCTATGTTTAGGGATTCCCATCAGCAGTTTGAGGGAAATTAACTTGCTGATCAGACTGAGACACCCAAACATTGTAGAGCTGAAAGAGGTGGTGGTGGGAAGCCATTTAGAGAGGTGACTTCATAAAATATATACTCTACATTCACAGATATAAACACAGACTTGAATGAAATGTATGTGTAATTAATTTCTTAATACTTTATTATTTCTAACATCAGCCTTTTTCTGGTGATGAGTTATTGTGAGCAAGATCTCGCCAGTCTGCTAGAGAACATGCAGTCACCTTTCTCTGAAGCTCAGGTGCGTTTGAGGAATGACCTCATCTTCATTCACTGTCGTAAATCAGAATCGGTTTTTAAAGACATGGTAAAACTTCTAAGAAATTTGACTTGGCAGTTGCAAATACTGGATGGAGTCCAAATAAATAAGACATAAACTAGAAGTTACTTAAAGCAAGTCAAATGAATACATATATTAAGAAAGAAGCAACAGTCTGCGACATGTGCATGGTTTAAACCAGGGGTCCACAATCTTGGTCCTGGAGGGCCACTCCCTTGATTAGCTGGTTCAGGTGTGTTTGATTGGGGTTGGAGCTAAAGTGTGCTAAACAGTGGCCCTTCAGGACCGAGATTGGGGACCCCTGGTTTAAAACAATATACACTGCCTGGCCAAAAAATGCTTAAGAGTGAATGATTGGATCATTAAAGTGATGATTTTTATGTTTTGAGCATGTTATATGTTTGGCAACATTTCCTCCAACCTTAATTGATGGAGTGTGTAGCTTTTCATTTCTTAAACAACCATGTAGGAAGACACATCACAGCCATATTCCAGGATGACAAAAGTCGAGACTCATCAGCTCAGATTGTGAGAGAATGGTTGGGAGGAAGCATGAAGAATCATTTTCACACGAATCAGCTCCTCTGAGTCCAGACCTTAAATTCATTGAAAGTCTTTGGGATGTGCTAATTGATGGAAATAAAGGTTGGGATGTTATTTCCATCAAGAGGTACATAAATCTTTGGTCAAGATCTTTGTTCATAAATAGTTAACAAACATATAACATGCTAGAAACATAATAATCACTGCAATAATGATCAAATCATAGGGCTATTACACACCCAGCGCAATGCGATTTTGTTGTTTGAATGTTTTTTTTGTTGCTTTCAGCGAATTCATATAAGTATAGTACATTCGTACAATTTCAAAGACTAAATAGAATATATAAGCTATCTGGTAAAGTCCCTTATTAGGGGCCGAATATTAGCAAGCTTTTCTTGATCATGGAAGTCTGTGGCAGCCCGTAGAAGTTAGGACCTCATCTCCTGCGGAGTCAAATGCGTACTATGGGTTTCAGCCTCTGTCCAACCAGAATTTATTCTGTTTTAAATTTTTAAATAGACATTTTTTGGGCTCCTCCTGTGGCCAGATGGATCATCTTGGGTCCATCATGATCAAAAGTTATTAAAAGCCGAAGCAAAGCAGGCTGTATTGCTTTGGCTTGTTGAATCTATTAAGTTTGACATAAATCGTCACCACCACACCCTGAAGATACCTGAGACACTACAGGTCTTTAAAATTGTATTAATGTAATTTGGCTGTATTGTGAATATTCTTATGTGCTTTATTGGACAATATTGCACACACATACGAATATTTTCCATCAGTGTTAAAATCCTGTTTTGTTCCTCACTTTTGATGTAGAATGAAGCCATGAAATCTAGGATCAAATTGGATCGTATCTGTGTTTTATAAATGAGGCCTCTTCAGCTTTTATCGGATCTCCAGCAAAATGTGACCATGGACCTTCTAGTTAAAAGTTTTACCATTTTCAAAACCATTTTCCTGTAATGCATCAATGATTCAAAGTTGAGGACCCCTAACAAGATGCTTGGTACTATTCTCATTGGAAATGCTATCAAACTTTGCAAACGCTGTATTGAACTTTTCTTTGCTTCTCACAGGTAAAGTGTATAGTTCTTCAGCTGCTTAAAGGACTGGCGTATTTACATCACAACTTCATTCTTCACAGGTCAGAGCGTGCTAAGATTAATTAAAGCGGTCTATTTCTTCAACTGCACGGTGAACTGTACCTGTCAAAAGTCGCAAACATTACAAATGATTGTTTTGGATGGACTGCATTTATATCGTCTCTCACCAAGGCTGCGTTTATTTTATCCAGTAAAAACTGTAATATTGTGAAATAGTATTAAAATAATTATTTTCTAGTTTAATATTTTAAAATGTAAACTATTCCTGTGATCAATTTTTGAGCATCATTACTCCAGTCTCCAGTGTCATTACTTCAAGAAACATTTATGGTTATTATTACTGTTATTATCAATGTTAAAAATGTTTTAGCTGCTTAAAGGATCAGTGCACTTCAAAATGAAAATTTCCTTCTATTTTACTAATCCCCATCTCATCCAAGGTGTTCGTGCCTTTCTTTCTTCAGTAGAAAAGAAATAAAGGTTTTAAGGAAAAAATCCACAATTTTTCTCCATATAATGGATTTCAATGGCAACCAAATCAATGCAGTTTCAAAGAAAGGGCTTCAGAGTCTCTGTGCAATCCCAGTCGAGGAATGGGTCTCATCTAGCGAAACCATCGACCATTTTAAACAAACATTTTTTTAAATTGTATATACTTTTTAGCCTAAATTGCTCATCTTGCTCTGCAACGCGCCAGAGATTATATAATCATTTCAGTCAATCACTTCACACGTCGCATGAAGTACCGCCCTCATGTTTACAAAGAGCACGTGCGAAGGCTAATGCAAACGTCCTTCAGCAAAAAAAGGTAAAACAATGATGTCGGATGATTTTGAAGTTGGATGTTTTTTTTGGTAAATGGAGTTTGTATTAGTTTATATTTTATTTTTTATTAGTTGATCAAGTGAAGACAAGTACAAAACAAATATGGTACAGTGTGGTACAGTTCAGAGTACATAGAACTTCAACTAAAATATAGAATGAACATGTTTGTAAACAACAATAATAATAATAAAATACTGAAATAAGGTATAATATTAGGACAGTTACATGAATTTGAAAAGCTTTAAATATTTTGTTTTGTGATCTCATGTTTGAAAGGGTTTAATGTATATTGTGAGATCAATGTATGAGTAATTCTTGTCTTATGAATTTACAACTTAGCCAAAATTATTAAACTGTTAATAATATAGTTTTATTTTTCAGAAAGAATGGGTTGTGAAAACAGAGTAAAATGTCACGAGGTTCTAAATTAAAGGCTTAGTTCACCCAAAAATGAAATGTATGTCATTAACTCCTCTCCCTAATGTCGCTCCACACCCGTAAGACCTCCGTTCATCTTCACACACAGTTTAAGATATTTTATATTTAGTCCGAGAGCGTATGCAAGTGTATGCACACTATACTGTCCATGTCCATTTTTGGACAATGCTTCAAGAGACTCTAATTAACCCACTGATGTCTCATATGGACTACTGTGATGATGTTTTTATTCCCTTTCTGGACATGGACAGTATAGTGTGCATACACTTGCATACGCTCTCAGACTAAATATAAAATATCTTAAACTGTGTGTGAAGATGAACTTACGGGTGAGGAACGACATTAGGGTGAGGAGTTAAAGCCACACTTGGTAACTTTTGCTCTCGGGGTCCCCCTACAGTTTGGAAAAAATAATGTCCTCAACTCCTGTCGTAAGATCAGTCATCCTACAACAGGAGACGCCATCGCGCCAGGGTTGACAGGACAACCCTGATAGCCCTGAACTAGTGATGCGCGGGTCGTCTCATAACCCGCGGACCCCGTATGTCTATTTAATGGTCGCGGGTGCGCGGCGGGTTGTAAAAATATATACAGTGGTGCGGGGCGGGCCAAATAACTTCATAAAAGCGTCCCGCGGGTCGGTGCAGCACTAACAGTTCCCCTGAACACTGCAGGAGGAGTTCACATGCAGGTGTTCTTCTGGCGGCGCGTGTGAAATGTCTTCATCCCAGGTAACGTTACAGTCAGTGGCATATGTTTCAGCATGTCATATGAATATAATTTCATGGGTTTTATTTTTTTCAAACGCCAAATAATCACGATGCTCACGTTTACAAGCCAGCGTCATTATAGTAGTCTATTGGTTAGCGTTTTACAGAATCTATATGATACTTCAGTTCAATGTTTGAGTGGTCGGTAATCACCATAACAAGCAGGACAGCATCGGTCGGGCACGCCTCCTTCAGCTCACGCCGACGAGCAAACGCTGGTCACATGTTGATCCTCGTCCGGCCTTTAATCACATCACTTTTCCGTTTCCTCTTATTGCTTTCCTCCAGCAAAACCTTTTCTTTCTTATTTGTCTCTGCTGCTTCGGACATGAGTATATTATTCGACGAACAAAGTTGGGCTCGCGCGTCCGAATGTAAGGAAGTGTGTGTGTTGGTGGAAGTGACGTGTATGCCGTAAAGCAGTCGAATTTTGTAGTTCTTTTTGTTCTCGGGTTACTACCCGAAACCTGAAGTTTAAAAGTACGATTAAAAACGATACAGACCCCATCAGGCTATGGCAGACGTGGCATTCAACCTATTGTAAGCCGATTTATCATCACAAGAGTCTTGAAAATATATTATGAAGGTTGAAAAGTTACCTAGTGCTGCTTTAATGACATCAATTTCCTTTTTGGGTGAACTAACCCTTTAAGAAGCGTGTTTAGTTTATTTGTCATATTTTGTTTTTTTGTCTATTTTAAAGTCAGTCCAAAAAGAAATAGAAAAAGGCCAATAAAAAAGTGTGTTTGTATTAGTCTTCGCACGTTCACTTGGGACGATACTTCTGCCTATGTCTAGCGTGCCCTTTCCGAAGTTACTACATAATCTGTGGCACGCTGCAGAGCAAAAGCAATTCAGGTTAAAAAGTTTATACTTTTACTTTTGTTTTTAAATGGCTGATGGTTTTGCTAGATAAGACCCTATTCCTCGTCTAGGAGACTCTGAAGCCCTTCGAAGCGCTTTACAAGCTGCATTGATATGAACCAATAAGATGTCCATTATATGGAGAAAAATCCTGTTGTAAATGTTTTCCTCAAAACTTAATTTCTTTTCGACTGAAGAAAGAAAGACATGAACATCTTGGATGAGATGGGGGTGAGTAAAATATCAGGAAATTTACATTTTGAAGGGAACTCATCCTTTAACATTTTTGTGGAAACAATGATACCTTTGAAACATTTGTAGTAAAACAACAACAACAAAAGAGTAAGAAATTAATACTTTTATTATTCAGTAAGGATGCAGTAAATTGATCAAAAGTGACAGTGAAGACAATTATAATGTTACTAAAAAATTTGATTTAATAAATGCTGTTTTTAACATTGATAATTATAAGACCAAATGTTTCTTGATCATCAGATCATCATATTAGAATGATTTCTAAAAGATCATGTTACGCTGACTGGAGTAATGATGTTCAAAATTCAGCTTTGATAACAAAAAAAATACACTTTAAAATATATTAAAGTAGAAAACAGTTATTTTCATTTGTAATGATATTTTACAGTATTACTGTTTTTATGGTATTTTTGATTACATAAATGTAGCCTTGTTGAGCATAAGAGACTTCTTTCAAAATCATTTGACAGGTACTGTATATTATCCAGTGTGAGTAACAAGGAACTTTAATGATGAATTTCATTATGTTGATGCCGAGTATTTGTTTTTATTTAAGGGATTTGAAGGTGTCCAATCTACTAATGACAGACAAGGGCTGTGTTAAGATAGGTGAGTGGTTATAAATAAAATGTCTTTTCTTAAAATATAACCGCTGATTATTACAAACGTATGAGAATGGTGATCATTTGAGGGGGAAATGTAATTGGCATGAATATTGTGAAAATGCTCTTGCTAGTAGGCTTGATTAACTTTATGTATAGCATAAATTCTTGTTTATCTCTTCTTGATTTTGGGGTGAACTATGACCTAGATATGTTCTTGGCAGGTTTTCTGAGATTCACCCACATATTCAGTATAAAGAGCTCAGTGAGCTGCTGTATGTGGATGTGTGTGTTCTGTCAGTGATGGGTGTCTGGTGGTTTTTCCACAGCTGACTTTGGTCTGGCGCGTGTTTATGGTATCCCTTTACAGCCCATGACTCCTCGAGTAGTCACTCTGTGGTAAGCAGATAACCTTCATGCCGATTAGTCTTTCTATCATCCTGCTAATCCGTCAGATCCCTCTTTCCATGACTGACAATGTTTTCCTCACAGGTATCGAGCACCAGAGCTCCTCCTAGGGACCAAAACCCAGACGACTGCCCTGGACATGTGGTGAGAACAGTGCTAGAACAAAGTCTTATGTAATCAGATTACCTTTTCAGATATCAGTCAAGACGCAGACGGAACGGAGAGACGTGTAAGACGTTGGCTTCTTGGTAATGTGTCTGGAGCCTATATTTCAGATAGACAACCGTCAGTGGAATTGATATATGGGTCTCCGAGTACAAAATAGCAACCGATAAGTCAACACAAATGGGGATAAGAAAAAATGTTGATGTAAAAAAAAAAAAAAGTGTGTAGAAGTTATTAAAAAAGTTATAAATTGAACTCACCTACTGTTATTACTCTTGCTGCTGTTATTATAAATGCATCAAGAATACCTATATCATGATTTTTCGAAGAGATAGTTGTCGGCGATTTGTTTTGTTCATTATGTGAATGTCTTTCTGTGGCATGTACTGTGTAAGTGTCACCCTGAATTAAGATCTGTCTTAGGTGGACAGCTCTAATACAGGTGTAAATGGGATACAAAATATATTGTTGATCACTCAAACCACATTTGGAGAGATGTCAGGAACGTGTTAACTTGCCGCCTACTCTCCTGTCAGTTAACCACTGCACTAAAAGGGAAACATATGAAAATTAACACCTGATTGAAAAAAGAAATTACGGATTAAAGGGTCACCTTATTGCCCAGAAGTTTTGGGATCCCTGCCTTTACATGAACATGAACTTTAATGCCATCCCATTCTTAATCCGTAGGGTTTAATATGGAGTTGGTCCACCATTTGCAGCTATAACAGCTTCAGCTCTTCTGGGAAGGCTTTCCACAAGCTTTAGGAGTGTGTTTATGGGATTTTTGGGCCTGGCTCTCAGTCTCCGCTCTAATTCATCCCAAAGGTGATCTATCGGGTTGGGGTCAGGACTCTGTGCAGGCCAGTCAAGTTCCTCTACAACAAACTCGCTCACCCATGTCTTTATGGGCCGACGCTTTGTGCACTGGGGCGCAGTCATGTTGGAACAGGAAGGGGCCGTCCCCAAACTGTTTCCACGAAGTTGGGAGCATGAAATTGTCCAAAATGTGTTGGTTTTAGTATTTAAGAGTTCCTTTTACTGGAACTAAGGGGCCAAGCCCAACCCCTGAAAAACAACTCTACATCATAACCCCTCACTCCAACAAACTTTACACTTGGCACAATGCAGTCAGGCAAGTACCATTCTCCTGGCAACCGCCAAACCCAGAATCGTCCATGGGATTACCAGACAGAGAAGCGTGATTGGTCACTCAGAGAACGCGTCTCCACTGCTCTAGAAGTCAGTGTTGCTGTGCTTAACTCCACTGCATCCCATGCTTTGCATTGCTCTTGGTGATGTAAGGCTTGGATGAGCTGCTCAGCCATGGAAACCCATTCCTGAAGCTCTCTACACACTGTTCTTGAGCTCATCTGAAGGCCACATGAAGTTTAGAGGTCTGTAGGTATTGACTGCAGAGAGTTAGCGACTTCTGCGCACAGTGCTGACTCTTTGATTTGCTGTTGTACCCAATTGCTTCCACTTTGTCACAATAGCACTAACAGTTGACTGTGGAATATTTAGCAGTGAGGAAAGTTCTCAAATGGCCTTATTGCACAGGTGGGAACCTATCCCGGCACCACGCTTGAGTCCACTTAGCTCCTGAGAGCGGCCCATTCTTCCACTAATGTGTGGAGAAGCGTCTGCAGGCCTAGTGCTTGATTTATTCACCAGTGGCCATGAAGAGATTGAACACCTGAGTTCAATGATTTGGAGGGTATCCCAATACTTTTGGCAATATAGTGTATAATTTAAGGCTTTACAGAACTTAATAATAACAACAATAATAATAGTCAGGTTAGCCGCTCATATCAAATTCAAGGCACTGATGTTTGCCTGCAGAAAAACACAATGGCTCTGCACGCTATACCCATTACTTCAGACCGATGTGCCCTCCAGAAGCTTGCATTTTTCTGCAAGTAAATGGTGCCTTGTAGTACCGTCCCAAAAAAAACCAAAATAACTTTTACTGACCTTTCCCTTGGCTGTTCCCTTTGGTGGAATGACCTGGTGAACTCAACCCGAGCTGCAGTCTTTAGCCACGTTCAAGAAACTTTTTCGTCAACACTTGACCAATTAAAGTGATAGGTCACCCAAAAATAGGAATCATCATTTACTCATCCTCAAAACAAAAAAACAACAAAAAATTCCCAACTTTTATGAGTTTCTTTCTTCTGTTGAACACAAAATAAGATATTTTTTTGGCTGATGTTTTAATAATATCGCAAGACAAATTATATTGCAAATTAGTTTTTCCAAATGGAAATTTGTTCTTACTGTATGTTTTGTAAAAGTTGTTAAGTTCAGACTTAGAGATGCAAATACATTAGAAATAAAACAAATAAATCCTTCTTTATACTTCTTTAAACAGTCACCTGTTTGACTACAAAAATCTTCAGTTCAACAGAAGAAACTCTTACAGGTTTAGAACAACATGAGGGTGAGTAAATGATGACATTTTTTGGTTAAACTATCCCTCTAATACTAACACTTTTCTATTCTTATCTTTTTTTCTGAAAACATACATACCTTGCTATGTGTACTGCTGTGACTGACTTCTCACAGCACTTGGTATAAGTACACTACACACATATTGGGGTCCTATTGTTGATTTGATTTCTTCTGTTGCTCTCATTTGTAGGTCGCTTTGGATAAAATTATTCTGCGAAATGATTAAATGTAAACTTCAGTGTGCCCCATCACTAGAGCACCAATATTTCTTTATTTTTTATGCTTTATCAACACACTGTGATGTTATGCAATCAGTGATTTGTTTGGCCACTTTAATCGGATCACCTGAGAGAGATCTTAAATAGATACTCCACTGCTTTTTCATATTAAACCATGTTATTTCCTTAACTAAGACGAGTTGATACATCCTTCTCTCGTCTCGCTCCCCTCCCCCCTATTGACAGAAATGAGAGATGAGGAGGAGACGTGAGGGAGGATTTTTCAGCCGGGACTGTTTACTGCGCCGAGTCGAAGTACTCTCAGAAGTGCTAATCCGCCACACATTATAGTTATATAAAAGCGTCACGTTTTATTTTGTGTCACCACACTTGATGGTTCAGCTATTGGTGTAACTGTATTTAAATAGAGGAAACGTGGAGGTGTTTGGTACTTCTAACTTGATCTCTGTTTGGTACCATAGTGAATGAACTGGGCTTAGTGGGCTAAGCTAAATGCTATCAGATCGTCACCGCGCGTCAGAGAGATTAAGAGCACACACTGAGACGAGAGAGGGATGTGTCAACTCGTCTTAGTTAAGGGAATAACAGTTTAATATGAAAAAGCAGTGGAGTATCCCTTTAACTGTGAGAGAGAGAGAGAGAGAGAGAGAGAGAGAGAGAGAGAGAGAGAGAGAGAGAGAGAGAATACCCCTTCCATCAAAACAAACGTAACGTCATCACTTTTGTGGAATGACAAAGAAAAGTTTCACATTTTTGTGGAGAGTTATCAGAGGTTGCACTACAAATAATCTGAATCTGTCACTTTTAAGTCTAGGTTGTTGATCTTCTGTCTTGTTCTGTTGTTATCAGTTCAATGTGACATTCATATCTCAAAGACGTCTGTAGCAAGAGCTCTTTCAGTCTTGTCCAGCACTGTTGTGTGATCTTGGACTCCCGTTTCAGTGCTTCATGAACAGATGACCATGTTCTCTTGTTCCAGGGCCGTCGGTTGCATCTTTGCTGAGCTTCTTGCCCATAAACCTCTTCTGCCTGGAGCTTCTGAGATCCAGCAGGTGGATTTGATCGTACAGCTGTTGGGGACACCCAACGAGAGCATCTGGCCGGTATGGAGTTTAGCTTGAAAATGAGATCCATAAATGGAGGAAGTGTATTATCGGAGTTAAAGGCACAATATGTAAAAAAAAAAATGATTAAAATATCCAAAAAACACTATAAAAGTGTTATATATTTTGTTGAATTGTGTACTTGCATTATCCCAAATGTTTCCAAGAATGTTTAAATCCAGAGAAATGTGCTTTTTTTTACCGGGAAATGTACCGTGTCCATCCGCTGGCTAGCAATGACATCATACCCGCGTTACCCTCAATTTTATTTAGTAGGAACCATGGAAACACCAGAGACACTTTTTGTGTTTTATTAGAGAGGTGAGCGACTGTTTGGATCATTACTAATATCGATTTAGCTCACTGCAGTGTCAACAAGTGTGTCACAGTAGCCACAGAGGGAATGCACAGAGTAACGTCATAACATCATTCAACAAGTCAAGTCAAGTCACCTTTATTTATATAGCACTTTTTACAATGCTGATTGTTTCAAAGCAGCTTTATCATAATAACAGGAAAATAATGCAACAGAATTTGATTCAGCTATGTTGCCACTCTGGAGAAAACAGTGATGTCATCCATCTCAGTTCAATTATCATTTAGTGACAAACAGTAAAATAGTTTTATATAGTTCAAAATGTACCAAGCCAAAGGTAACAGAGGCGATGGTGACAAGGAACCAAAACTCCATCATTACAATGACAATTGTTTCTATACAGCTTCACAGTATTTACAGGTAAATAATTAGAGGTGTAAACCTACACTCGTCTCACTGTTTGGTTTAGGGGTATCCATGGTTAACCGATTAACCGTTAAAAATTGCGTAACCGAGTGAAACATATTGCTCGGTTAAGTGGCGTCAATGACGTGCTTTGAATTTAGTTGTAATATATTTTTGCACCCCTAGAGACCGCCAGAGCGCTCCCAGACATTTGTAATATCCACAAGAAGAAGTCAAGCCAGCTTTCTAAGCGGGCAAAGAAAGCGTGGGAGAGTGACGGGGCAAAATGCAAATATTGCAATGCAGTGCTTACCGCATTTTTCAGGCTATAAGTCGCTCCGGAGTATGAGTCGCATCAGTCAAAATATGCGTCATGAAGAGGAAAATAACATACGTCGCACTGGACTAAAAGTCGCATTAGGGCAGAGGCAGAGCGGGAACCGCGCGCGCTGGGCATAACGGATCAGAAGAAAGAAAGTTTGAAGTGAGAAACTTGTGAATGACTAGAGAAAAGCAGACGTTACTTTAACTGTAATGAAGAAAACAAAAAAGCTAATCGCGGACTGAAAGCAAGATGGCCAGAGCTGAAGGGACGAGTCCACAGATGCTTGAACTCTCTGCCGGGAGAGGCTCCGCCGCGCGAGTCAAACGCTGTGTTTGTGACTCATTCTCGGCTGCATATTTTACTACATGCCCTAATCATGCAGGCGGCCTCACGGCCACTTTCATTGCTCGTGAACTGGAGCGCATCTCATCCTAATTTAACGAAACTCAGCGTAGGCCTCACAGACATGAAATATATCTTAAGAAAGCTTGAAATGTCTTTTAACAATTTAAAACAAAAAGAAATAGGCTTCTCTCTGATTATGTATTTCAGTCGCGGGTGGATGAGAAATAAATCATTGTGTTTGTTTGATAAAGACAAGATGCAGTTGCCGCTTTCAAAATAATCTCTCCCTGATGTGAACTGACAGCATAACTTAAGCTCATTAAATATGCTAATCTTATCCAATCCTAGCCGTGGGCGTTTACTTCCAAGTCTCCAGTGCGACAGCCCATCAGAACCCAGCGTTCAGGAGAGCGCCTCAAAACCAGTGTAGAAAATAGCCTATTACTTATTAGTTATGATGTTTTTGAATGTAAAAACCACGAACATTTACAATGATGATTGTGTATGTAACACTCAAATGTATGTAATCTGATAAAACAGCGCCGCATTACCCCACATACACGAGCGGAAGTAGCGAAAACGGTCGTCTGCGGCAGAATAAAAGCTCCACTGCTGTCGTGTGGCACTCAATCTCTGCGTCCCCTTTGTGTTGAAATG
Source organism: Pseudorasbora parva (assembly GCF_024679245.1). Classification (NCBI taxonomy): domain Eukaryota; kingdom Metazoa; phylum Chordata; class Actinopteri; order Cypriniformes; family Gobionidae; genus Pseudorasbora; species Pseudorasbora parva. The sequence continues at coordinate 4,702,295 of NC_090196.1, read as the reverse complement.
GCGACCTCTAGTTGCGAAAAACTACATATTGTGCCTTTAAGCTGTGAAAGATGATCAAAACTGATAAAGATTGATACTACAAGCTAAAGGCTTAGTTATGGATGTTATTGTGAATTTTAGGGATTCTCGCGTCTGCCGCTGGTTGGGCAGTACAGTCTCAGGAAGCAGCCCTACAACAACTTAAAGAACAAGTTCACATGGTTGTCAGAAGCTGGTTTGAGACTGCTCAATCTGCTGTTCATGTACAACCCACAGCGCAGGTACAATAAACACACATTTAACATACTGTATATAGAGAGAGATAAATAGTGGGATGTAATTGACAAGCAGTAAATGTTTCTGGTCCCTGTGACCAAAAACCACAATCATGATGCTATTTAATATCGCACCGTTTGTTATAGAGCCACGGCTACAGATTGCTTAGAAAGTTCCTACTTCAAAGAAAAGCCCTTGCGTAAGTACAGGCTTATTGAGTTTGTTAGTTTTCTACATTTGTCTTTATTGAGCAGATTTTGTTGTGATGTTTTCTCCATGTTTCCCTCTGCAGCATGTGAACCGGAGCTGATGCCCACATTCCCTCACCATAGAAACAAGAGGGGCGGTTCTGTGAATGAAAGCCAGTCCAAAAGAAGCAAAGTAGGATATTCTGTGGCCTGATGGGTGACGGCAGTCACAAATGATATTGCAAAGGAGTTTTTCCAAATGGAAATTTATGTTCTTATACTGTATATTTTGTTAAAGTTCAGACTTAGAGATGCAAATACATTGTAAATAAAATAAATAAATCCTTCTTAAGCTAGTTATACTCAAATCATACAGCTGCATTTTTTGTACAAATATTTCACTGTCCTAAATACAGTCTAATGTCACTTGTGTGAATTATTTATATAAAATGCCACCTTTGCTGTGAAACGTGACTTGCTCAGTAATTTTTGTTGATGTAAGAACTCATGGGAGATTTAGTGTTGAGAAACCGATGGCCTAAAGTGAGCTTGAAAATGTGGGATTTGAAAAGTGTGGTTGTTTGTACAAGTCATGATGGGGCCAGTGTCAGTCCCGGTATCTTTGTTCTCAGAATTAATTGGATGTATGCAATGTATTTGTCTGATAAACCACCAAACGTTACACGGTTATGGGATTGCTAGACAGAGAAGCGTGATTTGTCGTTCCAGAGAACACGTCTCCTCTGCTCCAGACTCGGGGGGGTAAAATGTGTTATTTTGGCAAGGTTGCCTGCTAAAACGCTTTAAACCCACGGACATGGAAAACAACCCGTGGGAAACCGCAGACTTGGCAACACAGTGCAGTTGAGTTCTGTTGACGTTTGACAACTAATGTTATGCGTCGCTCCGTTGCTCTGATTGGTTGTAGGTCTGTCCAATTGATGTCTTTCCTGGTTTCGGTTGAAACACGCCCCATAATCACAGCCCAATGGAGCATCAGACTCATATTCTGACTGGAGCTGAGTATGACCACGGCAGGCATGTATCAGCAAAACATTTGGTGAAATATCCAAGCAGGTAAAACTAATATCTGAAAATATCACATTTAGAGAGATATTTCACCCCAAACTAAAACGTGTCATAATACACTCACCCTCCAAGGAAGATGCACACATTTTTGTGCATCTTAGAAATGAAAAATAAGATATTTTTAATGAAACACGAAGCCCGAGACGATTCTGTCATTCCATTTCATCCAGAAAGGTTAAGGCATGGTTCATAAAAAATGAATTTGTATTTAGAAGCTTAACTAAAGTCTAATGGGTTTAGAATGACATTATTGCAGAAATGTAATTTTGGGTGAGCTTTAATTCGTGTATATTTACTTCAGAGCATTCTACATTGTTAAGAAAGTATCTGTTCCCTTTCTGAAAAGTCAGTTTTTGTCTGAAAACATAACAGCTATTGTTAAACCAGTTTCAGCAGATTAGATTGGTTGAAGACACAAATAATGCACAAACTGTTTTAAAAGTCAATTTTATCAGTTCAGGTCAGTGTGGTATTCTTCAGGATGAATGACAGCTATGTCTATAACACTTCATAATCCGAACACATCTGGTTGATTTATAAATAAGTGAAATGTAGATGATGAGCCTGTCAAATTCACAGTAAGGGCATATTTCACCCGAGAGGGGAAAAGAGAGAAAGTCTGTAAAATGGACTGGATTTTCTTCACGAATCAAGCCTATTTTAGCACTAGAAACATTTTTTTTTTTTTTTTTTTGACACTTACATGAAGCAAATTTAAATTTCTATATGTACAGATAAAAATCATCAACATAAATAATTGCCTTTTTTCCAGAAATATCCTTCCTTTTAATTATGGGGGGAAAACTGACCCCTGTTCATAAAGTAAAGTGCTGCAATACTGAGCTGGACACAACAGATACGGATGAAGCTCGAAACAATCTAGTAGTGAGAATAAATTTAAATAAGTATTCAATGATAGTTGCAATGTTCAAAGCCCATTTGAAATAAAGGGCAAACAGGCAAAACAATATCCTAAAATTAACGCTTTAACAAATTTGATCATGTAAACATAAAATAATTAAAGCAAACTTCATGCTCTCGATTAACATTAAACTGGTAAATGTGATGTTCTGTAGTGTTGTCCGATAAGAGACGTTAGATTAGATCACATGCTCCTGCCGTTCACCGCTGTGGTTAGTTTAGGCTAGAAAGTTCTGGTTGAGTTGGGACAGCTACACACGAATCGATGTTTGAATTGAAAATGTGTCGTGGTTCAGCCCTCCTGTCCAAAGTCCTCTGTGAACTTCTTCACCTTCAGCAGGTCTTCTTTGTTGACGGTGGGGCGTGTGGTGGCCAATGAGCGCAGCATGTCAGACTACAAACACACAAACAAACTCAGTTACGTAACAGCACATACATGACCTCTTTAAGGGTTAGTTCACCCAAAAATGAAAATTCTCTCATTAATTCCTCACCCTCTTGTTGTTGGACACCCGTCAGACCTCCGTTCATCTTCAGACACAGATGAAGATATTAGTGTTGAAATCCGATGGCTCAGAAAGGCCTTCATTGACACCAATGTCATTTCCTCTCTCAAGACCCATAAAGGCACTAAAGACGTCGTTACAAAGCCCATCTCACTACAGCGGCTCTACAATCATTTAATGAAGTTTGACATGCGATCCGAATCATGAATCGATATGCTGATTCATAACCGTTTTAAACATTGTTTTGAATTTGGCCCATCACTATACAAGTCATTATTTCGGGGGGGTTTTGCATACAAAAACTATCCTCGTGTCTTCATTAAATGATTGTAGAGCCGCTGTAGTGAGATGGGCTTTGTAACGACGTCTTTAGTGCCTTTATGGGTCTTGAGAGAGGAAATGACATTGGTGTCAATGAAGGCCTTTCTGAGCCATCGGATTTACACACTAATATCTTCATCTGTGTGTGAAGATGAACGGAGGTCTGACGGGTGTCCAACGACATTAGGGAAAGGAATTAATGAGAGAATTTTCATTCCTGTGTGAACTAACCCCTTAATATTTTTTTTGAGGTTGTGTCAATAACAATAATTATCAGTACATTTGCCACCAATTTTTGCAAACTTTATTTAGATGCATCATTTTTTGTCACCTTACATTGAATCTACAAGTTCTGTTAAAATAATAAGACACTACAGGCTGATGGTTTGGTTTGTGCCATGATTATGTATTTCTGCTCAGCTAGTGACAATGAACATCAACCACACTCACGTCTACTTTCTTTGTCTAACAATTCTATCTAATAATGTATTCGACAGGACTGTTCAACATCGTAAACTAATGAAGAAGGAGAATGGGAGCACTGTGTGCTCTGGTGCTCTCTCAGCTCCATCTAAAATAATAAATGTCTTCCATACCGTTAAAATAAACGTCACAACAACAAGTGTGGCTTACTTCACTTCAGAGTTCCTACTGATGGTGCGAATGCAACCAGGAAAACGGCCCTAGGCCTAGGGGAACTTTGGGTTCCTATAACTAACCTGTGCGAAAGGGGCTATAATGCGTCAAGAAGACCAGACTTGAATTCAGAGGCATGCTAAATGTGTCAAGAAGTAACTGATCTCACCATGCACACTATGGGCTCTAGTAGCTTGTCACTTGGGACATCCATCCAGGTCATCTCTATGGCATCAGGGTCACCGGGAGAACATGGGGTCAGGAGGTCATCCACCATCACAGAACTGTTACTGCGAGATGGCCCTCGCACCTGATGAGCAAAGAGAGCAGAATACCCTAAAACACACATCCAACTTAAAGGGGGGTGAAATGCTGTTTCATGCATTTTTACACTGTTAAAGACTTGGACTCTCATGCTAAACATGGACAGAGTGTCAAAAAAGTTGGACATTTGATGGAGTATTTCTGTGCCAAAAATACTCCTACCGGTTTCTCATACGTTTCTGAACGTTTTATTTTTTCGGGTATGGGTCTGTCTGACATCAGATAAGGCGAAATGTCCTCGTACGGGATCTTCTCCCGGAAGGATATACTAGAGCGAGATAGAAATGGCTCGCCGTCACAGGACTTCACGAAACCAACAATATCACCAAAGATATGCGTTTTTAGTTGTCAGGGCAGGAACCTTGCAAAGCTTTTACAAAGAACCCAGTGTTAGGGACAGTGGGTGAAGTTTGTCTTTCTGGAGTAGCAACAGAGGTGTGCAAGTGTTTTTGTTTGTTCCCTGCATTTCGGCAACAGTGGTTTATAAACAAGGACCAGCTCAACTCTGGATTTGTAGCTCATCTAATGCTGAAAGATAGAGCGGTTCCAGCGATTAAGGTTCACGTCGTATGTTGGAAGCAGGCGGTGGGTGTGTCTGTGGTGTTAGCTAATCAACTCGTTCATTGAAATGCGCTACTTTTCCATTGCTTTTCTATGCAAACATGCACTAGTCTGATGTGGAAAACCGTTCCACTTGCTACTGGTAACATTAAATCGCATACAATAGTCCATACACCAAATTTGGTCCACATAACCCACGAATAAACACACAAATGTTGTAAAACTCGCGCATGACAAGGCGCTAAGTATATATAAGTTACAGTACATTTGGCATACAAATAAAATAATCTATAGTCTATAGTTTCTAATGGACGCGAGGCAAACTAAACAATAAAATTACACCTCAAAAAAAATTTCCCCAAATTTAATGTCACTGAAGGCAGTTATCATCAAAGATTTCATTTCAAGTGTTCGTTTTTAAAATAAGTTTAGTTTGAGTTAGTTATCTGACGCTTTAAAAACGGGGGGTGTGACGTCATGATTGACAGCTGAGACTGACGGCTTCTCTGAGTGAAGTTGTCACTGAGGCACTAACAGACTTTTTTCAGGATTTTTGGGAGCAGATTGGAGCTTTAGCTTTAATTTCTGCATTTCAATAACTGTTTATTTCACACCAACATTATTAATTGTTCTGCATCTGCGATAGAGTGTGGGCGGGCTTTTGATATCGCAGCTGTACTTCCTGCGCTCTACTGCGCAACTCCGGTCCTGAAATCGCTACTGCGCAGACTCGGTCCCAAGATGTCCGCGCCGTGCAGGCCGCATGAAAGCTTCAAATATGGCAAGCGGAAACGGATGATGTCGAGTCGTCCATATTTTTTTTTTACAGTCTATGGTTTTGAGCCATAAAACTGTGGAAAACTTTTTTGGGGATTCTTTGATGAACAGAAAATTCAAAAGAACAGCATTGATCTGAAATAGAAAGCTTTTGAAACATTGTACTACCGTTCAAATGCTTTGGGTAAGTAAGAATTTCTTCTTTTTTGGGGGGAAAGAATCGATTCAGTAAGGATGCATTAAATTGATCAAAAGTGATTTTCTATTTAAAATAAATGCTGTTCTTTTGAATTTTCTATTCATCAAAGAATCCTGAAAAAATGTTTTACACAACTGTTTTTAACAATACAAATCAGAAATGTTTCTTGATCATCACATCAGAATGATTTCTGAAGGATCATGTGACACTGAAGCCTGGAGTAATGATGATAAATTCAGCTTTGCTCGCAGGAATTTCATTTTAGAATATTTTCAAATAGAACAGTTCTTTTACAATTTAATAATATTTCTCATTTTTGTATTTTTTATAAAATAAATGCAGCCATTGGCGAGCATAAGAGACTTCTAAAAACATTAAAAAATCTTTTCAACGGCAGAGTAGCTGAAACAACTGTTTCATAGCTGTTGAACTTTAGAAACCACTGATCGCTGCCGTTACCTTTTTGAAGTGCGTGGCGGACTGCACCTTCCTGACCGGCTGCATGAGAGCGTCTCGTACTATGACGCTTATGTCGGCTCCAGAATATCCATCTGTCTTGCGGGCCAACTGACGCAGGTCTGTCTCCGTCAGACTGTGAGGCGTGTTGCCCAGATGCAAGCGGAACATGGCCGATCTCGCAGGCTCCTCGGGGAGTGGGATGTAGATGCGCTTCTCAAACCTGCACAGGCCACCGGGAGTACTTTACAACACGCAGATAAAAGACATGTTTAAAACATGCTCAGGCCAAGCATTCATCACACTGACCTCCTGCGAATGGCAGCATCAAGGACCCAGGGAATGTTAGTAGCTCCGAGAACTAATATCCCATCACTGCTATTACCAACACCTGCCAAAGAGAGACGCCAGCAAACCATTAGACAATCTCAAGACAGATGAGTTTATGCTAATTATGTGGAATCCTGCAACATTTTCTATGTGGGTCAATGATTTTGTTTAATATCAGGGTAACTAATCCTGCCTAATTTCACTTTCAAAAGGAATATAAATTAAGAAACTGAAAACTTGTCATGTCTGTATGTAATGCCTTTTTAATGCTATTTTAAAGGGTTAGTTCACCCAAAAATTACATTTATGACGGATTGATTCATGATTTGGATCGCGTGTGAAGCTGCTGAAATCACGTGAAATTGGCGATCCGAAATATCGATGCGCTGGCGATCATAAATCAATACGCTGATTCATAACGGTTTGAATATTTATTTGAGAACTGAACACAAACCCAAAAGAGAAGACAATGCTGAATAAAGTCGTAGTTTTTGTTATTTTTGGACCCAAATGTATTTCGGATGCTTCAAGAGACTCTAATTAACCCACTGATGTCTCATATGGACTACTGTGATGATGTTTTTATTCCCTTTCTGGACATGGACAGTATAGTGTGCATACACTTGCATACGCTCTCAGACTAAATATAAAATATCTTAAACTGTGTGTGAAGATGAACGGAGGTCTTACGGGTGAGGAACGACATTAGGGGGAGGAGTTAATGACATCAATTTAATTTTTGGGTGAATTAACCCTTTAAGTAACTAAGGTTGTTTAAAGGGGTGATGAATTGAGAAGTCAACTTTCCCTTGAGCTTTTGAGATATAAAAGTTCATGGTAATATAAGAATATCCTGTAAGTTTCAGAGCTGAAAACGTCCTTGTTAGTCAATGAAACACCTTTATATACACCAGGCCCAGAAAATGATCGTGAGCTTCATCCTTACGTCACTGCGCGACGAAACACGGCCTCTACCGTGAGTCTAATCCAGTAGCCCCGCCCACCGACTCATGGAGGCGATCAGATCACAGCCAGAAAACAACAATAAACATGCCGAGGAAGATTAAGATATTGCGCTATTCCTGGTTGTGGAAGAACACAGTCGCTGCATAAGCTTCCTTCAGATCCTAATATTAGGAATGAGTGGTTGAACTTTATTAATGAAGTTCTAGCTGATGTGGGGAAGAACGTTTGTGTGTTCACTTCAGTTCACTGCGGAATCGTTTGTAAACAAATCTCCGGTCGATGCTGGATCCGACTGGAATGGTGCAACAGACCGATGTGAGTAAAACGTGTTTTTATATGTAATAGTATTGTATTCTTATAGATCGTTTTGCTTATGTGTACGTGTCTAACACAGCATAACTTAAGCACGCTGGACTCAGACACGTATGGGCCAGGGCTTGCAAAGGCCAACGCCCCGGGGCAGTGTGTTTTTCAGACGGGCTACCAAAACGTTAGCCCGTCGGCAGGCAGATGAATCTTAGGCCGGTTTCACACTGTTAGCAGGGCGTAAGCAGCGCGTGTTTTTTTCGGCGCCCATGTTAGGGTCATTGACGGATAAGACTTTTTAATAGGCCAATTTTAAAATACCAAAAATATGGATATATTTGGCCATTTTCTAAACATTTGGAATGTAGTGTACACATGCCTTTGTAAAGAAAAGTAAAAAAATGTACATTTTAGTGTTTTTACACTTAAGTTAATAATACATAGCCTTAAAAAAGTCATCTGGGGCGACCGCAATTTATCTGAAAATTCACATTTTTATGTATCATTAAGACTAGTTGAACTCATATCAGTAAGTAGATAAACTGATGAAAATAGATAAACTTTAGTGCCCTTTCATTTTATGAAAACCATTATTTCACAAGTTTATTCTATAATATCAGAGTCTCTCTCATAATCCAGTTACAATACTGATTTTTACTTTAAAAGCAAAAAAACTGAATTCATTTATACAGATATTACACATTTAACAATAGCATACCACTGATTAATATTTGAGGATAAACTGATGGATATTTGGTTATGAATTTATTCATTTATTCATTCATTTGTTGGTTACCCCACATGACATATGGTCGTCCCAAATGATAAGAGAACCACAGGTATAAAAATTTCAGTTAAAATGTACACAAAACAGTTCAAGACGAAAAAAATTGTAACTCTTTTTATTCAAGTAACATTTCAACATTTAAATATAACAAATCAGAAGGACATTAACATTTAAATTATATAATTTTTTTATTGCGACACACATTAAATGCTTCAAGAACTTAAGAAGCTGAGTAAAGAATCTCTTTTTTGGAACCTTTTTGATTCATTGGACAGGGATGAACACTACTTGCATCTCAATTAAACTTTCAACATTCAAATATCACAAATATTTTCCTTTTTCTGGGATTTTGCACGCACGCGTGGCCAACAAAATTAACGGATCACTTTCTGAGACAACTCTGTAGTCCCGGGTCATATTTAAGAATCATTCGACGTAGCCTACCTGCAGCACTCTAATCTACCGGTCTCCCTCTGAGTTCATTACACTGAGCATTACATTCAGATGATATAGCCCTGTTGATTTATCCATCTTTTTGAGTTAGAGCTAGGGATGGCTACCGAAACCCGGAATTAAATCAGCCCCGGTGCTAGATTATGAAAGACCGCAGTAGCCTATCGATAAGCTCTGATGCTATCGGTTCTGCTGTCAGTACTGGAGCAATGAAGAAAATACACTTACTATTATAGACCTTATTTTGCAAATTCTATATTGCTCCCCGTTTCTATAAGCAATAATATTAAACCATGTGTTTGATTTTGCTAGTCGCAAACCAGAAGAGAGAGAGCGATCTCTCACGCGTATACAACGCGCACAAAAGTCCCTGCATGAGTGACGATGGCCGACAAAAGCTTAGTCTGGTTACACTTCAGGCCTGTGATATTAATCTAATTGTATATTCGATTTTGGTTGCCAGGAATTATAAATAGATACGAGATAAAACTATTAAAAATGCCGCGTTCCGTCTTGCGCAACTTCCTTCCCTTCACAGCTGCCAGCATTGGTTCCCCTAAACCCTAAACTTAACGTCAGATTCAGCACAATCTGTGATTATTGTAAAATGCAGTCTACTGTTGCTAAATTGTGGAACGTGTTTGTTAATAAATAGATAGGGCTATTAAAAGCACAATAATCCACGCAAGAGTTTCCAGCTTCAAGGCAGCTTATGCGTGTGCGCTTGAAACCGACTACAACTTGCACATTATAGTAGCCTACCTACTTACTTTAGGCTTCGTGTGCACGCCTAAACCATCAAATACACACAATAAATAGCCTATGTCAAAATGACCGCTTGGAGAGTATTCACTTAAACACAGATTATGTCTTAAATGGGCATTAATAGTTGGGAGAAAATATTATTTATATAGATCTGCTTTCCTGGCTGACGATTGTGTCATTAATGTGAATCAAAACACAAAAGGCGAAGAGAAAGATACTCGCAGCTTTGTAAAGCATTAATCTATTAATTTGTTCAGTGAAAACTATGCTGTTTTATTTTATATTTGGTAATTAGATGTCTTTTGTAGGCCATTACCCAAACAGTAATGTTAGTAGACAAAGCACTGTATTTTATTTGTTTCTTTGTTTTATTGTAGGCTATATTTACTGTATTTATTTGACCATTTGTTTGTACTTTGTTTCTTGTTCTTATCGTATGCATATATAAAACAAAAAATGCCTATAAATGCACTGGTTAGATGTTTTATATTCGTTTTGTTTAAGCATTGCTGTTTATTTTGCTATAGATAGTTTGCATGTTCAGATCATAAAGTATACTTTGTTCTTAATGTTCATTTAATTTCTTTTCTTAATTTTTCTTTTTATTATAATAAAGTCTAACAAAAAGAACCAATAAGAATACCATTAAAGTACCGGCTCGATAAGCAGTATCGGTAAGAGTAGCAACAAAACATGGCAAGAAAATTTAACCGCCGCAGTATAAAATGCCGCATGCTGACCGAGAGTGTCATGAGATACATTGCTAAGCCTTTTAATACTGTGAAGAAACCAGCATTTAAAGAAATGCTCCACAACTTCAACAAGAAATTTGAATTTGTCAGGGAAAAGTACACATTTTGGAAAGATACATATTTTTCATTGAATAAATTACTTTAATATTTAAAGGCTTTAAGTGTATTAATGTGTTATTGCAAGTGACAACCTACAAGGGATTCAACTAAATAACCACAACAATTTGTATGACAATTAATCGTCAAAGCCCTAAAACAGACAATTAATCGCCATAATCGCAATTATTTATTACACAAATGCCTTCTCCATCTTCTCCATCTTTCTTCTCTCCCTGTATCCTCTAGATGCAGCCTTCCAATTTTGAGTTGACTTTCTGTCTATGACGAGCAGTCTTCTTTTTGCTTGTTAATCGTGCCATCTAGAAAATAGGTTAAAACTTGTTTTAAATGACTAGTACATGTATAGTCACATAAATAGAATGTTATTGTGTAGTTTTATGCAATATATATATATATATTTTTTACATTTTTCCTGTAGGATTGTACTACAACATTTTTTTTTATCTCTATAAAAGGAATAGAAAAAAAAGATAAAATATACAAATAATTATGCTTAAACAATTAACTCTATGTATAGAATTGATGTATAGAATATGAAAAATACAAATATAGGACATATATCTATCATTTAAAACACTCAGCAGTGGTCGCCCCACATGATACTTGGTCACCCCATATGATGTTTTCAAGTTCACTCAAGTATAACAGGCTAACAGTTAGCCTCAGAAACCAAACTAGCTTCTTCTAGAGACAAAGCACTATCAAATTTATCATCAAAATATAGAATTGTGGGGGAAAAATTATAATTAACAGTTTTGGGGTGGTCGCCCCACATGATGACCAAAAGTGACTACGACATTACAGCAGTTAAAAAACAGCTTTTTTTTACTATATGAGAGAGACTGATTTACCTAACAGTTGTTTCCAGGGGGTCTTCACTTGTGTCTGGCTGATGCATTATCCCATCCTTGAGATGTTTTTCAAAATAAAGGTCCCAAAATTGTGGTTTGTTGATGGTCGCCCCAGATGATATGGATAGAATCAACTTAATTCGGACAACATTCGTTTGTATATCATGATAGAAATATATGTGCAAATGCTTTATAGTTTTGTCAATTGATGTAAAACATGTTTGAAATTATGCCAACTAGGAAAAGGGATATATTTAAGTTGATTTAAACTGTTTTTAAACCAGTTGTCCTAACAAAAGTCAAGGCTGGACGGTCGCCCCATATGATGTTTTGGCACTTCGCATAGCAAAAAAATGATAAAAAACTTAAAAATTTGGAGAAGTTAGAGTGGTTTAGTAGGTGAAGAAGGTATAACAAGTAGATGAGAAATTTTTATGTATTTTTTTTTTCTTTTCTGCAAAATAAAATTAACCCGGACAGAAAAAGGGGGCGTCACGTCATTGACCCGTTAACAGATTAGAGCATTCACACCGCACGCAGAGGCGGCGCGGCAGCGCGACGCAGAAGCAGAGCAGAAGCAGCAGTGCCGAGAACGTTTCGGCGTTGAGTCTATTTTTGCCGATCTGCTCACACTGAATTAAAGCCATAGTGCATAGTTGTTGATAAAATTGACCTGGTTAACATGAAAAATAACTAATTTCACCATAAAATCTTTAAATGAAGTGTTCCGTGAGTTTCATTATCACCACATGAAATCCTGCGCTGTGAAAAAAATTAATGAAATGCATGAAAACACATCACTGCCAAAAGTTGTCTAAACTTCAACGGGCCGTTTAAATAATTAAACCCAGATGCATGTCTTAACTTTAAGGTTACTTTTATCATGTAAACTATCTATAATACAGCATGTTCTGCATGTGTTTTTGGGACAGAGGGGAAAACGGTTGCATTTGCAGCATTTACAGTATTGTTCAAAATAATAGCAGTACAATGTGACTAACCAGAATAATCAAAGTTTTTAGTATATTTTTTATTGCTACGTGGCAAACAAGTTACCAGTAGGTTCAGTAGATTCTCAGAAAACAAATGAGACCCAGCATTCATGATATGCACGCTCTTAAGGCTGTGCAATTGGGCAGTTAGTTGAATTAGTTGAAAGTAGAGCTGTAACGATATGCGATATGAAATCGAAATCGCAATACGCAGGTCCACGAACCTGTATCGCGATGTGAGAAGGCAGAATCGCGACACACCCCTTCCAACTGCCAGAATTATCCTTCCTGTCCAGGTCCAACTTTTAAGTCAGCAGTATGGCAACATTTCAGCTACCCGGTGGAGAAAAAGGATGGCAATTGTGTAGTTGACAAGACCCACACAATTTGCCATAAGTGTTTCAAGAAGCTTCCCCAACCGGCTGGCAACGTGGTGTGAGCGTGGCGTTTCTGTTGCGTGTCATCCGCGGGGCGGCTGCGTGGCGTTTTCTCTTTCTTTGCACACCAGAAGCGTGTCTGACGCGGCGCTTCTGTTGGTATTGATGTACAGGAGGCCCTATACTTCATGTTAAATATATATTGCCTATTGGTACCGCAAAGAAAACGTCGGCAGTAGCCTATTGACCATACAGATATATGGTATTGACGGCAAAATAGGCTACAGAATACTGTACAGAATAAAACTGTTTTGTCCCCCCCATATCGAGGTTTGTATCGTACCGTGGGTCAAAAATCGTGATACGAACCGAATCGTGGGTTTGGTGTATCGTTACAGCCCTAGTTGAAAGGGGTGTGTTTAAAAAAATAGCAGTGTGGCATTCAATCACTGAGGTCATCAATTTTGTGAAGAAACAGGTGTGAATCAGGTGGCCCCTATTTAAGGATGAAGCCAACACTTGTTGAACATGCATTTGAAAGCTGAGGAAAATGGGTCGTTCAAGACATTGTTCAGAAGAACAGCATACTTTGATTAAAAAGTTGATTAGAGGGGAAAACCTATAAAGAGGTGCAAAAAATGATAGGCTGTTCAGCTAAAATGATCTCCAATGCCTTAAAATGGAGAGCAAAACCAGAGAGACCTGGAAGAAAACGGAAGACAACCATCAAAATGGATAGAAGAATAACCAGAATGGGAAAGGCTCAGCCAATGATCACCTCCAGGATGATCAAAGACAGTCTGGAGTTACCTGTAAGTACTGTGACAGTTAGAAGACGTCTGTGTGAAGCTAATCTATTTTCAAGAATCCCCCGCAAAGTCCCTCTGTTAAAAAAAAGGCATGTGCAGAAGAGGTTACAATTTGCCAAAGAACACATCAGCTGGCCTAAAGAGAAATGGAGGAACATTTTGTGGACTGATGAGAGTAAAATTGTTCTTTTTGGGTCCAAGGGCCACAGGTAGTTTGTGAGACGACCCCCAAACTCTGAATTCAAGCCACAGTACACAGTGAAGACAGTGAAGCATGGAGGTGCAAGCATCATGATATGGGCATGTTTCTCCTACTATGGTGTTGGGCCTATTTATCGCATACCAGGGATCATGGATCAGTTTGCATATGTTAAAATACTTGAAGAGGTCATGTTGCCCTATGCTGAAGAGGACATGCCCTTGAAACGGTTGTTTCAACAAGACAATGACCCAAAACACACTAGTAAACGGGCAAAGTCTTGGTTCCAAACCAACAAAATTAATGTTATGGAGTGGCCAGCCCAATCTCCAGACCTTAATCCAATTGAGAACTTGTGGGGTGATATCAAAAATGCTGTTTCTGAAGCAAAACCAAGAAATGTGAATGAATTGTGGAATGTTGTTAAAGAATCATGGAGTGGAATAACAGCTGAGAGGTGCCACAAGTTGGTTGACTCCATGCCACACAGATGTCAAGCAGTTTTAAAAAACTGTGGTCATACAACTAAATATTAGTTTAGTGATTCACAGGATTGCTAAATCCCAGAAAAAAAAAATGTTTGTACAAAATAGTTTTGAGTTTGTACAGTCAAAGGTAGACACTGCTATTTTTTTGAACACACCCCTTTCAACTAATTGCCCAATTGCACAGCCTTAAGAGCGTGCATATCATGAATGCTGGGTCTCATTTGTTTTCTGACAATCTACTGAACCTACTGGTAACTTGTTTGCCACGTAGCAATAAAAAATATACTAAAAACCTTGATTATTCTGGTTAGTCACATTGTACTGCTATTATTTTGAACAAGACTGTATGCTTTCCATCATGTCGGAGGAGAACACCGGGAAATGTGACTGAATGGACAATATTCGTCTGTATTTGCAATACACGAGCCGCGGTTCATCTGCGCGAGACGAACGCTGCCAGTGTGAATGCACAACGGGAGCAAACAGCTCCCGCTCTCCATACGCACTACTTCTGCCCTGCCAACGCACTGCTTGCGCTTGTGTGTGAAACCGGCTTTAAGGTGCGTTCACACTTGTCATGTTTGGTTCTATTAAAACGAACCCTGGTGCGATTGCTCGGTTAGTGCGGTTCATTTGAACATATGTGAACGCTGCCATCCGAACCCTGGTGCACACCAAACAAGCGGACCGAGACTGCTAAAAAGATGGGTCTCCGTCCGCTTCCAAACGAACTCTGGTGCGGTTCGATTGATATATAAACGCAACACGGACCAAAGACATGCAAACGAACCAAAAACAGGACGTGATGTCACAAGATGCGACGCTACAGGTCAGCTGATTTGACGACGCGGAAAGATCGGTGTATCCAAAATGAGTAACGTTAACGTTAGAGGGCAAACGTGGAGCAACGAGGAAGAGCCTCATCAATACTTGGTCCGACGAGCATGTTTCGAAAATGCTAGAAAAAACGCACAAAAAACACACCTGGCTCTTCTCATCAAAGAAGTGTTGGCCATTAGTCGGTACAGACGACAGAACTGTCGTCTCTTTTGCAGCAGATCTTCGCTTCTGTATACAACAGAGGAAATCCTGCTGCTGTTTTGAATGTTTTGAACATTTTATGAGCTCTTCATGAGTTCTCAGTGGGTAAAAATAATGTAAATGCATAAAATGATCGCATTTAATCCGGCACACAGCATTGGTTTGAATGTTTGGAAAGCAAGCTCCTACGAACAATCATGTTGTGAGCGTCTCCCTGTGCCTTTGGTTCGGTAACTTTAGAGTCGCTGTTAAAAATGCCAGTGTGAACGCTAAGCGGACCAGGACAATATGTTTTGTTTTTGTTTTTTGGTCCGGACCAAACTAACCAAACTAACCGAACTACCAGTGTGAACGCACCTTTAAATAGTGAAATAACATTCCTTTCTTCATCTGCGTTGTTATCTCTCTCTTGACTTCACATTTGAAGGGCACACACGTGCACGCGTTTCACACTTATATCAACCGATTGTGCAGGCTTTGTAATACAAAAAAATATTCCAATTAATCGCGGGTGGATGATAAATACATTTTTGTGTTTGTTTGATAAAGACGTTTACGAGCCCTGTGGTCGAGAGAATCATTCTGACTGCCTCTTACAAAACAATCTCTCCCTCATGTGAACTGAACTGACAGGGGAGCTGAAGCTCATTAAATATGCAAATCTTATCCAATCCTAGCCGTGGGCGTTTACTTACAAGTCTCCAGTGACACGCCCAGCGTTTTGGAGAGAGCCTCAAAACCAGTGTAGAAAATAGCCTATTACTTATTTGTTTTTGAATGTAAAAACCACACAAACGTCATTAGTGACCTCAGAAAACAGTATAAAAAATTAAAAAAGCCAGTTCATGAGACCTTTAAAAAGATATTTTAAATAGTAGTCTGTTTCTCACCCTGCATCTGCACCAGGAACTCCGTCTTGATCCTCCGAGCAGCTTCACTTTCATTCTCATTTCTGGATCCACAGAGAGAATCCACCTCATCTATGAAGATGATGGACGGCTTATGCTGGCGAGCTAGATCAAACAGATTCTTCACCAGTCTGTAAGACAAGATAAGTCATTCAAAGAGTCCTGCGCCCCATGCAGACAGTCAGCAAAGTGAGCAAAGACCGAAACTCACTTCTCACTCTCGCCGAGCCACTTAGACATGAGATCGGAGGAAGACACAGAGAAGAAGGTGGAGTTATTGGCCTCGGTGGCGACGGCTTTGGCCAGATAAGACTTTCCTGTGCCAGGAGGCCCAAACAGAAGAATGCCCCTCCAAGGAGTGCGTTTGCCTGCATCACAATGCATACACAGATTGTAGAATTTAAATAACCAGCGTATTGAATCTTTAAAATAATGATCTTAAAATGTTAGGTGACATTAAATATATACATTAATTTATTACAAATCTTTCTGCAATCATTTGGTATAAGAAGCATACACTACCGTCCAAAGTTTGGGATTGGTGAGATTTTTTTCATGTTTTTGAAAAGAAAGAAGTCTCTTATGCTCATCAAGGCTGGATTTATTTGAAAAATACAGTAAAAACAGTAATGTTTATTATGCAATTTAAACAAATTAAATGTATTTCTGTGATGGCAAAGCTGCATTTTTAGTGGCCATTACTCCAGTCTTCAGAGACACATGATCCTTCAGGGGAACACTTTAGTATGGGGAACACATCCACTATTAACTATGACTTTTGCCTCAATAAACTCCTAAATTAGTGCTGATTAATAGGTAGTTTTTGTAGCCTTTAAGTTTAGGTATTGGGTAGAATAAGGTCATGCAGAATAAGGCATTAATATGTGCGTTATAAGTACTAATAAACAGACAATATCCTAATAATATGCATGCTAATAAGCAACTAGTTAATAGTTAATAACTGAACCTTAAAATAAAGTGTTACCTCCTTCAGAAATCCTAATGATGATTTGGTGCTCAAGAAACATTTCTTCACACTTATCACACTTATTATCAAAATGTCTGTGCTGCTTCATATTATTTGGAAACGTGTTAAAAAGATTATTCAGGATTCTTTGAAGAACAGATTTTACAGGTTTCCAGTCAACCTTCCTTCATAAAATAATTAATTTATTTTTTCTTTTCTTTTTTAAATCATACTGACCCTGTCTCGCAGAACATACAGTACGTAGAGTTGGGTCTATGACCGATCAATTATTGTTTTAAGGGAGATTAAAAGTCTGTTTGAGATTTCAGGATGGA
The DNA here is from genome assembly GCF_024679245.1 of Pseudorasbora parva. Classification (NCBI taxonomy): domain Eukaryota; kingdom Metazoa; phylum Chordata; class Actinopteri; order Cypriniformes; family Gobionidae; genus Pseudorasbora; species Pseudorasbora parva. The sequence continues at coordinate 4,684,616 of NC_090196.1, read as the reverse complement.
TATCATGTAATTTATTGTTTATTTACGGCTTCTATAATGATTGAAAGGAAGTCTAATGAGGGGGGATTTGACATTCTTCTTCTGGTAAGATTAATAGCCTCCTTTGCAGCCGTGCCAACAAAACATTTACATTTACATTTATGCATTTGGCAGACGCTTTTATCCAAAGCGACTTACATTGCATTTGTAAGAAACACTTTTTACATTTTTGTCAATTCTAGCTTTCCCTGGGAATCGAACCCATGACCTTGGCATTGCTAGTGCCACGCTCTACTGGTTGAGCTACAGGAAAACAGAACCATTCAAATATTTAAAGGTCCCTTTCTTTGCAATTCCATCTTTCAAACTTTAGTTAGTGTGTAATGTTGCTGTTAGAGCATAAATAATACCTGTAAAATTATAAAGCTCAAAGTTCAATGCCAAGCGAGATATTTTATTTAACAGAAGTTCCCTTTCAAAGCCTACAGCGAGCGGCCGGTTTGGACTACACCGCTGCACTTCCTTCTTTAATGACGCAACTAGAACCGTCTGTTGACGAACCCTCCGCCCACAAGAACACGCAAAATAGGGGGCGTTGTCCATTTGCTCTCGCAGGTCGAGAATAGGAAGCGTTGTTTTTGTAGAGTGTGTTTGTCGTCATGCCATTGAAACGCTGTTATTTTCATCCCGGAGTCAAATCACCTTTGTTTGGCCTTCCCACGGACGCTGTACGAGATCAATGAAACTATGGGCAGCACATTTTGCTGAGGACTGCTTCCTCAATCTCAATCAGTTTAATGCCGGATTCGCAGAAAGATTATTCTTAAAAGATGACGCAGTTCCCTCTTTGTCTGGAGAAGGCGTTGTTTATGAGCCACAACCGGTAAGTGTATTTTATTATTTAAGTCGGTCCGTTTAACAGTTTATGTAACTCATGACACAAAGTGCAACGCTGTTTAGCTTTGTTAACTAACGTTAGATGGTAATTGAAACTAATCCGAAAAACATCGAGACACCATCGATTGTTGGTGTTTGTAATGATCAGTTTAAACTACCGAATAGACAGCTTACCATTCTGAAACATCCAGCAAAAGTCTTTCCTGAGCAGGTTGTAATCGATCCTCTTCGATATTCTCCGGGTCTGATTCCGGCTCAAATTGATAAGGCAATATAGACATTTCTGCAATAACATTGAGTGCGCGTATCTACCCGTTCTGGTAAGAGGCGGGACCTTTCCGGGCAAAGTGCGCTAAGCTGCTGTCCAATCACAACACGGGAAGCGCTGGCCCAATCAGAACTCGTTACGTGTTTCTGAAGGAGGGACTTCATAGAACAAGGAAATCATCAGGCCGTTTTTAGGACAGAGGAAACAGCGCTGTACAGATAAGTCAATTGTGTGAAAAATACTGTGTTTTTTTACACACGAAACATGAACTCATGTTATATTGCACACTGGAAACATAATCAAAGCTTCGAAAACACGCGAAGAATGGGACCTTTAATGAGGTCTTCAACCCTGCTCCTGGGGACCCGTGCTGCATCAGAAATCACATACTGTACAGTAGGTACTACATTTGGTTTGAAACTTACTGTTCCTAGCCTAACTAATATACATTTAAAACATGAAAGACAAGTCAACAGTGAGTAATAAAATAAGCAAAAATTAACACAAATAAATACAATAGAACAAAGATACAAATAAAACATTCAGGTAGATTCTGTACAGATCTACAGAAAGGTCTTCACACCTTCCTCTCAGGTTGGTGACATTAAAAAACATAAACCCTTCCCCGGGAACACGCAACAAAGTTGTTGCCATGCTGTTGAAATTTCAGTAATTTCTGTAATCCAGTCCACCATGTTTATACCCTCACTAGAGCAGCTGGGCATAAAATGTCTCATCTATTTCAACATCATAACTTATATACTGTTTTTGGTGAGGGTGTGGGTGTGTGTGTGTGTGTGTGTGTGTGTGTGTCTCATGTCGTCTTGCACATCTCCATTCAAGTGCAAGACAACATGAAAGAGAGCTCAATTTAGTATTCTTCCTAATTGAGCTCCCTTTCGCATCTTGTGCTTGAATAAATTAGCACGGCTTAAACTTTTGTGACGATGCAAGCGTCCCAAGTGTCGTTCATGTTTGTTCATGTTCTCACAATATCGCATTGTTAGAATTCATAAAAATGTTACCCAACAACTATACTCGCCAAAGCAGATTTTTACTTGCATTTGGAGTTTGGCGAGTGTTAACTTTAGGGCCTGCTAATCCAACAAATCTTAACCAAGGGGGTAATCTAGTGCTCGGAAAGCGCTCCACCCATAGGGGCGGCCACTCCTAACCAAGCCATCACCTGCTGTTAGCATCCCATTGACTCCCATTCATTTTTGAGTCACTTTGACAGTGAATAACCTTACATCTGAGACGTTTAAAGACTCCATTTGTCCATTGATTATTTCTAAAGAAACACGACAATGCATAAAAGGCTCCATTGCCTTGTATCTTACACTATCGCCCCGCAGAAGCTGTTTTTGTAAAAATAGGCTAACGATTGCGTCATAACCAACGCGACCCTGTCGCACAGTTGAGAAATTACCGTATAGACCTGAGGAGACGCTCGCAGGCAATCTTTACTGTCTATGAGACAGTCGGGGGGACGTGGAGACATAAAGTCTGATAAAGTCAAGGGAGAAGAATGGAGAGAAGCCCATAGTGAGCCAAAAGCAACAGGAGAAAATATTTAAACAACGTGATTCAGATTTAGCTTTCCACAACTACTAGAAGACCTACAGCTGTCAGACAGGAGGCTCACGTCACATCTACGTCGTCAAGCTCAGTCTGAGCCTGCGCAGTTCGCTCAGCCATCAGGAAGTGAGTGCTCCTTTACTGACATCACTTAACGCCGTTGCAGTCAATGGGATAGCTCTGTCCATTTCTTTTACTGTCTATGATCTTAACTAGCTAATCAAGCTCTTCAGGATTGGAGGAAGAAAAGTTCAAATCACAGGCAGGTGTGCTGAAGCAGGAAATAAACTTTGCAGGACAGTGGGTCCCCAGGAGCAGGTTTGAAGACTGCAGCGTGTTTATAATCATCCCCGGTCTCTCCTAATAAAAAACATGTGAATGCTACATGATTTCGAGGACACAGACTGACCTGTGAACAGGTGTGGAAATTTGATGGGTAGAATGACAGCTTCCTTCAGGGCTTCTTTTGCCCCCTCCAGTCCGGCCACATCATTCCACCTCACATTGGGCTTCTCCATTACAATGGCACCTGAAAACATCAATAAACATCTCACCATTATGATCATTAACAAAACAGCAGGAGTGTATTGTTTTGCATTAACACAAATGAAACATAGACATAAAGACTCACCCATCAGATGCTCCTGGAGTTTCTTTTTCTCTGGATTTTCTCCCTCGCTGTCACTGTCACTTCTGCGCACACACACACACACGCACGCGCACACACACACACATACACACACACACTATCAGTGTGAGCGATGCACTATACTCGAATCATCAACAACATCCAGCTGAACAAACGAAAGCATACTTGTCATTGCTCTGTGTTTCCTTCACTGGCTTCTTGCCCTGTTTGTCCTTGTTTTTCAAGTAGTCCTTGAGTTTCTCAGCTCTGTCCAGATACTGCATACACTTCCCACGTATGCTTTCCTTTGCTTTGTCACTGTGTGCTTCATCTGAGACACAAAATGATCAAATGTGCCTCTTTAAAACATCAAATAGTAACACTTATTTTTATGTTTTTTTATGTTTATGTACATATAAGCTATAAATCTATATTACAGTAGCTTGTGAGAACCAGAGGACATCCACTGAAAAAGTTTCAGAAGCATTTGATTTGACAAACTTGTTTTTCTAATATCATGCACTGATTAAAGGTGCAGTAAGTGAATTTTGAAAATTTAAATCAACACCTACAACTATTTTGTGATTATATGCTAGACGTCTGTTCCGTGCTGCAAAAATATTGCGTTTGTAAATAGTCCTGGTTGTGTAAATAGGAGAAAAAACTAAGTGAAGCACTAAAACACTCCCACCGCCAATCAGCAGTCAGGACCGAATCTCATAACGGGGAGAAGAGTGAGCAACAGAGAGAAAAGGTCAAAGCAATATCACAGGGAAAAGAAGGGTTATCTTCATGACCCAAGCTAACATTAGAAAATGTGAATTTTAAGTAAGTAATGTGAATATTTTCATTTTGTCATTGTGGATGTATTGTATTGTTAGATGTATTTATTGGATGTTGTGTACTGTTAACTGTTCTGTAATTGTGTGGCGAGACCAAAGATCAATTTTCAGCTTAGGCTGAACAATAAAGTACAACTACTACTACTACTATGTTTCACATGATCAAGATATGCTGTTGTAATGTTAGCTATTAACTCTTTCCCCGCCAGGGTTTTAAAAAAAAGTTGCCAGCCACGACAATTTTCACCAAAATTTAATAGCCCATAGAATATTTTGTTAAATGAATATCTGAGCATGCAATATATCAAAATAAAGATCTGACCCTCTTCTTTTAAACAAAAAAAATCGTTTTATTCTAGCTTCATGCATTCCTTTTTTATCAACACTTGAATATGGGTAGGTTTCATTAAAAAAGCAACATTTTGAACAAAAAGCTGAGAAAATCAAATTTTTGTGAAAGACTGTTTCCAGATCAGATTCAGAGCGATGATCAAACACAGATGGAGGAGATCGAGTCCATCAACCCCTAATGCTTCACAGTCCTGTAGCTCATCCTGGGTCCACATTTCATTCAGTAACATTAGGCAGTTTTGATTCATATGCTGTTTAATGAGGATGATCCTGTTATTTTTCATATGCATATGACTACATGCGATCGCTGCGTCTTCCTCACGTATGTTTTGATCAGGAGATTCAGTACTCATTCAGAAGATGCGCAATAGTGCCCCCTAGCGCCCTGTGTGACTCGTGTGTTTTGAATAAGTGTGTGTGTGTGTGTGTGTGTGTGTGTGTGTGTGTGTGTGTGTGTGTGTGTGTGTGTGTGTGTGTGTGTGTGTGTGTGTGTAAGAAATTGCTTTTGTGAATATAGCAACACTGACCAAGTTGACAGCACGGGTGGTTTTCAGTGACTCAGGTACATCAGCAGCGTCAGCCCGACTTTTTCCCCCTGCTCCGCCAAGCCACCGGTTTCAGGAGTATGGGGCAAAACTCCAGTCCAAATCAAAACTTGAGCATTCACAGGCCAAGGGAAACACCCGCTAGCATCCGCTAACCAGGTAGCAACACTTCCTCTTTTCGATGTCCAACAACACACTTTTCCCAAAGATCCACTCACAATAAGTGCCTCCCCAAGGGAACGTACCGCACTGGTACTGGTCAGTTGAACCTTCCCACAGTCTTTAATACACGCCCCCTATATACATGTAATAATTTCCGTTAATTTTCTCTCCTCCAATCCTGCCAGAGTATAGTTTGGAAGGAGGTGCAATAAAGTGAAAGTAAATAAAGGGGCAGTACAGAAAATGTCTGTATTTGCCACAACTGTTGGAGCTGCTATGTTGCATAGCGTGTTCATTGTTTGGGGGGTCGGAGCGATGAAGTGAGGGTGTGTTTGTTTGTGTGTCGATTTCAAATATCAAAAGAGTTTCTCAGAAATTGGTTACTGCACCTTTAACTGGCACAATAAAATCAGGAATGTGTATTAGAGAGTCAACAAGTTCAATTTCGATTTCATTTTGAATGACATTCAGCAGATGTAGTTCACCAATAAGGCTGGCTCACATTTGATGGCGTGCAGGAAATACTCCACGGCATGCTGGTACAGTCTCAGTGCCTCCTCATAGTTCTTGGCCTTGTCCTCCTCTGTGGCTTTAGTCACCAGCTCAATCGCTTTCTGAACAAGAAAAGATATCCAGAGATTCTGATTTAAATAGGGTTACTGAAGGCTCTGTGTAATAAAGAACAAAATATTATTTATATGGAGATTTCGGGCCAACTCAGCCAGAGGTCTGTGGATCAAATTTGTTTTAATCTTTTTTCCGACTAGGTTATAGAAGAGAAAAATGAAGATATTCACTAAGAAATCTATTATTTCTTGAAGGGTGTTCAAAATGACATATTCCAGTTAATATTTGACACAAGTTTTCAAAGAAAGTGCTTGTTTTATTTCTCCATATCTTGGAGAACTGGTATGGCATTTCAGGCTTTTCATCTTCAGAAACATCTTTCCTCCTCTCCATATTGCATGAAAACTGTGATTCGCTATGTGGAACTTAATATGTGACTTAATATGTGGAACAACCTCTTTAAGTAGGGTTTCCATTTACCCAAGTAGACCTTGCAAACTATTTAAAAACCTGTCTGAGATTTGTACTAGTTATCTAAAAAAAAAATTTTTGGAAACATTTTACAATGTAATAATACAATTGCTTTGATGCTGTTTTGGGAAAATAAGGCAAACTTCAAGTTTAAAGGGGGGGTGAAATGCTGTTTCATGCATACTGAGCTTTTTACACTGTTAAAGACTTGGATTCCCATCCTAAACATAGACAAAGTTTCAAAAAATAATGTTGGACGTTTGATGGAGTATTTCTGTGTCAAAAATACTCCTTCCGGTTTCTCACAAGTTTCGGAGAGTTTTTTTCGAGTATGGGTCGGCTTGACGTTAATAGAGCGGAAGGTCCTTGTATGGGCCGTACGGGCTCTTCTCCCGGTAGGCTGCGCGCACGAGACTAGAGCGAGAGAGGAAATGCGCGCCCATAAACACTCTCAGGTGCAGATCCAGTCGATCCAGGCGACGCGCTCCACTTTATTCCTATGGGTGACTTCAACGCTTCAGCACAGCATTCCGGGAACTGGAAGGCAGCGCTGCATTTGAACCGATTTGAACGCAGATATGACGGGAAGCTTCACAAGTCGCGTCGCAAAAGTGGATCTCCACCGTTCACTGCTGTCACAGGACTTTACCAAATCATCCCAAAGAAGTGTGTTTTTGACGGAGCGGTCCCAGCGATAAAGGTTCGGTCCTGCTTTGGAAGCAGCCGGTGAGTAAAACTGCTTCAAATGTCTGTGCTGTCGGCTATCGTCACGTGAGTAAACATCAGTAAACGACACGATCGCGTGCTTCGTCATTCAAATGCGGTAACGGACTCCATTGCTGTTCTCTGTATAACGTTACACTAGTCTGACGTGCAAAACCGTTTTGCTTGCTACTGCTAAGGTTTGGTCGCATACAATAGTCCATAAACCGAATCATGTCCTCATAAACTGAGAGTAAAGACACACAAATGTTGACAGGCCACTAAATACAGTCCATACCACAGAGACGGACGTCCTGCTGCTGCTATTTCTCCTGTTCAATTTATTTCTGCCTCAGATTTGATTCTGGATCATTATCTGTATTAGCTGAGATAGCCATGGGTTTCTCCACGCTCCACCGCTTTGTTCGCGCTCGTCATTCTTTAGCTCCGCCCACACGATACGCCTCCAGCCGCTCATTTTTTTTTCCGGAAAGACTCGGTACAGCCTATATTTCTTTTATAAATATAATAAAACTAAAGACTTTTCGGAGATATGAAGGATGCAATACTACTCTATAGGTACTCAAGATTGACATGAGATTGACTGAAACTGAGTGTTTCACCCCCCCCCCCCCTTTAAACTTCTTCTTTTTCAAAAAATGTAAAATTAAAATGCATTCCTAGAGCTTTACTGACAGACCCATGTGTAAAGACATATTTTCACTTATCACACCATGTCCGCTCGCCGGCCAGAGGAGAACTGGCCCCAGACTAAGCCAGGTTTCGCCAAAGGTTTTTTCTCTCCATTCTGTCACCTGATGGAGTTTGGGTTATTGCCACTGTCGCCTCTGGCTTGGATCGATTGCCTGGACTGAACCCGAATTCAAATGCTCCTCCCTCCTCCGCTGGACTGTGTTCATATTATATTATTTGGCTCCGAACCGGGGTTCGTTTGCGTCATCAAAGAAGCAGCTGTTTACCGGTTGCTTAGTAACGACATCAAGTGTAAAAGCGGCGAAATGCATAGCGTTGCTCCCATCAATTTTATATTCTTGTTTTTTAACCGTTGGTTTTGTTACCAAAGCTTCAGTATGTAATGGCACTTGCGTCCATCTGCAGCGAATGCACTGCAAATGCTCTAAAGCAGTCATTCCCAAACTGTGGTCCGCGGACCACTAGTGGTCCATGAGGGTACTGCAGGTGGTCCGTGGAAAGGCAAAATAAAATAAAATAATATTTTTTTACCTTCATTTTACCAGTAAATTCCCATAAAAAATAAAAAGTAAAAAGAATATGTAGGCCTGTATTGATATAACATTTGTATTAAATTGTCAAGTTATTGTGCGATTACTAAAATAGCCTAGTGGCGCTCAGCTGTGGGGTTCAAGTTCAGTGCCGTTATGGATCGGATAGCAACGGGTTCTCTGAAGACAAAAGAGATAGAGGCAGAAGTTACAAAAAATTAAGAGATTGACAGTGAGTCGGATGCATCTATGAGCCAGATTCATCATAAAAAACAAAGAAAAGGAGGGTGAAGAGAAAATACTGCGAAAGCTATTTAGCATTAGGCCGCTTGAGTAAATAAATAAATTAAATATGTGGCAGTCGTTGTGTGCAGTTAACTTTCCTTTAACAAGCCTGTTGTACTGATGTGATGACTAGTTTTAGTTTTAGTGCTAGTAAGCCTATTTAGAGGTGCGGATTAATTCAGGCAGGACTGTGTGTAGATATTTTATTATGTGTTATGAGGTGGTCCACAAATTTTTTTGATTACAAACAGTGGTCCACACACACAAAAAGTCTGAAAACCCCTGCTCTAAAGAACACTAAAGATGAGCAGAAATTAGATCTACAGCTCTCTGCTTGCAGTATGTCAGTGACGCTCATCAGGTAAATGAGTGAAACACACAAAACACACATTTTTATCAAATTGTCCGTCATTAATTTAATCCTACCCTAACCTGCATCTAATATACATTTATCCATCTGACATTACCACACACACAACACAAGTGTGACAATGTACCATTTTATACAAATATACATCATGCGATAGCACAGGCATATATAAATTGTAAATATTGTCTAGTTCTGTGTGAGAACCTCACAGTTCCAATTTTGACCATGCCTACTCTCAGATAAATGAGGCCCATGATTAATCAGATGCAAACAGAAATATAAAATCAGTCCTAATGGAAAGAGAACATGTTGACAAAAAGATTGAATCCAAGATTGGGTGAAAATATGGTATATTGAGTGATTTACATGCCTTTATGACATTCTTTGCATCTTTTAAGTTTGAGAGGAATGGCGTTTAAAAATGGAGGGACAGAAGCCCCTCAGGTTTCATAAAGAATATCTTAATTTGTGTTTGGAAGTTAAATAAAAAAACGACATGATGGTGAGTACATGATGACAGCGTAACATTTGTGGTAGCCTACATTTGTTTATTTGTGTTTGGGTGAATTATACCTTATAAATAGGCCTATTACAGCAAGTTGAGCCTTGGATAAAACAACTCTATATTGCGAATCATCGTTTCCATCAACGATACTAGGGCTGGGCGATATGGCCCCCCAAAAAAATCCCAGATTTTTTCACCAAAAATTCGATTTACGATTTAAAACGATTTTTTCCCCCTCCTACTTAAAATCAATCTGCAGATGACAAAGAAATTGTTCAAAACAAGTTTTAACTTTATTTTGTTTAGGTAAAATTAAATATTTGCGGCTTGGTAGAAGTGCCTAACTGGGGTGCAAAACTTTCAGCATGTGAATAACCCCCGACTATTCCACAGTATAAATGGGCACCATTTATTTATCTTTTGCAATATACAGTATACATATCAAAGGTTTATGAATTGATATGCAGATAAAATTAACTTTTATTAACAACAGTAATGTGCACAAAAAGTATAGGGAAAATGTAAATGTTATGCTCTTATTAAATATAGATTAGCATTGTTTTTCAATAGTCTCACACTGAACTGATCGACAGCTTCATTGATTATTAAAGAAGCTCTTTACTTTAATGTAATTTAGTCACAATTTGAAGAAAAGTTTAGTTTTTCCTGAGACTGTGACTTCGTACTTTTCTCCATACATTAGAGAGTGGAAATCGCTAATAAATCAATAAATGCTCTTCTGCTGGTTATAGTGGTGGGCATTTTATATCTTTTTTTAAATAAAAATGCTACAAAATGGATTACACATTTTAAAAAAATAAACTAAAAAAAAACATTCCACTATTTCTTTCACAAGACCCCTTTAAACGTTTAGTTTTACAAACCATCACATTAAAAATAACATTACAGTCGGATATCTAGAGCTTTGAAGTGCTGGAAATAAGTGTGGAGCTCTTGAAAACCATTGGAAAGTGCTTGAATTTTAATCTCAAAAGGTTGTACGAATCCTGAGATAAATAATGACAACAACCACGTTAAATCCAAGTGGTTTTACTACAGTACAATCGTGGTAAATGTTGGTGATTTGTGACTGAAACCCCTGACCTTCGCTCAGCTCTGTTTGATCTGATATCTGTGGTTTATAACAGAATTGTGCGCCGACCGCTTCCACTAGATCACAGTAGCGAAGGTGTGTTGATTTAAACGGTCTCTCACTGGATCACCAGCGCTGTGTATCGTGTCTGTCACGAGATTGGCCCGTGTATGAGCTCGCGCTGCGTTCGTGTCAGCGCAGCTTTAAATGAGTATAGCGCCTAGCGCGGTTCCGTTCAGACTTCAAACACACTTTGCAGCGGGGTATTGTTAATTGTTCTGTGAAAAACTGAATGTTGACGCTATCCTTGTTGTTTGTGTACCTCTGTGGCAAACGCGCGCGGGGAGGGCTGAGCCATTACGGGAGCCCAGAGGGGAGCGTCGGCGGATTTTAAAGAGAAAACCGATTTTCATTCACAAAAATCGTCGTAAACTAAAAACTCGAATTAATCCATAAAATCGATTTATCGCCCAGCCCTAAACGATACATATCGTCATATTTTATATCGTGATATACCGTTTACCGATATATCGTTACACCCCTAATAATGACAAAAGAAGTTGGTGTGAAATCTTTGCTAATTTATAAAAAAAATATATAATAATAATCACATGTGCATAAAGTATTCTGGTTTCCTCCAGACATGACACTTGCCATTAAGGCCAGAAAGTTCAATCTTTGTTTCATCAGACCAGAGAATGTTGTCTTTTAGGTGCCTTTTTAAACTCCAGGGAGGCTGTCATGTGCCTTTTACCGAGGAGAGGCTTCCGTCTGTCCACTCGAGCATACAGGCCTGATTGGTGGAGTTGGTTGTTCTTCTGGAAGGTTCTCCTTTCTCCACAGAGAAGTGCTGGAGCTCTGTCAGAGTAACCATCAGGTTCTTGGTCACCTCCCTAACTAAGGCCCTTCTCCCCCTGATCGCTCAGTTTTGCCAAGCGGCCAGCTCTAGGAAGAGTCCCGGTGGTTCCAAACTTCTTCCATTTACAGATGATGGAGGCCACTGTGCTCTTTGGGACCTTTAATGCTGCAGAAAATGTTTCTGTACCCTTCCTAGGGGTGTAAGAAAATATCGATACACGTGAATATCGCGATATTATGTTTGGTGATACTGTATCGATTCTCAAAAACGCAGTATCGATATTTATTTATTTATTTATTTACATCCAAGATTCGTGGCTTTGTGTTCGGTTTAAACCACAGACTGTATAACACCCAACCGCTAGATGGCAGTGTTATCTCAGAACGTATAACGGACGCGGACCCGGAGAAGCGCGTGCATCACTAGTGTTTACATTAGCAAACCCAGCTCTCAAGACGATAGCATTATTCCGCTCCTGCAGTATACAGAGCTGAAGTGTGGACTCATGTTGGCTTCAACTAAAAAGAAGCCACTAAGGAAATCGACAAGAATCATTTTTTTTTGCAAAATAGGCCAAGTTATAATCTAATACTCGGGAAACACATTGAAACTGAGAGCACGCTTAACATCCTGACGTCACGCGCTGCTGAGAAATGTTTCGGTAGAATGTACTGCACGCTTTCCTCTCAGTAACAAAATAAACACACTCCAAAACTGACAGCGGTGGCAGGAGAACGAAAGATCATAGCGATGTGGATATGGATGCACCAGCGCTGCAGTTCAGTGACGTTACTTGAAATAGCACTTTATACAATAGACTGCTTTATAGAAAACAGCTTTAGGCGCACCTTAGTGCGCTTTAATGTTTCTAGGCAACCCCTTAATCACCTGTACTGTCAGTCAAATCAATGTAACGGTCAACACAACGGAGGCCCGCCGCTTCATTCATTCGATTGGACAACAGAACATAAGCGTGATGATGTTGCGCGCTTTTCTGCTCAGAGTTGACTTTTTTTCAACTTCATGCGCTCTGAGCGCTCCTTCAGAAACGCGAGGCGCCCAGGGGTCATAAGCAGCGCGCATAACGCTCTCTGCCAACCGAAATCCATTCAAAAAAGGCGCCTCTCGCTGCAAAAACGCGCTCTGTGTGATCTGGGCTGCTGTGTTAAATATATAACAAACAGTCATTCAGTCATGAAATGGACTGCACTTTCTGTTGTTAAATAGCCACTGCTATACTGTGAACCTTTAAAACATTTACACATAAAGAATCCTGCAGTAACTTTACATTTCCCTTAACTTAGATTGCACATTGCATATGATTAGTGATATAAATTATACTGTATTAATTAAATAAAATACTTTGTCTCGTGTTTTAGGCTTATGGTTGTGTTCTTTATTCTTTTAAATTATAAAAAACAAAAACACACTAAAAAAAAAAAAAATTTCAATATATTGCCTCTCTTACAATATCGCAATATATTGCAATATATCGTATCGTAACCCCTGTATCGTGATACGTATCGTATCGCCAGAGTCTTGGCAATACACAGTCCTAACCCTTCCCCAGATCTGTGCCTCGATACGATCCTGTCTCAGAGGTCTACAGACAGTATCTTGGACTTCATGGCTTGGTTTGTGCTCAGACGTGCACCGTTAACTGTGGGACCTTATATAGACAGGCGTGTGCCTTTCCAAATCATGTCCAATCCACTGAATTTACCACAGGTGGACTCCAATCAATTTGTAGAAACATCTCCAGAATGATCAGTGGAAACAGGATGTACCCGAGCTCAATTTTGTGTGTCATGGCATAGCGTTTGAATACTTATGTACATGTGTTTTTAAAAAAAATACATTTGATTTTTTTTTTTTACTTCTTTCAGTGTCCTTATGGGGTATTGTTTGCAGATTTTTTTTAGAAGAACAAAAGTTTTCTGTCTATGAATTTCTCCAACCAGTTGCTCACTTGTCTAATAAAACACAAAATCAAAAGTGTTTTTGGTGTTTCCGTGGTTTCTTCTAAATGTAACCAGAAAGCGAGGGTAAGATGTCACTGATAGGCGATGCACAAACACAGTCTGTGTCCGGGTTAAAATTGCTTATTTCCCTGGAATTAATCATTCTTAGTAACATTTGGGATGTTGTAAGTACACAAGTCAACAAAATATATAACAGTGTTATAGTGGTTTTTGGTTATTTTAATCCAAATATCTTACATATTGTGCCTTTAAATCAAAAAGGGTTGGGAAGAGACATCAAGTGTCAGTTGAAACGAATGAACTAATAGTCCTGCAAATTGTGCTTAGGCCTATTTCTGAGAGGAATTCTGCGTACATATTGATACTTATTTAATTTCAGCAATGACATGTACTGTGTACATTTGATTTGCTGTCATGTTGTTTACCGACAGCCTGACACATTGATACTGATAGGCCTGCTGGTAATATCGATATTCATTCAAAACATTAATTCATTAATGCAGTGTAAACTTGCAAATACATCTCCCTTGATAGTGCTGAAAAAATGTAGTTCAGTCTTATTTTCAATGTCTTAAAAACGATTATAAACTGAAGTGAGGTTTTGTTTATATGGTGTTTATGTCCCTTTAACATATTCTCCGCCGATTTCTGATGTTTTGCAGCTGGTCGAAGCCCCTGACGAGTGTGAATTACGGTATGAAGGACTAGTAATTACGGTTGATTTGTTCAATTAATGCTCAGTTAATAATATTATTAAATGGATGAGAGCTAACGTTAACTAGAGCTAACGTTAAAGTAAACTCACCTGCAGTGTTGACGTTGTCATTTCATCTCACGCGCCAGCGGTTTCACTGCAGTGTCCTATTGTTACTACTTATAATATATTCAAATTGCTCGTTAAATAAGAATAATAAAAAAAAAATTTATTTGATGAAGGTTCATATGTGGTACAAGTAAGCATAGAAACGGAAGTTGCTACCATCCAGGGTTCACTACTGTACTGTCCCCCGGAAACAAAAGATATACACGTTTGTTCCATAGCTAATATAATACAATATATATAATAAAATGCCATACAATTTATATAATACAACTTATTACGATATAAAATAGTATAATAAAACTTAATTTATATACGATATATTTCGAAGTTCAAAAGAACAGTATTTATCTGAAATAAAAAAAGCTTTTGTAACATTGTACTACCATTTAAATGTTTTGTTGTTGTTTGTTTTGTTTTGCGGGACAAATGTTGCAAAAGCTTAATATTTCAGTTAAACGCTGTTCTTTTGAACTTTCTATTCATCAAAGAATCCTAGAAAAAAAAGTTTTACCCAACTGTTTCAACATTGATAATAATCATAAATGTTTCTTGAGCAGTAAATCATATTAGAATGATTTCTGAAGGATCATGTGACACTGAAGACTGGAGTAATGATGCTCAAAATTCAGCTTTGCATTACCAGAATAAATTAAATTTTAAAATATATTCAAATAGAAAACAGTACATTTATTTTAATAATATTTCACAATATTACTGCTTTTTTGTATTTGTAATAACATAAATGCAGCCTTGGTGACCAGAAAAGACTTCTTTAAAAACATTTACAAATCTTACCTTTCTAAAACTTTTGATATATATATTTGATATATATATTTCCTTCATTTTCTCCAGTAATATATATAATATAGATATTTTAATGTAATTTAATATATCGTATTTTTATATAATAAATAATATTACATAATATTAAATATATCTTACTGGGTTAGTTAACCCAAAAATGAAATTGATGTCATTAACTCCTCCCCCTAATGTCGTTCCACACCCGTAAGACCTCCGTTCATCTTCATACACAGTTTAAGATATTTTATATTTAGTCTGAGAGCGTATGCAAGTGTATGCACACTATACTGTCCATGTCCAGAAAGGGAATAAAAACATCATTACAGTAGTCCATATGAGACATCAGTGGGTTAATTAGAGTCTCTTGAAGCATCAGAAATACATTTGGGTCCAAAAATAACAAAAACTACGACTTTATTCAGGATTGTTTTCAAACCTCAAATAAAGATTCAGACGGTCATGAATCATGAATCAATTCTAATTAACCCACTGATGTCTCATATGGACTACTGTGATGATGTTTTTATTCCCTTTCTGGACATGGACAGTATAGTGTGCATACACTTGCATACACTCTTAGACTAAATATAAAATATCTTAAACTGTGTGTGAAGATGAACGGAGGTCTTACGGGTGAGGAACGACATTAGGGGGAGGAGTTAATGACATCAATTGACATTTGTAGGTGAACTAACCCTTTAACATAACAGTATAATATAAAACACTCATTTAATTAAGATGTTTTATTTATATATGACATTTACATACAGACATAATGCATAGCTTTTGGTTACAGGCTTTGAGTTATCATACACATACAAACATTAGCAGTGTTGCATTTGATTGTGTACTGCAAGCTGCCAAGTGAACTTTGGTTTAAACATTTCCTCCTCAAAATCAAGAAGAATCAAGCTATTAACTCAAAACACTAAACATATATAAAATGAGGCATGTAACTATGGGTTTATAAAGTACATTCATAGTCTGAAGCATTGGTCATGTCAAATATCAGGCAGATGACAGGTCCAAACATATCACTTACACAAGTGCAATTTATTAACCTGGCCAAGTGTGTTTAACACAGCTTCAAAGTTAAGACAACGCACAACGCAATGGCTCTCAGTAAGAGGTCTGACATCATAACATATAATGAAAATAATATGGCGCACATAAGATGTCCAAAACTATGAAAGATCACCAACCTCAGTGAGGGAAAGAATAATCAATAAATCACAGCCTAAAGTGTCACATCTTCTTCACATGAATAAAATCCCTCTTATTTTCAAATATTTATTGTATTAGTACATACAATAGACTATAAAAGGTTAAGGGCACTTAAACACGTCACAGAGGTTGTATGTGTAGTCCTGTTGGGGGAAAAAAGGACCTAATCACCTAACACCTACTTGTGGAGTGACCCTTGTGCTAAAATATTGCTTCTGTTAACCTTGTGCAAGGAGTTATGAAGGAATGCGGTTCATACAATCTCATCTCAAGACATAATTACCTCCACAGTCATATCGTTCATATTCTCTTCCTACATAATCACACTGCCTCCACTGTGTGTGCTGTCTACTGCAATGAAACTTCTGAGGGGATGTTTTCAGTCACTGTTATTCTATGGCATCTGGGATTGTTTTTGTAAAGTCTAAAGGCTGAAAAGATTGGTTACTACAGGAGATAATGTGCTTTAAAACTCAGTTTGCATTACATGCACTACATAAACAACTAATATGGTAATAAAGAATATATAATGATGCTATGTTTGATATTACTGATAGATAAAGCGAATTTGCCAAAACAAACCACATATCAGTGCTAATAACTTTTTCAGTCTCAGATGAAAAAATGTTATATTATATATATATATATAAAGATTGTACTCACAAAAGACTAAGATGTTTAAGAGCTAATAATATCTAAAAAAAAAAAATATATATATATTTACTATAGAAATAATTTCTCAATGATTTCTTTCATTTCAAAGTTGCAAGATTCCAAACATGGAAATTAGTAAATGTCCTGATAATTGAGAGTTGAGAATCCTGTAATAAGGACTATAATCACGATTAAGTGGTAAAAGTGGAGAAAAAAACCGAAACAAAACAAAACTAATCAAGGCCTGGAGTTGGCTTGGTCATAAACAAGAAAAAATATGTTTCACGACATGTAAAGAACAGATATAAAACATTCCTATACATTATGTTGATTTCGAAATATTCTTTGAACTCAATCCTATTCAACACCTTATAGAGGAGAATTTGATCTTTTGGTCAGTCATGAGGGAATGCATTTAAAGCTTCATTTTCTCCATATTTGCATCAACAGCAGTCTGTTACTGCTATATTCAAATGACATTCATTAAGATTATAACACATAGATGTAACAGTCTTTGCCATGCAATACATATAAACATAAATACAGGAGTTACGTGGAAAACATAGATAATACAAGAAAAATGCTCACTTTGGTTATTTTGCAAAGCTTTACTCTGATCTTAAGCCTGAAAAATATCTGTAAAAGCTTGTTGACTCTAGATGAGAAGGCACGACTGGTGTTCCTGATCAGAGGAAAATATACGATTGTATTCTGCTTTAGAAAGCCACACACTCACACAACAACAACTGAACAAATGTGTCAGCTAGAAGACAAGTAGAACAATGAAAACACTGCTTGAGTAATAGTAGCTGTCAATTAACCAATGACAAATGAACCTCAATCATTTCCTGTTGATTTTACGTGAGCAGTCCCAAACGAGCCAGTTTGGCTGAGAGGAAAGAATGAAGCACAAAGACCACAGGCTTCGGCCCCGAGTGAAGCTCAAACACCTACAAAAGAGAAAAAAAGAAAAATAAGTGTGTACTTTGTTTTAGACATAGTAAAAAAAACACAGAGTTTAAGCACAATGGTTCACATAAATACACTGTTTAAAGGTTAGAAAGCTAGACACACATTATAGAAAAATTATAAATGCTTTTAGGCTGCAAATTATACATCGATCAGATGAAGTGAGGAACACTGATTATCTCTTCATCACGGCACCTGTTAGTGAGTGGGATATATTTATGAAGGTATATTTGTTGCAAAACAACTGAACACGTGTGTCTGTGAGAGTGAAATTTATATCTGTAGAGCATATCCACACATGTGTATCAATAAATTTGAAGTCACAGAGAAAAATCTTTTAGGAGTTGTAAACTTGTAGCTTTTTTTCTCTCTCTTTCAAACACAACACAACAGTTACACCTTCACACATTCTTCACTGCAGGTGCACGAATCCTCTTCTACGAATCACACATGAAGAAACTCATACGCTCATATTTCTGCTACAGTTGCTGCAGTGCATATGGTGCAAGATGCAGTCACACACCCGTATCAAAAATGTGAAGTCACGGACAAATTTTGCACATCCACGAATTAACATGTGAATCCATGCAATGAGAGGTGAACACTTGTAGAATATTTGGACACAAATGCATTACTTTGCTTGGATATTTTTCTTACACAATCACTACAACTGCTTGAATCTGCTGCTACGAGTCTCACGCGCAGTTTTTCCTTATTTGGCACGCGCAGCCTCATGCACAGTTTTTTATTATTTGGCAACTCCTTTTTGACAATTTTCTTCTGGATTAATCTTTGTAATCTTGAATTACATTTTTCTAACATCTACAATGGTGTGATGAACCAAGGACATCGGTGGTAAATTTAAAAGGTCTTGTTTCCGAATGTGAAAAGATTGATGGCTCATGTAATTTGTCAAGACTTTTGTGATGTTGTTAAATTGTATACTCTTCTGACAAGGGAAACAATGTTATTAAGTGGTGATTGAGCACTTCTCATTTATTTATGTGTTACTTGACAGTAACTGTTACGGTATGAACATATGTATGATACATACTCACCTAAAGGATTAATAGGAACACCATACTAATTCTGTGTTTGACCCCCTTTCTCCTTCAGAACTGCATTAATTCTACGTGGCATTGATTCAACAAGCTGCTGAAAGCATTCTTTAGAACTGTTGGCCCATATTGATAGGAGAGCATCTTGCAGTTGATGGAGATTTGTGGGATGCACATCCAGGGCACGAAGCTCCCGTTCCACCACATCCCAAAGATGCTCTATTGGGTTGAGATCTGGTGACTGTGGCGGCCATTTTAGTACAGTCAACTCATTGTCATGTTCAAGAAACTTGAATTGATTCAAGCAAATTGTGACATGGTGCATTATCCTGCTGGAAGTAACCATCAGAGGATGGGGACATGGTGGTCATAAAGGGATGGACATGGTCAGAAACAATGCTCAGGTAGGCCGTGGCATTTAAACGATGCCCAATTGGCACTAAGGGAAAAAAATCCCCCACACCATTACACCACCACCACCAGCCTGCACAGTGGTAACAAGGCATGATGGATCCATGTTCTCATTCTGTTTACGCCAAATACTGACTCTACCATCTGAATGTCTCAACAGAAATCGAGACTCATCAGACCAGGCAACATTTTTCCAGTCTTCAACTGTCCAATTTTGCTAAATTGTCGCCTCTTTTTCCTGTTTTTAGAGGAGATGAGTGGTACCCGGTGGGGTCTTCTGCTGTTGTAGCCCATCCGCCTCAAGGTTGTGTGTGTTGTGGCTTCACAAATGCTTTGCTGCATACCTCGGTTGTAACGAGTGGTTATTTCAGTCAAAGTTGCTCTTCTATCAGCTTGAATCAGTCGGCCCATTCTCCTCTGACCTCGAGCATCAACAAGGCATTTTCTCCCACAGGACTGCCGCATACTGGAGGTTTTTCCCTTTTCACACCATTCTTTGTAAACCCTAGAAATGGTTGTGTGTGAAAATCCCAGTAGCTGAGCAGACTGTGATATACTCAGACCGGCCCGTCTGGCACCAACAACCATTCCACATAGAAGAATTGCTTAATTCGCCTTTCTTTCCCATTCTGACATTCAGTTTGGAGTTCAGGAGATTGTCTTGACCAGGACCACACCCCTAAATGCATTGAAGCAACTGCCATGTGATTGGTTGATTAGATAATTGCATTAATGAGAAATTGAACAGGTGTTCCTAATAATCCTTTAGGTGAGTGTATACTGTGGACAAATAGAGCTTTCAAAATGACATTAGGGCCTTCAGAATTTGATGTCCATTTTATGTAAAGCACAGGTAAATATGATGTCATGTGTCCTACCATTTCGCCCTCTGGAGCACCAAAGTCCAGGTAAAGATTCCTGACTCCATCATCTGCAGACATCTTGAGCCGCTCATAGGGAAAGTGAAACAGCACAGATTCGCCAGATTCCCGTGTCACAGTGAAACCTCTGTCATAATGCAGGATCAGACGAACGTCCTGTCTGTTCAACACACAGCCTGAGGGGTGCAGACACAAATACACACACGACAGGGTGATTTAATGTGACTTTATATTTTATGGGCTGGCTGGCACTCAGGAAGGAAAACACTGAATATTTCCAACATTTCCTCCAGCCAGCTATTGTTCCACACCACAGAGGAAAAGATCTCTCAATTCAGATTTTTCTCCCACTCAGTTATGGCTTTGCTAAGCCCATGGTAACTCAGGCAAGTCTTACAGAACATCCCACAGGAATGAATTTGGACTTTTCAAAGAAAAACTCAATTCTCAATAAAATGTCACTTTAATTTGGTTCTTGTAAGATTAATATTCATTCAGCATGTATAACTATAAGAACATTTTAATTAATTAAAAGAATTCTGACTTTTAATTTATTCCTTCATTTATTGTTAAATTACCAAAAGTATTGTGTCTGCATCATTTAATTGCAATCAGTATGATATAGTATTGTGAACTTATTTAACTCATAAAAGTTAAATAAATAAAAATAAACCTATCAACATTTAAACTGAGTTGTTGATTGGATGTTCAGATATGGGTGCTGCACTTAAACTTGAGGCAAAGGAACACAAGCTTGCAGGGGCGGGGTTTAACCTGACTAAACGATTGGAGAAGTAATGCATACGTCACCAGAGAGAAGTCTGTCGGTTTCACCAGAAGATCAAGTTTTTTGATTATGAGGTCAAAAAAAGAAAAGAAAAAGGAAACGTTCATTAATCTAGAGCTGCAACTAACGATTATTTTTTCTGTCGACTAATCTAACGATTATTTTTATTACAATAAATAATTAATCTAATGTTCTTTTTTGTAATTAGCTCATGAATCCTTTGGATAACTTTACAAAAAAATATATAAGTACGACTTCTAATATAATATGTCAACCTTTATTCATTTTCAATCAATGTGGTTGAAGTTTTTACAGTATAAAATAATAAAGAGGCATACAATTATTTTACTATGGTAGTTTATGATAGCGTTTATAATTAAACCACAGTAGCCATAAATTTACAGTTGTCTGAGACGTCATGAAATGTTCTTTAGCATCACAAACCATAAAGTCTAGTCAGGGTTCTGCTATGGTTTCCAGAGATCTGGAGCTGATTCGGGGTAGCTCGGTGGTTTGTGACTGTTGTCTCGCGGTGCGCTGTCTTTTAAGGGGCCGTTCACATATCACGTCTTTTGCGCGCTCAAGTTCATTATTTCCAATGTAGGCGCGTGATAAGCGCTCTCATAATGAAAGCGGCGCGCTCGTTTTTTCCAGGCGCGTCCGCACCGCATCGAGTTAAAAACATCTCAACTTTTCAGAATGCCGCAAGCACAAGAATATCCGACCTGAACCAGGAAGTTAGTCACCAGATCACACGGAAACCAGTTAAACCGTAACACCGGAGAGCACCAAGAGATGTTTTCCTCTGAGGTGCTCGCGCATCGCCGTTGTGCTGCCGTGGTACACCATATCGGTTTTGCAAAAGGAGCAAAGGGCCATTTTATTTGTCCTCTGTTTAAAGTATTCCCATACTTTTGATAACAGTGGTCTCTGTTTTTGTGATAGAATGCAACTTTCTCCATTCCCTGTGTGCCATTACGCGAGATGTAAACAAACAGTGTGGCACGTCGACGCATTTCACGCACGTGAAATCGACGCGTCGTTGCAGCACTACATTAATCGTTCACAAAAAGATCTATTATATGCATTTAGAAAACTGAATTCTCTTTTAATGCTGAAATTATTCAAACTCTCATAACTTCTATGTACTTACATAATAACAAAAACGATACAAATTTGTCTAAAAATAATAATACTGGGATGGCCATGTTTGCTAAAGTAGGATTGGCCTGTAAAGTTTTTAAGGCAGGTTTTAGGGAAGGATAGATGCCTTTCTGATTGTATATATACACACACACACACACCTATGGAAACCTCTTTGATGAGTTCAGCAGCCGAATGTCCACCCTGCACCAGCGCACGTGTCCATGTGGACAGATCCCAGTGTGTCTCTACACGAAACACATGAGACTCGATCCCTCGACCTGTGCCTGTACGTGTAGCGAACACCAAATCTCCACCCAGAGCCGGAGAACTGCGGACGCTGCCTGAGTGAACAAGCCTATACACAGAACCAATACAAAACAGGCAATTGAGTTTATTCACAGGCAAAATTTTGAAAATGTATGTTTTAATAAAAGACTGGGAAGAGTCTTTTAAGAAAATATGTTACATAGCCTGTTTTAATGGAAAACAGTAAGGGTGGAAATCATAAATTATGAATGCTTAAAACTTTGCTAAAGCTAGAGTTTTACCGTGTGGCGAGTAGTGGGTGTGTTAAGAGAGGAGAGGTCCAGCTCTCATACGTCCACGGCACTGACTGGAACAGCAAGATGTCTTTCTCTGTAAGTGCCATGATGACTCGTCTGTACTGATGCCGCCCGCCATCCAGCTCGAGCTAAACAAGAACACAACAATCAGCCACTGAATCCATAATCCATACAGTTTCCATAGGCAACGGTAGGGTTGGGGAAAGGTATTTTAACCGGTACCTCAAATGTACCTAACGGTAAAATGTGTTCAGTACTTTATGATGTTTTCCTCAATAACTGTAAAGGAACTGTAAGTCATTTATAGAAGTGCAATTGATATTTTGCCATAGCTGCCTTGTTTGCTGTCTGTAATGTTTGTATGCTATAATATTTACTTGTAAAAAACTTTTTTTTTAAAGTAGGCTACTAGCTACTTTAAAGGGGTCATATAATGGTACATGCACTTTTACATGGAAATGTGTGTTGGCAGTGCCGGTACACAACCATCCTATACTGAGAAAAATGCGTCTAGTGTTTTTTTTTGTTTTGTTATCTCCTTATACACAAATCCGCCGTGAACTTTATGGGCGCCGCCATCTTGCCTGCCGCCATTACTGCATGCCTGCGAAGTGCGTGGCGGTGTGACACTTGCCGGTGTCCTCTAATGACATTTCAATGAAAGCGGATCCTGCACATTAAATAAATTGTCTGGTGAAAGGGAACATTGGGTAGATGATGTCAGGCAGTGGCCAAAACTTACAGATAAAGGTAATTTATTGACAACATGATGTATTAATGTATAAATGTGTCTGTAAATGTAATGTAATTAAGACAGCAATCAAACTGAACACTGTCATTATGAGCTGTGTTGCTAATATTAGGGCCCTGCTTTCCGTGATCACGGAATTGTTTTACACAAACACGTTTTAAGAACGTGAAATAACGAACAGTTATGAGGACTTATGCTGCACTTAGAGCAGCGCGCGGCAGTAATGCACGACGCACTGTAAATGATGAAGGATCAAATGAACGTAAAGAAAACCACTCAAAGACAGAAAATTATTAAAACATACGTGCGCGTTACAAAGGGACTTTAAGTCACAATTACACAAATTTACCTTTGTAGTTGTCTCTATTGTTACTGACGTTATGGTACGAGTCCACTGCCTGAAAACCTCACGACACTGTGATTCATACGCAGCAGCTGATCTGTGATGTAGGATGCAGTATCTGGCCGATCCATCCCGAACTCATGCCCTGTAGTTTAGGTTCTGACGCTCATCGCATGCCAGATGATTAATAAAATAATCTTATACCTGTAGGAAGATGTATTCTATTGCTACAACTGGCCGTGTTTATTTATTGCAGCTTGTGAACATGAGCACATCGGTGGGTCACGCAAGTTTACGTGCTGATTTAATAAGGCCATATTTCACGTTTCATATTTGTCTAATTGTGACTAAGTCCCTTTGTAATGGACACGTATGTTTTAATTATTCTGTCTTTAAGTGGTTTTCTTTACGTTCATCACAGCGCGCGCGCCGTGCATTACTGCCGCGCGCTGCTGTTTATTTATTTATTAATTTATTTTATTATTATTGAAAGTATCAAGATTTACAAACAAATATCGTTGCATAAAATCAACTTCTTCGAAATAGGATACAGAAAAGATATAGCCTGAGGGAGCAGCTCTTAATACAAACAGGGGAAAAAATAATAATAGTATACATTCGTATCAAAAATAAAAATAATTTATAAGGGGAAAAAAGGTAGGCTATTATAGCATGACATGAGGGGAGAATTAGTCATTGTTCAGCTATTAACCTCATTTGAGAAGTGTTTTAGTGTACACGCTGCTCTAAGTCCTTAGCATTAAGGCACGCAGTAATGGCGGCGATGCTTTACTTCCAAGTTTCGCCGGATTTGTGTATATGTTTTCTCCTGTCTCACATCAAGCTGTTCGACCGTGTGACACCACACACGCCCCTCCCCCGATTGTTGATTGACAGCAGCATTTCAACACATCCGCCATTGTTGATACGCTGGAGCAGAATGGCGTCTCAGCGATTGTGGTGTTCTGATCATGGGTGTAATAATGAACACAGCAGCCATTCTGATGTTCCTAAATCTGAACTGCTGAAGACGCAGTGGCTGAGTTGTTTTCAAAGGGAAATAAAGCAGGTTTTGCTAAGAAGCTGCTCCTGAATAAAGGATCAGTTCCAACTATTCGTGCTCCTGCTGCCCCTCCAGAAGAAGTGAGTGTAGTTTGAAATGCTTGCACACTTCACGATGAATGCGGCTAAAGTTTACAGGGCAAGTTAAATTACGGCATGCTTTATATGTATGACGTTCTCAATATAATTCATAATGCCACGTTTATAATGAACAACGCATTATTGTGTTATTACAAACTGTGTACGCTAGTGATAAAGTTAACGTGGTAACACTACACTAAGCTTACTTTTGTAGATGGTTTATAACAGTGTCTGTTACTGTAACAAAAAGTTTGTTTTAAATCGTGTTGTAACAGTTAATAAAATGCATAGATAACGTTATGCATCACTGACAAACCAAAACTAACCGAAAAAACGTTTTTCATGACCATTAGCTGTCACATCAATCTGTCAGTGAACTAACGTATACATCAGTAAACACATAGCATTCGTATCTCACTACGCTAACTAACATTACCCTGCCGGTGCATACAAAGATAGATCAAAGTGACATTACGTTAACCAACCATTCAGAAACATCCAGCTTGCTGGCCGTCATCTTGTTCTGGGTTCAAATTGATATGATGTGTCCTCAGAGTCTCCCACCGCCATTCTCTTCAAAATATACCGCAACTGTTGTCAAAGCAACTCTCCACGTGTGTGTGTGTGTGTCAAAACGGCACACAGAACAGAGGCGGGCTGAGCAAAGCTCATTATCATTTAAGCTGTATGCACTGAAATGGCTTTGTGAAAACCAGGCCTGCAGTCTCCCTCTCATTAACTGAAGCTTTCGCGCCTCGATCGCCCCCCGGTGACCGGTCCCAGTATAGCCGCCCCTCTGTGTTTTCTAATGGACGCGAGGCAAACTAAACAATAAAATCACACTTCAAATATTTTTTCCCCAAAGTTAGTTTATGTCACTGAAAGCAGTTATCATCACGATGATTTCATTTCAGGTGTTCGTTTTTAAAATACGTTTAGTTTTAGTTAGTTATCTGACGCTTTAAAAGCGGGGGGTGTGACGTCATGATTGACAGCTGAGACTGACGGCTTCTCTGAGTGAAGTTGTCACTGAGGCACTAACGGACTTTTTTCGGGATTTTTGGGGGCAGATTGGAGCTTTAGCTTTAATTTCTACATTTCCATAACTGTTTATTTCACACCAACATTATTAATTGTTCTGCATCTGCGAGAGTGTGGGCGGGCTTTTGATATCGCAGCTGTACTTCCTGCTCTACTTCCTGCGCAACTCCGGTCCTGAAATCGCTACTGCGCAGACTCGGTCCCAAGATGTCTGCGCCGTGCAGGCCGCCTAAAAGCTTCAAATATGGCAAGCGGAAACGGATGATGTCGAGTCGTCCATATTTTTTTAAGGTCTATGCTGAAAACAGAGCTGTTTTTGACCAGGTAAAATGAGTGCTTTTTTACAGTACTAAGGAGAATTTTTAATTAAAGTATATTACAATCTTTTAATTTAGACACTAAAGAATCAGATTAAAAATTGCATTATATGACCCCTTGAATTAAATGAATCCATAAAAACAACCATTTTAATGTTTTTATTCCCCCACCAAAAAAATGCAGAGTTCTGGTATTCAAATCCAGACATAAAACATTCAAACAACATGCTGCACAACTGGGGCTGTATTCACAAAACATCTTAAGGCTAAAAGTAGCTCCTAACTTGCCAATTTAGGAGAAACTCTTAAAAATAATTGCCGTATCAGTCCTAATTTTAGGACTCCTACATTTTTGTTCTAAGAGTATTTCACAAAACATTTTAGCACTAAAACTAGCTCCTAAATCAGAATGAAATGCTAGGAGTAGTCAAGGGGACTCCTAAGCCACTAAGACCAAATCACAAACAATCATAATGGATGTTGCAGCCAAAGACACTATAAAACATTAAGGCAATAGTGATAATTAATGTACCTTTAACATTAATTATGTTGTTTTTACAAGTTCACTCTAACAAATGATTGAATAATAAATTAGGAGCAGAATTGTTACATTTTATTTTACAATTACTTACATAGATTTTAAAGTTATCAGTCTAATAGGGGACATAGTGTATTTTATATTGGAAGTTTTGACGATGTGAAAGAGTTGCAATATGGTGTGCCCTCAAAGGAAGTGGTTTAGGGCCATTACTATTTTCTATTTTACCAATAAACTTCCTCTTGTTTTAAAGTGTGCACAGAAAATCACGTATGCAGATGAAACAACATTATATTTAACTGCAACATTAATTAAGCAGTTATCTACTGCTTTGGATGAGGAATTACAGTTGGTCAAAGTAGGAACAGAATAATACGCTGATTGTCAACGTGACAAACACCGAAAGCATTTTGGTGATCCATAAATCAGCGTAATATCTGTACCCAAAGTCAGATATACTATTAGAACAATTATTTCAGATTATGAATTAAAGATAATTACAGATTGTCTTTCTGCTTTGTTTTATAAGAAATAATTTAAAGTTCCTAATGTTGTTGTTTCCAAAACTACTGTAAGACAATGCACTGTAACACATCGAGGAATGGAAATATGGAATCATTTACTATTGCATATTATACATTTGAAGTAAAATAAAGTAAAAATAAAATACGTTGAAAAAAATCTTTAAAGGACCATTTAATTGCACAATAGTAAATCAATTAATTTTGGATTTGTATGATTCATTGACTTTTTATTGTTGTGGATTTATGCATTTTTACTTGTTGGGACCTCAGGAAGAGTAGCCACTGCCTAGGTATTGGCTAAGGTGTATCACAATAAATAGATCATAGATGAAGAAAGACAATTTAAAGGCAATTTACTAAGGAATATTTGTTTTGGCAGTTATAGCAGCACGTCTTGCCCAATGTCCACGACTTTTTAGGTGTCCTTAGAGTACGCCATGTATATGTGTGTCAAATTTGTTCTCATTTAATTTTGAGGTAATAGACCAGAGGTGTCCTGGTCGGCACGGCAGAGGTTAAAAATATAGCGAGTGTCATGCGTGTGCACATATCTGTGTGAGACGTAGAACATGCAGGAGTAATATTTAAATAGTATATATATATATATATTATATATATTCGGCTACAGCCTGGAGCCCTGTGCTTAGATAAACAGCGACTTAATGCATTGGCGGGTACCGAATAAACTCGGGACTTGGTACTACAGAAAATCTGGTATTGTCACATTTTTAAATTTCAGTACAGACTAGTGTTGTCACGATACCAAAATTATGACTTCGATACGATATCAGACTAAAATATCGATATATCGATACTAAATCGATACCACAGTAAAAAAATAAATAAATAAGATAAGATGCTTAATATGACAACAGAACTTGTTATTATTCATTGTTATTTTTTACTAAAAATTCATGTGGCCAGCATGTTCCTTAGGGTTGGGCATCGTTTTGATTTGAACAATTATTGATCAATTGATCAATTACTATTAAAATTATCTCACAAATTTTTGCTATCTCATATTATTATTTACAATGGGGTAATTGTGTTGCAATAGCTTACACACAGCACAAGAAAGCTTGATTTCGAATGGTAAATTGAATTAAAAAAGACGAGTAAACAGTAATGAAATAAGGACAAATAAACAGATTACAAACAATAGCACAAATAAATGCAATAGAATAGAAGATACAAATTAAACAGACTGCTTTATTTTTTCAGGTAGGTCTAACATTCAGATAAGAAACTGAATAAAAAAATGCATAGTAATTACATTTAAAACAACATTGGATAATGTTCTTTGTAAAAAATTCAATAGCGTACAGATGAAACTATTAAAGTTACACAAGTTGATCAGTCAAGAGCAGTTGATCGTGTCTTTTTGTAGTTTGAATAACAAATGACTGCGGTCCCTTTAAGACTAACAGACGCACGGATCCTAAACACTGTTCCTGTTCCTCGTTCTTCCTGAACTGTTTGCGACTGTGTTTACGTTAATACTCTTCCAGATGTGCACTGATAATTCTTTGAGTGTATTTGACCAATAATAAGCTGGAAAAGGAAGCAAATGTTTGCACTTGTATCATGTCAGAGGCGGCTTTATTACGGTAGGCTATGTGTGTGTGCGCTTCAGATGTGGAGCACGAAATCTGCGGGGATTAGTAGAATTAATTTATGTGCAATCCCGCGCGAAATTCAGACCGATCACTCACTAACACTAACACACTGTCATGAGGAAAAAGTCCAGCAGAACGCGCGTTCGCCCGCTTCGCCGTGCTCAGAGGTTAACCGGGCTGAGGGAGAATATGCCGGTGTGTGTCAACACACTAACACACTGTCATGAGGAAAAAGTCCAGCAGAACGCGCGTTCGCCCGCTTCGCCGTGCTCAGAGGTTAACCGGGCTGAGGGAGAATATGCCGGTGTGTGTCAACACACTAACACACTGTCATGAGGAAAAAGTCCAGCACAACGCGCGTTCGCCCTCTTCGCCGTGCTCAGGTTAACCGGGCTGAGGGAGAATATGCCGGTGTGTGTCAACCAGGTGTCAACTCGCTGATGGTCAGAGAGGAGAGCGCAGCTGATATCGATACTGTAAAAACTGAGAATCGTATCGTTTCAGATATTCCAGTATCGATATATATCGAAATATCGATATTTTTGACAACACTAGTACAGACTTGGTACTGAAGTACCGGTACTTGTAACATCCCTAGTCAACGCTCATGTAGGTTGCCAGTTTGAGGACATGCAACAGGAACGAACAAGCATCAACAGTGTAAGCAGATGAGCAGATTTATTTCGTTTTAATTCGCTTTTTTTTAGGTTGAGTACCTCAGAAATTACCTCAGAATGCAAGAGACATTCGGTGAGCATAGGTGTGTGTTTGAAATACCTGCTCTGCCAGCCAGCCGATGTGTTTGAGCGTGCAGTGTGTGTTGGCATTAGGGTTGCTCAAGAAGGAGTTGATGTGGGCAAGCATCTGTGGTAACAGGGCAGCAATGTTTGTGTGAATGGCTGTGAACCAGGAGTGAGCAGTGGCCCCGTCTTTACACCGCAACACCACAGTGTGCTGGCCGTCCGGAGAGTGAAGCTCCAACAGTCTGCACGAAACAAAGCATCACTCAAAACTGCTTGAAAGAAATGAGTAAAGTATCATGTTACTTTTTGAAGTTACAAAATAAAACTCAAGTTACTTCTTTAAATGTGACCCTGGACCACAAAACTCTAGTCATAAGTCTCACAGGTATATTTACATTGTATGGGTCAAAATTATCCATTTATACTTTTATGCCAAAATCATTTGGATATTAAGTGAAGATCATGTTCCATGAAGATATTTTGTAAATCCCTGCAGTAAATATATAAACAATTTATTATTAGTAGAAATATGCATTGCTAAGGACAACTTTAAAGGTTTTGTGGTCCAAAGTCACAAACAAGTAAAACATTTCTGTGTATTTATTTCACAATTTTATATTAATCAGCAAATACTGTCATTATTGTAATATTGATTCATATTTGGTTGAACTTATAATTCACAGCAAGCTAGTGTTGATTTTGGGAGTGAAACAAACATGACCTGGAGGTTTTCATGAGATTCATTTCCGAATGTAACTGCTGTGCTCACAGTAGAATGACAGTCAATCCCAGGAGCAAAATGCTGCTTTTGGTTACTTTTGAAAACTTACACACACACACAAACCTGTTTTCTAGGTCAGGCATGGTAAGGTTTCGGCTGATGAAGCTCATTTTGAGCGGGATGACCTTTCTGTCACGAGTTGCACTGCTCTTAGGCGAATCGTCGCTGCTGCTGAGGTTTGGAGAGTGAAGACGTCCATCCCACTGCAGATCTGCACTCATAGAGGACTTCTTAAAGAGTGGCGACACCTCCCTGATGTACTTCACTGCACACAAAACATACAGCCTTGACTGAGAATCCAATATCAGACACATCCAAAAGAAAAAGACAGTATTAATTGACAAGGCTCTTGAACCGGTTCCAAATTTCCCAGAACAGGTAATTCGATTTAAAAAAAAAATGCATTATAGCTTTAATTCAGCGTATCGGTTTCTGTGTGTGACTTTAAACCATTCAAGCGCAAAGAAGACATGTGCGAGGTTTTCAGAGATGCACACACACAAATGCCCACAAAATGGCTTCTCATTGTGGCTATTGTGCAATAATAAGTTCTGTTCCTCGTCTTCTTTTGCACAGCACACAAATGGACAAATACGCATAAAATTAAAGCTGCGAGCAGCGATGAAAGGGCCTTTGCACAAGGGACCACCGACAACCGGTGGCCTTAGGAAAACAATGAACAGTAGGCGACATGCATTTATTTAAGTTAATTCAATGTGCCACACTTCCTGTTGCCAGCAGGTGGCGCTTTGACTATAACTGTATATTGGCATGTAGAAGTCTTCAAGCTAGGGCTATTAACAGACATGTGATGTTTGGGGCATATCGGACATTGTATGCCTGAGTTAGAACAACTTCCCGTTCCGTGGCGTAAATCGCATACATTAGCACTTACCGAAGTGTTGTATGATTTAATGCAGGGGTCTCCAACACGTCGCTCGCGAGCATAGTTGCCAGGGTCGCGGTTTTCCCGCACAATTGGGCTATTTTAAAAAAGGAGTTGCGGGAAAAATTACGGAGCCGCGGGTTGCGGTTTTTTGGGCTACAATTAAAAAAGTACCGCAGCCGCGAAACAATATAAAAGAGCCAAAGAAAAAATAAAATGGAACGGTTTATTAGTGGGTATTGATCCCCGGCAACGAATTCACTTGGCAACAACCGCTGCACGTGAGTAGACACGTCACTTGAGCATTTCACAAATCAAGCATCATCCCGTCACATGAGTTATGCCTTTGGTGGTTGAAGCATCGGTTCGGTTGTCCGTGGATGAACAAGCAGCACTATAAAATATCAGGTAAATGGAGAAAACCATCACCACAGATGCTTTCTCTCTTTACTGCTGAAATCTATTCAGCACCACATGAGAAGGGTGGGGAAGAGAGCATATGTCTAAAAGGAGACAGCCCTGAGATTGTAAACTGTAACGTTACACACACACACACACAATTTTGGAAACGACTATTTTGATTGTTTTTGAAATAAGTATCTTCACCAAAGCTGCATTTATTTTATTAAAAATAAAAAGTAATGTTGACTGTAATATTGTGAAATATTATTAAAATGTAAAGAAACTGTTTTATATTTGAATATAGTAAAGTGTAACGTTAATTTATCCTGTGATTTAAAGCTGTGTTTTCAGCATCATTACTCCAGTCTTCAGTGTCACGTGATCCTTCAGAAATCATTATAACATAATTATTTCCTCCTCAACAAACATATGGTTATTATCAATGTTAAAACACTTTTAGGATTATTTAATTAATAGAAAGTAAAAAACAAAAACAAAACAGTATTCATCTGAAATAGAAAACTTTAGTAACATTGTACTACCGGGGGTAGGGGTGGGGTAAACAAAGAAAGGAATACATTTATTCAGCAAGGATGCCATAAAAATTAATTAAGTGACGGTATAGACATTTATAAAGTTGAAAAAGCTTTATATTTCAGATAAATGCTGTTCTTTTGAACTTTCTATTAATTAAATAATCCTGAAAAAAAAACATTTCAACATTGATAATAATAAATAATTCTTGAGGAGCAAATCATCATATTACAATGATTTCTGAAGGATCATGTGACACTGAAGACTGGAATAATTCAGCTGAAAATTCAGTTTTGAATCACATAAATAAATTGCATTTTAGATTATATTAAAATAGAAAAGTTATTTTTAATAGTTATTTATTTTATGTACAAATATTTCACAATAATACTGTTTATCTGTATTTTTGATCAAATAAATGCAGCCTTGGTGAGCAGAAGATATTTTTTTTTTTTAAACAATCAATTTTATATCACTTTTATATATATATATATATATATATGAGTTTATTTGTAGGCCCTTTATGGGAATCCAGTGGTTGTCTAATCTGATTGGACACTGAAAAATTGGGCTAGTTTTCATTCCATTTGGGCGGGTTTTGAGTTGTCATTGGGCTAGAAATATTTCTGGGACCTGGCAACCCTGCTCGCGAGCTACCAGTAGCTCGTGGCTTGAGTGGAGGTAGCTCGCCAAGAGGTACTTTGCATCTAATCAGAGTGAGCTAATTTTATCTGACTTAGAATTTTTTATTTATGAACAAATGTAAATGTAAACATGCAAATGTAGGGTTGTTATAAGTACAGGTAGTTTAGTACCATGTTGGTAGTGAAACTCTGGTGCTCTTCGGTCATTTCTGACCGAAAAATTTTCTGTTTTAAAATTTGTAAAATCCCAGCTTCATCAGAATGATATGAAACTTGGTGACTTTTTTAGCATTAGTTATGTAAACACACAAAAAAATTGGGGTCATGATTCGAGCATGCTAATTGGTCATTTAAAAAAAAGTAACGTTCATTGTCTTCAGTCATAAATGACCGACCATAGGAAATGAATGGGAAATCGGCAAAAATACAAAAATTCTCTGAATATTTGTGTGTACAATCTACAAATTGGCACAGCAAAAAAAAGTACACAGCAGTAAAGGGGTGACACTCTAAGGGTGCGTTCACACTTGTAGTTCGGTTCGTTTGGTTAGTTTGGTCCGGACCAAAAAACAAAAACAAACATAATAGTCCTGGTCCGCTTAGCGTTCACACGGGCATTTTTAACAGCGAACCTAAAGTTACCGAACCAAAGGCACAGGGAGACGCTCACAACCTGATTGGTCGGCTTATATGACGTAGGAGCTCGTTTACCGAACATGCAAAACAATGCTGTGTGCGGATTACACGCGCGGGCATTTTATGCGTGTACATGTGGCATTATTTTTTACCAGAGAACTCATGAAGAGCTCATGAAATGTTCACAACATTCAAAACAATGCTGTGTGCTGGATTAAACGCGATCATTTTATGCGTGTAACACATATGGCATTATTTTTTACCAGAGAACTCATGAAGAGCTCATGAAATGTTCAAAACAACGCTGTGTGCTGGATTAAACGCGATCATTTTATGCGTGTACATGTGGCATTATTTTTACCCGCTGAGAACTCATGAAGAGCTCATAAAATGTTCAAAACATTCAAAACAGCAGCAGGATTTCCTCCGTTGTGCAAAAGAGACGGCCGTTCTGTCGTCTGTACCTGCTAATAATGGGCAACACAGGAACTTTGATGAGAAGATCCAGGTGTGTTTTTTGTGCGTTTTTTCTAGCATTTTCGAAACATGCTCGTCAGACCAAATATTGATGAGGCTCTTCCTCGTTGCTCCACGTTTGCCCTCTAACGTTAAAGTTACTCATTTTGGATAACGTACACCGATCTTTCCGCGTCGTCAAATCAGCTGCATTATGCGTGGCATCTTGTGACATTATACGTCCGGTTTTTGGTCCGTTTACATGTCTTTGGTCCGTGTTGCGTTCATATATCAATCGAACCGCACCAGAGTTCGTTTGGAAGCGGACGGAGACCCATCTTTTTAGCAGTCTCGGTCCGCTTGTTTGGTGTGCACCAGGGTTCGGATGGCAGCGTTCACATATGTTCAAATGAACCGCACTAACCGAGCAATCGCACCAGGGTTTGTTTTAATAGAACCAAACATGACAAGTGTGAACGCACCCTAAAACATCAAGAGTGTGATACTGACACATCCACTCACACACACGCACACACACGCACACTTATACACACACACACACCTATGAAAAATTTAACCTATGAACCACATTTAGAATTTTTAAAAATCACAGCTTCATCTGAAAATTATAAAACTTTGTGACTTTTCTAGCATTAGGTATATAAACACACAAAAAAAAATAGGGCATTATTCGGGCATGCTAAGTGGTTGTAAAATAAATACTCCCACTTGCCATAGGAAATGAATGG
This sequence comes from Pseudorasbora parva, assembly GCF_024679245.1. Lineage (NCBI taxonomy): Eukaryota > Metazoa > Chordata > Actinopteri > Cypriniformes > Gobionidae > Pseudorasbora > Pseudorasbora parva. Next base: position 4,649,864 of record NC_090196.1, on the reverse strand, counting down.
GAAATCTGCAAAAACACAAATTCACAGAAAAAAAAGTAATAATATAAAAATAGTATTTGATTAATTTTATATATTTATTCAAATCCAGCTAAAAAAAATTATTAAATGTGTTGAAAAGTGAACTTGGGAATTCACAAGCCCCTTCATAGAGACCTCTAGTGGATTACACCCATGGTTGCATAATTTCTTAAATAATTCCAAAAGAGGGCGCTAATCTGCCTTCAATTTTTTTTTTTTGAAAGTCTCTATTTTAACCTAAAATACTGCAAATAAAAATAAAAAAAATGTTTTAATGTTTTAAAAAAATATATATTTTATCATTTTAAATGGCAAAAATAGACAATAATTATTGCATAAATATTAAAAAAATACCATCAAATCATCTCAAAATACAAAATTAAAAAGAAAAAATATTATTGAAGAAAAATAAATTGCATTGGTTTTACTGGGGTGGAGGAAGTTAAATTTTTAGGTGTCCGGTCACTTATGACCGGGAAGACAACCAATGTAACCCCTAAACGAGGAGCACCAGAGGGTAAAAAATATGACGATACCAATTACCAGTAGTACCGACTCCCGCGTATATTCGGTACACGCAGCTTCCGTGTTAATCCAAGCGCAGGGCTCCAGACTGTAGTCGAATATATACTAGTGTCTGTGAATATTAAACTGCAAATTACTATTTAAATATTACTCCTGCAAATTCTGGGTCTCTGTGTGAATAACGGGCGCAGATGCGACAGATGTATACAGATGCCCCCGCGTGATTCTTAAAAAAATTGTTAAATAAATAAATAAATAAATTGCTGTGGTACTAACATAATGAGTACCGTAAAATGTTTATGGTGTTGGTACCGACTACTGGAACTTCTACTACACTCTTTCAGATGTAAAACAGTTTGGATAGTTGCTAATATGAAAATTATGATGCATTATTTAGGAGTTTTAAGTATTGTATAACATGAGCAGCTCACGACGACTTTCATTTTTAAAAAGTAGCTCTCAAATGAAAAATGGTTGGAGACCCCTGATTTAATGTGTTTCTAGCATGTTTGGGACTTGGTGGCATATTTTAATGGTGTTTCTAGGAGTGAATTACTGAGTAAAGCATGCCATTTCCTGTTTCCAGCAGGTGGCGCTATGACTAACTGAGTATTGGCCTGTAGATGTCTTCAGGACAGGACACTTATCAGACATGTGAAGTTCGGGGCAGACCAGAAATTGGGGTTTGTTAAAGTACATTGTCTGGAAATGGTAAAAACTGCTAACATTCTTAGGGCCCTATTTTAACGATCTGAAACGCAAGTGTCAAAGCGTGAAGCGCAAGTAACTTTGTGGGCGGGTCTCGGCGCTGTTGCTATTTTCCCGGCGGGATAAATGGCTCTTGCGCCCGGCGCAAATCTAAAATGGGTTGGTCTGAAGTAGCTTCATTATTCATAGGTGTGGTTTGGGCGTAACATGAATAAACCAATCAGAGCGGCATCCAACATTCCCTTTAAAAGCAGCTGCGCAAGTTCCATTATGGATTGCTATTATTATGGCGTATTTACCAGGCGCACGCCAGGAGCGGTTCACAGCCGAAGAGACGGATGTTCTTGTAAGAGCAGTGAAAGACAGATGTCCTTATATACATATGTCTTGCCACTATTGGGCAAACAGGTCTGATCCTTAATTACTACAATAAGCCTGAATAATTTGTAAGCTAGATTTATGCCTATTTTTTCACATCTTCGTGGCACACCACAATGATTTCCGTCATCTCGTGTTGATATTTTTTTAGTGTAACAATTTATGATTTGCAAAAATATCTGTTGCATCTGTGTAGATTTCATGAGCAAAGTGTATGTGCATTGTGCACGCTATACATTATGGTCGAGCATGCGCCCTTAAAATAGCATAATGAACAACGCGCCGCTGACTTTAGACGAGGTTTTTTCTGGTCAGTGGCGTAACTGTTTAATGGAACAGCAAAATAGCTCCAGGGATTGTTTGCGCCGGAACACGCCTCCTTTTTTGCGCTGAACCGCCCAGGGAGCGCAAGTTCATTCACTAGTTTAGCGACGTGCTTCTGTGAAGGGAAAAGCGCGCTTTGCGTGGGTGCAAAATAGGAATGACACATGCGTCGGTGTACAAAGTCAATTGCGCTGAGTGCAAGATAGGGCCCTAAATATCACACTTCCTGTTGGATTTTTATATTTTGCACCCAGGGTCTTTTTTTGTAGGTATTAGGCTGTTACGTGTGTACCGAATTTCATACTTGAGCGGCGCTTAATTGAAGTTTTGTAGGTGGCTCTATTGAGCCATTTTGCCACACCTAATTTGACACGTGTGCAAAGTTTCTTGAGTGTTCAAGGATGTTTAGGCACTCAAAAATGTGATTATTTGGGAGAAGAAAATTAATAGGCTGAGCAACTACAATAGGTTCCTCACACCAGTGCTCGGGCCCTAAATATGTCAAAATGTTCTCATAAACAGTTAGTGATGTCGTAAATGACAGCAGATTTTCCTATGATAACGTTAATTAAAGACAATGAAAAATTATACTCGCTCTAAACACAATAACTTCTGTAATTATATTTGTAATGTATAGCCTGTATTTTATGAATAAGGTGCAGTTATTTTACATTTGATTACAGTTTTGTACTTCAATCGTGTCTTTGTTCAATTGTATTTATTTGTACAATCGCTACTTTGTTTATTTGTTCTTTTTTTTAATTGCTTAGTGTTTATTTATCTTTAAATTATGCTTAATCTATATTCTGGGATTTTTAAATCATAGTACCGTATTTTCCGGACTATAAGTCGCTCCGGAGTATAAGTCGCATCAGTCAAAAAATGCGTCATGACGCGGAAAAAAACATATATAAGTCGCACTGGACTATAAGTCGCATTAGGGCAGAGCTGGAGCCGCGAGCACCCGCGCGCGCATGCGAGCACCTGCTCACGTGCACTCGCTCGTGCCCGCTTCACTGCATAACCCGAGCAGAAGAAAGAAAGTTTGAAGTGAGTGAGAAACTTGTAAGGGACTGGCGAAAAGCAGAGGTTACTTTAATTGTGATGAAGAAGAAAAAGAAATCTACTTGCGGACTGTAAGCAAGATGGCCAGAGCTGAAGGAACGAGTCCACAGAGGCTTGAACTCTCTGCCGGGAGAGGCTCTGCCGCGCGAGACGAACGCTGTGAGACTCGTTCTCCGCTGCATATTTTACTACATGCTGTTTGTATTTTGCAGAATAAGATTTTCTTTATGGGAGCATTTTGTTTGTGTTCAGTCTTTCTAAGTTGTTGTCTATAAGTAAATATTAGGCTACAGGAGCAGCATAGAGCGCATTCTCGCGGCTATATGTTTATTCTTGTCAGTCAGTATGAATTAAATTTGATTTATAAGTCGCACCTGACTATAAGTCGCAGGACCAGCCAAACTATGAAAAAAAGTGCGACTTATAGTCCGGAAAATACGGTAAGTGTTCTTTAAACTGTTGATTTTTGTTCATTGTATTCAGCTAAAATTAAATGTTTTGTAAGATAGAATAAATGTCAATGATATCTATGTTTTTGTTCTTCTTTTTACCTAATTGGAATCGAAATTAGGAATCGACAAGAATAGGAAAAGATAAGTATCAGAATCAGAATCGTTAAAATTCAAACAATACCCAACCTTAAAACTTATTACACCGTTCTGTGGAATACTTCACAATGTCAAATCACACCATCCAACGTTATGTTATTTCCAGATAACAACGGTAAATTCTGATAACATCAGAATTAGGGGTGTCCATGGTTAACCGATTGACCGATTAACCGTTAAAAATTGCGTAACCGAGTGAAACATTTTGCTCGGTTAAGTGGCGTCAATGACGTGCTTTGAATTTAGTTGTAATATATGTTTGCACCCCTAGAGACCGCCAGAGCGCTCCCAGACATTTGTAGTATCCACAAGAAGAAGTCATGACCAGCGGGCAAAGAAAGCGTGGGAGCACTTTAAAAATGAGAGTGACGGGGCGAAATGCAAGTATTGCAATGCAGTGCTTACCGCATTTTTCAGGCTATAAGTCGCTCCGGAGTATGAGTCGCATCAGTCAAAATATGCGTCATGAAGAGGAAAATAACATACGTCGCACTGGACTATAAGTCGCATTAGGGCAGAGGCAGAGCGGGAGCCGCGCGCTGTGCATAACAGATCAGAAGAAAGAAAGTTTGAAGTGAGAAACTTGTGAATGACTAGAGAAAAGCAGACGTTACTTTAACTGTAATGAAGAAAACAAAAAAGCTGATCACGGACTGAAAGCAAGATGGCCAGAGCTGAAGGGACGAGTCCACAGATGCTTGAACTCTCTGCCGGGAGAGGCTCAGCCGCGCGAGTCAAACGCTGAGTCTGTGTGAATCATTCTCGGCTGCATATTTTACTAACGTTACATGCTCTAATCATGCAGGCGCCCTCACGGCCACTTGCATTGCTCGTGAACTGGAGCGCATCTCATCCTAATTTAACGAAACTCAGCGTACGCCTCACAGACATGAAATAGATCTTAAGAAACTTGAAATGTCTTTTAACAATTTAAAACGAAAAGAAATAGGCTACTCTCTGATTGTGTAATCCATGATGTGCATTTCTCTCTATAGGAGCGTTCACTACGGAGATGGTGGTCGTCAAATTAATAAACTAAAAATAACCCTGACGCACACTATGGTTAACCGAGTATTAACCGCTAAGGGCCTCGGTTAACGGTTAATGAAGAACTTGAAAACGTGCAGCCCTAATCAAAATGTTTTTTTTCTTTTGGGAAGCTAACAAAATAACTCAAATAAATTTTTGTGTCCAGATAATACAGTATGTCTTCTGATATTGCGGACTTGCTCTCTCGTTTCATACAAAGCTGCTACTACAATTTTGTGACGATTGTCACAAACACTAGACTGGGTAATCCCAGGTCGAGCTGCTGGTGATTTGATTTTGCCCTGCAGCTCAGGCTGGAAACCTGTATGTATATTACTATCCTGCTTCTGTTACAAATTTGCAGGGACCAATCACAAACCGGTTTATCCACCTGGCGCACTATTGGCGGGATTAACACAATAACATATAGAGAAGCGATGAATCGTTGGTCTGATTGGTTGAAGGACTATCCAATTGCATAGAGTCATTTGAATAATGCCTGTTGATCACGCCTCGTGCCATCGAGAGTTCAGCAGATAAACAAGCGTCACGCGAGGATGGCGAAAACGGCAGACCATGGAAATAAATGTCATGTTCCAGGCTGTGCAGGGGACGTGAGGACTTTTCATAACCTTCCCACAGATAAACAATGTCCAGAGTCATGGTTGATTTCAACCGTATTCCTGCAAGCAGTAAGTAGTGTTTTTATCCACTTCTTGACTGTCGAACCCATTCCGGGTTAAACTGAACGTTTCTTAGTAAGACATCATTATGATAACATCCCCTGTGTTGTCTAGATCTAACGCAAGATGCTAATACTGGAAACTCCGACTAGCTCACATCACAGTTTGTCAAATGACAAAGGTTAATATTTTTTCCTGCCAGTGTTGTCATAAAATACAACATTAGATACGCATGTCGATCCCTTTTGACGGATTGAAATTTAAATTAGCCTATATTTCATCCTTATCACATAACTCAGAAACTAACTACATTTACTACTACTGTTTATTTGCTTACAGATCGCTGAGTCGATCCTAACATCACCTTCACCATCTAAGTTGAAATGAAGGAAGGCTTCTAGTCAATTTGTTAAATAAATATACATTTTTGAGAACTGAAGTATGATTATTTTGCAGCGGGTGAGTAATAAACATGACACTGACTATTTTGAGTGGCTTCTACATTACTTTATTTGGCTAAATAAATCGACTTTTAAATCTGTACTCTACTGTCAAACTGTAACGTTACTGTAAACTACATATTTACGCGCTACCCAGTTCAGTTTTTGATTCAAAGTTAAGAAGCTATCATTGTAAAAACATTGCCATGACGGACGGTATAGGTGTTAGCCGTCATTGATTAGCAGTGAAACAGCCAATCAGAGCAGAGCTCAACATTAATATTCATGACCCTTCCAGATAAGGCAAAAACAGAGATTACATCCTAGGGACAATTTATAGGGTTGTAAATGGACCTGTACAACTGTATCTGGACAATTTTTCCCTTAAATAAACCACATACTCTCTATGTATATATCAGAGAACAGTTTAACATATTGTTTCAAATCATTCTAGGGCACCTTTAAAGTTTGACACATTAGAGTGCTAAAGAAACATCCATAAATGAGGGAGAAAAAAAGTCTTCGCTATTTAGCACAACAAGCTGCGAAAAAGAATGATAGAGGAATGATTGGGGAGAGAACAAACTCTAAACCAACAGAGAGTGTGGTGAGTTGAGTTTGGTGGAACAACGTCATATCATATTGTTAAACTTCCAATCTAGTTTTTGTTTAATGTCAAGCATGTTTTAGATAACTTTTTTGGAAGGATGTGGATATATGTTGAGTTTTTTTAATATATATATATATATATATATATATATATATATATATATATATATATATATATATATATATATATATATATATATATATACTGCCCGGCAAAAAAATAAAATTAAAAATACACTGCTCTACAGTCATTTGAAAGTGATTGCAGTACCAGTTTTGGCCACAATCTTACATACACTTCCTTTAAATAGACAAATGCTTCAAAAAGTCTATGATTGGATCATTTTTGCAATCATTGAAAGTCTTTGGGATGTGCTGGAGTGGACTTTACAGAGTGCTGGACTCTTGTCAACATCAGATGCAATGATGTATCAGCCAATAATCTGTATCGGCCGATAAAAGCTATTATTTTCACTATCTGCTTAAAAACAGGCAATGATCTGGGCCAATGGTATCCTGTCAATCAAAAGGGTGCAGAGAAACATGTCAAACTTCAACTCGTAGGGTGTGTGTGTGTGTGTGGGGGGGGGGGGGTCGAATTTAGGGCAAGTAATGAATCACCCGTAGTTCAAGCCAGGGTTGCCAGGTCTGATTTATTTTCCAACACAAAACATTATTTGTAGTGCGCCTCTCATCCAATAATCTCAAATAGCACTGTGCTTTGTTACTTCTAAAAATAAAGTGTCATCTTTCAAATTCTGTCCATTTTATTACGAAATTTAAACAATAAATGCTGTTTTGACACTCCTAAATGTGATGTGACAGACCGCTGTAGAGCGGCAGCCTTTTCACGATCAGCCCATTTTCAACATGCCTTGAAAAGATGACTCACCTCTTCCAGTTTAATACAAGTTATATCTCGAAAAACATGCATGGATATCAAAAGGTATGTTGAAAGGTAGTGCAACTTCCCAAAATCCATATCATGACTCGTGTAATCAGTAAACTCAGGTAAAAAAAAAATGTTTTGCTCACCAGCCATATTGTGGCTAGGGGTTTTCCAAAGTAACTAGCATTTTCACTGGCCACAATTTTGTTGCTAGGAAATTTGTTGTTGGCTATATGTAAATGAGAAAACAGTTGGTTGTCTGAAAAATACACGTTTTTTTGGTTTTAAATGTTCTTTATTATATATAATATTTATCCTCAAGCAATATTCTCATCAGCGTTCTATCAGCTATGACATTTAAATCTAGCATATTTTGTGTATGTGTGGTAACAGTAGCCTATGAAATACATATTTTCATGTGATAATATTTTTTGTTCAATATCAAAAATCTGAAGGGTGTGCATCAGACACCCAGATAAACACTTTACAGTTGGCTTTTTGACAAAGTCATTGTCTTCAAATGCTACTGAAGTTAGAAATATGTACCAATGATGTATGTAACTTTAGACACGGTCCCTAAATGCGCAAATATCGAACAACCAACGTTTCAAGCCGACGTTCTGCTGTGATCTTTGTTTGAAACTATTCAAGCTGCTGAACAAAACGGTCAATCACTGTATGAGGAATGAATCTCCTGCGTTCTCCACCGCACATAGACTATATCTCTGCTCTGTTGTTTACGATGAGATTGAAGATTTTAGTGAGTGAGCGCACTCTGAACAAAACTGTCGCTTCACCGATGACTAAACCGAATGCCTCTGATTATTAGACATTGCGTTCAGAAGCTCAAAAAAATTGTGTGTAATTGGTTATAACACACAACACAATTATAATAGATGTCTTTTGAGAAGACTACAATAATATTCAACCCGCCAAAGTGGCTGGTGGGTGGTTGTGTTACACGCCACAACTGAAAACCAACCGCAATGGCAGTGGGTGTTAATGTCAAGCCCTGCATGTAATCACTCAATCAGTGTTTCAACCACAGAACGACGTCAATAAAACAGCTGGTAAACAACAGGTCACTTAACACTGACAGCTCAGGAAAGTCCTTTGTTGTTCACAGTTTGTGAGTTAGCAATGAAGAAAAACTAGAGATGAGCTTATTGTTAATTATACAGTATATGTATGCTTGAATATATTTGTCATTAAAGGGGTCATATAATATGGAGGACCAACCCTGCACAAATTAAAAATAAATAAATGAATAAGTAAATAAATGAATAAATAAATAAATATACACATATGTAAATTAATATAAACATAAATAGATAAATAAATGTGATAATAGGAAAATAAATAACAGAATAAACGACTTGATAAAATAAATATGATTCATTTTTAATCAAATACAATTTTGTATTATCTTTCCCTTAATTTATTTTTTTCTGCTTTTATAAAAATATATCTTTATAACTTTCATTTGTTAATTAAATTTAACATTTATTTTTCCCTCATGTATTTATTTTTACATTTATTGATCGATTGATTCATTTCTTTTTCTTTTTCCGTGTGCAACATGTAAATGAGGAGGGCGGTCCTTGTGTAGCTTCAGCGCATCATTGGTTGAGAGCTCACCACAGTCTATGAAGCTCACGCAGTCAGACCAGCTGAGGAGAGTTGTCAGTAAATGACGGCCGCATAGTTCTTTCACTAAACAAACGTATCGATGTTTCCAGCAGTTTGACACATTGAGAGAAGTTCCAGTGGTCCTTATAGTAGTGATTTTGAACTCGACAGGTTGTAAGTTCAGCTCTTGCATGTGTATACTATGGTGGACGTTTCACAAACAGCTAACGTTAGTTAGAGAGTTGCGCTTAGCGAATGAAGTCGAAAACAACACATCAAATTACTGTTGTTAAAACTAGATGCGCTTATCGATGTTTTAGGAGGGTTATATTCCGATATGGATGTGGAAGTAAAGACTGAAATGTTGCCGCGATAATTAACAGACACGCTGCAAAACACTGTGTCCCAGCACATTCAAAACCCGTGAGTCAGATGGTAGTAAGGTGGAACGAGTCCATCTCTTCTGATAAGTACCATTGAAACGTATTTCTGAATGGGTCAAACAGCTGGAAACACTGATACGTTTGTTTAGTGAAAGAACTAACGCTATGCGGCCGTCATTTACTGACAACTCTCCTCAGCTGGTCTGACTCTGCGTGAGCTTCATAGACTGTGGTGAGCTCTCAACCAATGATGCGCTGAAGCTACACAAGGACCGCCCTCCTCATTTACATGTTGCACACGGAAAAAGAAAAAGAAATGAATCAATCGATCAATAAATGTAAAAATAAATACATGAGGGAAAAATAAATGTTAAATTTAATTAACAAATGAAAGTTATAAAGATATATTTTTATAAAAGCAGAAAAAAATAAATTAAGGGAAAGATAATACAAAATTGTATTTGATTAAAAATGAATCATATTTATTTTATCAAGTCGTTTATTCTGTTATTTATTTTCCTATTATCACATTTATTTATCTATTTATGTTTATATTAATTTACATATGTGTATATTTATTTATTTATTCATTTATTTACTTATTCATTCATTCATTTATTTATTTTTAATTTTTGCAGGGTTGGTCCTCCATAATATAATGCCATTTTTGTACAAGTTAATATGATTATTTAGTGTCTAAATTAAAACTTCGTAATATACTTTAATTACAAATTCTATTTAGTATTCTAAGAAATCACTCATTTATCCTGGTGAAAAACAGCTGTTTTCAGCAAGCCGTTTCTGTGCATGTCCCTTTTATGCTAATGAGCTTTGCTCACCCCGCCCCTCTGTTCTGTGGGGGTTTTGAGTGTGAAGCGTTGCTTAGACAACAGAAGAAAGTTTGACAAAGCGAGTCTCTCAGGACTCATCTGTGCAAGTTCAACCGTATCAATTCTATATATCAGATAAATCAACATCAAAATGGCTGCTGTGTTCATTATTACACCCAAGAACCGAACACCACAAATCGCTGAGACGACATTCTGCTCCAGCGTATCCCAGGCATAGACAGTAAAAGAAATGGACAGAACGATCCCATTGACGTCAACGGCGAAAAAATGAAGTCATCGGATGAATCGCGATTCAAAAACGATTCAGTGCTTTAAAATAAACATTAACATTTGATTATCTACTACCGGCGTGAATTAATAGAGACGTTGTGCTGTGTCATCCGCGCCCTGACAGCTGATCTCCTTCACAGACGCATGCGCTCTTTACCACCTTCACTGGACTGCGCTCGCCCGTCCGTAGCTCGTTATTTAAAATAAAATACTGAAGTTTTAGGGAAATGGGTCATACCTGAGCATTTGAAATACAACCCCGCTTATACAAGGATGCACATTTATTGCATGGACGGAACAAACACATTTATGTGTCTAAAATGCATACTCACAGTTCTGATGAGTTATATACATGAAATTTAACTAAATATCGTCTTTTAAATGTAAGTGAATTACGAAGCAAACTGCTAAAGTACTACAATATTAATAACACTGAAATAAGATTGTGTGGTGTATCTATCGATCAGAGCCGCATTAATGTAGCGCCGATACTATAGCAATAGTAGACACCGGCGCGATTACTTCAGAATCATCATAAGGAAAATGTTCCGTATAAAGAGAACAAAGAAGGCGTTTCTTTCTATTCCGTGAAGAAAAGTTAGTTTAAGATGTTTAATGCCTGGAACACACACAATAGATAGCCTTAACTAACAATACTTTTAAAGCCTTTTTAAATTTGGGCTTTTTTAATTTGCATTTGTAGAAATTTAAATCTACAAAACATTACTGTGTAATAATAATTAACATAATACATAATATATAAATAACAATACATAATATGAACTAACATTAACAAAAGACAATAAAATATATTTTTGGTATCACTTTACAGAAATAATGAACTGCACTTATGAAGCATTTATTTATCTTTGTTAATGTTAATTTGAGCTACTTCATGACTGTTACAAAAAAAAAAAAAAAAACACTTTCAAAAGCTATGGTTAGATGAAAAGCCATCCAATTAAAAAACAAACAAAAAAAAACAAGAAAAATAATTCTTGAACTAATCATGGCACTTTACACCCGGTCACCGAGGGAGACTGTCAGAGCATATCATAAAAATGTCTTCATTAAAAGCTGCTAATTATAACGGGATACATTCGCTTCATTTCCTTTAGAAGAATTAGTTTGTGCCAGTATCCTGTTCCTTCTCCATGCTCTAATCACCTTCACCAATCATAGCTGGCTTAATCACTCATTGCTGCTTCACCTCATTCAGTGTAATGTCACATCTTGATCAAATCCCATCCAGTTTTCCCAGAGGAATAATCCAGTACTGGTACTGTGCAGCATCATTGGATAATTTCTAAGCCATTTAAAGATCTCATTAGATCCACCAAGACCATCAAATTCAGTTCTTATTTTAATTAGGCCAGTGCCACTGAGGATAAGGTATGTGTGAGCAGAGCCCATCTCATGCGGCACTGCTCCACATATTTCACTGTCAGTCTCCATATCTCTCACCATGATGCAGGAGATTCAGCAAAGCTGTAGATCAGTGTCTGGGTTGCACTGTGGTGGGCTATTTGATTTGGAATGTGTACATGCATTGTTTACAAAATTATATGAGACCAACAAAACCATTTTCCTTTAACCTCTTAAACACCTAGTCTAGAAATCTAGACGCACCCTAGCGGCAGCAAATCTAATCTGCCGTAAGTGTCGTCTAGCAACTCTAAATACCCTTCTGAGCTGTGAAAGCCAAACTCTGGTTGGGCCAATGACATCGTGTATAGAGTCGGTGGGCGGGGCCATAATGACGGCCGAGTTGCGTTTGCGTGCTTCTAGTAAACACAGAAACTGGCGAACGGCGGTCTTTCGAATCAGCTTTGACCGCGACTCTGGAAGACTTGGAGTTAAGCTTTTCTCTGAGAAAAGAACAAAGAGCGGCACTGAAGTCATTCTTAAAAAGGAATTTTTTTTAAAAATATTTGTTTCACTATACGTTTGTGTTGTTGTCATTTATGAGCCGATTGCCAACAAAGCACACACATTTGATGCGGTTTCACTCGCCGCCTGCAGTTTCTACTCCGACCGGGAACAAACAAACACACGTGCTACTCCAGAAAAAACAAACTGCATCCACTGTTAAACGCTGGGTTATTTGGAAAGCCAAACAAAGTTATCTTTCCCTCACAACCAGAAACACACTTCTTTAGTGACATTGTTGATTTTGTGGTCTAAAAACAAAATGGCAGCGCCGCCGACGGCTTCTGTAACCGAACGAAGCTCGTTGATGGAGACAAACTTGCTCTGGTTGGTGTGTGTGTGTGTTTGTTTTCATCCGGGAGAAGTGCCCAGTAATTCCACCCTTTATAATATCATACAGGGCCATACTAAAAAAAAACTTTCCAAAACGTATTCGAATCCAGAAGGAGTGTATTTGGCACTTAGGGACCGCAGATGCAAATTAGCTATCTAAGCTAAGTCTGGCACAACATTTGTGTTGTCTATGGTCTCTGTTAAATAAATAAATAAACTAAACTAAACATAAATACTCTGTCATACGTCCAATTATTATTATTATTTTTAATTTTCACCATATTTAGCATGAGAATACAACTCTTTAACTCTTTTCCCGCCAAACACATTATTTTCCATTATTTGTGAGAAAACGCTTTCCTGCCAAACATGGAATTTTCTGTGTTTCTGTATTCTTCTGAACGAGTCCTGAATCTCCAGATTAAAACAAGCGATCATTTCTAAGTAGATGTATATGCAAGGGATAATGTACACCCAGCAGGTTTTTAAACGCAAAATAAACCCTGACAGAGTGAACAGGACCCAGAGTGTTTCAACTTTTCAAATGAATTCCTATGAAAGTTAAGCTTCCAAAGGCATGAACTGAAAATGCTCCAGACTGAACACGCGATGTGAATGTGTGCCGCGGCCGCGCTTACCTCAGCTATAGTGATCGTAATCTGCATAATTAAATCCTCATAATTGTTTACTTCAGGTACATTAATTATTGTTGTATGTTCTTAAAATAACAATTCCGTGATTGCGGAAATGATAGGGCCCTAATATTAGCAACACAGCTAGTAATGACAGTGTTCAGTTTTATTGTTGTCATCAATTAATACTACATCTTAATTACATTACATTGCATTTGGCTGATTCATTTTTACATTAATACATCATGTTGTCAATAAATTACTTTTATCGTTAAGTTTTGGCCACTGCCTGACATCATCTACCCAATGTTTCTTTTCACCAGACATTTTATTTCATGAGCAGGATCCGCTTTCATTTAAATGTCCTCAGAGGGCACCAGTGTCACGACAAATCCTGTCCGCCTGTGCATTCGTGTCCGCTGGTAGCGGTTTTAAATGCCTGATCAAAAACTGTTATACATAGCCTGACAAGCCAGACCCACATCAAGATGTTTGGTCTGGAAACTCACCATTGACAGCTCAATCTGAGGGGCGGATAAACGGTTGTCTTTCAAACTCCCTCTGCACGCGATAGGATAGCGCTACACCAACCAGAGCAATGAAGGTGAAGCAGAGCTCGTTGACTGATTAAACATTCGCCGTATCCGGTCGGCAAAACTACGAACACATCTTCCCTTCTTAAAGCTACACTGTGTAACTTTTTTAGTTTATTCTTAGCTAAAATCACTGAGTTCTTTCAAAAATATATGTGCTCATTAATGTATATTTACTTCTTTCAAGTAATAAAGTATTCTCGTAATTTTATGATATACCATTGAAAATACATACGGGTGAGGGTTCGGATGGCGGTCGCCATGTTGCTCCTCCATCTTGAAAGTACATTTGCCAAAGAGGGACATGCCCGTAAATTCAAGCTTCGCCTTTCGCGTTTTTACACTCGATGGCACCGTGCTGAATGTGAAGAGGAGGATTGCTTGAGGCTGCTATATGATGATGGAGGATCATCACTCTTAAGCCCCTTTCACACTGCACGTCGGACCCGCAATATTCCCGGAGCATTGCCGGGTCGCCTTCTGTGTGAAAGCAACCACGTCCCGGGATTGATTATTGAATTCGACCCGGGTCGGGGACCTAGTAACATTGCGGGATATGTATCAGAGTCGGCAAGGAAGCGGAAAAGAGAATTAAGACGGCAACGCAACGGGCAAATCAACAAGACTAAAGTAAATATTGGAGTGGCCTTTCCAAGAGGAAAGAGCTCATGAGGAGCAACGATTTTAAAAAGAACGCCGACGTTGCCTGCTTTCTTCTCGACAGGTAATATTAATTCAGCCTATTTGTGTATATTGGAAGTTTTATTGTTGCTTGGCTAATTATATCATGGTGTGCTGTGCATAACACTAGAACGACGTCTAGGATAGTTTTCCTCGCGTCAATGATGAAAAAGTATTGTTTACCTTATAACATAAATCCGTGTTCTATGACGGATAACATGAGATTAATATTTTAATTGCATTATAATTTGTTTGCCTTACGCTAGTGATGTCGTACAATATACAGAATAACGACAGCACTGATAAAAGTTACTTTACTAAGATTAGCTTGCATTCGTCTGGGAACCTGATAGCTGATGTTAGCAATGAACTGGTAAAAAATAACGAAAACATAAAACTATTATTCATTTTATATAGATTAATTTGATCATAGATCATTTGGTAAATTAAATAACTGCAAATTATAATAGTTTTCAAAAATTACCTCATCACTTGAGTTGAAGCAACACTCACCGAAGAGGTCAAACTGAAAGCCACGACTAAATCGGCCACCGTAGGAGTTGAAACGAAATCGAAATTGAGAGGAGCAGAAACTATTATACACTGGATGGTCATATACCTTTACACCACTAGATGGGGGAAAATATCACACAGTGGAGCTTTAAGAAAGACTTCAGTGCCGTTCTTTGTTCTTTTCTCAGAGAAAAGCTTAACTCCAAGTCTTCCAGAGTCGCGGTCAAAGCTGATTCGAAAGACCGCCGTTCGCCAGTTTCTGTGTTTACTAGAAGCACGCAAACGCAACATGGCCGTCGTCATTATGGCCCCGCCCACCGACTCTATACACGATGTGATTGGCCTGACCAGAGTTTGGCTTTCACAGCTTAGAAGGGTATTGAGAGTTGCTAGACGAAACTCGCGGGCAGATTAAATGTGCTGCCGCTAGGGTGCGTCTAGATTTCTAGGCTAGGTAATACATGATTCTGGACAAGCAATTGTTTACAAATAAACTATGAATTCATTGCCATACTAAGTACACACATACACACAAAACATTTATTTGAAATATGTAATTGATTGCTATAATGGGAGCAAAATGTTCTAAATTGTTTCAACTGATAAACTAAAGCCCCGTTTCCACCACAGGAACTTTACCCAGGAACCAGGAACTTTGGGTGGTACTTCGTGTGTTTAGACCGCAGGAACCAGGGTATAAATGAAGTTCCGGGTAAATATTTCCCCCTCCAAACGGCCCTGCTCGCGAGGTAGTACTTTTTCAAAGTTCAGGAACTTTCGAGGGCGGGACTTGGGCGCTGAACATGCTGATTGGTTGAGCTCACGCAGCATTTTTAAGTTCAACAGGCATTTTTAAAAGTCTTTTGTGAGGTTCGTTCTGCGTTCAATAAATATCAGTCTTGCTCTCTGTCTGGTGGCGCGCGGTCGTCTCAGCCATCTCACGTTCAATGTCCGTAATAGCTGATAATAATATATTGTCATTTTAAATCTAGCTTTACAAGCTTTCTGAATATGCTGCATGCTGCTGAATCTGCATATTAGTGCTCTTTTCTGTCGTTGTTAATTACCTCTTTAGTAAACCTATACATAACCAGCAAAAGCGGCACAGCTTGAATCTCTTCCATACTCGTTATTCATTTTTTTTCACCATGTAAACGACCTGACCGATTACTTTTAAGTGTGTGTCCTTACATGCCGTGACGGCGTCACGGCGCGCGCCGCGCTCATGTTGACAAGAGAGGAAAGTAAATTTTTCTGAGGGGTAAACTTTTTATTTCGTGAGTTATGAAGATAATGTTGGAGTAATGGCACAGCGTATATTGCCCCAGGCAGTTTTTACTTTAACTGCGCCTGACAGAAGATTTTTTTCTCTGGGATGATTATTACACTTTACAACAAATAGATATAAATAATACTGTATTAGTCCTGGTGACCGTTAAGAGTTGCTATGGCTACAGTAAACACATTCAGCTGCTGGAGAAAACAGCGGCGACATTTTTGATGCGGCAGACAAACTGCATGTGACAAAATGATTGCGATTGAAAGTCATCACATGTGAACACCAGATTGGTTTAGATAACGTCTCATGTAAACAGTCCACTAAATCTTTCAATCGGTACACTTAAAAATGATTACATGTCCTTCACTGATTTGGAGGAGCAGTCGCGTGCAGTCCTACATCACCGGACTAATTTGCCTAATCTTCTCGGAACTTTATCGCGGTCGAAACGCAGACAGCTGCAGGTCTGGGGGGGAGAAAAGTTCCTGTAAAAAAGTTCCTGGTACAAATTGTTCCGGGTAATTTTGGTGGAAACGGGGCTTAAGTAATACTACCAATACAAAATCATGACATAGTAATGTACCTAGGGCTGAACGATATTCTGATAACGATATACATCGACATCGTGATGTGCGCGTGTGCGATAGTCCCATCGCCGGAACATGCGATGTTAAGGGTCTTAGCCCATGGTGTATTAAGAGAACGGTAACACACAGTAAACACGAGTTTGTTGCTGGAGTGACATGCACGTTACACGAGCCTGCACTGTGATTGGTTTGCGGTGACGCTGCTCACAGGCAAACATTCACTGCTAAAATGCGCGACGAAGAGGATCCGAAGAGGACAAAAAAAGTACCAGAAGTCTGAGTATTACACACAAAACTAAAAGAAAGTTTATTATATTTTCTGGCTAGCTTACTTAACTTTTTATAATCATAACCATACTTTCACCCAAACTGAATAATTAAAACAAGTTTAAATGGGTAAATCTGCTACAGATATTTTTTATTCTTGGTTTTCTTTTTTGACATAGGCTCCAGTTATTGTTAAAATTCACTACACGTGCTTCTTGTGTGCATTTTAAGCATTTTTTTGTGTGAAATCATATTTATTTTGTCCATTAAAAGTGTGCTTTCACTTTGATTGAGCGTCAGCAGCGCAGCAAAAATAGGCTCGCCGCCAAAACCCGGATTTGTGTATAACCTTAAAAACTACACCCTGCACCTTTAATCCAAATTAACATGCCAAGTGTGAACATAACCTCAGAAAAACTGACATGTACTGTCAATACATAAAAAAATTATAAAAATAAAATTTAAGAGCTTTTTGATTTGTAATCAAATCAATTAATGACAACAACAAAAAGCATAAGGTAGGGTCAAACTTGATTTTGTCCATCGAAAACAATTGGATTGTAGAAAATGGCTGTTGCGGAAAAAAAGATAAAGTCCTTGTTAAAGATAACAAGGCCAACATTATTACTAAACAAATCAAATGTGTACACAGAGAAGTTATTTGCAATACTTCAGCATTCCATAAAATATACATTTTTGATTTTATGGAGACATAAAAATTATGAAAATCGAGAAACAGATTTCTTCACACAGAAAAGTTTGGCTTGACAGCCAAGCAAGTACAGTAAAGTACAGCTGACTATCACCTTCTCATTCCCACACATTCACGTCTGGTGTTTGGAGAAACATTAATGAGCACTGCTATTGGAGCAAGAGAAATTATCTGCTTGTTACCAGATTCATGCACTTCTAAAAGTTTAATAAGTTCTGCAAATGATTTTTAAATGTTAATGTAACTCGGACCTCTCCTCAATTAATTATATTTTAAAAGAGTAAAACGACTAGTTGAAAACAGTAAGAACACAAAACAATGACTAAACTAATTATCACCCGTGTGACATTATCAAACGTTTTGCGCGGGCCTGCGGAGTCCCCGCGGCTCGCGTGATCGGCTTACCCTCCAGCGTCACCTCCTTCCCAGCCTTCTTCAGCGCCTGCACCGCCGCGTCGTGCGTGGCATCGCGGAGGTCGCTGCCGTTGACGGACAGGATCGCGTCGCCGACACGCAGGGCTCGACTTTGATCCGCAGCTAAACCGGGGAAAATCTTTGATATGAGGATGGGCATACGGTTCTCCCGACCCCCTTTAATACTGATACCCAGTCCGCCGGACTCCTGCTTGACAATACGAACCCTCCGAACCCCCTCCGGCCCTGCCGGGTCACAATAACCACTGGACTCCGAGTCTGAGCCGGTCCCGTTGACGCGACCCGGGCTGTCGTATTGCCCGCGGCTCTGATAAACATCTCGGTTCTGCTCGTTGCCATTGGAAACGCCGTTTCTTAAATGAGAGTTGTGCTCCGAATAGCCCGCGGGCCCGCTCGGTTCTCCCTCCGCCGTCAGTGTGAGGGTGTCCCGTGTGAGTTCCGCGGAGACCCGAACCCAGCGATCACTCAACAGCAGGTCCAGATGACCCTGTTTTTCCGCGCGGGTCCACACGGCCATGATCAAACTTTAACTCATCATAAAGTTTAAACTCACTCGACACACCCACTCACACGCGCATTTCCCCAGGGGAAGCGAGAGGAACCGATTTTATGTCCGTCAATAAGTTAAAACATCGCTGTATTTCTGCAGCGGGTTGAATTTGTGATCACTGCACGAAGAAACTATAAAATAAAAAAACATCCTAAGATCGGACGGCGGAGATAACATTAGATTTGTATGTAATTAATTATTCATGAGAGGGGCGGGGGACAAAAACAATTTCTCTTCCCTTCCCACTAAAGCCAAGCCACTCGAGTGTGTGCTGTGCAGAGATGTCAGGCATCACGGTAAAAAAAAAAAATAATGCAGCTTTATTCTGGTTGAATCACTCTAACGCACGGATAAATGGACATTTACAAAGCCTGCTATGTGCCTTTTACTTTTAGTATGAGTAAGTAGCCTACCCACAAAAATCTCCGCCTCTCTCATTGATATTTAATTTGATTCAAATCTTTCTTTCTTTTTTAAACAACACCAGTAAGACAAAATAAACTAGTGTTCAATTACTGAAAAAAATATAATTAATAATAATAATGCAATAAATAAATAATTAAGCTGCCAAGCAACTTATTAGGCAGTAGGTCACAGATCGATACTGATTATATACTTGCTACTTTTACATTGTCTTTAATGGTGCTAGAACTCAATATATAAATTACATATTTGGATGTACATAGTAGGCCTATTAAATAATTCATGTATTTCCTCATCACACTAAAGCCAGTCATGGTCACTATTTTAATCTTCGTCAGAAGGGAATCAAGCTTTGTTGTGTTGAAGTCAAATGTTTGGTAATCTACTGGTCAATATAACACATATGTGTTAGCTCTAAATAATATTGACTCAGTAAAATATGTTGACTGTTCTCATTTGCTTTAAAGTGTTATTTATATTCTAAAGGCTCACCTCAGCTTGCCTATGTAGGCTACAAATTTTGAATTTATTAACAGTTAATAAATGCAAATCCTTTTCAAGCCCGCAAATTATTAAATATGTATGTTCTTTTGGGCAAAAAAATGTAGTTTTTTGTTTGTTTGTTTGCTTTGTTTTTAGCTTGAATATGGTGTACATAATATACATTGAACATGTGAAGTGAGTAACACTGATGATTTCTTCATCACGGCTCCTGTTAGTGGGTGGGATATATTAGGCAGCAAGTGAACATTTTGTCCTCAAAGTTGGTGTGTTAGAAGCAGGAGAAATGGGCAAGCGTAAGGATTTGAGTGAGTTTGACCAGGGCCAAATTGTGTTGGCTAGACGACTGGGTCAGAGCATCTCCAAAACTGCAGCTCTTGTGGGCTGTTCCCGGTCTGCAGTGGTCAGTATCTATCAAAAGTGCTCCAAGGAAGGAACAGTGGAGAACCGGCCACAGGGTCATGGGCGGCCAAGGCTCATTGATGCACGCAGGGAGCGAAGGCTGGCCCGTGTGGTCCGATCAAACAGACGAGCTACTGGAGCTCAAACTGCTCCAGAAGTTAATGCTGGTTCTGATAGAAAGGTGTCAGAATACACAGAGCAGCTCAGTTTGTTGCGTGTGGAGCTGCATAGCTGCAGACCAGTCAGGGTGCCCATGCTGACCCCTGTCCACCCAGCGAAAGCACCAACAATGGCACGTGAGCACGGAGCAATGGAAGAAGGTGGCCTGGCCTGATGAATCCCTTTCTTTTACATCACGTGGCTGGTCGGTGCGTGTGTGTGTCTTACCTGGGGAACACATGGCCCCAGGATGCACTATGGGAAGAAGGCGAGCCGGGGGAGGCAGTGTGATGCTTTGGGCAATGTTCTGCTGGGAAACCTTGGGTCCTCCATCCATGTGGATGTTACTTTGACACACACCACCTACCTAAGCATTGTTGCAGAGCGTGTACACCCTTTCATGGAAACGGCATTCCGTTGGTGGCTGTGGCTCTTTCAGCAGATAATGCCGCGCCACAGAGCAAAAATTAGGACAGGCGTGTTCAGGAATGGTTTGAAGAGGACAACGATGAGTTTGAGGTGTGGATTGGCCTCCATATTCTCCAGATCTCAGTCCAATCGAGCATCTGTGGGATGTGCTGAACAAACAAGTCCAATCCATGGAGCCCCCACCTTGTAACTTACATGACTTAAAAGATCTGTTGCTAACATCTTGGTGCCAGATACCACAGCACACCTTCAGGGGTCTAGTGGAGCCTCGATGGGTCAGGGCTGTTTTGGCAGCAAAAGGGAGACCAACAAAATATTAGGAAGGTGTCATAATGTTATGCCTGATCGGTGTATAATACAATAATCACAAAAGACACCCACATATGGCCCTTGTGTGCCATTGTTGTGATTATAGAAAAAAACACATAGGAGAGAGCAGCAGTTTTGTGACATTTGATTTTATTGCAGACTTGCAGACCTTACAAAATAAGAGTGAGTTAAACATGAGCTTAAGCTGTGGATCAAAAGGCCACTTTATTCTATTGAGAATTAGATACTATTATCTGCTTCATTCTGACCTGACTCGGTCCCAAGGTAATTACATAACACTAAATAGATCAAATCCCAAGCATAAAAATACATTTGCTATTAGAAATATGCATTTACTGATGTACTGTATAAGGACATCTCCTAAACATGGACAGACCTGGATCAGTTACATATAATACTTTTCAAGCTAAAATCAAGCAAAAGGATTGTCTTTTTTACCATAAGCCTTCAACACTCTCAGAAAAAAAGGTACAAAAGCCGTCACTGACGCGGTACTCAATGAAATACTACACCTTTGTACCTAAAGAGTGCATATTAGTACCTCAAACATAGTTTGCATTAACAGCTTTTGTGCCATTTCTTTCTGAGGGTGAAGCATTGCCTCTCTTAATCATACAGACAGTATTGTGGATAGATGTACATAGTGCAGGAGTGGGTGATAAGGCAGAAATGCTTCTCATGTGATCCACATCTCTATAGTCTAACACTAGCGAATATTTCTGAGGGAAAACCGCAGCTTAGAGTTTGTATAGAGCATGTGAAGAGTGTGTGTGAGGTTTTAGCTTTGGAGATAAAGCTAAGACTCAGACATCGGTTGATACATTCATTTACTCGTCCAATTGAAACCTTGTGGTTGTGGATATGTCGAGGTTGTCCGTTTATTTCGTTTTGGTGTGTTGTTGATGAAGTCCAAGCTTCTGCGACTGGAGGAAATGACATCAGCCACAAACTTGGTGCAGTCCGAGCACACATCTCTCAGGTTGCAGCCAGCAGCGTACAGGTGAGGAAACTCTTCCTCCACAGAGTGTCTGGACAGAGAGCACAAAGGCCTGCAGAGAAACAGCCAAGAAAGAATGTTAAATGACACGTATTCTGCATAATGACAACTAAGTTACTATGAATTCTGTTTAGCACAAGTTAAAGGGTTAGTTCACCCAAAAATGAAATTGAAGTAATTAATGACTCCCCCTAATGTCGTTCCACACCCATAAGACCTCCGTTCATCTTCAGAACACAGTTTAAGATCTTATTGCTTCGAGAGCGGCCTTAAGCTCATCCAGAGTGTTGGGTCTTGCGTCTCTCAACCTTCTCTTCACAATATCCCACAGATTCTCTATGGGGTTTAGGTCAGGAGAGTTGGCAGGCCAATTGAGCACAGTAATACCATGGTCAGTAAACCATTTACCAGTGGTTTTGGCACTGAGCAGGTGCCAGGTCATGCTGAAAAACCAAATCTTCATCTCCATAAAGCTTTTCAGCAGATGGAAGCATGAAGTGCTCCAAAATCTCCTGATAGCGAGCTGCATTGACCCTGCCCTTGATAAAACACAGTGGACCAACACCAGCAGCTGACATGGACCCCAGACCATCACTGACTGTGGGTACTTGACACTGGACTTCAGGTATTTTGGCATTTCCTTCTCCCCAGTCTTCCTCCAGACTCTGGCACCTTGATTTCCAAATGACATGCAAAATTTGCTTTCAAAAATACTTTGGACCACTGAGCCACAGTCCAGTGCTGCTTCTCTGTAGCCCAAAAGTGGCTTGACCTGGGGAATGCGGCACCTGTAGCCCATTTCCTGCACACGCCTGTGCACGGCGGCTCTGGATGTTTCTACTCCAGACTCAGTCCACTGCTTCCGCAGGTCCCCCAAGGTCTGGAATCGGTCCTTCTCCACAATCTTCCTAAGGGTCTGGTCACCTCTTCTCGTTGTGCAGCGATTTTGCCACACTTTTTCCTTCCCACAGACTTCCCACTGAGGTGCCTTGGTACAGCACTCTGGGAACAGCCTATTCGTTCAGAAATGTCTTTCTGTGTCTTCCCCTCTCGCTTGAGGGTGTCAATGATGGCCTTCTGGACAGCAGTCAGGTCGGCAGTCTTACCCATGACTGCGGTTTTGAGTAATGAACCAGGCTGGGAGTTTTTAAAAGCCTCAGGAATCTTTTGCAGGTGTTAAGGTGTTTAGAGCTAATTAGTTGATTCAGATGATTAGGTTAATAGCTCGTTTAGAGAACCTTTTCATGATATGCTCATTTTTTGAGACAGGAATTTTGGGTTTTCATGAGCTGTATGCCAAAATCATCAGTATTAAAACAATAAAGACCTGAAATATTTCAGTTGGTGTGCAATGAATATAAAATATATGAAAGTTTACTTTTTATCATTACATTATGGAAAATAATGAACTTTATCACAATATGCTAATTTTTTGAGAAGGACCTGTACGTATATATATATATATATATGAACATTTGGTATACAGGGTTTCTTTAAAGTTTGTGAACCCCTTGCAGAATCTATGAATAATGTTAACAAAATAAGGGGGATCATACAAAATGCATGTTATTTTTTTATTAGTACTGTCCTGAAGAAGATATTTTACATAAAAGATGTTTACATATAGTCCACAAAAGAAAAAATAGAGCTGAATTTACAAAAATGACCTGTTCAAAAGTTGTATGAACCATTGATTCTTAATACTGTGCTACTTTTGGTGTTTTGGTGATTCAAACAGCGGGGCTAATAACAAACAAGCATAGTTAACATTTTTCAGGATGTCAGCACAGACTGTTCCCAGTGTGGAATGTGGCTGCAATCCTTTAACTTAGACATAGTATATATTTACTCACTTATAGACATCACTCTTGTGACTCTTCGCACTGCTGTGAAATCCCACAGTGTACACTGGAATGTGTGCCATCTTTTTGTAGGGAATCTTCATCTGTTAAAAGGACAGAATAGAGCAAAAATCACCCATGGAGTTTGTTACATTGTTTCTACTGCTGAAATAACAATGTGTAATTAGAATTAATTGAGAAAACAGCGTATTACAAACTATTTTAAACATGAAGCCCTAAAGCTGTGGTCTGCAAATGGGAGAGCAGGCGGGTAAAAACAGAACAGAATGCAACTAACCACATCATCATGCATAGTTTGCAAATTAAATAAACTTATCAACTTTTGGAAGATATAATTTGTCACTTGATGTTTGTCCAATCAAACAGTCTATTGTATTCTGGAGTAATTTCATCAGTAATTTCATTCTATTAGTGCCTAGTAGGCATTTTAGGCAGATACCAACTTTGGAAAGGTTGTGTGACGTCCCATCCTCAAAAAACATGATCAAAATACACAGGATAAAACAAAATATGAGC
This sequence comes from Pseudorasbora parva, assembly GCF_024679245.1. Lineage (NCBI taxonomy): Eukaryota > Metazoa > Chordata > Actinopteri > Cypriniformes > Gobionidae > Pseudorasbora > Pseudorasbora parva. Next base: position 4,625,325 of record NC_090196.1, on the reverse strand, counting down.
TATACACATTAAAGGGTTTGTTCACCCAAAAATGAAAATTATATCAGTAATTCCTCGCCCTCATGTCGTTCCAAACCCATAAGACCTTTGTTCATCTTCAGAACACAGTTTATGAAAAAAATCAGAGCTCTGACCCCCATACACAGCAGTTTAATGAACACTTTCAAGGCCCAGAAAGGCAGTAAAGACATCATTAAAGTCTTCCATATGACTCCAGCGGTTCAACCTTAAAGGGTTAGTTCATCCAAAAATTAAATGTATGTAATTAATGACTCAACCTAATGTCGTTTCACAACTGTAAGAATGAATCAGCGTATTGATTCATGATTCGGATCGCCAATGTCACGCGATTTCAGCAGTTAGACACACGATCCGAATCATGAATCAATACGCTGATTCATAACCGTTTGCATCTTTATTTGAGGATTGAAAACAAACCAGATGAGAAGATAATGCTGAATAAAGTCATAGTTTTTGTTATTTTCGGTGTATTTTCGATGCTGTTTTCTATGTTCTGAAGATGAACGGAGGTCTTACGGGTGTGGAACGATATTAGGGTGAGGAGTTAATGACTTAAATTTCACTTTTGGGTGAACTAACCCTTTAATGTTATAAAGTGATGAGAATATTTTGTGCACAAAAAAACAAACAAAAACATAACTTTATTCAACAAAATTTTTCCCATCTGTGTCAGTCTTCTACGCTGTTTATGTTGGTCAGCTCCTGCATCAGCATCACACACATTTAAAATGAATCGGAAGGACTTGTCACCCTGGGTCACATGACCATTAATGATTAAATTACATCACATGTTCCCTTCGCTAACAGACTTAAGGACCCTTCATGAAAGGATTCAGTTGTTCACTCTAGTTCGGAACGACCATATAAATGGCGTCCCCTTCCCATAGTTTAAGGTTGCAAAAACGTGTTTGGAATTTGCCCACTGTCCTGCACAGTTTAGCTCCAAAATCTTGAAGATTGAACTTCCAGGCAGGTGTCTTGGAGCTAGTTGGAGATACACTCTGCAGGACAGTAGCCCAGCAGCTGAGTTTGACAAATGTGCTTTAGTGCTACATGAGATTTAAATGAAATAAATATTTAGTACCTTTGCACTGCAAGAGTTACAGACAGACCTAAAAGAGAAAGAATCAATACTGAATGTTAAAAACAGTGACACAGACCATAATATCCAGTTATTAACTATGATTCATGATATATAATATTTATTTTAATATTTATATAAAAATAAACCAAGACCTTTTACACAGGAGGCACGTGGACGGCCATGAAAAGAGTGGAAACTTTACTCGACAACAGCAACATATCTAAGAAACAAAGATTAACAAAACACATTGGGGTGCGGGGCTGATGTTCAGTAGCCTGGATGGCAGCCGAACTCAGCCCCGCTCACAACATTTGAGCTGGGGCAGGTCAGTCTGGACTCGATCCATAGAGGAGTGATTATGCAGAACAGAAACTGTTCGGACCAATGAAATCATCAGGGCGGGCTTTAGACGATGACGGACAGATGATCAACAGAAACGTAATCATGCACGTCATCAAAGGGGCTTGGGTTATATTTACTCGAATCCTAAACGGAGAGCTTGTTTGTATCTGCATTCACCTTCACAATTTCTCTCAGAAATGATGATCATGTTGGGTAAGTACTCTGGGTATCCTTCTCTTTTTTTTTTACAACAACGACAAAGATCGTGTATTCCAGCCTGATTTCAGCGCGCGTGCAGACAGGGTTGCCAAGATTTTACAAGAAAGCCCGCCAACTACTAGCCCTAAACAATAGCTTCTCGGGGGGTTCTTTGAAAAAAAATGGCGTTTGGGGGTAAAATGTGTTAATTTCGTCAAGGCTGCTGTTAAAATTTGCATTCCTTGCTTTATATATATCACATAATTGAGGTTGCTTCAACCCATGGACATGGAAAGCAACCCGTGGGGAAAAAACGCAGACTTGGCAAAACAGTGCAGTTGAGCTCTGTTGGCATTTGACAACTAATGTTATGCGTCGCTCCGTTGCTCTGATTGGTTGCAGGTCTGTCCAATTGAGGTCTTTCCTGGTTGGGTTGAAACACGCCCCATAATCACAGCCCAATGGAGCATCAGACTCATATTCTGACTAGACTTGAGTATGACCACGTCAGGCTAGATGTTAAATAAAATATGCACAAATCATACAAACTTTCTCACCTTGCCCTTCCTCAGATTATTATAAAGCTCTTTGTTCTGCATGTATTTCTCCATCTCAGCTTTCACAAGTATGCGGCGCACGTTGATGACCTCATCCACTGTTAAGGCCAGACTGTCGACTGGGTGACAGAATTCCTCCTGTGTGGGAGAGAGATAAAGAAGAATACTTGGGTCCTTCCGTCTGTAAGACTTTTTAACTATAATGTAGGCTATGGATCCCTATGGAGAAGTTTTTTAAAATGCTTCCTGTTCATTTTAAGAAACAGAAGAAAAAAAATAGAGTAGTACTCTGTGGTAATCAACCATGTCACAGATGCTACACACGCTATTCCTTTAAAGACTGGGGCAAAATACCACTGACCATCCACTGACGTCTAGAGATCCCATGGGATGCTGCAGAACTTCCTGCATCATCATTGCTTCTGTCATCTGAGCTAAAGGAGTGAAAGGTGGACGGGGGCATCCTGTCATACACAGGAAACGAGGCTGGAGAAAAAAGGGGAAAAAACAGTGGAGAAAAGAGAAACAAAGTCAGGCATCTTAACCTAATTCAAAAAGGATGCATTCATTCTCTCTCTCTCTCTCTCTCTCTCTCTCTCTCTCTCTCTCTCTCTCTCTCTCTCTCTCTCTCTCTCTCTCTCTCTCTCTCTCTCTCTCTCTCTCTCTCTCTCTCTCCTTAAACAGGTTAGCAATGTGCTCAAACATGCTCAAACATTCTAGCTAAAACATCTATTGGAGACTACATAGCTTCAAACTTCCCGCTTTTAAAACGACTTCAAATTTAAGACAAAAAACCTTTGAACTTTAAAGGTGCAGTGTGTCATTTGTAGTGGCATCTAGTGGTGAGGTTGTGAATTGCATCCACCCATTGCTCACCCCTCCCTTTCGAAGCACATAGAGAAGCTACAGTGGCCGTCACAGGACAGAGAGTGACTACAGCAGTTTGGGTATAAAAAGAGTCTCTCAGAGTGGCAGTGTCTCCCAGAAGTCATGATTGGCAGAGGGTCACCAATTCCCTCAATGCTGTAGCGAAAAATGGTGGAGAGTTTCTCAGAGAAAAATTGCAAAGAGTTTGAAGTTACCATCATCTACAGTACATAATATCATCCAAAGATTCAGAGAATCTGGAACAATCTCAGTGCGTAAGGGTCAAGGCCGGACCATACTGGATGCCTGTGATCTTCGGGCCCTTAGACGGCACTGCATCATATACAGGAATGCTACTGTAATGGAAATCACAACGTGGGCACAGGAATACTTCCAGAAAACATTGTTGGTGTATACAATCCATCCTGCCATTTGCCACTGCCGGCTGAAACTTTATAGGTTAAAAAAGAAGCCATATCTAAACATGATCCAGAAGCGCAGGCGTTTTCTCTGGGCCAAGGCTCATTTAAAATGGACTGTGGCAAAGTGGAAAACTGTTCTGTGGTCAGATGAATCAAAATGTGAAGTTCTTTTTGGAAAGCTAGGACGCCATGTCATCCGAACTAAAGAAGTTGTTCTCAGCGCTCAGTTCAGAAGCTGCATCTCTGATGGTATGGGCTCATGAGTGTGTGTGGCATGGGCAGCTTACACATCTGGAAAGGCACCATCAATGCTGAAAGGTATATCCCAGCTCTAGAACAACATATGCTCCCATCCAGACGTTGTCTCTTTCAGGGAAGACCTTGCATTGTCCAACATGACAATGGCAGACCACATACTGCATCAATTACAACATCATGGCTGTGTAGAAGAAGGATCCGGGCACTGAAATGGCCAGCCTGCAGTCCAGATCTTTCACCCATAGAAAACATTTGGCGCATCATAAAGAGGAAGATGCGACAAAGAAGACCTAAGACAGTTGAGCAACTAGAGGCCTGTATTAGACAAGAATGGGACAACATTCCTATTCCTACATTTGAGCAACTTGTCTCCTCAGTCCCCAGACGTTTGCAGACTGTTATAAAAAGAAGAGGTGATGCCATGGCCTTGTCCCACATTTTTTGAGATGTGATGATGCCAACATCAACTTATTTTCCCCTTAAAATTATAATTTTTTTCAGTTTAAACATTTGATATGTCATCTATGTTGTATTCTGAATAAAATATTGAAATGTGAAACCTCCACATCATTGCATTCTGTTTTTATTTACTGTGGCAAGCAGCGGGGTGAGGGGTTGCGAGAGCGGGCCGGTGACGAGTGATAATGAGTGCCAGCTGCGCGACACACCGGTCTCGTCTCGTGGCCGAGTGACGGGAGCATAAAAGGAGGAGCGAAGGGAGCGAAAGACGAGAGAGGACCAGGCCTGGACTTTATGTTATGTTTTGTTTACGTTTTGTTGTGGGTGTTTTTTTAATTTTATTATGTGTGTGTGTGCGGGCAGTCGTCCGTGAGGGGCTGCCCGCGGTTTACTTTCGTTTTGTTGATTTATTTTGAAATTAAAAAGTTTGTTGAATGTTCACCGGTTCCCGCCTCTTTCCTTCCATCAACGAACTTCGTTACATTCACAATTTGTACAATGTCCCAACTTTTTTTGCAATCGGGTTTGTACACATTGCACCTTTAAAAATAATTTCAAGTCAACACCAAAGTTTGTCTTAACAAACCTGATGTGTGTCGACAGTTTAATATTAAAATACTTAAATATCAATCTTTAATAAATCCACAGTATGAGAGTAGCACACAACAACATCCAAACATTGATGACCTGAAAACAACAAACAGAAACAAGGGCACTTAAAATCAGGTGCAAATGAGGTGATTAACAACACAGCTGACAGTGATGAAGACTCAAATCAGAAACCATGACAATAATAGTGAGAAATTAGCTTGCATGCAACATTCATCATTCTTTTAAGCAGACATATTTATTCTTATAAATTAAATATAGACTAATCCTTATTAAACCTATTAAAGTTATTCAGACAAGAGCAATGAGTGATTTTCTCTTTTTCTTTTGTTGTTTGATTAACATTAATGACAGACAACAGCAGGTTATTAGGCTGCTGTCCCTTTAAGGCTGAATGCACAGATCCAATATACTAATATATATCCAATATTCTTCTAGCTGTTTACATTCACTTAAGACATAACCGACTAAGTTTACTTGAATACTCAACAAAACGGACGTTTTTTACATAATTGTGTTTTACAATTTTGTGTTTTACAAATTTCCGGTCAAGCGTGAAAAGACAGGAAAAAGATCTTAATTCACAATTTAAGCAATATCTGAGAGGTGGATTTCTATGTGCGCACCGGACTAAATGCTCTCATCCACATCCATCACCCTTTCCTGATTTATCCATATATCTGGTCTTCTGTTTCTTCCAGACATTTACATTTATTCTGAAAATGTAACCTATACTTGTATTGCATTTTGAATTGGAGTCTTACACATTTCGTAATATACTGACGAATATACTGAATAAGTAACATTTTTATAGTTACTTATTAGAAACATACGTTTAATAAAATAAACATGACAGCTTCTAAATTTGCTGCTTTTATATGGGTGTGTGTAATTTACACTGTAGAGCAAAACGACCAAGTATTGTCAAGATGCATGCAACACAGTGTAGCTTTGCAGATACCAGTTTGTTTTTTGCAAACCGGTTTGTTCAGAGGGTTCATTTCAATTAAACTGGGTCAAAAACAAGATTGCTTTCCTCAACAGTGTTCACACAAGTCCTAGCAAATATTTTATTTGTTCTTGTTATTAAAGGAATAGTTCACTTTAAAATGAAAATTACTCGATGATTTACTCACCATCAAGCCATCCTAGGTGTATATGACATTCTTATTTCAGACGAATACAACCAGAGTTTTATTAAAAAAATGTCCTGGCTCATCCAAGCTTTTTAATGGCAGTGAAAGGGAGACCAAAATTTGAAGCTCAAAAAAGTGCATCCATCCATTATAAAAGTGCTCCACATGACTATGGGGGGTAACAAAGGCCTTCTAAAGCAAATCGATGGGTTTGAGTGAGAATAATATCCATATTTGACACATTATATAGTAAAGTATCTATCTTCCGACAGACTGCCTTCCGTATTCAACTAACGAAGATAGTTACACTTTCTGTGGAAGTTGAATAAGGCGAAGCTAGATATTTTACTTTAACATGTTAAATATGGATATTTTTACACCTAAGATGGCTTGAGGGTGAGTAACTCTTGGGATTATTTTCATTTTAAAATGAGCTAAACCTTTAAGATAAATAAAATAATGTGTTTTTAAGCATTATTATTTTGTATTAAGTGTATATGAATATGTTCAAGTTTAATGTTGACATCCTTTGTTTTTTTGTTTTTGTTTTTTATATAAAAAATATTATCACATATTTGTTGAGCTAATTTTATGTCTTAGAGATGTTTGTCCAGGTCCGACCTTGATAGATGTGTGGTGGTCCGACCCCTGTCAGCGTGTGTGATCGAGGTCTCTCTCCTCTTAGGGCCCCGACACCTGTGAGCTGAGGTAACTCTGAGCGGGATGACATCATTTCCCCTCTGAGCTCTTCCAGGTCGTGTTCAGAGAAGGAGCGATCTCTCTTCAGAGGTGTAGGAGAGCTCTCCACCCGCCTGATATCCATTCCATCTGGAGATTCTTCATCCTTCATAAAAACATAGAGGTGCAATTATTTCAATTCAAATTAAAATTCAAACTAATTAAGTCAGGGAGAGCTACCAGAGTTTTCCACCAAACCAGCATGTAAAATTATCATGTGAATCAGAAGTTTTGCTGGTTTTCTGTGCAACACTGATATAAAGAGATAGTTCAAAGACTGAAAATGACCCCATGTTTTACTCTCCCTCGAGTCATCCTAGGTGTATATGACATTCTTCTTTCAGACAAATACAGTAAGAGTTATATTAACTCTTTCCCCACCAAACTGAATTTTCTGTTATTTGTGAGAAAACGCATCCAGGCTAATAACAAAATTTCCCGGGTTTCCGTGTTTTCACTGCTAGACACTAGGGGGCGCTATTAAGCATCTTCTGAATGTGTACGCAGTAAAACAAGAGATCACGTCACGCAGTTCAAAACACACGCTACATCTGACGGTATTTGTCAGTCACACTTTTTACGTCAATTGAATACGGAAGGCAGTAAATAAAGTTTTAAATATGGATATTTTTTCTTACACAAACCCATCAATTTATTTCACAAAGCCTTTATTAACCGTCTGGAGATGTGTGGAGCACTTTTATAATGGATGTATGCACATATTTGAGCTTCAGATTTTGGGCTGCCATTCACTGTCATTATAAAACTTGGAAGAGCCAGGACTCTTTTAACTCTTTCCCCGCCAAACACAGAATTTTCCGTTATTTGTGAGAAAACGCTTCCAGGCCAAAAACGGAAATTTCCGGTTTTCTGTGTTTACACTGTTAGGGGGCGCTATTACACATCTCCTGAATGTGTACAGAATCTCCTGATCAAAACACACGCGAGTAAGACGCAGTAAAGAAAGAGATCGTATGTAATCCTATGAAAAATAAAAGGATCATCAAGATTAAACGGCATATGAATCAAAACTATCTAATGTTAGTAAATGAAATGTGGACCCAGAATTAGCTACAGGACTGTGAAGCATTAGGGGTTGAAGGACTCGATCTCCTCCATCTGTGTTTGATCATCGCTCTGAATCTGATCTGGAAACAGTCTTTCACAAAAACAGGATTTTCTTGTTGCTTTTCTTATGAAACTTACCCATATTTAAGTGTTGATAAAAAAAGGAAGCAAGAAGCTAGAATAAAATGTTTTTTTATTTTAAGAAGAGGGTCAGCTCTTTATTTTGATATATTGCATACTCCGATATTCATAAAACAAAATATTCTATGGGCTATTAAATTTGGGGGAAAATTGTCAAAAACCCTGGAGGTGGCTGGCAACTTTTTTTTTTTTTAAACGCTGGCAGGTAAAGAGTTAAGATAACTCTTTCAGATGATTGTATTTGTCTGAAAGAAGAATGTCATAAACACCCAGAAAGACTTGAGGGTGAGTAAATCATGGGGTCATTTTCCATTTTGGGTGAACTATCCCTTTAAATTCTTAATGTCAAAATTGAATTAATACAATTATATTTATTAATTAAAGCCACACAGGAAAGAGCAAGATAATACAATAAATGCCAACTCCACTGAAATATCTCACCTCAAATATACTCATCTCCTCCATTTCTGCCAGTGTTGGAGCTTTTAAAAGGACACGTGGGCGAGAGGGTGGGCGATACTGTGCTCCTGTGACTGACAGGTCAATGCAGGAAGTTGATTTGATGTCACATTGGCAGGTGTGCGCCAGACATGGTAACGAGCCGAATGCTGAAGAATAGGAAAATATGGCTGTGAGTGATCTAACACACAAACTTGCTTTGTTTCGGTGTAATGCGTGACTAACATACATCTCTTTGAACTGTGCGGCTCCACAGGTTTCAGTTTGTGATCCTGTCTGATCTCAGCCAGGACTCGATCATGGAGTGACTGCGGTCTCTGAGGGCGAGGAGGCAGGCTGCGTTCAGACACCTGCAGACGTCAGTACAGTCTTAAAACAAAACGGTGCATACATTTTGGTTGTATTGTATTTGCTGATGCTTTAACCACTCTTTAGCTGTGTTTCCACCGCATAAACTTTCCCCAGGAATTAGGGACTTTGGGGTGGTACTCTGTGTGTTTTAACCGTAGAAGTAGTTGCATAGAGCTAGCCACTATGTTAAGACTGTCTTAAGCACTACTTTGTCCAAGTAGCAATTATTCAAAATGTAATCAGTCTTACTTTTCTAATTCCAATTCAATCGATCTACCATTTTATGTAACTGATTTTAAAAAGTTAGGACCAGTCTTAAATAAAAAAAAATTAGATTACTTACTTTTAAGACTAGTCTAAGTGGTTGATACAACCGGCCCCAGGGTCTAAATGAAGTTCCGGGTAAAAATGGCCCCCTCAGAAAGTCCCTGCTCATTAGGTAGTACTTTTTTTTAAAGTTCAGGAATATTCAGGGCTGGGACTTTATTTCAACCACCATTTTTTTAAAGTCTGTTGTGGTGCGTGCAGCTAGCCTGACAAGCCAGACCCACATCAAGATGTTTGGTCTGGAAACTCCCCATTGACAGCTCAATCTGAGGGGCGGATAAACGGTTGTCTTTCAAACTCCCGCTGCACGCGATAGGATAGCGCTACACCAACCAGAGCAACGAAGGTGAAGCAGAGCTCGCTGACAGATTAAACATTCGCCGTATCCGGTCGGCTAAACTCCGAACACATCTTCCCTTTTTAAGAAAGACTTCAGTGCCGTTCTTTGTTCTTTTCTCAGAGAAAAGCTTAACTCCAAGTCTTCCAGAGTCGCGGTCAAAGCTGATTCGAAAGACCGCCGCCGTTCGCCAGTTTCTGTGTTTACTAGAAGCACGCAAACGCAACTCTGGGGTCATCATTATGTTAAGCCCCGCCCACCGACTCTATACACGATGTGATTGGCCCGACCACAGTTTGGCGTTTACAGCTCAGAAGGGTATTGAGAGTTGCTAGTCGACACTCGCGGGCAGATTAGATTTGCTGCCGCTAGGGTGCGTCTAGATTTCTAGGCTAGCGTGCAGTAAGAGTTGTTTACTATTCGAATCAACAGTGGAGTTGAAGTTGGTTCCTGGAACAAATTTCGGTGGAAACACAGCTTTTCTTTCTCTTCTCCAGAGGATCTAGGACCATTTACTGAAGCAAACCAGTAGCTTCAGTGTTACAGTTGCTAGTAAACTAAAGAAATGTACCTTTATCTTACAATTTAAAGGAACACTTCTTTTTTTTTATTTATTTTTTTTAAATAGGCTCATTTTCCAAGTCCCTCAGAGTTAAACAGTTGAGTTTTACCGCTTTTTAATCCATTCAGCCGATCTCTGTATCTGGCGATAGTACTTTTAGCATAGTTTAGCATACATCATTGAATCAGATTAGACCATTAGCATAACAAACACAAAATTAGTGCCAGTCACACTGGAAGTTACCTACACTGCAAAAAAATGCTTTTATTACTTAATATTTTTGTTTTGTTTGTAGTCCAAACATCTAAAAATTCTTAAAACAAGAATTGTTTACTAGACAAGCAAAAGCAATTGTCTTGCTTTGGGGGGAAAATAACTCAAAATGAAGAAAGTTTTTGCTTAAAAAAAGCAAAATAATCTGCCAATGGGGTAAGCAATATAATCTTAATTCAAACAGAAAACAAGATTATTTTTCTTACCCCATTGGCAGATTATTTTGCTTATTTTAAGCAGAAACTTTCTTCATTTTGAGTTATTTTTCCCCAAGACAAGGCAATCATTTTTACTTGTCTAGTAAATGTTTCTTAATGTAAGAATAGATATTTTGACTAGAAACAAGACAAAAATACTAAGTAAGAAAAGCATTTTTTGCAGTGTATCTGAGGACTACTTTCAGGCACTGCATAATATCACTGCGGCACTGAACTCATGGTACGGCCGCAAAGTTCTGTGATTATTACGCAGGAGTGAGAGAATAGTTCCTATTTATAATCAGTCTAAAATCGCAACTTTTCATTCTCCGTTGGTCTTAGTACATGATGTAACTACAGAATAGTCAAGTTATAAATAGGAAAAATATTATCTTTGAACAAATTAAGTCAAATTAGGTCATTTCTGATGCTAATGGTCTAATCTGATTCAATGATGTATGCTAAGCTATGCTAAAAGTGCTCCCGCCAGATACAGAGATCGACTGAAAGGACTCAAAAACAGTAAAACTCAACTGTTTAACTCTAAGGGACTTGGAAAATTAGCCTCTTTTCAAAAAAAAGTGGAGTGTGCCTTTAAAGAAAGAGCTCTAAATGCAACACTGGCTATATGATAATTAATAAAAATCACCATTTCAAGAAAAAAAGCAGACTGCTATGTTTGAGAAAGATAACATTTTCACAGTCAAACACAATAGTTGCAAAACACAAGGAAAAAACTAGCACTTTTAAAATACTTGCTAAACTTTACACTGTGTCCAAACCTGACACAATGCAATACATTTCCAGTGACAAGTAGTTTGAAAGTAAATGCTCAATTTCCAGTGTTGGGAAAGCTACTTGGAAAATGTAGTGACTCTACATTAAATTAAGCTTCACTACACTGAAGCTAACCCCCTGGGAAACGTAGCAAGCTAAGCTACAGCAACTTGACAAAAGTAGTTTACTACATCTAAGATACTTTTTATTTATTTAATTTTATATTGAACCCACTTCATTCCAATCAATGCTATTTCAGTGACCAATAAAAGTCAAGCATATAGACACATTTTTTTTTAGTTATACAAAAACTGTCCGAAATCAATTCAGCAACAAAAACATGTGATCCAAAATATTAACAAAACCAGGGGGTTATTGCACAAAACTAGGATAAGGGATTAAGCCGGGATATCTTGATGATCTTGTCATTTTTATGCAAAATTTAGTACACAGCTGTCATGTAAACATACCCTGAAGGCACACTCATGCCAAGAACGATAACGATAATGAAAGATAACTGCATATTAGTGGATAAATTGAGCCAGGATCACCAAAATATCCCGGCTCCATCCCTTATCCTAGTATTGTGCAATAGGCCCCTGTCGAGAGAGAGAGAGAGAGAGAGAGAGAGAGAGAGAGAGAGAGAGAGAGAGAGAGAGAGAGAGAGAGAGAGAGAGAGAGAGAGAGAGAGAGAGAGAGAGAGAGAGAGAGAGAGAGAGAGAGAGAGAGAGTGTGTGTGTGTGTGTGTGTGTGTGTGTGTGTATGTGTGTATGTGTGTGTGTGTATGTTCATCTGTATATGCATCCACAACTGTGTGTTTGCATTTATGCGCAATTTAGACTTGGGCACTTTTGCAGGACAAACTGTAAGTTAATTTACAACTCAACTTGTACAAAAAAGTCCAGTCCAGAAAGTACAGTAGCAAAATAATTAAGCCCTGCTCCAAACAGTACCAACATGGCAAAAAAACACACAAAAAAAACAGCCTCTGTGTGTCTCCCACACACATGAAACAAGTTTCAATCATTCGTTCATTCATATCAAAAGGTGGCCAGGCTGGACCCCGATACTTTTAACAAGAGGTGTTTATTCAAGGGACACGATAGATTTTAAAACTTTGCCGTTTCTCTTTTGTCACCGCACGGACGATGCGCGTGCAACAGAGTCAATCCTGACTCTGTCTTCATTTCTTCACTACTGGTCCTGGGTCATAAGCTGTTAACCCCTAACACTACTATGTAAACAGCATTTGATGCAAATAACTTGTATACATTGTACATAACTTTAACATACATGTTGTTACACTGTACTTACATTTAAAGATGCTGTATGTAAGAATGATAGCTAGTGGTTAAAACGGGCACTGCATTCCAAATTCAAAATATTGTTTGCCCGCCCCCTTCTGCTCAGTCTCGACGGTCACGCGGGTTGCCAGTTTAAGGACACACAACAGGAACGAGCGCAACTGACAATGGAAGTCAAGGAACCTAACACGCTATGTCCGTGTTTTTTAGATGTTTTTTAGTCCAGGTTTTTTAGGTCAGGTAGAATCTGCAATCTCTAACCCAGTTTGTTTTCTGGCTTCCATGGAAACTATATGCTGTTTTTACCACCAAATGGCAACCTGTGGTGTCGAAATACTATTTATTGGGTTAACTGGGAACATGCGCCATCGCACAGACCAAAACAAAAAACAGACATTTCGACACAGAAAGCACATTTCAAAGTAAAATAACTGGCTGTAGCTTTGTTTTTCTGAGAAACTAATATATGTGGAACTTAGCATGTCTCCTAATTATCTGCAAACATATTATGGTATTTTTATGCTTTAATACAGTCAGTAACTTACATACAGCACCTTTAAAATACATGCATTTAATCACATTTTTATATATAAATAGTAGTTAACTACACCTATAAAATATTATAAAAACGGGACGAAATTAACATTTAAAAATAGTTAAAGGGTTAGTTCACTCAAAAATTAAATTGATGTCATTAATGACCCACCCTAATGTCGTTCCTCACCTGTAAGACCTCCGCCAATATCATAAGATTTCAGCAGTTGAGATCGCGTCAAACTGCCAAACTGCTGAAATCACATGACACTGGCGATCCGAATCATTGATCGATTCACCGACTTATGAACCGTTTTCGAATCTTTTTGGAGGAACATGGAAGAGAAGACAATGCTGAATAAAGTCGTAGTTTTTGTTATTTTTGGACCCAAATGTATTTCTGATGCTTCAAGAGACTCTAATTAACCCACTGATGTCTCATATGGACTACTGTGATGATGTTTTTATTCCCTTTCTGGACATGGACAGTATAGTGTGCATACACTTGCATACGCTCTCACACTAAATATAAAATATCTTAAACTGTGTGTGAAGATGAACGGAGGTCTTACGGGTGTGGGACGACATTAGGGGGAGTCATTAAAGGGTTACTTCAGCGATTAGCAAATGGCTTTGTATCAGTAGAAACCCTGGAGTACATTCAAATTATCGTGCTTCCCCCCACTCATATTCCCCTGAGACAAGAGATTTATGCATTTTATTTCTGGAAAAATTCCTCCCGTGACGCAAATTGACGATATTTGCGTCATCTTTGGAATGTTTGGCCAGAGGCTAAAGACTACAGCCAGCAGAGGGAGCCATTTCTGCATGTTTTACACCCACACATGGGGGATGGAGATCACACTCACAGCACACCTCGCAGCTACAGGCACTCATTTAAACGGATGCTTAGCAATGTAAGTGTTTTAACTTCTCAAATTAATTTCTATGAAAGTTAAGCTTCCAAAGGCATGAACTGAAACGTGCCAGACTGAACACGCGTTGTGAATGTATGCCGCGAGTGTGGTCGCGATTACCTCAGCTCTCATCGCGAGAGCTCATCAGCTCATTTATGACGTTAAATGTAATCTGACTCCTAATCTGAGTTAGTGCTGTGAGACTCACACGGCAACTCGATAGTTATATTGAACAGACACGTTCAGTATTTAATTGTAGTGTCTGTTCTCTAACTCAGTCACAGTAATCCAGTAGCGGTGGCTTTGGGAATGGCCTCACAGGGCAGTGAAGCATCCTGGGAATTGTAGTCTTTCATCCCCATGAGACAAAAATACATTTTCTGTCTTTTCTCAGTCTAGAAAGTAGGGGTGTCAACAATAATCGATTCGATGATGCATCGCGATGCGGAGCATGAACTATTCAGCATCGATGCGGCAAAGTGCCATAATCGATTATGTCACTGTTTATTTTCTGGCGGACGATAAAGTTGTGTTTCAAATACTTCCGGTTCCGGGAGAATAACAACAACAACAAGGAAGATGGCTGAGGCGGAGGGAGATGACCGCGATAGACGGGTTATTTAAAAAATGCGCTAACGCGCTAACGACCCGAGGTGTGTAGGATTGTACATATTTTTTGCACAATAATAAATTCATCTATAATGACGAAATACGGCGCAATTCACCTTTATTCCACAAGGTGGCAATGTCTGATACCCAATGATGAAGTGACGTTTCACTCATAGTTACCTCTGACAGAAAACGAAACTATAATTATAATCTGCAAAACTTGAAATGGCTCAGTGATTTACCGCAGAAAGCAAGTACTAAACACAATCATATGTTAGTGTCACTGTCTCTTGATGATGGATGTGGTCAAGAAGCTGTCAGTGATCAAAATATTGATTTTGAAGACATTGAAAATGAGTTTGGAGAATATGCTGGATATTGCGAATATGAGTCAGATGCTGAATATACTGGTAAACGAGCTCTGACGAGGACAGATGATGATGGTATTAAACATCTGCTCAAACTGAATCCTTCCAAGCTCCAAAAGGTAACGAAATAGGTTTTATTTGATTCTTCTGTAGCTGTTACTCTAAAATCAGGAGTTTTATATATTATCACGACAGGTAGAGGTCTATCCATGTTAAATATAGATCTGGGTCGTTAACGACCTGAATATGTAAGAATGTTTGGTGAAACAGTCATGCATTTAAGAGTTAATTGCATTTTATTTAATTACATTTTATTTTATTTAATAACTTTTATGTCAAAGATACAGGAGACACATAGCAGCCAATACAATCTGTTGTTTAATATCTGCTTGTATTGCCTCATGACTGATGAAAAATTAGCTTTGTGTGCAGTACAATTTTGATGCATCACAATGCATCGTAGAATCGAATTGAATCGAATCGTTACCTGGTGAATCGTAATCGAATCGAATCGTGAAGGCAGTGCCAATGCACACCCCTACTAGAAAGCACCAAATTCAAAAATAATTTCCCATTTCGACTACATTAATGGCCCAGTTTAAATACAGATTCATCTTTCCAGCGCTGAAGGTGTACTAACCCTTTAAAAACCGCACTACCCATAATTGTCCAATCAACCAATCAGTCGCTGTTACCATGAAAACAGAAACCACGGCACAAGAATGTCCATTGTGAATAACATAACAATTAAAGTCTTCTTATACTATCTCCTCACTACGTCTACATTTATATTATGTGAATATTTTGCAAAAACACTTGCCATATTGACATTTTGTCCATCATTTAGCCATAATGTTTTTAATTTGATTATATTTATTCTCAGCACTTAAGCAGCCCATTGCCTCGAGTACACAAGTACAAGTAAATCTTTATATTTATAAAATTATAAAATACTTTATATTTTCATATACATTTTTGCTTCAAATCAATGTGTGTAATGTTATGATCATCTAAAAGCTGGTTGGTTTTATATATGGAATATAATTCATTATAGAAGTTTTTTAAATGCCGATGGACAAACTCGGTTTTGTTACACAAACCAATCTGTGGAGTGTAACAGTGGATGTTACCCAGCGCAAGACCATGAAAATTGAAACCAAATGATAAACAAAGTATCCTGCTGCTTGTTGTGATTGTGGCTAGTAAGAGATCGCATTTGTACCGTGAATTGCATTGTGTCTTGTAAGGACATGGTGTTACTGTACATAAGTTATAAGATATAATCAGTGACTAACTGGTTTAAGAGGGGGTCTTGATCTGATAAAGTCCAGAATCAGCTCATGAGCATTTCGTTTAACACACGTGGGAATATTTCCATCTACCTGCAGAAGAAAAAGAGGCATAGATTCATGATATTATAGTTATTATCACATATAAAAACAATGGTTAATCACCGTCATGCAGCATCAGCTGAAAAGTCTTTCCAAAGCCATAATCTCACACATATAGTCGACTTACCGAGTAAGGATAAGATTAATTCGGGGATAAACCACTTAAAATGTGCTTACTGCAGCAACCTCAGTGCCATTTCAGTGCCCTCAGCATGATTTAGCATAGTTAGAATGAACTCACCACAACTTTGCGAAGTTTATATTTGCGTGAGCGAATGTCCTGCATGAGCATCTCAAAAGGCGTGAGGCTGAACTCTGTGGGCAGAGGGTTAAACGGCTGTTCCTCCACCTTCTTGAGCTTCACGCCCTGCCTCAACTCCTTCATCAGCTGCACCCACAGCCGAGTCTAAATGAGCAGAAGACAAACACACACAGTCCATTATTACATTGACCATAGCTCACAAAGACAAATATGAATAAACAAAACTACCATTTCAATTACTGTTCTAACAAGCACATCTTTTACCCAGTCAGTGTGTTGAAGAGCATCAAGCTCAGAGGTGGCATTTTCCACCTTTGGTTCCTCCGTTCTGATCTTCTTCAGCATCTACAGACATTATCAGATACTTATCAGAACATAAGAAGCAGGGTGTGAAGCTCTGAATATTAAATTCTCACAGAAACTATATACTGTGGTTTTATATGACGTAAAAGTGTGTTTTTAATCCTCAAACCAGTTAAGAGCAAACTGCAATCACACTGCAACAAAAACAAACCCCTAAACATTTCTCTTAGTATAGTGTTGGTAGAACACTAACCAATCATAGATGTTTGTCACAAATGGATGGTCACAGTAGGTGTGGCTGTAGTGAAGCCAATCAGATACACAAAACACTCTTTTAATTGTAGAGTCAAACTAGTGCTGCGTTCCAGTTCGTTTTTATCATGCCCTTCACTCGCAATCTTCCCTCCGTCTCGTTCACTCGGATGTGCGTCATTGCCTACGTTGCATGAGTGCCCACTACTGGCGGAAACGTTGCAAATGGACTGAACTGGAACGCCCTAAGCCCTTGATCACTTGGAATCCACTATTGAGTTGATATATTATTTAATTTTTACCTTTACGAAATTGTTTAATGCAGCATTCTATATGTATATGGATGTGTTTGGGTTGTTTTAAATGTTTTTAAAAATAGTTATAGTTGTTTGTGGTGGGGTAAATTAAACGTGATATGTGGTGACGTCACAATCGCGTTGCATTGTGGTATATGAAGCTGTCTGAAGTGTACATATGAAGTAGGCTCGCTCACTCGGTCAAAATCGAGGGAGCAAGGGTCTGTCCATACAAACTTCCCTTGTCCACTTCACTTCAAAATGGCGGCAGGGATTCCCCCAAGGGGAAGTGCTTAGGGAAGTTTGCAAGTGCGTGTCTTAAAGTGGAGTGGAACGCAGCACTGGAAGCACGTAGGAGATAACGTGGAGAACACTGAACACTAAACCACATTACCATACAGGCACTACACAACATCAACGCAAGACAAAGAACGGACTGAAACTAAGGCCTAGCCCACGCGTATAGGTTTTTGTCTTGTTTTTTGAGGTTTCCTGGGGTGCACTTATAATTTTAGAATGCAACGAACGTTTTGCGTTGCTCCGTTGCTCTGATTGGTTGTAGGTCAATCCAATTGATGTCACTAATAAAATGTGAGTCACTTGTCAGACTGTTAGATTGATCTTCTTCTGCTTGCCTCCTTTTGACATCACAAATTACCACTTTTAAAAAAACTGGGTTGTTTGCTGGTTTCAATAAAAAAAAATTATTGAACTAACAAGGAAGTTTTCAGTTCTGAAACTTACAGGATATTCTTATATTATGATGAACTCTTACATGTCAAGAGCTGAAGGAAAATTTTATTTCTCAGTTCACCTGCCCTTTAAAAAAAAGCGTCAAAGCATGCCAAGCCAACAGGGGGCAATATAACCCTGACCTTAAAGGGTTAGTTCACCCAGAAATTAAATTGATTTAATTAATGATTCACCCTAATGTCGTTCCTCACCCGTAAGACCTCCGTTCATCTTCAGAACACAAATTAAGATGTTTTTGATGAAATCCGATAGCTCTCTGACCCCCATAGACAGCAATTTAATGAACACTTTCAATGCCCATAAAGGGTAGTAAAGACATCCCCAGACAGC
The DNA here is from genome assembly GCF_024679245.1 of Pseudorasbora parva. NCBI lineage: Eukaryota > Metazoa > Chordata > Actinopteri > Cypriniformes > Gobionidae > Pseudorasbora > Pseudorasbora parva. Next base: position 4,606,823 of record NC_090196.1, on the reverse strand, counting down.
AAAATCTTCCCTATGACTCCAGTGGGTCAACCTTCATTTTAGGTGTTACGAACTGCTCTGAGACAGAAGATTGAAGATCCAAACGCAGTATTTATTAAAGGGTAATCCAAAGTTGTAGTCCATAAAACAGGCAAAAGGTCATACACAGGTAGGCAGTTCAATCAGGCAAACAAAACAAGGGACAGAGGCAAAAGGGTAATCCGAGACAGGCAAGAAAACCAAAGAACCAAGAAACATGAAACCATAGAAACGCTCAGAAATGCAGTTGACACTAAACAAGACTTCGCCATGAATGACAGAGATAACCAGGCTTAAATAGGCAGAGGTAAAGAGGTGATGAGACACAGGTGTAAACATTGAGTGCTAATGAGTCCGGGGAAAGGATTATGGGTAATGTAATTTGTGATGGAGTGACAGTCCGGGGTGGAGTGCCCTCTGGTGGTGATCACGGGCACTCACACTGGTGAATTGTGACATTAGGTAGCGGCTATTTACACTAAGGGCAAATATCGATAGATGCTATTTTCACTAAGTGTTAACAGCAACTAGATTCTGATTCTGATAACATTTTCTCAGCGATAGATGATTTACTAAGTGAAAATAGTGATATATTCCATTTACACCATATAAAAGTAGCAGTTCTTTGTAATATGTGTTAATAGTAATTATAATTATTTTGACGGGCAAATACTATTTGCACCTCAGTATTGTTGTACATTAAAGGTGAACTATGTAGTATTTTTGCAGTAAAATATCCAAACCACTAGGCCAGTGTTATATATTTTGTTCAGTTGAGTACCTACAATATCCCAGATGTTTCCAACTATTTGTAAATTGTGAGAAAATTGCTGTTTTAACTAAGGACCGGGACGTTTCAGCATAGCGTTTAAGGAAGTCGTCTATCAATCGCGTCATATCTGCGCTACCCTCGGTTTTGGCTTTTATTTGGCAGGAGCGCTTTATTCTTAGCAGTGTGAACAAGTGAACCCACGGAGTAACGTCATAACATCGTTTTAAACACACTTAAATGTATCTAATATGATAAACAGAGCTGCATTACCTCATAATCATAACCGGAAGAGCGGATCAGTGCAGGCGCCCGGCGAATGTGTCCCGTAATAAAATAAAAGTCGTGTGTTCGCGAGCCGTGTGTTTGTGCAACAATCGCTCCAGCGGCCGTGCTCAGCTCCACAACACTCGGTCCTGCTCTGCTTTAGACTACAGTAACGTTAATAACCGCATCCATGAACGTGATTTCTGCCTGAGTCCTATTTTCCACCGGCTGTGATGTGAAGACCCCATGTCCCAAGATGCTGCGCTCACGCTTGGCGTCATCAAACTACACCTTTGTTTAGAATAGGCGCCCTCCAGTGGACGGAAAGTTGCATAGTGCACCTTTAACAGGATGCAATAATAGCATAGAATGTAAATGGATTCTGCCTTAATGGGACAAAGCCCTCCCTAACCCTACCCAATAAATGCTTTTGTTATTATTATTAAACATTTCGTTAGGCCCTTTATTTTTTCACATTTTAAATATTTTCTGAATATTTAATTTTATATTGAAAGTAAATGCCCTTCCGATGTGATTTGTTATGAGAAAAGGGAGAAGAGCGAGCTCTGCAAAAGGGAACCAGGGATTGCTTCAAAACCAAGATCCCTAAGCCTAACACTTTATTGATTTCACCACTGAAGACACTGAAACAGGTGCGCTGTTCAGGCATTGTTTGGCGGAGCTAGTGCGAATAGCACTTGCCAAAAAGGGGGATACACCGCTCTACAGTCATTTCAAAGTGATTGCAGTACCAGTTTTGGCCACAATCTTACATAAACTTCTTTTAATGATGTCTTTACTACCTTTCTGGACCTTGAAAGTGTTCTTTAAATTGCTGTCTATATTGGGTCAGAGCTCTCGGATTTCATCAAAAATATCTTACTTTGTGTTCTGAAGATGAACAAAGGTCTTACAGGTTTGAAACGACATGAGGGCGAGGAAATAATGACTGAATTTTCATTTTTGGGTTTTCACAATCCTTTATGTGTTTCATGTTTTATGAAAGATGCATTCTTTAAGAAGAAATATGATCACCGACACGACCCATGTGAGCACTGAGGTGTTTGCTTCTCACCTCTTTGGCATCTCTTATCCTGCTGAGGAAGGTCTGAAGCTCAAGGGTCTCTAGGAAAAGCGCCCGACATACGGCCTGGTAGTGCTCTGGTGCCAAAGCTGGATTTGCCAGTCGGCGGGCACAAAGCGTCATCACCTGATGGACAGTATGAATGCCATGCACTGTGCCTTCTTCCTCCTCTTCTTCATCCTCCTCTTGTCCACTGTAGCCCTCGTCTTTAGCTGCATTACTGCCACAATGTTTGGTTTTGCTGCAGTCCTGACCACCGACCATAAACTCAATGAGCTGTTCAAGCTGAGGGGTCAATTCCCGTTCCTCACTGTCATCCAATCCCCAGTCCAAAGCACGGTAGATCGCAACACCCATGGACTGAACCAGCTGCACACATGTAGGATGAAGACATGGGGTTTGTTAGAGAATGGAGACTGCACATATGACATAATTATATAATGTGCCATAATAGTCTCACCTTTCCATCAGCAGCGGAAGCACAGTTAGCATTACTGTCATCTAGGAAAAAGAAGGAAAAAAAAGATTAGCTGAAAGAAAACTTTCATTTTCTATTTAAGGAATTGCTTTCAACTATGTTAGCTAAAATTTGTGCAAGATATGCATATTAATTATGCATAAAATTAACACTACATTGTTAAAAATGTGTATTTAGATAATGAACCATTAGCCATAACATGTAGTTCAATTGATGTTTTAAAGGAACTGTATGTAAGAAATATATTTCAATGAATTATAAAATGGCTCTGATATGTCACTAGACATTAAGAAATCATGTTCATTTCAAATACTTCTATCACTGACAACAGTAGTTCGGTCCGGATATTGTAATTATAAAGTTGCTGTTTTTGATCAACTGATGTTGATGTTGACATGTTGTGTTTCGGCCTGAAGCTCCGCCCTCCACCTATCGACCAATCACAATGTCAGTAGTGTTTGGGCATCCGGGTTGCCAGATCTGCTCTAGTTAGCACAGCTGAGCTACAAACGTTCCTGCTGATCCTGCAGCCAATCTGGCAACCTCGAGTCAGGGGGAGGGGGATACACCGCTCTACTGTCATCTGAAAGTGACTGCAGTACCAGTTTTGGCCACAATCTTACATACACTTCCTTTAACATTTTTACACAATAAATTGAAAAAAGAATAAGAAATTTCTTTCAAAAGGGATATAAAACTTTGTTAAATACTGACAGTGTTGACAAAGGTCGAGCTGGGGCCAAATATGCAGTATATGTAAATAGAATTCCCCATTTGCAAACAACATTAAATCACATTATACAGACTTTTTGAGTGCACTTGTTAACCATTAGACATAAAACATGATGGGGTTATAGTCTGACAGAGTTGACCAGATGTAATTTTTCCACCTTAACCACATGTTGTAGACTGGAGCCATTTTGCCCACAGGTTCAATGGGATTGAGCCTTGTGGGACTTCGCATGTCCACTCTCAGACTTATCACCTATACTCACGTAATAACCGAACTACGATCTGGCACAACCGAATTGCGCTCTCGCCCAACCGAACTACACTCTGGCCCAACCGAACCACACTCTGGCCCAACCGAACCGCATTCTGACCAATGGACAGGCAATCACTGGTGCTTTAGGTCCTTATATGCAAGTATGTTACAGGCTCACACAGTCACAGCTGCTTGGCTTTTAAAACCAAAATTTGGCACCGAAAGATAAATAATTTTTTGATACTCATAATATCTGAGTTTTTCATTCAATAGCATAAAATTATCGTCGTTATAGCATAAAATGCCAGCCCTACGTGGTCGAGGGTGGTGGTGGGCTGGGCGGTCAACAAGATAGTAATGGTTCTGGCCCAACCGAACCACACTCTGGCCCAACCGAACCACACCCTGGCCCAACCGAACCGCACTCTGGCCCAACCGAACCGCACTCTGGCCCAACCGAACTACACTCTGGCCCAACCGAACCGCACTCTGGCCCAACCGAACTACGCTCTGGCCCAACGGAACCGCGCTCTGGCCCAACCGAACCACACTCTGGCCCAACCGAACTACACTCTGGCCCAACCGAACTACACTCTGGCCCAACCGAACCACACTCTGGCCCAACCGAACCACACTCTGGCCCAACCGAACTACACTCTGGCCCAACCGAACTACACTCTGGCCCAACCAAACTACACTCTGGCACAACCGAACCGCGCTCTCGCCCAACCAAACTACACTCTGGCCCAACCGAACCACACTCTGGCCCAACCGAACCACACTCTGGCCCAACCGAACCACACTCTGGCCCAACCGAACTACACTCTGGCCCAACCGAACTACACTCTGGCCCAACCGAACTACACTCTGGCCCAACCGAACTACACTCTGGCCCAACCGAACTACGCTCTGCTCTCCTCACACAACCGAACTACGCTCTGGCACAACCGAACTACACTCTGGCCCAACCGAACCACACTCTGGCCCAACCGAACTACATTCTGGCCCAACCGAACTACACTCTGGCCCAACCGAACTACGCTCTGGCACAACCGAACCGCGCTCTCGCCCAACCGAACTACACTCTGGCCCAACCGAACCACACTCTGGCCCAACCGAACTACACTCTGGCCCAACCGAACCACGCTCTGGCACAACCGAACCGCGCTCTCGCCCAACCGAACTACACTCTGGCCCAACCGAACCACACTCTGGCCCAACCGAACCACACTCTGGCACAACCGAACCGCACTCTGGCCCAACCGAACCGCACCCTGGCCCAACCAAACTACACTCTGGCCCAACCGAACCACACTCTGGCCCAACCGAACCACACTCTGGCCCAACCGAACCGCACTCTGGCCCAACCGAACCACACTCTGGCCCAACCGAACCACACCCTGGCCCAACCGAACTACACTCTGGCCCAACCGAACCGCACTCTGGCCCAACCGAACCGCACTCTGGCCCAACCGAACTACACTCTGGCCCAACCGAACCGCACTCTGGCCCAACCGAACTACGCTCTGGCCCAACGGAACCGCGCTCTGGCCCAACCGAACCACACTCTGGCCCAACCGAACTACACTCTGGCCCAACCGAACTACACTCTGGACCAACCGAACTGCGCTCTGGCACAACCGAACCGCGCTCTCGCCCAACCGAACCACACTCTGGCCCAACCGAACCACACTCTGGCCCAACCGAACTACACTCTGGCCCAACCGAACTACACTCTGGCCCAACCGAACTACACTCTGGCCCAACCGAACTACGCTCTGGCACAACCGAACTACGCTCTGGCACAACCGAACTACACTCTGGCCCAACCGAACCACACTCTGGCCCAACCGAACTACATTCTGGCCCAACCGAACTACACTCTGGCCCAACCGAACTACGCTCTGGCACAACCGAACCGCGCTCTCGCCCAACCGAACTACACTCTGGCCCAACCGAACCACACTCTGGCCCAACCGAACTACACTCTGGCCCAACCGAACCACGCTCTGGCACAACCGAACCGCGCTCTCGCCCAACTGAACTACACTCTGGCCCAACCGAACCACACTCTGGCCCAACCGAACTACACTCTGGCCCAACCGAACCACACTCTGGCCCAACCGAACCGCGCTCTGGCCCAACCGAACCACACTCTGGCCCAACCGAACTACACTCTGGCCCAACCGAACTACGATCTGGCACAACCGAATTGCGCTCTCGCCCAACCGAACTACACTCTGGCCCAACCGAACCACACTCTGGCCCAACCGAACCGCATTCTGACCAATGGACAGGCAATCACTGGTGCTTTAGGTCCTTATATGCAAGTATGTTACAGGCTCACACAATCACAGCTGCTTGGCTTTTAAAACCAAAATTTGGCACCGAAAGATAAATAATTTTTTGATACTCATAATATCTGAGTTTTTCATTCAATAGCATAAAATTATCGTCGTTATAGCATAAAATGCCAGCCCTACGTGGTCGAGGGTGGTGGTGGGCTGGGCGGTCAACAAGATAGTAATGGTTCACCCCGATCCAGAACAATGATTTCAGGGTCTTGCGTTGTATTGGCAGGTGACGACGAGATGGCAGACATTCTCCATGTAACTTAATAAATCATGGTTTATCTGAGCCATTCCAGCAAATTTTGCAGCTAATTCCATCTTTGGTTAGCAATGTTGCTGGTAAACATGAAAATGATGAAGGTTCAAACTAATTATCTGTTAAATCAAACAAAAAACAAAATAAATGAAATACAGACTAAACGTCCATGAAAACTAAATTAACTAAGAGTCCTGATGACACTGACATGTAATGTTTAAAAAAAAAAAAAAAAAAAAAAAATCATTAATTACAAATATGTTTAGCAGTAGAAAATTTTAACATTCCAAAAATATAAACCTGTGTAAATTATATATTTTTTTCTGAATGGTGCTGAAATTAATTAGTTAATTAAGTTAGGTCTAATTAATTAGACTAAAATTAGTCTTAGTTATTTTATACACATTATATACATATTTTATCTGTAAATCTCTTGTACAATTACTGTGACATACTGCACTACTACCCACTGAAAATGTAGGAAGACTAGGGCTGCTCTGTCAGTGCCTCTCAATATGCAATTTCACATACTTTCAGGTGGTCAATGAGGTGTAGATATATTCCAAGACCATGAAACTAATCATTACAAAGATAAAACCTTTATAAAATTCACCCAAAAAAACTAAACGAAAACACGACTTCCATAATAAAGTGAATGCCAAAAGGACTAGTTAGTGATTAGACAACTGTGCCCTCTGGCGGTATAATAATGGTATGACAGAAGTAATGGTATCCCCACAAACACAAGGTCTTCCTCAGGTCTAGACGTTGTTGATTGTTGTTGTTGATACTTTACAGGAAATCACATTGTCACAGCAGCTCACAAATGGGGACATGGATAAACATGAACACAGACATCTTCAAGTCTCTGTTGGGTCTTCTTGCTTGACTATTTAACAAAGATGCCAGACGTGGGACTAATAATGATATTCAATGACTGGCAGAAATCTCCAGACACCCATGAAGTGACCTGGGGGACTTCATGTCCCCACTATCACTGACCATCCAAAGCATATTGCACTCAAGACAAGAAATGGCTTTAACTATACAGGCCAATCCTAATGGGGTTCAGTTCCCATCCCTGGTCCTGGATTACTTGGGGGTACTCCCGGAGCACGGTTGGGAACCACGACTAAAGGCACCTGTTTGATATAATGTAATGGAAAAAGCCACAGATAAACATATTCCTAGTCCCAACTGCCTCCAGAATGGAAAGAAAAACTATAGCAAAGATGAGCTGTGTGTGTCTACTGCATTTACATAGCTCAGTAGCACAAAACGAAACCCAAGAGAAGATATACTGGTACAATAACATGTACTAATGCCTGAATTAATAGATACTTCTACATGAACTCATGATTAATGAATATATGAACTAATCATAAACCATTGAAGAGCTAGCCTTAACTAGGAGTCATAAGGATTCATGCATGAATAACAGCAGCCATAACTACATGTTAGATAATAAATGCATTTATTAACATTTAGGGGTAAACTAAATCTATCAGGCTCAGTAAGAATAAGAATATTTTAAAAGAAATATTAATATTTTGATTTCGAAATAAATAAATAGTTGTCATAATTTGAACTATTTTGTCATTTAAACATCAGCAGTGTCGTCATAAACATTACTGAAAGGCACATTATTAGTTTGTCATTATTTTCACTGATCCTCCTCATCAAACAGAAAATACCAAATCTATTAATAGTTTAGTTTAGGTCTCAGTCTTTTTTGTGATATTTTCTTTCCCATCAAACTCAACCTACAACAGTAAGGTCAGGGAACGTTTGCTGGGATCAGTACAGATCACTCTGCATCCAGAAACTGTGATACTGATACTGTGCCTCAGATTTCTTAACTGGGTTGAATAATAGTTGTTCTAGTATATGTATTTGATAGTAAGTATATGATAAATCATGAGCTGAATTTGGCAAGTAATTAACAGTGAATTCATCATGACGTGCCCCCCTCAAATAAAGACACATGCATTAACAAGCCATGCGTTGATGTTAGGGCAGATCTAAAACCGACACAATTTGACTCGGCTGTGGAGAAAACGGTGATGTCATCCAGATCAGTTCAATTATCATACCGTGTCAGTGTGGGCAGATTCAAATAATCATGTGCATTTCAAATCATTTACCGCAAGGCTGCAGATGGCAGATTATTACAGGTTAAATTATGAGACTATAAAATCACGTTTAATTCAAATTCCGGGTACTTCTTATTTATTCTTACAGAGCCCGGTTGATTTAGTTTGCCCCTAATTGTTAATTAATTCATTAATTATTAAACATTACTAATAAGTATGGCTGCTGCTATTCATGCATGAACATGTATAACTCCTGTCGCAGTTAAGGCTAGCTTTCCAGTGGTTCATGATTAGTTCATCTTCGTTGAAATAACTATTAAATAAGGTATTAGTACATGATTATTAATGTCCTGTTATTGTAGTGTTACCGAATTATGAAACATTTCTCATATTGTCATATGTCGCCTTTTGCTTGGCTTGCTCAGTTGGGGACACTAAAATTATGATTAAAGTTATTCAACTAATTATACAAATAAAATGTATGAATTAGGTTTTATTTAATTCTATAACACTGATCTGCCAACATTGTCGCTCTATGATAAATTAAAATAAGCTGATGACATCACTGTTTACTCCAGTACGACTGTACAGCCAAATCGAATTTTGTTGCAATATTATCCTGTTTGACACTGTGAAGCTGCTTTGACACAATCGTGATTGTAAAAGCGCGATATAAATAAAGTTGATTGATTGATCTGTAATTTTCTTTGTCTTTAGTGGATGTGTAAAGCAGATGTGGTATGCCTATTTGCCATCAGTATGTTAGTTCTTTCAAGTATTCATTACTATTTCTGTTTAGTATTTCTTTATGACTTATACTTCAACCAATTACAGCACTACAGGATCAGTGTAACACTGTACCTATTACACCGATCAGGCATAACATTATGACCACTGAGAGGTAAAGTGAGTAACACTGATTATCTCTTCATCACGGCGCCTGTTAGTGGGCGGGATATATTAGGCAGCAAGTGAACATTTTGTCCTTAAACTTGATGTGTTAGAAGCAGGAAAAATTGGCAAGTTTAAGGATTTGAGCGAGTTTGACAAGGGGTCCTCCAGGAGGTTCTTAGGGGTCCCCAGAAAATTTCAGAGAATAGAATAAAATTTCAAAGAATAAAAAGCAAAAAATGGATAAAGTCTACCGAACATTCTACCTGTTTAATTTCTAAATGTTTCTCTCCTTTCTTGGCGTAAACATACTTTCCAGAATTGTATGTTTTTTTTTTAATCTTTCTGAGTTTTTCTCACTATATTCCCCTTTATCTTGCTCACTGGAGTTGTAAGCCAGTATGTAAGCTGCTTACATACATGTATTGTGAAAGTTGCTTATAAAATAAGTTTTAATTGGTAAATGTTCTTCTTCTTGTCACGTAATATGAATGCATCATCTCACCTTTATTCAGAGGTGTGGTTTCTTTGCTTCACTCTGATCACGGACACCTGCTGCACTCATCACCAGGGCTATTTATACAAGGTTCTCACCCTGTTCTGTTGTCAGATCATTGCAGTTCGTTTGGTCTCTGTCTGCGTGGTGTTTCCTGTTCCTGTGTGTCTTGGATGTTCTGCTCGTCGCTCCGGAGTCCCTTCTTCCGTCGATTAGGATAGCCCATTGCAGCCCTGCCTCACAGCCCGGCGTGGTTCCATCTGCCTGGCTGTCCAGCTGGTTTCTGAACTTCCGCCTGCCTTTTCTATTGTGCTCCTGAGTATCTCGCGTCTTCCAGCGAACTGTTTATGTTCTTCAGAACTTGAGTATAATAAATGCTGTTGATTGTCTTTTCCGTCAGCAAACGTAACAGAATAATCTGAACATTCATCATGGATCCAGCGAGAATGGCAGAGCTGCAGGAATATTTGACTGCTAGTAGTCAACGTATGGAGGGCAAGAGGGACAGGCTTCCGCTACTGCTCAGGCAGTACAGGCACTTGTGACACAGATGGCCGAGCTCTCTACCCAGATCCAACAGCTAAGATCGCCTGCTGCGTCCGCCACACCGCCTGTTCCCCTCAACCCGAGTGACGGTTCCAGCCAGCACGAGCCCAGGATCCCGACGCCGGAGAGATACTCGGGTGAGCCAGAGATGTGTCTGTCTTTTCTGATGAGATGGTCTTTGTTTTTCTCACTCCAACCAGTAACATTTTCCACGGAGAGTTCCAGAGTGCCGTTAGAGCTTAGCCTCCTGTCTGGACGTGCTGCTCGATGGGGAGCGGCGGTGTGGGAGAATACGGATCCGTGCTGTTCCTCGTTCCAGGCATTCCAGGAGAAGATGAGACGGGTGTTTGACCGTGCGGTGGCAGGCCGCGAGGCGCCTGGAAACTGTCCAATCTCCACCAAGGAAAGCATTCCGTCTCCGACCATATGATACAGTTCCGCACCCTGGCCGCCGAGTGCCGCTTGAACAAGGAGGCGCAGTGGGACCGATTCCTAGGCTGGCTGACCGTATCCAACGAGAGATCTACACATTGGACCTTCCCAAGAGCCTTAATGGTCTGATGGTGTTAGCACTATGGGTCGATTAGGTTGGAACGACACGATTGTGTCCGAAGGCAACCTGAGACTCTGGAGTTCATCGTGGGGGACACGGTCAGCCCACTCAACGATCCCGAGCCTATGCAGGTGGGTAGAGCTCGGCTCTCCCGGGAGGAGAGAGAGCGTCGGAGAGCTGGAGGCTTATGTCTCTAGTTTGTTCTGCATCACAGTTTGTTGCGTATGGCGCTGTATAGCTGCAGACCAGTCATGATGCCCATGCTGACCCCTGTCCACCACCAAAAGCGCCAACAGTGGCACGTGAGCATCAGAACTGGACCACAACACAATGGAAGAAGGTGGCCTTGTCTGATGAATCATGTTTTCTTTTACATCATGTGGATGATCATGTTACTTTGACATGTACCACCTGCCTAAGCAATATTGAGATCATGTACACCCTTTCATGTAACAGATTTCCCTGGTGGCTGTGGCTCTTTCAGCAGGATAATGTGAAAAATGCCACAAAGCAAAAATGGTTCAGGAATGAATTGAGGAGCACAACAAGTTTGAGGTGTTGACTTGGCCTCCAAATTCCCCAGATCTCAATCCAATCAAGCATCTGTGGGATGTGCTGAACAAACAAGCCACATCCATGGAGGCCCCACGTCTCTACTTAAAGGATCGGCTGCTAACATCTTGGTGCCAGATACCACAGCACAACCTCAGGGGTCTACTGGGGGCTGTGCCTCAGAGGGTCAGTGCCCGGTTGCATAAAACACCTTAAGTGAAAATTTCCCTTAAGATCGCCCTTAGGTTTCCCTTAAACTTAAGGGTGTTGCATAAAATAACCCTTAAGTATCACTTAAGGGTTTATTAAACTGAAACGTCATAAACCCTTAGAATTATCCTCAAATGTCTATTTTTCACTTAAGTAATCCCTTAAAAACCGTTAAGCGTTGCATAAAGCCCCTTAACTGTCATTTTCCTAAGTATAGTTTAAGGTTAGGAAAAGTTTACCTTAAGAGTTGACGAACATTAATGAGAAAAAAATAGCTGAGTTTATTGATCCTGTTGAAGATGTAAATGTGCCAAAGCGAATTTTTCGCGATAGGGAGAATCCTCTGGACCATCTTAGCGATGAAAAACTGCTTCGCGAATATAGATTTGATCGCCGCGGGATATATGAGATCGCTAACAAACTGGAAGGCGATCTTGATCATGTTACCCAGCGTAACCACTCACTACCCTCTGTGTTACAGTTGCTTATAGCACTTCGGTTCTTTGCAACTGGGAGTTTCCCGTCTGTGGGAGATGTATTCCATGTTCATAAATCGTCAGTTAGTAAAGTTATTCACCGGGTTGCAGGGGCTCTCTGCCGTCATTTAAGCCAAACTGTGACATTTTCATCGCGTGTTGAACTGGATGCCATTCAAACCTCTTTTTTTCGGAAAGCGGGATTTCCTCGAATAAGTGTAATAGATGGCACACATGTCAGAATTCAGGCTCCCCGCACGCATGAAGATCAGCAGTATGTTAACAGAAAAAATTACCATTCTGTTAATGTGCAGCTAGTGTGACCATCTGTGCAGAATTAGAAATGTTGTTGCATCATGGCCAGGGAGTAGCATGACTCTAGGATTTAGACAGAGCTATAGCCTATTAACTTTAAAAAGTTGAAAATTAAGTAAAAACATATAGGCTATTGTCAACTTATTGATCATATTTTTTCAATGTATTAAAATGTATTTTGACTTGTTGATAATTATGGTCATCGTTTGATCCTAGGAAAGATCAAACTGATCAGATCAACGATCGGACAGCTCAAACGGAGATTTCACAGTCTCCACAACGAGCTGCGCGTCTGCAGAATTATTGTCGCCAGCGTTGTTCTTTTTAACATGTCAAAGATGTATTGTGAAGAGGGAGATGATGTCGAAGAAGAGGCTCAAGAAGCTGAAGCAGAAGAGGCTCATGAAGAAAATCAACAAGATTTTCAACGGGCTGGATTTGTTGTCAGAGATGCCATCGTAAATGCATTCTTTAATTAGTTTAGCTAGTAGCCTATGGACAAAAGTCATAAATATAAATAAATAAAATATAAATAAATAAATCATAAATAAATACAAAACCTGTCAGATCTGTCATAAAAAAAATATTCGTCAATTGATGTGCATTTTATTTTTCCTTCACTTTGTAGCTGCATTAGTTTGTTATTAAGAATGAAGTTGTAAAGGTCTTGATTTTCCTTCTCCTTTTTAAATTTTTCGATCTCTAATTGCAGTTTTGTCTTCTGTAGGCTCATGTCTCTTTGCAGTTTTTCTCTTGTCGCGGCTGGAGAGGATATTTGTGTCTTTCTGCAATTCACAAGTGTTTTGAAGGAATAATGAAAAAAATCTAAAAATTACATCGATGCTGTTCTAAGTAAAATTAACAATAGACTAAAATAATTGTTAACAAAGAAGCAATAAAACCTCACTTTGCTGCATGGTTTGGCGTGCTGCTGGCGCTCTGCCGGTGTTGAAGCTGATTTTTGCTGAGAAGGTCTAACGTGTTAAACAAATAACGTTACCAAGCATAGTATTTTATTTTGTCGTGATCTTCAAATCGTTTATCCTCAGCAGTGATCATTTTTATTTGATTTAAGACAATAATGTTCTCTCACTCCGTGTAATATTCCTCTTGTTGAATCTCAGCTTCACTCTCTAACCCGCCAGCGTAGCGTGTCTATGGCAACAATAGAATTTTATAACGGTAAAACCTGGGTCGCAGTCGTGAAACACTTACCGTGCGTTCACACCGCCGCCGGCGAGAGCGTCAAAATTCGCTCTTGCCGCCCTGACAACGACGCTGTAGAAAGCTCCGTGGACGTGCTGCCGCTCTGACGTAGATCGAATGTTTTTTCTTTATTTTTTAAACTGTTTTTAAAGAGGCCGCAAATCAAACAAGCATGTTGATGGATATACTGACCACAAGTAGGGTATAAATTAACTTCATGAAATCGTTTAAATGTGAAAGTAAGAATTAATTGCACACCCGCTGAACAACGAGCGTTCTAGCGCCTATAAAATAGTGTTGTGCGACTTCTTAACAAATTACACATCACTATGAATGATCTTGTCATAAATGATAGGGAAACCCGCACAGCAATGATCAACCTCTCCTACAAATTGCTTGGGAACTAATGTGGTCGGAACCAAAGTTTACAGGCCTGCGTTCTCTGGATTTCTCTCAAGCGGAGCACTTCTACATTTTGACTGGTTGCCGCCTGTTGCCGCCGAACCGCGTCATAGCTCATTACCATAAAGTTGAGCTGATTTCAACTCTCCTCGACGCCCAAATCGTCCAAGACGCGCCGCGCCGCTCTCGCCGGAGCTCGCCGCCCGGCTCCCATTGAAAATGAATGACTTCCGGCCAGCTTGACGCTCTCGCCGCCGGCGGTGTGAACGCACAGTAAGGGATTATATGCAACACCCTTAAATCATTCCCTTAGATAAGGGGAAATCACGCCTTAAGTATCATACTTAAGGGAAAAACTTAAGGAGTTTTATGCAACCGGGCACAGGGCTCTTTTTACAGCAAAAGGAGATCAACACAATTTTAGGAAGTTGGTCATAATGTTATGACTGATCGTTTATAGTTCTTTAGAACTCATGCTTTTTTAAATGTATTATTTTTATTACTTTTATCACCTAGAGTGCCTCATAAGCAGCAGAAGCTTTGTCCTATAGGGCTGTGAGAGTGAAAGACAAGACAATGACTTGGCCTGGCCAAACAAAACGGACATCCCTTAAGTCCCCATAACAGCAGGAGCTGGCAAGAAAGGCAGAGAGAAAAAATAACAAAGATAAATCTACTTTATACTCATCATAGAAGTCTGTATTACTCCCCAGAAACAGCTAAACGCATCTCACAATCAGATCAGTGACACGATTTTTTCACCATGTACTGCTGCTCTGGTATTTGACAAAGAGATAGCAGCCACTGAATCAGGGCTCAACGATAAGGATGGCCCACTGGCTCAGGGCCAGTTTGAGAACGTTTCAGGCCACTTGACAGAACCATCACTTGCCCTTTTGGACCAATGTTGAATTTACATTTAATAATTTAATTTAAACAACATAGGAAATCAAATCAACAATAGGACAACAATATGCAAGTGCTGTGAGAAGTCCCAGTTAGTCTACCACAGGTAGAGTGGGGTAAGATGAGCCAGAGGGTAAATTGACTCATCGCCTTTATCTGGGTAACTGTATGTTGTGGAGCCACCCAGAATGTGAAAAGGAGAGGCACATGGGAGGAGTGCTAGCACACATTTACTTTAAAAACTGTTTTTGGCTTGTCACTGTAACATTTTTAGCATAACAGATATAATGGCTGTTGCATCAAAGCAAATTTGTCCAGGTCTAAAATATTTATGATCCACATTGTGTTATGGGTGTCGGATGCAGCAGAGAAGAGGCGATCCAAGACTTCCAAACAAAACTAGCTTTATTCAAAACAGATCATCTACACCATTAACTTAACGTGAGACCGGACAAAGACAGAGTGAACAGGGGAGAACTAAATACCAACACCGATGGCTAACTAAATGATGACAATTAACTAAACACAGCTGAATGGGACTAAACTAATGAGGGTAACTATGACAACGGAAAAGTGGCGGGAAACAGAACAAAGGAACATGTGACAACTCAAAACAGGAAGTACAAGGAGAAAAACACAACCAAAACAGACCATACGTGTAACACATTGGTGATTTAGCCTTGTATAAAACCATACAAATCATTTAGCTAAATATTAGCCTGAAATGGTAAGCTAGCTAGTTTAAGGCAAAATGGCAGCTATGGGGCAAAGTAGGCTAAATGCTGTGGGGTAAATTTAACTTTCACTATTAACATAATAAACTGGTATAATTTCAATGTAATCCTATCATAACATCACATGTAAGTTTATCATTTTCTTAAATGTATTTTTTTATATTAATATTTGATAGGAACAATGCCTAAGTACACCAAATCCTTCTCTGATAAGAACCAGAAGAAGCTTCATCATTTATATCTTTCCACCTGTAGCCCTGATGACCTAACACTACCATGACAACAACATTTTGACTAACATGTTTATTAGTTTCAATGACATTTATTCATTCATTCTAAATACGTTTTTATTTGATTACATTTTTATTTAAATTTTACTCAACAAACTCTGTTTAGGCTGTTTTTGGGAAGGAGGTAAGGAGAGGACTATTGGATGAGCTTTACCCATGCATATTTGATCCCAAGTAGACATGTGCCGATTTTCGATAATGCGATTTATCACGATAATGAATATGCACAATATTGTTATCATGGGCACTTTAAAATATCGTAAATAATAATTTATTAACTATTAATAATTTTTTATAATGCACTCAAGAATACTTTGCCCATCAACCGTATAAATGCTCAACACCGCTATATTTTGCGTCAAAGGGACACACGCTCAGCAGGTGTAAATGAGAAGCACATGAACGAGTGAAGGAGATGCGCTGCTGAAGTGCCGCTCAGTGACAGCAGAGGGCGCTGATGAACTGCAGAATGCAGCCGGTTACCCCGGAAACCTAGCCTAGAAATCTAGACGCACCCTAGCGGCAGCAAATTTAATTTGCCCGCAAGTGTCGTCTAGGAACTCTAAATACCCTTCTGAGCTGTATTCCTCACAATCTGGTCGGGCCAATCACATCGTGTATAGAGTCGGTGGGCGGGGCCATAATGAGGACGGCTGAGTTGCGTTTGCGTGCTTCTAGTAAACACAGAAACTGGCGAACGGCGGTCTTTCGAATCAGCTTTGACCGCGACTCTGGAAGACTTGAGTTAAGCTTTTCTCTGAGAAAAGAACAAAGAACGGCACTGAAGTCTTTCTTAAGAAGGGAAGATGTGTTCGGAGTTTTGCCGACCGGATACGGTGAATGTTTAATCTGTCAGCGAGCTCCGCTTCACCTTCGTTGCTCTGGTTGGTGTAGCGCTATCCTATCGCATGCAGAGGGAGTTTGAAAGACAACCGTTTATCCGCCCCTCAGATTGAGCTGTCAATGGTGAGTTTCCAGACCAAACATCTTGATGTGGGTCTGGCTTGTCAGGGTACCAGAAACCCGCAAACAAACAAAACGCGTGTAGTTTTTAAAACAGCCATTCGTTTTTTGTAATCTCAATGTTGTTCATCACAGCACCAAATACTTAATACTTAAAGACTTAATAGGCTATTTATTTTCAAACTTAAACATTTTTATGTTTTAATCTGGACTACAGCATGCCCTAATGATTAAACTGCTCTGATTATTTGTTATTGTTCAGTAAAACTTTGAGACATCCGACTTCATTAGTTAACATGTTAATTCATTATTACCAAACTGACAATGAAAAATAATTATAAAGAATTAATTATTCTAAGTAATGTTAATTTCTTAGTTACTGTTTAATTTACTGTTTAACCCCAACATTAAAATCAAAATAACTTTTTTAATGGACCTAAGATAAAACTAACAATGATCAGTATTTCTTAACTAACATTACCAAAAACATTATACTTTCTGTTTTTTTCGAAAGTAAAAATGCAGAATGTTTCCTGTGATGGGTAGGTTTAGGGGCAGTGTGTGTGTGTGTGTGTGTGTGTGTGTGTGTGTGTGTGTGTGTGTGTGTGTGTGTGTGTGTGTGTGTGTGTGTGTGTGTGTGTGTGTGTGTGTGTGTGTGTGTGTGTGTGTGTGTGTGTGTGTGTGTGTGTGTGTGTGTGAGCCTGTTTATGTGGTTTATGAGGACACAAATTTGTATAACTACACTGGTATTACACTGGTATTACACTATAAATGTGGTTTATGAGGACATATCAAATGTCCTCATAATTCAAATGGCCTTAAAAACACTAAATGATGTTTTTTTGAGAAAGTAAAAATGCAGAATGTTTCCTGTGATGGGTAGGTTTAGGGGCAGGGGCAGGGGCTGTGTGTGTGTGTGTGTGTGTGTGTGTGTGTGTGTGTGTGTGTGTGTGTGTGTGTGTGTGTGTGTGTGTGTGTGTGTGTGTGTGTGTGTGTGTGTGTGTGTGTGTGTGTGTGTGTGTGTGTGTGTGTGCACTCATCTGGGTAAAGTGCCCATATAAGGAATTCCACGCGTTAGGACATCATACAGGGCCATACTCAAAAAACTTTCAGAAACGTATTCAAATCCTGAAGGAGTGTATTTGGCACAGAAATACTCCCTAATAGCCTACGTCCAACTTGTTTTTGTTTGTTTGTTTGTTTGTTTGTTTGTTTTCTTCATGATAATCCAACTCTTTAACAGTGTAAATAAGTCAGAATGCATGAAAAGTATGGTCATGTGCTATTATTTATTATATCAATGCCATATAATATAAATAAAAATATAGTACATGACAAATATAAGTCAAGCCAAGCTCAGCCTGTAAATCCATGAATCCATGCCAGCAAGTGTGAGGGTTAACCCATGAACATAGCCCATCCAACCCATCCAACAACACTGATGCAGAAGTATTATAAAATAAAACAAAAGTTTAATCATGTTGTTTCGCAAATCAAATATTTAAAAAAAAACACTGTTTACAAGACAAAGGCTTCAGCAAAACACACCCACTTAATAAATAATAAACACAGAGCACGCCATAATGCAGAAGCATGCTTCATGAATCAATAAAACACACAATAAAAACTGACTGGAGGGGATTAAAAGAACCAAATACGACAACCCAATGTAAGTGCTGTCTCAGTTTTAGTTTAATGCGTAATTTTATCATATTATTTTAATGTGAACAATCTTTTTTAAATGTGCTTTATTACTCATATCTCACTCGAGGACGTGAAACTACCACATCGCTGTTAGCCTACATAGATTAGTAAAGAAATAAACTCTTCAGTCTGTGTTATTCTTGAGCCTGTTGAAGGACACCGTGGAGCAGTTCGTGAAAAGTTTGAATAAATGAATGTCGAGTGACCGAGTCCTTACCGCAGCTCTCCAGATGTGCGGTGACGGTTCCGTCCCGGTGCAGGATTATCGACGACGGGTCCCGGATCAGAGACTCTCGGCCAGGCGGCGCCCTCAGCTCTCTGCAGCACTGGAAACACACTGCCCAAGCCTGCTCCTCATTGATGGGCTGCTCATAAGACTTCAGCACCTCCTCCAGAGACAGTTCCCTGATCTCGCCTCTCTCCGCGGGAGCAGATACCCTTGAGTCTCCGTCCTTACCGCTTCTGTTCGCCGATCTGGCCATTACGAGGCCCCGTTTTAGCCTACAGTTTCCTCAGGGTCCGCTTGAATCCGTCTGGAAACAGAATGATGATTCTGCTGATCATTCCGGGAAACGCGAGAGAAGCGTCTGCAGAAACGTCAGTCAGTGATGGGCAGAGGAGCGGAGGCGGGCGGACAGCTCTGAATGCGCAATTGTAGCAAAATAGAAATCATACGCGTGAAAGAAACTTCTTAATATATTGCCTACATGTATGTTGTGCGATGCATCTTTCTCATCGGTCAAGTTCCCCGCATCACGTCTGGATGGGTGTCGTATTCTGCATCCTCTGCAATGTGCTCTGACTCCACCCACACACACACACACACACACACACACACTGGACCACTGGAACAGATGAGCTGAACTTGCAGAGGAACTATACATAAACAACCGCAGGTTTTCTCAAACGTTGAATATGGTTTAGGTTCTGATTTTCTTTTCTTTAAAAAAACACAAAAAAACAAAAACAAACAGTTATGCAAGAATCAAAAAAATCAAAACAAAACAAGCATCAAAGTTGTTAAAAGGCTGGTTTGTAACACTAGAGAACGATGACATGTTCCTGGATCAGCATCTTGATTCTGGAACAACATTTTTGATTTAAAAAAAAAAAAAAAACATGAAATAATAATAGTCCTAACCCCAAACCTGCTTATCACATATCCCTAAAGACTACTCTTGACATTAACGGTAAACGTGCCCCTCAAATCTGACTCTAAAAAATTCTGAGTAAAAAACAACCCAATGCTGGGTCAAATATGGACTAATGTCGTTCCTCCGTAAGACCTCCGTTCATCTTCACACACAGTTTAAGATATTTTATATTTAGTCTGAGAGCGTATGCAAGTGTATGCACACTATACTGTCCATGTCCAGAAAGGGAATAAAAACATCATCACAGTAGTCCATATGAGACATCAGTGGGTTAATTAGAGTCTCTTGAAGCATCAGAAATACATTTGGGTACAAAAATAACAAAAACTACGACTTTATTCAGCATTGGCTTCTCTTCTGCATTTGTTTTCAATCCGTTTGTTTCAATCGGTTATTATGAATCAGCAATGAATCATTGATTCATGATTCGGATCGCGTGTCAAACTGCTGAAATCACGTGACACTGGCGATCCGAATCATGAATCAATACGCTGATTTGTAACCGTTTGAATATTTATTTGAGGATTGAAAACAAACCCGGATGAGAAGCCAGACGTAGATTTGGCACAATCGACAGGCGACACTAAACTTAGTGCTTTATCTGACCAAATTCATTAAAAACAATACAGCTACAGGTTTTAGAAAAACAAAAAAGCTCACAATGAAAAAATACATTACAACATAATCAGTTATCATTGGCTTTTGCATGTGTTCATACTTTATCTGTATGACAGCCTGGCCAAAAATTATCTCTGCACAATTTTGCATGTTCCACTGTGCTTTCACAAATAAAACAATTGACTCCAATAACAACTACGCAACATGATTACAAAATCTTCATCACAATTTTACAAACCCATTCCAAAAAAGTTGGGACTGTACAAATTGTGAATAAAAACAGAATACAGTGATGTGCAGGCTTCTGAACTGAGCGCTGATAACAACTTGGGTTTTCCGTCTTAGGCCTGAAGATCACGGCCAGTATGGTTTTCCGGCCTTGACCCTTACGCACAGAGATTGTCCCAAATTCTCTGAATCTTTGGTAACTTCAAACTCTTTGCAATTTTTCTCTGAGAAACTCCTTTCTGATATTGCTCCACTATTTTTCGCTGCAGCAATTGGGGAATTGTAGCCTGGATGCCAGCTGAACTTAGCCCCGCCCACACAATTTTTGGTTCGGTCTGGCCTCGATCTAGCCTGACAAGCCAGACCCACATCAAGATGTTTGGTCTGGAAACTCACCATTGACAGCTCAATCTGAGGGGCGGATAAACGGTTGTCTTTCAAACTCCCTCTGCACGCGATAGGATAGCGCTACACCAACCAGAGCAACGAAGGTGAAGCGGAGCTCGCTGACCGATTAAACATTCGCCGTATCTGGTCGGCTAAACTCTGAACACATCTTCCCTTTTTAAGAATGACTTCAGTGCCGTTCTTTGTTCTTTTCTCAGAGAAAAGCTTAACTCCAAGTCTTCCAGAGTCGCGGTCAAAGCTGATTCGAAAGACCGCCGCCGTTCGCCAGTTTCTGTGTTTACTAGAAGCACGCAAACGCAACTCGGCCGTCGTCATTATGGCCCCGCCCACCGACTCTATACACGATGTGATTGGCCCATCCAGATTGTGAGGAATACAGCTCATAAGGGTATTGACAGTTCCTAGACGACACTTGCGGGCAGATTAAATTTGCTGCCACTAGGGTGCGTCTAGATTTCTAGGCTAGCCTCGATCCATAGAGGAGTAATTATCCCTGAACAGAAACTGTTCGGACCAATGAAATCATCAGGCTGGGCTTTAGACGATGACGGACAGATGATCAACAGTAACATAATCATCACGTCATCAAAGGGGCTTGGGTTATATTTGTTCAAATCCTAAACGGAGAGCTTGTTTGTATCTGCATTCACCTTCACAATTTCTCTCAGAAATCATGATCATGTTGGGTAAGTTCTCTGTGTATCATTAAATTATTTTATTTTTTTACAACACCGGCAAAGATCGTTTTTTCCAGCCTGACTTCAGCTCATGTGCAGACAGGGTTGCCAAGTTTTTAAAACAAAACCCGCTAACTACTAGCCCTAAACAAGAGGGGTTGTTTTCCGGGGGAAAATGGCGTTTGGGGGGTGAAATGTGTGTTATTTTGGCAAGGTTGCCTGCTAAAATTCGCACTCATGGGTCTATATATCACATAATAGTCACTTCAACCCGCGGACATAGAAAACAACCCGCGGGGAAAAACACGGACTTGGCAACACAGTGCAGTTGAACTCTGTTGACGTTTGACAATGTGTCGCTTCGTTGCTCTGATTGGTTGTTGGTCTATCCAATTGATGTCTTTCCTGGTTGGGTTGAAACACACCCCATAATCACAGCCCAATGGAGCATCAGACTCATATTCTGACTAGACTTGAGTATGACCACGTCAGGCTAGGGGAATTGGTGATCCTCTGCCCATCTTAACTTCTGAGAGACACTGCCACTCTGAGAGGCTTACCTTTCCCAACGTTTTGGAATGTGTAGCTCTCATGAAATCCAAAATTAGCCAATATTTGCCATACCATTTCAAATTGTCTCACTTTCAACATTTGATATCTTATCTATATTCTATTATGAATAAAATATAAGTTTATGAGATTTGTAAATTATTGCATTCACTTTTAATTCAATTTGTATAGTGTCCCAGCTTTTTGGGAATCAGCTTTGTAATAATATTAAAAAATAAATGTGAATATGTCAATTTTCCTATGCCAGCGTCTACTGAATGGCTGGTTCATTGACTTTCAACTGATCTTCAATTCATGCATAAACCTTTGAGGATTTTGGCTTTATTTTGCATCATCTTCCTGTTAACTCTGTGAAGGTGCTTTGAAACAATTGGACTGGTAAAAAGCGCTATATAAATAAAGGGGACTTCCCTGGGGTTGTTGGAGCCATTAAGGAAACTCGTGTTCACATCAATGTAGGGGATTATACATGGGGCAACATTTTGCGTAATGTTGCAGAGTGATGTTGCAAAGCGATGTTGCTTGTGCACTTTCCTATTGAGAATGGGCAAAAAATTTCTATCTGGATACTTTAGATCGGTCTTGGGCCCTTTGTCTCACCTGGTTGCCCATTGTCGGCAACATTGCTCAAAAAGTTGCCTGTGGACAGTATCATCACCTTAACTCCAACTGTAAATGAGGAGACATCAGTAGAAAAGGATTCCACAGCATCAGTAATAATTAGTGATAAGTTTGCACAATGCAAAGCAGTTTTTAAAAATAGTGAAATAGTTAGAAGAGAATGTGCTGAGATTTGTGGAGAAATGAGTTCTTTAAGGTAGGTGGGAGCTTTGCCATGAATGTACTGATGTGTGAGGAGGGAAACTTTACTCGATCCGAGCGGAAATTGGAAGCCAATGTAGAGACTGAAGAATTGGTGTGATGTGTTCATATTTACGCACTCTCATCAGGATCCTAGCGGCACTGTTTGGTATGTGCTGGAGTTTCTGGATGCTCTTGCTAGGAATCCCAAAGAGAAGAGTGTTACAATAATCCAGTCTCGAGGAGACAAAGGCATGAACAAGTTTCTCAGCATCATGATGGGTGAGTGAAGGACGGAGCCTGGCTATATTCCTGAGGTGACAAAAGGATGTTTTGCAAAGATATTTAATGTCCAAGATTGGTGACTATGGATGACAGAGGAACGTCCTGGCCAGAAAATGTAATACAGGTTATGGTGGATGATCTGATCTGATGAGGGGAACCAATGAGGATGGCTTCTGTCTTAGAGCTGTTCAACTGGAGATAGTTGTAGTTCATTCACGTGCTTATCTCTTCCAGACAGGCAGAAAGTGTTGATAATGATGACGACGGTGACGATACTGATGAATGATTGTCAATTTTCAGATATAACTGTGTATCACCAGCGTAGCAATGAAATGAAATTCCCAAGCGAATGATGACTTTACATAGAGAAAGCATGTAGAGATTGAATAAGAGTGGTCCTAAAACTGAGCCCTGAGATACTCCGCAACCAACCGCATGCGAAAGGGACCTTGAGCTACCCATGGCCACAAATTCAAATCTGTCTGTGAGGTAAGACTCAAACCATTGCAAGACAGTGTTATCAAGTCCATTAGAATGAGAAGTATCTCATGGTCAACCGTGTCGAACGCTGCAGAAAAGTCCAGGAGGACAAGGAGGGATGTGACCTGGCATCAGCTGTCATTAGCAGGTAATTTGTAGCCCTCACTAAGGCTGTTTCCGTGCAGTGGCCAGAACCAAAGCCAGATTGGATCTTTTCTAAAATGTTGTTGTCGTTGAGATGGTCCTCGAGGTGCCTGGCAACTACCTTCATCAAAACCTTCGAAATAAATGGTAAGTTGAATATAGGCCTATAATTGGCAAGAGTTTGAGGATCGAGAGAGGGTTTCTTGAGTAACGGTCTAATTATAGCCATTTTTAGGAGAGACAGTACCTGACCAGACTGAAGGGATTGGTTTATTATCATGGTGATGAGGGGACTGATGGCAGTAATATATTCTTTCACCAGAGCTGTAGGGAAGGAGTCAAGAGCGCAGGTGGAGGAACTCATCCGACTGCCTCGACCTCAAATCTTCCATCTTAGATTGTTATCAAAATTAAAATCTATCCTTACTTTTAATGATTTGGAGAAGGCTGTTCATGCCTTTGTGTCATCGCGTTTGGATTATTGTAATGTGTTGTATCTGGGTGTGAGTCAGTCTTCCCTCTCCCGTTTGCAGCTTGTTCAGAACTCAGCTGCCAGACTTTTAACGGGCACTAAGAAGAGAGAACATATTACTCCAGTTTTAATTAAACTGCATTGGTTACCCATACGATATAGTCTCGGCATGGTCTAGCCCCTGAGTATGTTACTGATTTAATCAGCCGCTGTCACTCCAGCAGGTCTCTGCGCTCAAATGATCAGTTGCTTCTTGTGATTCCACAAACACATTTGAAATGTAAAGGTGACTATAATAAATTTTCATGTAAAAAGCATTCTAATATTAAACATCTTAAAACAATAAAAACAATGCAGTTCATGACCGCTTTAATGTATTCAGCTATAGCTTTTGCTAGAGAACTGTTGGTTTTGCTATAATTTGCCATGTCGATAAAAAAATAAAAGCACCTAATTGGCGACATGCTGTATTTTTTATGTAAAACCCAAATAGACCATAAGGATAGAGGGGTAAAAAACTAATATTAATAAATAATATTTCAAAATCATATTAATAATATATTATTACTATTAATATTAATAAGGATATTTATAACGCCTGTGTGGCCAATATACTGTAAGTCCTAACATTTTAAAACATGGTTCTTTATGAAACTTTAGCAACAAAAAGGTTCTGCTATTGTTACAAGCCAAATAACCCTAATTTAGTACTGTTTAGAACCATTTAAAGAGTGTAGGTTGCACATACTGTATTTTGTCTTGTATATGGTGGGATATGCTTTATGCTTTAGATCATAGATCATCTAATAATTTATCTAATAAGTGCATTCTGCCAGAAAATCAATCAATAAATTGATGAATAAGAATAGTGTAGAAGCCTCTAACCCTGGCTTAAACATTAACTGTATCCCTCAAATTTGACTGGAATGATGCTTAACATGGAAGGTGATCCAGGAACATGTTCTGCTTGGTGAAATCACATTCACCTTGCTTTTATGTGTCACATCATTATACTTCCTTGAGTTGGTTTAAAGAGTGTCTCGGATCACTTATTAATGAAGTTCATTGAAACAGCAGGGTTTATGTTGCCCATGCAGCATTGGACATCAGCTCATGCAGGAGACCGTTTTTTAATTTACGGCAAGGAAACCAGACTTTTTGTTAGAAACATTTGTTCAGGATCACTGCAACTGAATCTAGCATAATGTGATGATGTAAGAGTTTACATGGTAACAAAGTCCTTGAACAGAAGTAAAGGTAGATGGACTTAAAATACAGACAGCATTCAGGGGGGTCAAAATCAAAAGCAGCAGCCAGTGTCAGGTGCGGCCAGCGGCTGCTTTCAGTACGACAGTGTGTCTCATCCTCATGGACCGCACCAGATGTGGCAGATCTTGCTGTGAAATGTTACTTAAGATTTCAAGTGTTTGGCACTGCAAGGACGGTCAGCTGTCCGTAGCACTGTCTTAGGCGTCTAACATTACAGAGATTGCAGTTTATTGCTCTGTTCACATCTACATGTTTCTCTGCAGCAGGGATATGGCATGTTCTCACAGGGATCGGGGATCCTGAGCATCTGTCTTCTGGTGTTTTTCAGAGACAGTAGAAAGTTCTCTTTAGTGTCCTAAGTTATTACAGGTGCATGCGCAATTGATCATGGTTCATTGAAAAAAAGCAAGAAAAACATTGTTTAAATCATTTCAAATAGAAGTCTGTGGATTATAAGAATTTAACAAAATATTCTTTAAAATACAGTATCTTGAAACCTTGTACCTAGTAGTGACCTAAATCTGACAAAATCTCCTTTTGAGGACATATATATATATATAGTAGAAGTTGAGTTCATTGAGTGAGTTAATACAATGAAATTTTTTGAGAACCAACCTCCTTTATTAAAATATTATTAAAAGATTTTGTAAGCATATTGGGTAATTGTGTGTGTTTTATTTGTGATGACGCAGTGAAACATGCCAAATAGTGCTATTTTCATGATTTATCACATTTATGTGGTTCAGATACAACAATTTCCTTCATTGTATCAACTCAAATTTTTGAATAAATCAAATAAACTCAAAAATGTTGGTCATCTGAGAGTGTGTGTGTATGTATATATATATATTTGGGGTGACCCCTAATAGTCGAAGATTCGGTGCATCGATATGCAGGACCGGATTCGACCACTGATCTCATAGTCGAATCTTCGCGGGTGTTATGAAACGAGGATTATACCATTTTGGCAATATGGGTGTGCTCAATATTATTGTTATAAAGACGTGTCGCGGGACTCGCGGCGCTGAGCGATCGCCCCTTTAAGAGCACTGAGCTTCGCACCGGACGCATATACACAGACGGCGGTATTCGACACCTGTCTGCGGCGATTAAATGTATATTTCCCTCAAATCGTGAATGTACAGTATATACTGATTTCACTCTGTGCTACAAGATACACTCATCGTGCAGTGATTCAAAATTGAGCTCGCGCGGCACAAAATGTTCACGTCTGCCTGGTGTGAGATCCTGAGACATGGTGCTGAGCTTCAGTCCGGTGTGAGACCCGCTTTAGGCACAATCGGCTTAAGAACGCGCATATAAGCGCACTCAAAGTGTTATTTTCCTCTCTAGGCAAGTATTTTTTTAAGGTTTATTTATCAAAATGTTCTTTTATATATTTGTGTGATGTTCTGTGTTTCGATCGCATGTGTAAAGTCAAATAAAAAGTCTTAGTTTCCTGCTGACTAGTTTCCACACACGGATGATTTGACTATCAGTCGACCATAGAGAGATTCAAAAATTCTGATTCGAATGTGTAAATCCTTAATTGGGGACACCCCTAATATATATATATCATAACCGGGTTGTAAATGCTGCTTCAAAATGCCAAAAGACGAAACAGGAGCAAGAGACAAAAAATAGAGAGTAGGCAATTTATTGAAAACTGCATTTAAACTGAAACAGGCCGTTCATCAGCTGATCAAAAGTTTAAGACCATAGGCATAAAAAGGTCAAATCTGCACAAAAATATGGCTTTCATGGCATTGTCCTTCAAGCA
Source organism: Pseudorasbora parva (assembly GCF_024679245.1). NCBI lineage: Eukaryota > Metazoa > Chordata > Actinopteri > Cypriniformes > Gobionidae > Pseudorasbora > Pseudorasbora parva. The sequence goes on along the minus strand of NC_090196.1, from coordinate 4,579,392 downwards.
GTCATACTGTCAAGATGTCCTGATGGCAAAGGCAAAAAGGCTTTCTCTCTTTGAACGTGACAGGATTGTTGAGCTGCACAAACAAGAACCTTTCACAATGCGCCATCGCTGCTGAGGTTGGACGCAGTAAGACAGTCATTTTACATTTCTTAAAAAATCCTGAGAGTTACGGGACAAAAAAAGTCAAGTGGTAGACCCAAAAAGATTTCACCTGCACTGAGCCGCAGGATCCGATGGGTTGTCCGTGAAGACACAGGTCGATCCTCAACCCAAATTAAGGCCCTTACTGATGCTGACTGCAGCCCAATAACCATAAGACGTCATCTGCTAGAGAAGGGCTTCAAGAACAAAAAATGACTTCAAAGGCCACGTCTCCTCCCACGACACAAACTTGCCCGTTTAGAATTTGCAAGGGAGCACCAAACATGGGACATTGAAAAGTGGAAGAAAGTTTTATTCTCTGACAAGAAATGTTTTGACCGGGACGGTCCTGATGGCTTCCAACGTTTCTGGCATGACAAGGAGATCCCACCTGAGATGTGGGACGCGGCACAGTGGAGGAGGCTCCATCATGATCTGGGGTGCTTTTTCCTTCAATGGGAAAATGGAGCTTCAGGTTGTGCAAGGGCGTCAAACGGTGACTGGCTATGTGGATCTGTTGCAGCGTGCATCCCTTTTGACCGAGGACCTCTGTCTGTGCAGTAATGACTTGGTCTTTCAACAGGACAACGCTGCAATTCACAACGCCCGCCTGACGAAGGACTTCTTCCAGGAGAATAGTGTTGTTCTTTTGGACCATCCTGCGTGTCCAAAAGGGTTTTTGTGTTTTTGTCTCTTGCTCCTGTTTCTTCTTTTGGCATTTTGAAGCAGCACTTACGACCCGGTTATGACCCACTAGTGCGCCATACTAATTCTGTGTTTGACCCCCTTTCTCCTTCAGAACTGCCTTCTACGTGGCATTGATTAAACAAGGTGCTGAAAGCATTCTTTAGAAATGTTGGCCCATATTGATAGGAGAGCATCTTGCAGTTGATGGAGATTTGTGGGATGCACATCCAGGGCACGAAGCTCCCGTTCCACCACATCCCAAAGATGCTCTATTGGGTTGAGATCTGGTGACAGTGGCGGCCATTTTAGTACAGTGAACTCATTGTCATGTTCAAGAAACCAATTTGAAATGATTCGAGCTTTGTGACATGGTGCATTATCCTGCTGGAAGCAGCCATCAGAGGATGGGGACATGGTGGTCATAAAGGGATAGACATGGTCAGAAACAATGTTCAGGTAGGCCGTGGCATTTAAACAATGCCAAATTGGCACTAAGGGGCCTAAAGTGTGCCAAGAAAACATCCCCCACACCATTACACCACCACCACCCAGCCTGCACAGTGGTAACAAGCCATGATGGATCCATGTTCTCATTCTGTTTACGCCAAATTCTGACTCTACCATCTGAATGTCTCAACAGAAATCGAGACTCATCAGACCAGACATTTTTCCAGTCTTCAACTGTCCAATTTTGGTGAGCTCATGCAAATTGTCTCCTCTTTTTCCTGTTTGTAGTGGAGATGAGTGGTACCCGGTGGGGTCTTCTGCTGTTGTAGCCCATCCTCCTCAAGGTTGTGTGTGTTGTGGCTTCACAAATGCTTTGCTGAATACCTCGGTTGTAACGAGTGGTTATTTCAGTCAAAGTTGCTCTTCTATCAGCTTGAATCAGTCGGCCCATTCTCCTCTGACCTCGAGCATCAACAAGGCATTTTCTCCCACAGGACTGCCGCATACTGGAGGTTTTTCCCTTTTCACACCATTCTTTGTAAACCCTAGAAATGGTTGTGTGTGAAAATCCCAGTAGCTGAGCAGACTGTGAAATACTCAGACCAGCCTGTCTGGCACCAACAACCATGCCTTTCTTTCCCATTCTGACATTCAGTTTGGAGTTCAGGAGATTGTCTTGACCATAGATATCCATAATAAAGGCTAGATGTCTTACGGCGGAGTCACCATCGGCATCACCGGCGGCCATATTGTCACAGGCAAGCTTTCTGTCGGGCTCTGTGGAACCTGATGTAAGATAAGTGATCTGTACGAACATAAACACTCTTATCTCGCTGAAATCTTGACGGATTTACAAATGGTTTGGTTTCTTACAAATGTTATTAACATGGGTACAGATCTGGATGCTTTCACACGTTGAAATTGCAGTTTTTCGTGTCGATAAACGACTTAATCGTGCAGCTTGTGTATGACGGCTAACTTACGTCCACTTTATCAAGGCTGAGACCACAATCGAGCTGTTCAATTATATAGGTTTATTGACACCAATAACGATTTTATGACAACCAATCTTTTGTCTAGTTAAAATAAACTTAGTTTGCATGTTTTTTTGTTTTAATTTAAAAAAATATATTTTATTATAATAGTGATATTCTTATTATAAAAGTATATATATAGCTAGCTCTGGAAAAAAAAATTCTGAGCTATGTGTGTGTGTGTGTGTGATATAATTAATAAATTTTCTCATGTTGCCATTCGGTACACAATTTTAGTAGCCTATATATTGATTTAACATAAATACCTTTTTTATTGCACCTATCTGTTCTGTTCAATGTTACTTTCATATCGAAGTCCATGGTTATAATTATTCATAAGTATGTAGTGTCATAACTACATCTCTGACGTTTATAACAAATGAAAGTTTGAAAATCGGTTGAAAATTGATCAAGTTATGGTTATTTAAAAGCACACATACCACACATAACACACTGTTACGAGTGAGCGAGCTGCCTGTGACAAGATGGCCGCCAGTTGCGGACGGCGACCTCCATTGGCCAATCACGAGACATCTAGCCTTTATTATGGATATCTATGGTCTTGACCAGGACCACACCCCTAAATGCATTGAAGCAACTGCCATGTGATTGGTAGATTAGATAATTGCACAGAGGTGGTAAAAGTACTCAAAAGTTATACTCGAGTGAAAGTATATACACCTAAATAAAAAAATACTCCAGTAAAAGTAGAAAGTCCTCCATTCAAACATCACTCGAGTAAAAGTACAAAAGTATCAGATTTAAAACGTACTCAAGTACCGAAAGTAAAAAGTAAATATTCAAATTAACTGTAAATATCAAAAATTAAGCAGATAAAATCTTTTGGGACTGATATGCAATGCTTTAATTGAACAAATGGTAAGATTAGATACTGCAATTAAGAATTTGTTAGATTTGCAATTAATAGGAGACAATGAAGCACCTTAACGCAGTATAGGGGTTAAACTTAAAATAGACATGTTCCATAGCATTAGCTCCATAAAACAGATGAGGAGCAAGATACTATTAACTAATTCAAAATTAATTCAAAAGCCATAACCACAATGACATATTACGTAACAATTAGTTAATAGTCATGTGCCTCAACAAGTAAAGTCATACTATAATTTTGCCAATTGCTATGATTAATGATGAATTAAACAGACAACTGAGAGTCGGAATGCATGGCTTTGAATACATGAATTTACATTATTAGTTAATGTAATATGTTATTAGGGAATTAATGATGTCATATTTAATTAATAGCAATTCATATATTACTTAATCTATTAATCATAGAGAATGTTCATTAGTTGCTGATGCAGTAATCATTAATAAATGGTTTAGTTCTTCATTAGTCATACATTAACTCATGATTATCTGTGCATTAGTTAGGCATGAATTATAATAGTGCACCTGTATTGTAAAATGTTACCGATGTTTTCATAGTAAATTGTGTGCCGCAAAATAAAAAAGTTGGGGAAACACTGAGCTAACGTTAGAGTGGCAAACAAGACTTGTCAGCCTTGTCAAGTCTATAGGCTACCCGACTGGATCATCCATGAATGTCCAGTACCGGTTTGAAAATCAAGTGTAATAAATACTTAATACTTGGAGCGGGCATGGGGAAATGTATTGGAGTAAAAAGTAAACTTTGCCTTTAATATTGTAGTGGAGTAAGAGTAAAAGTAGATGCAAATAAAATATACTCAAGTAAAGTACAGATCCCCGAAAAAAATACTTAAGTAAAGTATCAAAGTATTTTTACTTGATTACTTACCACCCCTGTAATTGCATTAATGAGAAATTGAACAGGTGTTCCTAATAATCCTTTAGGTGAATATATATATATATATATATATAATGAAAACAGAAAACTTTGATTTATGCAGAACATGTATAAATCAAAGTCTTCTGGTAGGAGTTTAGGGTGTGAGTTTTGGGTCCTAACTTTCTGACACCCCTTTCAAGTTTGTGTGTGATTTTACTGTATGTTGTTTATTATTTTGCACACATTATTACAGCAGGGTTTTAATAATCAGCTGTCCAAAAAAATGTAAGGTACAAACAAAGTCATTCACAGTTTTACTCCATTTCACCAAACATGCAACAATGATCAAATAGAAAGAATTAGACAAACCAGGTATAATGTTTTTACATTGAACATTTGCAAACAACCAAAAACACCAACCGTAATTATAAACCTAGAGACAACATAATACCACCAAACATAAATACTGACATTCTAAATGTGTACCATGTTTTTTTCTGGCTATACGTGGATTATGATGAATACATGATCCGACTTTAATCCTGTGGGGTATTCCAGAAAGCAGGGTTAATTTACCGTCACGTATACCTTGAACTCCAGGTTGATTAACCCAAACCATGTGTATGCTGGTTCCAAAACCGAGTTGGGGACTTCTGCTGCGTTCCAGGCAACCCATACCCCGGGGTTTTCCAACCTTCTACCGTGAAAGTGCACTGGAACGGCAGTCAAACCCGTGACTTTATACTAGATCGATGTACTCCCAGTTATACGCTCTGACGTCACATAGCCCAAACAATGTTGCCCTGTTCTACGGGTGCGGTGTTTATTAGATGCGTAGAATGACGTAAAATATAAGGTATAACAGCTTCTGTTGCCTTATGCCTTTTTCTCTTCCGTTTCCCTCAAATAAGCAAGGCAAAAGCACCTTTGGCAATATAAATCATTGTAAATGTACATAAGCCCCATACTCTAGTGAGTACAATTCCTTGTGCTCAGGCAGTTTGTCGTGACTTTGCCTGAAACACTAAAAGTTAGAGTCATGGTTTAAAGACCTACGGGCTTAAAAACCTGTCTGGAACGCAGCATAAGTTCAGACAACTCAGAGTATGTTCCAGGTTAACACAAGACATTCTTAACAGATCAAAATATCAATGATTCACCGTGAAAACAGATAAAGCTGCCATTGTATTTCCTCTTCTTCTTTTGTTTCTTAGTGCACATCGCCACAATTGGTGGTTGTGTAATCTTTTTTTTCAGTCTCTTCATTTAATAAATAATATTTATTCACTTAGCACGAGGATTATATAGTTTGATGCTAATTAATTGAATGCAGATCCATGTGTGAGATGACAATAAAATAAATATTAAATATATATTTGAATTTATTTAACATTTAAACATTTGACAAGTAATGTTAAGCGTCGCTCCGTTGCTCTGATTGGTTGTAGGTCTATCCAATTGAAGTCTTTCCTGGTTGGGTTGAAACACGCCCCATAATCACAGCCCAATGGAGCAGTTTCAGACCACATCAGGCTAGAGCTGCTCTGGAGCAGGTTTTGTTCAGACAGTGAGTATGGCTACTTGCATACCCTGAAAGTTACCTCTGTTTTTGGAATCGAAAGTTGAGGTTATCTGCTCACTCACTCTTAAAAATACCCGGGTATGTCACATAACCTGCTTTCTGGAATACCCCCCATAGCACAACAGGCAACAAAATATATTATTTTATCAGAAGAGACTCTTTGATCTTGTGTGATTTATACCTTTATTTACACTTCAACTACCGGTAATCTAAGTTCCTGCTTGGCATGTTCAATATAAATCAATGTGATTCAAACGTCAATAAAATACCAGCTCCCACTGAAATCAAACATCTCATGAAACAGCAACACCTCAATCAGTCAGTTTACATTTGATCACATTTTTTTCCCAAGTGTTTGGACAAATACTATAGCACAAAACACAAACAATAAAATCCCTTAGCAGTACCATTGTACTGAAAAATGCAAAAGTGTGTCTGAGATCTGAGTTCAAAGTTCATTTAGCTGGACTTTTATCACACTGTTTTATCACAAACAAACCTGTCATAAACTAATCACACATAATAAAAAAAAACATTGTGTCTGTAACACTTCAACAACACTTCATTTTCAATGATTAGTGATGACTGAGTAGCACACATGGCACAGTCGCTTTGTAAAGATCTTCACTGGTCAAGAAAAAAAAAAATCTTATTCTCTTAATAATTATACATTTTCTCTCCCAGGTGCATTTTCCAGTATTTCAAGGCTATCCTTTCTGCGCATTTAAAGGTCCCGTTCTTCGCGATCCCATCGTTTAAACTTTAGTTAGTGTGAAATGTTGCTGTTAGAGCATAAATAATACCTGTAAAATTATAAAGCTCAAAGTTCAATGCCAAGCGAGATATTTTATTTAACAGAAGTTCCCTTTCAAAGCCTACAGCGAGCGGCCGGTTTGGACGACACCGCTGCACTTCCTGCTGTAATGACGTCACTAGAGCCGTTTGTTGACTAACCCTCCGCCCACAAGAACACGCAAAATAGGGGGCGTGGTCTCGCTGCTCTCCCACGTGGAGAAGAGCGCACATTCAGTGCTTTCATCGCCCCGTTATGGTAAGAGGCAGGACCTTTCCGGGAAGAGTGCGCTAATAGGGACTTCATAGAACAAGGAAATCATCAGGCCGTTTTTAGGACAGAGGAAACAGCGCTGTACAGATAAGTCAATTGTGTGAAAGATACTGTGTTTTTTTACACGCGAAACATGAACTCATTATATTGCACACTGTAAACATAATCAAAGCTTCGAAAACACGCGAAGAACGGGACCTTTAATGGAAAAAATAAATGTTTCATTACTTTTTTTATTTGGTTACATAATTATTCAAGATTAAGAGCTCAAAACATTGAACTTTATCTCTTGAGTCATGTGACATTATTATGCTTTTTACCATTTTTTGTTTGTTTGTTTGTTTTTTGGTGGGGGGTAAAGTGTAAATCCAGTGAGAACTACAGTAGACATCAATCAACAACATTATTAAAATACCATAACACTAACATAAATCTAAACGTACAATCAAATATTAACTGCTTTATTAACGAGGACATTGACATTCAGCTTAATGCGGTAAAAGTCTAAATCTGTAGATAGGCTGAATGGCATTTCTGGGAAGTGAACAAAAAGAGAGAAACATGCCATCCCATCATAAGCTATGTTTCCATCCACTTATTTACAGCGCATTTTGGGATATTGCATCAAAAAATGCTGAATGGAAATGCCAAGATGCGCATACATTCAAAAAATGCGAAAACGTATGCTTTTATTTGAGTTGGATACATTTTCTATTCAATATGAAAACATGCGCATAAACTATGATGGAAATGAATTTACCGAATAAATTTATACAAAAAAATCATGTGACTTCCGGGATGTCACAGCACAACTGTTCTAAACAGCTGAAGAATCTTGTTGTAAATGCTGTTTTGGTCATTCAGAAGTCTGCCGTTAAAGATGCTCTGTAAAGATGCTCTGTATAAAGGGTTACTTCAGCAATTATGGCTTTGTATCAGTAAAACCCCGGGAGTATTTTCAAATGATCGTAGAGCTCTAGTGATCGTAATTGGACTCCTGCTGCATTTGTGCCGTGACTCTCGTTCGGCTCTCACACTCATTATATTGAACACACACGTTCAGTTTTTAATTGTAGTGTCTGTTCTCTAACTGAAATTTTTTATGAAAATGAACGCGGTGGGAAAGTTAAAGTGATCCAGTAATCCAGTAGCGGTGGCTTTGGGAATGACCTCGTATAGCAGCGAAGCATTCTGGGAATTGTAGTCTTTCATCCCAATGAGACAAAAACACATTTTCTGTCTTTTCTCAGTCTAGAAAGCACTAAATTAAAAAATAATTTCACATTTCGACTACATTAATGACCCAGTTTAAATACAGATTCATCTTTCCAGCACTGAAGTACCCCTTTAATTATATACGAAAATTATTATTTATGGTGGTTTTTCCTGCTTCTTAGTGATTTTTAGCGGCAGTTTATCAGGAAGTGATGATTATGTTCTCTTCGACTCACTGGATGGAAGAGGTTCTTTATTCGTAAATGTTTATTGAGATATTGCTAGCCTAGAAATCTAGACGCACCCTAGCGGCAGCAAATCTAATCTGCCTCGATTATCGTCTAGCAACTTTCAGTACCCTTCTGAGCTGTAAGACCAAACTCTGATCGGGCCAATCACATCGTGTATAGAGTCGGTGGGCGGGGCTTAACATAATGATGACCCCAGAGTTGCGTTTGTGTGCTTCTAGTAAACACAGAAACTGGCGAACGGCGGCGGTCTTTCGAATCAGCTTTGACCGCGACTCTGGAAGACTTGGAGTTAAGCTTTTCTCTGAGAAAAGAACAAAGAACGGCACTGAAGTCATTCTTAAAAACGGAAGATGTGTTCAGAGTTTAGCCGACCAGATACGGCGAATGTTTAATCTGTCAACAAGCTCTGCTTCACCTTCGTTGCTCTGGTTGGTGTAGCGCTATCCTATCGCGTGCAGAGGGAGTTTGAAAGACAACCGTTTATCCGCCCCTCAGATTGAGCTGTCAATGGTGAGTTTCCAGACCAAACATCTTGATGTGGGTCTGGCTTGTCAGGCTAAGATATTGCAATTTTGCGCACAAGTTAAATTCGCAGCTTTGGATGGAAACGTAGTTAATGAGCCCTTCAACCCGCATCTACTACGCCCATTTGAAATGCAGTTCTTTAAAAACAAAAACAACACCATAATTGTTTCATTGTCAATAAATACATCTTGAAGTTAATTATTGGACCATAATTTCTTCAAAAACAGTATCCAGTTGTAAAAGTTGTGTTAAGAAAGAGGAAAGCTCTTCTAGTCTGTTGTTTAACAGAGAAACTTCCCATTCTCTGCCGATCACTAGAACACTGCAGTGTCCACAAATAACAGATTCATCACAATTCCTAAGTCTTTAGGCATTTGATCTCCGAAGCAACTCTATACTTTAGCGGTAGTGCTTTTAGAAGGTAGCCAGCTGAAGTGATAGCGTTCACGAGGCGCCATGAGGTTTAAATCCAGCAGCTTTTGCTCTTTCTCACTATCCACCATCTTATATCCAAGCAGAGACATGGCTCCTTTGCAGACATCCTGGATTTGCTGGACTTTTTCAAACGGTAAGGTGGTTCGCCAAGCCAAGGAGACGTCCTCTGCATTTCGCGAAGTGATTTTGAAGGCGTCCTTCTTCGCTCCTTTGCCCTTACCGTGAGTGATGCGGTAGATCCACTCCTCCAAAGTTTCGGTCATCTCCAGACCCACAAACTTGTACATGGCTTCGATCTCCGCCAGCGTGTTATGCACTAGATCCTCATAACGTATCATTTTGTAGCGTCCCCTAAGGAAATCGGGTGCTTTAAACATGGCCGTCTCAAAAATGCGCACATGACTGCGGCAAATCTCCTGTAAGACGTGGTACGACCTATCGTTCTCAGGAATATCAGCCTGTTCAAGTACTATGGCGTTATCTTTCACCAGGGCTTTGACCGACTGCTCCCTGGAACGAAATACCGCTCGCGGGTCACGCACTAGATGGATGATGCGCAGATTCAGAGAGGGGTCCCGCAGTAAAGGGTAAAGAGACTCCAACTCGAAGAAGCGAACCTCTTTTAACACTACGTGGCTGTAAGTCCGACACGCCGCCTCCGCGAGCTTCAAACCTTGCGTGTCGCAGTGCTGTTTGCATTCTTGTTCTTTGCTAATTTCGTTGCGAGCTGTGAGAAAGCACGCGGGTGGGGAGCAGAGCGCACGGCTGTGGCTCCACATGAAGAGTTTGGAGACGTTTTGTGGTTGGGGGATGTAAGAATCCATCACTGACAAGTCGCACTGGAAGATGCTGCGGATCGTATCGCGCACCGCCATTCGCAAGCTACGTGCGCCGGATTTCTGTAAAGACGTCCACACGTGCCAGGCTGGTTCCATCAAGTAAAAGACATCCGGATGCTGGTTAAACACCTGGCCCAGGAAGGATGAGCCAGATCTCCAAGATGACAGCAGCAACACGTGCACCTTGCCCTCAGATGAGGAGCTGTTTTGAAGGGGCGAACGGCTGTACCAGCCGTACAGAAGCACCCCTGCGACAGCCGGAATTAGCAAAAGGCTCAACACAGTGGACTTTGGCGCTCTCCACCGCAGCATACTGTGAACTTTATTCACCTATGAAAGCAAGCACAGCGACATTTTAATGAATTGTCATGCCCTAAAGGTTTAAAACAATCTAATATTCTAGTTTACATGTATGCATTTGGCAGACACTTTTCTCCAAAGCGACTAACATTGCATTCAAGGTACACATTTAATATTTTGTCAATTCTTGCTTTCCCAGGGAATCGAACCCATGACCTTAGCGTTGCTAGCGCCACGCTCTACTGGTTGAGCTTCAGGAAAGCTTGATTTAAATTTAAACACATTTAACATTTAAAAACAAAAAGTGATGCAAAAATCCCAACTCAATTTTGTCACCTATTTTTAATTTAGTCTTGTGCTAAATGTCCTCTTTAGTTTTAGTCATATTTAGTCATTAACATATCTTTTTTAGCTAGTCAAGTTTTAGTCGACTAAAAGTCTCGTCATTTTAGTCTAGTTTTAGTAAAAAATCTAGTTAACATTTTAGTCTTTTTTTTTTAACATACATTATTACTGAGATTATTTCTACCATTTCAGTCAAATAGTGTTTCACACATCTCAAATATTGGTTAAATATCATATTTACCAGACAAAATACATTTGATGATTTTTTTTTTTAATGCAAAATGCAACGTTGTTCAATTTATCAATTTCGATCAGTATCAATTCACACACACACACACACACACACACACACACACACACACACACACACACACACACACACACACACACACACACCACACACACACACACACACACACACACACACACACACACACACACACACACACACACACACACACACACACAGCCTACTAAACTAAGTTTCCCTTTTTAAGCACTACTTCTTGGGTAAAATTATATTTGCTTGCATTCATTAATATTCACTTGTGTGTGCTTATATAAAAGTATTGAAAATGTCACATTTAAGGAAATCTGTCTACATGTATAGTTATTTATTAAAGAGCCATACAGGCACCAAGTGGGTAAACCATGGGATTACAAAGGAAAATTATTATATTTCCAGCCACAAAATGACTCTAAATTTGCCTCTTTGCATTGGAATTCTCTATTTTAACCTCAAGCACTACAATAATAGTAATATAAATAATAAATATATTTAAAAATAAAAATATTTTAAGTGCTCATTAATGGACCATAATTATTGCACAAATAGTTTTTACTCCCAAAAGATCTCCTCAAAATGTTCAATAAATATGATTGAACTACAATATAAAAACATTTAATTGAAAAATAGTTAAGGTGTATGGTCACATTTGACCACAAATGAATATGAGTGAGTGTGACATTAATGTTAACATGGTTGCATCTTAATCACTCTCCATAATAAAACTATACTGTAAATGTGGTTGAAGTAATAATCAATGAACTATGCTGTGCTGTTTACCTTTTATAGTGAAGCTGTTGTCTATTTAATGTATTGGCAGAGCTGACTTGTGTGGAACTATTGAGAGCTTCATGAGCCACGTGACCGCGCACCGCCGTGAGATGAACGCATGTCGTTATTCAACGGCTCTGGCTTTAACTGTAGAGCCCAATTTATACTTCTGCGTCAAGTGCACGCAGAAGGTACGCCATACCACCATACGCATAGACCCTCCGCTGTACCTGAGATTATTTTCACCTCAAAATTCACCTCTCCAAAAATGTAACTACACGTCAATTCTACGCAGAATAGCTAGATAACTTTTAAACAACTGAGCCCATGAGCCAAATGAGTGTAAAATTTGCTTTGGCGAATAAACTGAATTTAGCTTTATGCATTTAAATCAGAAAGCAAGATCAATAATGTGTGCCTCGTTTACTGAATCAAATATAAGAGACAAAAACAGCCCAATATAGGCACAAAGATTTATCATCAGACATTCAGCTAGGATGGCAGTTTTTTCTCTCTCTCAAGGGCGGCATATGTGACAACACATATATAATATTCCTTTCGAGTTCACCCCAAAATGATCCTCCTCTCTCTCTGCACTGCTGACTTACTAACACTAACCAGCAGATGGCAGTGGGTCTACAAATGAGGAGATAAAGTGAACACTGCTCGCTTCAATGAGATTCAGTGGGCTAGTAGAATATATACTGTCTAATGCAAGAGTTTCCAGGGGCCGCAAAGGAGTGACATGATAGAACATGTAAAAAATAATAATAATTGTATATCAATAATATATTTTAATTTTTTATCATAATTTAATATTAATTTATGTAATCAAATGTATTTGTTTTCTTTATCTGCTTAAGTCTAGAGAAAAAAACAAAACAAGTAAACAAATGAATTAGACTAAAATGAATGATTGAATGTTAAATTACCATGATAAAAACACACATAGGCTATATATATATATACACAGTGGAGATCAAAATTAGAGAACATATAATTTCCTAAATGTCAAGGTCACTTTTTGAAATGATCCTAACAGGAACAGAATGTCAGTTTTTAAGCATATTTCACAAGTTAAATATATTCTGAAGTACAGTATATACAACTTAAATAAGACAATTGAAAAATAATGCTGGTCAAAATTAGAGAACACTTTCAGACCTTCAAGCTTTGGGTGTTAATCTGGCACTTGGTGCTAATTTCCGTAATAATCTGGCAAACCCTATTTAAACTTGAAGCAAACTTTCCAGTTTTCACTGACTGGAAGATGGCAAGCCACTCTAAGGTGACTGAAACCCTACGACACCAGGTTGTCCAGATGAAGGCCTAAGGGATGACCCATTCAGATATTGCAAAAGAAGTTGGTCATTAAAAATCTGTAATTTCTAGAATATTGAAGCTTTACAAAGACACCAAATTCGTTCAAGTACCCAAAAAGGTACGCAAGACCAATGCTCGAGAGGACAGGACAATGCGGAGACTTTCTATGTGGAATCGGTTCAACACTGCAGCTGGAATTACTCGCCAATTCAGAGCTGAACACAGTAAGGATCTGTCTCGCCGTACAGTGTCTTATCATTTAAGAGAATTCAGACTGAATGTTCACTCTGCAGTGACCAAGCCTCTCATCAGCAGAAAGAATCAAAAGGCTAGACTGACCTCTGCTGAGGAGCATGTTGTGTGAACAGAGGAGAACTGCTCCAAAGATCATTTTAGTGATGAATGCAAGTTTAATTTATTTGTTCTGATGGGAAACATCATGTTCGGCATCAAACTGGGGAAAGATTGAACCCAAAGTGCCCAAAGCAGTCAGTGAAAGATGGAGGAGGATGTGGCATGGTTTTGGGGATGTTTCTGCAGCAGGAGTTGGGCCTGTTATACAGCTACATGGCAGAACCTCAGAACCTGTTCATCAGATCGTCCTTCGGCAGCATGTGGTTCCTTCACTGCGAGCATCTCCCAATCAGCACGTATTTTTTAAGGCAGACAATGCCCCTGATCACACTGTAAAAGGGTAAAGCAGTTCCTTGAATGTGAGAACACTGAAATAATGAAATGGCCAGCCCAGAGTCTGATCTAAACCCCAGTGAAATAAAATCATTGGCGACAAAGTTATGGCTAAGAAACCCACTACAGTTACCGAACTGTGGAAGAGACTGGAAGACGAGTGGACCAAGATCACACCGGAGCAGTGTGAGTATATAGTGACGGTGTGAGTATATAGTGACGGTGTGAGTATATAGTGACGGTGTGAGTATATAGTGACAGTGTGAGTATATAGTGACGGTGTGAGTATATAGTGACGGTGTGAGTATATAGTGACGGTGTGAGTATATAGTGACGGTGTGAGAATATAGTGACAGTGGCCCTCATTTATCAATCTTGCGTAGAAACTGGTGTATATGTTGGCGTAAGATTATGCTTACACCCCTCTCACCGCCTGATTTATGAAGCAGTGCGTACCTCTGCAATCCAGGTGTACGCAATACTTGCCCTTAATAAATGTGGCGGCTGAAAACGATCGTCATTAGAATAACACGCCCCTATATATTCAAGTCTCCGCCTCTCCCACGCCCTCATTTTACGCCATGGACAAACAGAAGACGGCAAAGAAGCGAAACTTCTTCGACGTGGAGATCGGGCGCGCTCAATCATCTCACTAGTCCACTAGTCAGGGCACTGACTAGGACATAAGTCAATGGGCTGACTCCCTGATCAGTGCTCTGACTACTGAACTAGTGAGATGATTGAGACGCGCCCATCGAGGCCATCACCAGGGAAGTGAAAAAAAAAAACCGAAATGGTTTTATTTGGGAGTTTAAAGAGTGGGATTAAAGGCACCTACAAAAACAAAATATGGACCCAAATTACGAGTATCTTAATAGTGTGGAGGTTGATAAGTGCACTCCAGCAGTTTAAATAGCTGTTTGGATGATAAATTACCATCACAATGCATTATTTTACAGCACGTTTTGAAACAATTAGCATTTAATTTAGTATCACGGCACATGTATTGGGGTGTACAATAGTGATGATGATGTGATGTGGAGTACTACCATTCATTCACATTAATAATTACATGACAATTTGTAAGATTCTTATTATTATTATGATTATTATTCTTAATGACGCTTGTTATTCAGAAGAAGAATGTCGTTTTTATTGATTTTATTATTATTTAAAAGAAGAAGGTCATTTTTTTATTTTGTCAGTCTGAATTATTTTAGTCCCAGTCCGTGCGCAGCTGCCGGGCCAGGCGCGCCGGTAAAGCGCACAGGCTCGCGACTGGAGGAATACATATGCCTACAAATCAAACGCTTTGGTAAAGTCACACAAATTAAACATTGACGTTCATGTTGCACAAAATAAACACTGAATGTTGTCGTTGTGGTTTTTAACAGTGGGTCATAATATAGCATATCTTTGTCAGTGCGTTTTGTGGTGTTAGGAATTGTTTTTCTGCGCATTTTCCCACTAACTCAAACGTGCGTACACCACCTCCTGAGCTGGCGTAGGATTTGAGCGTGCCGTACGCCAACGTCCATATTGATAAATCTCAAAGTCACCGTGGGTTTGGGTGTACGCAAGGTGTACGCTGGAAATTTGGTGTACGCACTTTTGATAAATGAGGGCCAGTGTGAGTATATAGTGACGGTGCGAGTATATAGTGACGGTGTGAGTATATAGTGACGGTGTGAGTATATAGTGACGGTGTGAGTATATAGTGACGGTGTGAGTATAGTGTGAGTATATAGTGACGGTGTGAGTATATAGTGACGGTGTGAGAATATAGTGACGGTGTGAGTATATAGTGACAGTGTGAGTATATAGTGACGGTGTGAGAATATAGTGACGGTGTGAGTATATAGTGACGGTGTGAGTAGTGACAGTGGCCCTCATTTATCAAAAGTGCGTACACCAAATTTCCAGCGTACACCTTGCGTACACCCAAACCCACGGTGACTTTGAGATTTATCAATATGGACGTTGGCGTACGGCACGCTCAAATCCTACGCCAGCTCAGGAGGTGGTGTACGCACTTTTGAGTTAGTGGGAAAATGCGCAGAAAAACAATTCCTAACACAAAACGCACTAACAAGATATGCTATATGACCCACTGTTAAAAACCACCACAACAACATTCAGTGTTTATTTTTGTGCAACATGAACGTCAATGTTTAATTTGTGTGACTTTACCAAAGAGTTTGATTTGTAGGCATTCCTACAGTCGCGAGCCTGTGCGCTTTACCGGCCCGCCTGGCCCAGCAGCTGCGCACGGACTGGGACTAAAATAATTCAGACTGACAAAATAATAAAAATGACCTTCTTCTTTTAAATAATAATAAAATCAATAAAAACGACATTCTTCTTCTAAATAACAAGCGTCATTAATAATAATAATAATAATAATAATAATAATAATAATAATAATAATAATAATAAGAAGAAGAAGAAGAAGAATCTTACAAATTGTCATGTAATTATTAATGTGAATGAATACTCCACATCACATCATCATCACTGTCGTACACCCCAATACATGCCGTGATACGAAATCAAATGCTAATTGTTTCAAAACGTGCTGTAAAATAATGCATTGGGATGGTAATTTCTTATCCAAACAGCTTTAAACTGCTGGGGTGCGCTTCTCAACCCCCACACTATTAACAGCTCGTAATGTTATAACGTATTTCAAACTACTCATATTATTACTCATATGAGCTCGTATTTCAGCTCGTAATTACTCGTAATTTGGGTCCATATTTTGTTTTTGTGGGTGCCTTTATTCCCACTCTTTATACTCTTAAATAAAACAATTTCGTTTTTTTTTTTTCCACTTCCCTGGTGATCTCGATGGGTGCGTCTCAATCATCTCAATAGTTCAGTAGTCAGAGCACTGATCAGGGAGTCAGCCCATTGACTTATGCCCTAATCAGTGCCCTGACTAGTGGACTAGTGAGATGATAGAGCGCGCCCGATCTCCACGTCGGAGAAGTTTCGCTTCTTTGCCGTCTTCCGTGTGTCCATGGCGTAAAATGAGGGCGTGCGGGAGGCGGAGACTTGAATATATAGGGGCGTGTTATTCTAATGACGATCGTTTTCAGCCGCGGGATTTATCAAGGGCAAGTATTGCGTACACCTGAATTGCAGAGGTGCGCACAGTTTCATAAATCAGGCGGTGAGAGGAGTGTAAGCATAATCTTACGCCAACATATACGCCTGTTTCTACGCAAGATTGATAAATGAGGGCCAGTGTGAGTATATAGTGACGGTGTGAGTATAAAGTGACGGTGTGAGTATATAGTGACGGTGTGAGAATATAGTGACGGTGTGAGTATATAGTGACGGTGTGAGTATAGTGTGAGTATATAGTGACGGTGTGAGTATATAGTGACGGTGTGAGAATATAGTGACGGTGTGAGTATATAGTGACAGTGTGAGTATATAGTGACGGTGTGAGAATATAGTGACGGTGTGAGTATATAGTGACGGTGTGAGTAGTGACAGTGGCCCTCATTTATCAAAAGTGCGTACACCAAATTTCCAGCGTACACCTTGCGTACACCCAAACCCACGGTGACTTTGAGATTTATCAATATGGACGTTGGCGTACGGCACGCTCAAATCCTACGCCAGCTCAGGAGGTGGTGTACGCACTTTTGAGTTAGTGGGAAAATGCGCAGAAAAACAATTCCTAACACAAAACGCACTAACAAGATATGCTATATGACCCACTGTTAAAAACCACCACAACAACATTCAGTGTTTATTTTTGTGCAACATGAACGTCAATGTTTAATTTGTGTGACTTTACCAAAGAGTTTGATTTGTAGGCATTCCTACAGTCGCGAGCCTGTGCGCTTTACCGGCCCGCCTGGCCCAGCAGCTGCGCACGGACTGGGACTAAAATAATTCAGACTGACAAAATAATAAAAATGACCTTCTTCTTTTAAATAATAATAAAATCAATAAAAACGACATTCTTCTTCTAAATAACA
Source organism: Pseudorasbora parva (assembly GCF_024679245.1). NCBI lineage: Eukaryota > Metazoa > Chordata > Actinopteri > Cypriniformes > Gobionidae > Pseudorasbora > Pseudorasbora parva. Next base: position 4,561,695 of record NC_090196.1, on the reverse strand, counting down.
AGCGTCATTAATAATAATAATAATAATAATAATAATAATAATAATAATAATAATAATAATAAGAAGAAGAAGAAGAAGAATCTTACAAATTGTCATGTAATTATTAATGTGAATGAATACTCCACATCACATCATCATCACTGTCGTACACCCCAATACATGCCGTGATACGAAATCAAATGCTAATTGTTTCAAAACGTGCTGTAAAATAATGCATTGGGATGGTAATTTCTTATCCAAACAGCTTTAAACTGCTGGGGTGCGCTTCTCAACCCCCACACTATTAACAGCTCGTAATGTTATAACGTATTTCAAACTACTCATATTATTACTCATATGAGCTCGTATTTCAGCTCGTAATTACTCGTAATTTGGGTCCATATTTTGTTTTTGTGGGTGCCTTTATTCCCACTCTTTATACTCTTAAATAAAACAATTTCGTTTTTTTTTTTTCCACTTCCCTGGTGATCTCGATGGGTGCGTCTCAATCATCTCAATAGTTCAGTAGTCAGAGCACTGATCAGGGAGTCAGCCCATTGACTTATGCCCTAATCAGTGCCCTGACTAGTGGACTAGTGAGATGATAGAGCGCGCCCGATCTCCACGTCGGAGAAGTTTCGCTTCTTTGCCGTCTTCCGTGTGTCCATGGCGTAAAATGAGGGCGTGCGGGAGGCGGAGACTTGAATATATAGGGGCGTGTTATTCTAATGACGATCGTTTTCAGCCGCGGGATTTATCAAGGGCAAGTATTGCGTACACCTGAATTGCAGAGGTGCGCACAGTTTCATAAATCAGGCGGTGAGAGGAGTGTAAGCATAATCTTACGCCAACATATACGCCTGTTTCTACGCAAGATTGATAAATGAGGGCCAGTGTGAGTATATAGTGACGGTGTGAGTATAAAGTGACGGTGTGAGTATATAGTGACGGTGTGAGAATATAGTGACGGTGTGAGTATTTAGTGACGGTGTGAGTATATAGTGACGGTGTGAGTATATAGTGACGGTGTGAGTATATAGTGACGGTGTGAGTATATAGTGACGGTGTGAGTATATAGTGACAGTGGCCCTCATTTATCAAAAGTGCGTACACCAAATTTCCAGCGTACACCTTGCGTACACCCAAACCCACGGTGACTTTGAGATTTATCAATATGGACGTTGGCGTACGGCACGCTCAAATCCTACGCCAGCTCAGGAGGCGGTGTACGCACGTTTGAGTTAGTGCGAAAATGCGCAGAAAAACAATTCCTAACACCACAAAACGCACTGACAAGATATGCTATATGACCCACTGTTAAAAACCACAACAACAACATTTAGTGTTTATTTTTGTGTAACATGAACGTCAATGTTTAATTTGTGTGACTTTACCAAAGTGTTTGATCTGTAGGCATATGTATTCCTCCAGTCGCGAGCTTGTGCGCTTTATCTGACGTTTCAGGCCCGCGCCTGGCCCAGCAGCTGCGCACGGACTGGGACTAAAATAATTCAGACTGACAAAATAATAAAAATGGCCTTCTTCTTTTAAATAATAATAAAATCAATAAAAACGGCATTTTCTTCTAAATAACAAGTGTCATTAAGAATAATAATCATAATAATAAGAAGAAGAATCTTACAAATTGTCATGTAATTATTAATGTGAATGAATCTTACTCCACATCACATCATCATCACTATTGTACACCCCAATACATGTTCCGTGATACGAAATTAAATGCTAATTGTTTCAAAACGTGCTGTAAAATAATGCATTGTGATGGTAATTTATCATCCAAACAGCTATTTAAACTGCTGGAGTGCGCTTCTCAACCCCCACACTAACAGTAGCTACTCGTAATTTGGGTCCATATTTTGTTTTTGTGAGCGCCTTTAATCCCACTCTTTAAACTCCCAAATAAAACAATTTCGGGTTTTTTCCACTTCCCTGGTGATGGTCTCGATGGGCGCATCTCAATCATCTCAATAGTTCAGTAGTCAGAGCACTGATCAGGGAGTCAGCCCGTTGACTTATGTCCTAATCAGTGCCCTGACTAAGTGGACTAAAGAGATGATTGAGCGCGCCCGATCTCCACGTCGGAGAAGTTTCGCTTCTTTGCCGTCTTCTGTTTGTCCATGGCGTAAAATGAGGGCGTGTGGGAGGCAGAGACTTGAATATATAGGGGCGTGTTATTCTAATGACGATCGTTTTCAGCCGCGGGATTTATCAAGGGCAAGTATTGCGTACACCTGAATTGCAGAGGTGCGCACAGTTTCATAAATCAGGCGGTGAGAGGAGTGTAAGCATAATCTTACGCCAACATATACACCCGTTTCTACGCAAGATTGATAAATGAGGGCCAGTGTGAGTATATAGTGACGGTGTGAGTATAAAGTGACGGTGTGAGTATATAGTGACGGTGTGAGTATATAGTGACAATGGCCCTCATTTATCAATCTTGCGTAGAAACTGGTGTATATGTTGGCGTAAGATTATGCTTACACTCCTCTCACCGCCTGATTTATGAAGCTGTGCGTACCTCTGCAATCCAGGTGTACGCAATACTTGCCCTTAATAAATGTGGCGGCTGAAAACGATCGTCATTAGAATAACACGCCCCTATATATTCAAGTCTCCGCCTCTCCCACGCCCTCATTTTACGTCATGGACAAACAGAAGACGGCAAAGAAGCGAAACTTCTTCGACGTGGAGATCGGGCGCGCTCAATCATCTCACTAGTCCACTAGTCAGGGCACTGATTAGGACATAAGTCAATGGGCTGACTCCCTGATCAGTGCTCTGACTACTGAACTACTGCGATGATTGAGACGCGCCCATCGAGACCATCACCAGGGAAGTAAAAAAAAAACGAAATTGTTTTATTAAGGAGTTTAAAGAGTGGGATTAAAGGCACCTACAAAAACAAAATATGGACCCAAATTACGAGTACTGTTAATAGTGTGGAGGTTGAGAAGCGCACTCCAGCAGTTTAAATAGCTGTTTGGATGATAAATTACCATCACAATGCATTATTTTACAGCACGTTTTGAAACAATTAGCATTTAATTTCGTATCACGGCACATGTATTGGGGTTTACAATAGTGATGATGATGTGATGTGGAGTACTACCATTCATTCACATTAATAATTACATGACAATTTGTAAGATTCTTATTATTATTATTATTCTTAATGACGCTTGTTATTCAGAAGAAGAATGTCGTTTTTATTGATTTTATTATTATTTAAAAGAAGAAGGTCATTTTTTTATTTTGTCAGTCTGAATTATTTTAGTCCCAGTCCGTGCGCAGCTGCCGGGCCAGACGGGCCTGAAACGTCAGATAAAGCGCACAGGCTCGCGACTGGAGGAATACATATGCCTACAAATCAAACGCTTTGGTAAAGTCACACAAATTAAACATTGACGTTCATGTTGCACAAAAATAAACACTGAATGTTGTTGTTGTGTTTTTTAACAGTGGGTCATAATATAGCATATCTTGTCAGTGCATTTGTGGTGTTAGGAATTGTTTTTCTGCGCATTTTCCCACTAACTCAAACGTGCGTACACCACCTCCTGAGCTGGCGTAGGATTTGAGCGTGCCGTACGCCAACGTCCATATTGATAAATCTCAAAGTCACCGTGGGTTTGGGTGTACGCAAGGTGTACGCTGGAAATTTGGTGTACGCACTTTTGATAAATGAGGGCCAGTGTGAGTATATAGTGACGGTGTGAGTATATAGTGACGGTGTGAGTATATAGTGACAGTGTGAGAATATAGTGACGGTGTGAGTATATAGTGACGGTGTGAGTATATAGTGACGGTGTGAGTATATAGTGACGGTGTGAGTATATAGTGACAGTGTGAGTATATAGTGACGGTGTGAGTATATAGTGACGGTGTGAGTATATAGTGACAGTGTGAGTATATAGTGACGGTGTGAGTATATAGTGACGGTGTGAGAATATAGTGACGGTGTGAGTATATAGTGACGGTGTGAGTATATAGTGACGGTGTGAGTATATAGTGACGGTGTGAGTATATAGTGACGGTGTGAGTATATAGTGACGGTGTGAGTATATAGTGACGGTGTGAGTATATAGTGACAGTGTGAGTATATAGTGACGGTGTGAGAATATAGTGACGGTGTGAGTATATAGTGACGGTGTGAGTATATAGTGACGGTGTGAGTATATAGTGACGGTGTGAGTATATAGTGACTGTGTGAGTACATAGTAACGGTGTGAGTACATAGTGACGGTGTGAGTATATAGTGACGGTGTGAGTATATAGTGACGGTGTGAGTATATAGTGACGGTGTGAGTATATAGTGACTGTGTGAGTATATAGTGATGGTGTGAGTATATAGTGACGGTGTGAGTATATAGTGACGGTGTGAGTATATAGTGACGGTGTGAGTATATAGTGACTGTGTGAGTATATAGTGACGGTGTGAGTATATAGTGACGGTGTGAGTATATAGTGACGGTGTGAGTATATAGTGACGGTGTGAGTATATAGTGACGGTGTGAGTATATAGTGACGGTGTGAGTATATAGTGACAGTGTGAGTATATAGTGACGGTGTGAGTATATAGTGACAGTGTGAGTATATAGTGACGGTGTGAGTATATAGTGACGGTGTGAGTATATAGTGACGGTGTGAGTATATAGTGACGGTGTGAGTATATAGTGACGGTGTGAGTATATAGTGACTGTGTGAGTATATAGTGACAGTGTGAGTATATAGTGACGGTGTGAGTATATAGTGACGGTGTGAGTATATAGTGACGGTGTGAGTATATAGTGACGGTGTGAGTATATAGTGACGGTGTGAGTATATAGTGACTGTGTGAGTATATAGTGACGGTGTGAGTATATAGTGACGGTGTGAGTATATAGTGACAGTGTGAGTATATAGTGACGGTGTGAGTATATAGTGACGGTGTGAGTATATAGTGACAGTGTGAGAATATAGTGACGGTGTGAGTATATAGTGACGGTGTGAGTATATAGTGACGGTGTGAGTATATGGTGACGGTGTGAGTATATAGTGACGGTGTGAGTATATGGTGACGGTGTGAGTATATAGTGACACTGGCCCTCATTTATCAAAAGTGCGTACACCAAATTTCCAGCGTACACCTTGCGTACACCCCAAACCCACGGTGACTTTGAGATTTATCAATATGGACGTTGGCGTACGGCACGCTCAAATCCTCCGCCAGCTCAGGAGGCGGTGTACGCACGTTTGAGTTAGTGTGAAAATGCGCAGAAAAACAATTCCTAACACCACAAAACGCACTGACAAAGATATGCTATATTATGACCCACTGTTAAAAACCACAACGACAACATTCACTGTTTATTTTTGTGCAACATGAACGTCAATGTTTAATTTGTGTGACTTTACCAAAGCGTTTGATTTGTAGGCATATGTATTCTTACAGTCGCGAGCCTGTGCGCTTTATCTGACGTTTCAGGCCCGTCTGGCCCGGCAGCTGCGCACGGACTGGGACTAAAATAATTCAGACTGACAAAATAATAAAAATGACCTTCTTCTTTTAAATAATAATAAAATCAATAAAAACGACATTCTTCTTCTGAATAACAAGCGTCATTAAGAATAAGAATCATAATAATAAGAAGAATCTTACAAATTGTCATGTAATTATTAATGTGAATGAATGGTAGTACTCCACATCACATCATCATCACTATTGTACACCCCAATACATGTGCCGTGATACAAAATTAAATGCTAATTGTTTAAAAACGTGCTGTAAAATAATGCATTGTGATGGTAATTTATCATCCAAACAGCTATTTGAACTGCTGGAGTGCGCTTCTCAACCTCCACACTATTAACAGTACTCGTAATTTGGGTCCATATTTTGTTTTTGTAGGTGCCTCTAATCCCACTCTTTAAACTCCCAAATAAAACAATTTCGTTTTTTTTCTCACTTCCCTGGTGATGGTCTCGATGGGCGCGTCTCAATCATCTCACTACTCCACTAGTCAGGGCACTGATCAGGGAGTCAGCCCATTGACTTATGTCCTAGTCAGTGCCCTGACTAGTGGAGTAGTGAGATGATTGAGCGCGCCCGATCTCCACGTCGGAGAAGTTTCGCTTTTTTGCCGTCTTCTGTTTGTCCATGGCGTAAAATGAGGGCGTGGGGGAGGTGGAGACTTGAATATATAGGGGCGTGTTATTCTAATGACGATCGTTTTCAGCCGCCGCATTTATCAAGGGCAGGTATTGCGTACACCTGAATTGCAGAGGTACGCACAGCTTATTGTTATAATCCATCGTTGGATTATATTGACTGAAGTAGAGCTGCAACTAACGATTATTTTTTCTGTCGACCAATCTAACGATTATTTTTTCGATTAGTCGACTAATCTAACGATTAATTTTTTTACCCTTTGAAATTTTTCAAAATTCTGTAGCACCCCCTCGCATAAGTTACGCTAGAGGTGTAACAGTACAGACTGCTCACAGTTCACTTTGTATCACGATTTTAGGTTCACGTTTCAGTACAGTTTGGTATTTGCTATGTTCAGGGGAAAAAGGACTACTGTCAAATGAAAATAAAGAAAATAAGAACAGATAACTTAAATAGAAGCAGCAGCACAAATAAATACTATTGAGCAAAGATGAGAATAAAATAAACAATGCTTTTCAGGATTTTCAGGTAGGTCTAACATTAGTTTTTAGGTAGAGAAATGGAAGTAAGTAATCAAAAGTAAAATAACCACACATTTAACTGTTTAAAATTAAAAAATAATCCTTATTAAACTTACAAAAGCTATTCAGTCAGGAGCAGTGAGTGATGTCTTTATCTTTTGTTTGACATTAAACAGACAGCAGTGAATGCTACTGCCCCTTTAAGACCCACGGATAGTCGTCGTATTTTCTGTATAAAGTTCACTTAAGGCATAGAGTAGGCTATGACAGTTTGACATACTTTTTGTGAGTTTGTCCGTTTAAGCACAGGATGTGAAAGATAACTCAATATTTGCGCATTTTGGGACGAGTGCACAAAGACAGATCTTCTCATTCGAGTCTCCTGGCTACACGGGGGTGATGACGGTGAAAATGACTGCTCATATTCGGACGTACAGCAGCACTCGCATGCGTTTTATAAAGTTTACAAAGAGAGACCGTTTTGCCCACGTTTTTCTTTTATTATCGCTGTTGTTGTAGTGTATACCTGAGGAGTCAGCACGTGTATCCATCGACAGAAACATACATACAGCATTATTTTCAAGTTACAACCCATATTAAAGATGCGTCATCAGGTGTGAGATGAACCGAAGTGTAAGTGCGTCCCCGCAACTTTTGCTCGGGATCCCGGTTGGGAAACACTGGTCTGTATTGATTGATACCGCGCTTGTTTGTTTAGAATTATATGAGCGCCGTGACCGTGCGCTGCCGCGTGATGAAGGCTTGTCGCAACTCTGTTATTCAACTGCTCTGGTTTTAAAAGCTATGTCATACTAAATGCGCCAAAATGCAATAAAACTTGTTTTACGGTCGAATGCAACGCGTGTGTGTGTGAGTGAGTAGACGCGCAAAAGGGCAGAGAGAGAATTTAAGGAAATGCAGCTAAACGAATATGCGTGCGTCTTTTAAATAGCGTAAAAATGAATGAATGACGAATGTGGCGGCCGTTATTGATTATGTGGCAGTCCGCCACAAATTAGTCTATGTGTGGTAAACACTGTTTGGCCTCTGTTTAAAGTATTCCCATACTTTTGATATTCGCGGTCTAGGTTTTTGTGATGGAACCAGGAGCAGAAACCAACATTACGCGAGATGAACGTCTGACACGACGCGTCGACGCATTTCATGAACGTCGACGTATTTCCGTAGTCGACGTCATCGATGACGTCGACGCGTCGTTGCAGCACTAGACTGAAGCGACGATCATCCGTTGTTTTTAACGCCATAGCATGGCCGTCTACACAGTACTCCTTCCCTTATCTCAGGGAACTGAGGTTACGTAAGTAACCGAGTACATTCCCTTTCGAACGGTCAGTCGAACTGCGTCTTTAAGACGTAAATGGGAACCTGTTCAATTATATGCGTGCAAAACATGTACTCCCTCCAGTTGGACACGATTAAGGGCCCAAGACTAGAGTTATTGACACGTCACAATATATTTTATGCGTATAAATGTATATATTTTTTTTTTTGTGAACTGGGCTCAAGAAGGCCAGTAACTACAAGAAAAAAACCTTTTTAAAGTATACGAAGGCCCCAATGTCATATAATAATAAGACGGGCTTGTAGAGGCCGTCTTGTTATTTTTATACGGCAAGGACTGGTGCCTGCAGTGCAGGGACTTCCAGGCTGTAGAATCTGGTAAAAGTAGACGGTGAGACCAGCCTGCCGATCTACAGACACCTATGGGGCATTGAAGGCCCATGGTGGTGTAAGCTAACGCTATTGCATCCACTAGTCTCCTGGCTCCTTTTAGGAATTGTATGACCATGCCATGTCTGCCGACTGATTGGCCAGCTATCGGTGCATGAGAAGCAGTGATAGCTGGAATGTAGACTTTGAGCGTGGATGGAGTGCGTCCTGCATCCAAAATCTCTTGCAGAAAAACGAGTATCTGTGATATCTCGCATGATACTGGGTTATGGTTCCTGGCTGAACACTATTCAGAGAACACCGCCCATTTAAGGGCATAGAGACGCCTAGTGGACGGAGCTCTAGCTTCACTGATAGTGCTTAGGACATTCACTGGGAAGTATTCTAGGTCCCTTTGAGAGGCCAGACATGTAGTGCCCATAGTTTGGGACAGGGGTGCAAGACTGTCCCGTTCGCCTGAGAAAGGAGATTTTTTCTTAGGTGAATTGGCCATGGGGCTGCTGAAAGTAGCTGAATTAACTCGGCATTCCCTGATTCTTTTTAAGACCTGAGGGAGGAGCGGGACTGGAGGAAAAGCGTAAAGCAGACCGCTGGGCCAGTCGTGGGCCAACGCATCCCTGCTCTTTGAAAAATAAATTGGGTAGTGACAGTTGTCTTCGGAGGCGAAGAGGTCTACCTCTGCCCTCCCGAAAACATTCCATATCATCTGAACCATTTGGGGATGGAGAGTCCATTCCCCTGAGGACACGAGGCCCTTGGAGAGCATGTCTGATCCCTAGTTCAGTTTGCCCGGCACAAGCACAACTTTTAGCAAATGTAATTTGCCTTTCGCCCATAGGAGGAGATGCCTGACCTGTTGGTTTAGCCATCTCGACCCGAGCCCGCCTTGGCGGATTATAATGGAGACCACTGTTGTGTTGTCCGTGCGGACTAGGACATGGGCCCTCATTTATCAAAAGTGCGTACACCAAATTTCCAGTGTACACCTTGCGTACACCCAAACCCACGGTGACTTTGAGATTTATCAATATGGACGTTGGCGTACGGCACGCTCAAATCCTACGCCAGCTCAGGAGGTGGTGTACGCACTTTTGAGAAAAACAATTCCTAACACCACAAAACGCACTGACAAAGATATGCTATATTATGACCCACTGTAAAAAAACACCAACATTGTAATTATAAACTTCAATGTTTAATTTGTGTGACAATAGGCTACCAAAGCATTTGAGGCGCACCCGATCTCCACGTCAGAGAAGTTTCGCTTCTTTGCCATCTTCCGTGTGTCCATGGCGTAAAATGAGTGCGTGGGGGAGGCGGAGACTTGAATCTATAGGGGCGTGTTATTCTAATGACTATCGTTTTCAGCCGCAGCATTTATCAAGGGCAGGTATTGCGTACACCTGGATTGCAGAGGTGCGCACAGCTTCATAAATTAGGCGGTGAGAGGAGTGCAAGCATAATCTTACGCCAACATATACGCCCGTTTCTACGCAAGATTGATAAATGAGGGCCATTGTGACCTGAGAGATCTTGAGGGCTAGCACTACTGCCAGCATTTCTAGGCAGTTTATGTGCAACAGTGACTCCGTGCTTGACCATGAGCCGAAGGCCGGTTCGCCCTCGCACAGAGCGCCCCAACCCGTGTTGGAGGCATCCGAGGTGACCACCATCCGCCTGGAAACTGTCCTCAAGTTCACCCCCGCCTCAAAGAGGGGGCGCATGCACATCATGCCCAGCGGAAGTACTGGAGAAGCTAATGCCATTAGGCCTAGCCTTCTCTGAACATTTTTTAGGGGTCTGTTGGTTCCCGTTTTGAACGAACATGCAAGCTGGTGTGTAGTCAGAGCGCGTTTGTTTTTATAGCCCCGCCCTCATTTGGGCTGAGTCTAAGATCGTTCCCAGGAAGGATATTCTCTGCCTGGGAAGCAATGAGCTCTTGGCTGTATTTATTCTGAGACCCAGGCATTCTAGATGGCTGAGTAGCACAGATTTGTCAGATATAATTTCTTCCTCTGACTGGGCTAGTATGAGCAAGTCTTCGAGGTAGTTCAGGATGCGCATTCCTGCTTGTCTTAAGGGGGAGAGAGCTGCATCTATGCACTTTGTGAAAGTGCGGGGGGCCACAGACAGGCCAAATGGCAGGACTGTGTACTGATAGGCCTTCCCGTCGAATGCGAATCTCAGAAACGGTCTGTGACGTGGGATAATTTGGATATGAATGTAAGCATCTTTTAGATCCACTGAGAAAAAACAGTCCATTGGGCGGATTTGCGCGATGATCTGTTTTAATGTCAGCATTCTGAAAGGCCATTTGATAAGAGCCTTGTTCAGATATCTGAGGTTTAAGATGGGTCTGAGGCTGCCATCTTTTTTGGGGACGAGGAAATAGCGTCCGTAAAACGCTTGTTCGACATGGCTTGGAAGGATGGACTATTTTGGGCTGCCAGCCCATCACGGAGGGCGAGCAGAGGTGCACGGCCACCGTTTCCTCGAGTGGAGGAAACCTCTCTTAGCCCTTCTCGACTGTGCCGTCGATGGTGGAGAGTGCGTGCGAGATGGATGGACATAGAGGAGCGGAGTAGGGGGCGCGCCATGACTTCGCCAATTCCTTGTGCACCTCAGGAAAAAATGGCGTGGCTCTCTGCTGAGGGGCCTGCTGGCGCCCCGGCAGATACCTCGTCGAGTCAGCTGCGTGCAGGTTTTTCAGGGAAGGCCCAGTCCAGGCCGAGCCCATTGACGACCTTCGTGAGGACACGGATCAGCACCAGCCTTTGAGTCGCTGCACTGCTGGGATGCCGAGGGGATGGGGTCGTCGACCGAGGCTGACCATTCCTCAGCATCTGAGGCGGCGAGAGACGTGGAGTCATCATGTGGATGCTCGTCGTCCTCTTTGCCGCTGAATGAGACCAGGCCCTTGGCTTCGAGCTGAGGGAGCAGGTCCGATCGAGAGAACTTCTCGGGAGAAATGTCTCTCTGAGGCGAGAACGAGGCAAGTGGGCACTGGGCCGGTGTAAGCTCGCTCGCCTCTGTGTGCTCAGCTCTCTGGCGCCGCTGTTTTTTTCTCCGGGGTTCTGACTGGAAAGGGTACGGGAGAGCGCGAGGGATGGGGTCACGCCCTGAAAAGAGTGCTATCCGTGAGCGGAGAGAGGAGATGGGCATACTCTCGCAGTGAGAGCAGCCGGACCCAGAGAGAGCGGTGTCTGCGTGGGCTTTACCCAGACTGTGCACACACACATCGTGGCCATCCTCTTCATGCAGGTGAGTGCTGCATGTAACACATATATGTTGCGACATTACGTAAGTCGCTATTCAGTAAAACATTTTGAAGGATACACCATAGTGTGCCGGAGAGCGCAGAGGAAGGGCGCGACAGCTCACGGGACCGCTAGCAATTGAGCGCGCTGAAACAGGCCCCTGACTCTTTGCAGGATGTTCGGGGTGGCTCGTACGCGATTCCGCTACCGGCTCGTCTGTTCTCGGCGAGGTGGTATAGCTTCGAGTTTTTATATCAGCAAGAATCGAGATCGTCGCTGAAGGAGATTAATCTGATGTTTTTAGGGTATTACAGCGTATTTAAGGGCACCTTTTGGCAGTCATTCGTGCCCCGTTTGCCGGCTTTAAACCCCGTTTCAAGGGTTTTGTCCCCATTAGTTCGCTCAGTTACGCTGCTTTGCCATTAGTTCATGCAGTTCCCACTGGCCAGCCAATAGCGTGCCAGAATCTCTACACTGTTTTGACTGGGCAGTAGCACTGCGTGATTTTACAAAAATACTTCAGTAATTCGAGAAATAGATTTATTTCCCATTTGCGTCTTAAAGACGCAGTTCAACTGACTGTTCGAAAGAAAACCTGCGTTTTACACTACAGAGTAAGGTCTCATATCCGTGCCTATAAATGGACCAATCACCGCGGTGATGTCTTTTGCCATTTGAATCAGTTGGAAATGTCAGTCTAAATGCTGCGGGGATAGTTTGTGGCTGTTTCTCCTTTTTATCGTCTTGTTGTCGGCGTAAATGAGTTGACATGTATGAATTGACATGACATGAATTATTCCTGCTACTGTACCCTATTGTCATGTAGCAAATGCAACATACCGTTGTTTTTTATCCACCTCTCTCTTGCCATCACCATAGTAGCTTACAGGGAATCCAAAGTGCACCCAAACACCAGACCTGTTGGTTATTGGAGGATCTCAATAGCTATTTTGCAACGAGCATTCAATGCGTAATTTACTGAGTGAGCGAGCGCCTGACTGAGTAGCCTAACGTGTGTCAGGGGCATTGCCTGTTACGTCGTTTTGGTTATCGGGCTACCTTGAACACATAACATTATATTTCACACACTTTTTTATTTTCCAAATGTAATTAATTAGTCCAAGAACCATTCGGTACATAATGCGTACCGAACCATAAGCCTCATACTGAACGGTTCAATATGAATAGCCTACGCGTATCGGTACACCTCTAATATATATATCAAAAAGTTTATTTATTGCACTAATATACATATTACACACATATACATATATATTAAAAAAAATAAATGATTAAATGTTATATTTACATAATTAATGTAAATATAATGTTATATAAAAATATAAAAAAATGATTTAAATTAATAACATATGTGACTAATATAAATTATATAAACAGATAATAATATAAATACATATAAATTATATAAACAGATAATAATAATATATATATGTGCCTCTCCTCTCTTCCTCTGGGACCCTGATTTCCAAAGTAAATTTAAAATTTCCTTTAATCAGAACCTCTGATTAATATATTATATAATATTTACAGACAGTATAATATATGTATTATACTGTAATATACAGTAATAATAAAGTAACTATGTTACTTTATGTTTAATGTTAGGTTAAAAAAAATTGTGTGTTTATAAAAGTCTTAAATGTCTTAAATTTCAGGATGGGGTCCCTTTATATTATATTTGGGGGTCCATAATTATATTTAATATTTATTATATTTACTTTATATTTGGAAGTCTTCAGCATCTAAAGGTTTGAAAAGACCCGGTCTAATAAATATATCTACAGTATGTTAAAACTAAGTTGTGAAATGCTGTTTACCTTTAACAACAACGTAAATCATCTGTGAACCTGGAGCACAAAACCAGTCATGTGTCTCATGGGTATTTTTGTGGCAATAGCCAACAATACATGGGTCAAAATTATCCATTTTTCTTTTATGCCAAAATCATTAGGATATTATTAAATAAAGATTAAGTTCCATGAAGATATTGAGTAAAGATCCTACCGTAAATATATTAAACATGTATTATTAGTAATATGCATAAGGACTTCATTTGGACAAATTTAAGAGAAAAAAATATATTTCTAATATTACTTTCAATCATAGTATGAATCAAAAGAAGAGAAAAAGAATCGGTTGTGTAAAAAGCGGGCAAAAAAAAAAAAAATGCTACAAGAGCATTTAAAAACAAAATCTAACATAAACACTCCTCTACTCCACAAACACAGAAAACTCTTCCCTGTTGAGCGAACTTTGTGCCAGTCAGTACACACACACTGGAGGCACACAGACGTGAAATTAAATGGAAATGGATAGGCAAAGCACAATTTAAAACAAACGTGTTAAAGACAACCCTCTGGACGTATTTGTAAGCACAATCAAAACACGTTAATTTTAGACATTTGTTTTAAAGGGATAGTTCACCTAAATATTTCATTTCAAACTCAAGCCAAGCCCTGAAACCACCATAAAGCAGTTTGTAGGCTAGATTATACATCTTCTTATGAAATACAATGACTCTGTGTGACTGTGAGGAACAGACCAAAATGACTGAAATTATTATTTGCTTCTCACATCAAGCTTTTGTAGGCTATGGCTTCAGAAGACTTTGAATATCCCACATGAAAACATACTGTATATTACAGTAAAATTCCTCTAATACTATAGTGCTTTTGAACCATATTATAATAAAGAAACTACAGTAAATTGTAGTATAGCCTATTGTAGTAGGCTAGGCTATTTGCTGCACTTGTTACTTTATACAGCATATTGTAGTATTAACTAGTCAATTGTTTAAACTATAGTAAATACTGAGGTAGGCTATACCACAATTTACTTTTTTTCTTTCACAATTGAACAAAAGACAATGCGCGGGTTTAGAGCATCATGTAATGTGATTTTAATTTGTGGGTGATCTGTCGCTTTCAGAGCGTTTAAGGGAAAGCAGATGGGGAATGTGGCGTGTGATCAATTAAACATATATTAGATTCGTTTGTTTCCTTTGTGTGCTCTTTAACGGTTGCCCAGATGATGGTAAGGTTTCAAACCTATTTCATGGTTTGCGTCCTCGGGCCACCAGGAGCGGTTGCCGTGCCAATGGGGTCCGAAACACATTGGGGTGGGGAGTTCTGTTCTGAATGAGATTGCGTTGTTTAAATAGCACCAAATTAAATAACTGATCCATTTTTACAACATTAACTAACCGCGAAGTCTTGACTTGACTCGTTTGGTAAATACTTTAAATAAATCAAGTTGAAAACAAGTGACAAAACGGACACCATCACGACTCCGAAACGCGTTTTCCTCGGCGCGCGCTATGATGCCCAAACAAGCGGAACTTGTATATTCCTCAACATGCGTATCATTGAACTACTGTTTGGGGACATTACACACACACACATACACACACACACACAAACACACTATTCATTCATCTGTCGGGCATTACGTCTCTCTTTCTACAACAATATTGTTAACTTTATTGTTAGGTTTACACGCGGTTAACATCGCCCGAATGAGATGTTCTATGACTTCCACTAACAGAGGAAACTCGGCTGCCGTGCCATCTAGAAAAAGTAACACTCCCGCCAAACAGATCATTTAAAGAGTTATCCCACAAAAATACTTTAGCTAAAACACATAGGCTATCTATAATACCTCATGTCTACAGTGGAAGCATATATTATTAAAGCATAACTATTATGCCTTACCTCCAGTTGAGTAATGCGTCCGTATTCAGTGTTAAAAAGTTTCTGCCGTTAACTCTGGATGGGAAAAATCTGAGACGTGGCCTTTAAGGGTGATTGACAGGAGGTGGGAGGAACCATCTGCCCTCTGTAAAATGATCTGGGAATTCGGAACTTCAGATAATAGATACATTGTCCGCAATTTCATTGTTTTGGGAATAATACAAAGCTCATTGCTGCGCAACTGTATGTACTTACGTAAACTACGAATTTGTAAACTATATACAGCTAACCAACTTAGCAGTATCTAGGAACCTTTCCTAAAAGATTAATATGCACTAACTAAATATATGTAAAATATAATCCCCATATCTGAGAAGAGCATGTGTCACATGAAGGATGAATGAAACAGGAAAACATTACATCTGCATCCTGTCCATTGTACCAAACTTCCTGTGTTAGACCTTATTGGTAGGCCTGGAGGAAAATACAACAGCTAGGTTTTTTTTGTAAATTTGTATTTGTGAAATAAACTGAGACAAAGACAATATGTGGTGTTTTTTGGTTTGATTTAACAGTATCTGTTTCAGCATCTGTTTCTTTAGCTGGATTACTGACAACAATCGTCCAGAGGATGTTTATCACATGATTTAGTGTAACATACCCTAAGCGACATTAAAAATCTATCTACAAAACATGCAGTAGCTTAAAGGTGCAGTATGTAGGATTGACACCTAGTGGTACGGATACTGCAGTGCTCCGCCCCCTCCTCCTGAGACTCCACGTGTTGCCAGTTTGAGGACACGAAACAGGAGCGAGCGCATTTGACAATTCGCTTTTTAATGTGCTTTTGTTCATCGAGATTTTCTGATGGATGCTGAGGCTTTTTCTGCCTGTGTTTTCTGCCAACCTGTGGTGTCGAAATACTGTTGTGGGTTAACCGGTAGCAGACAGTTTCGCAAAACAAAAGTAGACATTCCTTCACGGAAAGGACATTACAAAGTAGATTAACTGGCTGTAGCTTTGTTTTTCTGAGAAACAAGCAGGTGAATTTAGCATTATGGTATTTGCTTTAGTAAAGTGAAAAACTTTTAGCAAAAGGCACCATGCTAAAATAATTTATTTACTTTTTAAAATAAATTCCTTCTTTACATTGAGTTCAGAGAGGAATAAATAATGTAGAAAATGTTTCTTCATATTTATCAAACAGCATGAGGCCATTTTATACAATCTTATCAGCTGGGCCACACGGAATCTGTGGACTTTCTTTGTGATTTCTGCGCTGAATTTTTGGGAAAATATGCATAATGGTTAAAAAGATCCAAGAGTATTGAAACTGAAAACATTACATATAAAATATTCACTTCTTAGCTTGTATTTAAGGTTTACAATTCAAATTCCAATAGAACGACTTGTTTTTAAACAAAATATAAAGAAAATAATGCTTCATCAATTGTAATGTACACAAATCATTAAATATACAATTTCATATCATTCAACAATGGAGAAAAAAACATACTTAACTAAAATTTACTACTTTTAATATCTCCAAACAAAAAAATAAAAAAATAATAATAAATAAAGTCAGATCAATCAGTGGAGACTCACAATCACGCTCACAAGAATGGCAATCTGCCCTGAAATCGGCAGTTTCTGCGGGCACAGATTCCCTGTCGGCCTGCTTATCAGTCATGTAAAGAACAAAAGAACAAGCGTTGTCGAAGGTTTACATGTATTTATTCTATCATTCTTTCACAACAATAACACAACAAAAACAACTTGCACAGTATACTACTAAACTTGAGGTACTTTAAAACAAGAAAAACCAGAAAAACCAGACTCCACAAGCATTCTGCTGGAAGTACTTGCACTGAAAAAAGACTATATATATATATATATATATATATATATATATATATATATATATATATATATATATATATATATATATATATATATATATATATATATATATATATATATATATACACACACACATACATACATATATATAATCCTCAACAATGAACGAAGGTCCTGATCATTAAAAAAAAAAAAAAAAAAAAAAATCATAAAAAAAGAAAGAATAAGACACCCAGGTGACATCAGGAGCGGTGCTGTTTAAATGGCGGTACTGTGGTGGTCGGTAAAACCTGGTTCTGAAAGATGAATGTTTGAATGTGCTGGAAAACCCAGAGAAAGATGAGCAGGACACTGACATACTGAATCCAGGCAAACTTGATCGTTTCCCAAAAACCTGGTCGATAGGTAGAAAACCCAGTCAAGGAAATTAAACTCAAGTCGATAAAATGAAGCATGACTGGCAAGTCTAGGAATGCACAGAAGTCAGGAAGTGACTGCATGTGTCCAATATGTGCTCATGAGAGACTAGGTCATAGCCACAAACTAAACAGCATAACGGGACAATTTCCTATCATGTGTTTTGTATCAAAATAATGCTATCTGAAAGAAACTTCAGACTTCTTTTTTTGGTATTAGCATTTTGTTGTAAACCAGATGGTTCATTTTAGTAACCAAGCAAGAAACCATACAAATATGCAATATATCCTCGAATCGAGTATTCAATATCCTGCTGTCCTGTGTCACATGTTTGGACTTTACTTTGAGTTCCCTGTTTCTGCTTTAATTGTTTCTTGTATTCCTCATGTTTCTTGTTCCTTTTTTATTTTATTTTCATGAAATACTTGTTTGCTTAGTACCACAACTCTGCCTGTCTCCCTCTGTTGCCCCGTGTTAAACCTGTATATATCCTTAAATAGATTGCTTTATAACAAAGGGTTGTACTACATAGGATGCAAAAACTATGCCAATAGAGTAGTATGTCTGAATACATAAAACTGTCATCGAAAAGTCCCCAGATGACCTACAGACTCTGAAGTGTGCATTCGATGGAGAGGATATGTGAATGGCAGTGGTCACATGACAATGACAACACAGCGGATGCACACAGATTCATAATAGAGAACATACTTTATAAATGGTTGTGAAGTAAGTTTCAATCCAAATGTAGTACCTACAACCAACTATACAGTATGTGATTTTGGACAGCATATGGCTTTTTTTCTTCTTCTGTGGAACAATTTTGAAGAAAGAAATGAGGACAGGATTTAAATTTGTTTGATTGATATATCCAATTGTTGTAAAGCACTCTATTTGAGGACATATATTGCACATTTTCATTGTTTCATACTTGGTTACTATGACAAAATGGCTTTTTATTTTTTTTATAATAATGAATTGTACTAAAATACCATACCACAG
The DNA here is from genome assembly GCF_024679245.1 of Pseudorasbora parva. NCBI lineage: Eukaryota > Metazoa > Chordata > Actinopteri > Cypriniformes > Gobionidae > Pseudorasbora > Pseudorasbora parva. The sequence continues at coordinate 4,543,085 of NC_090196.1, read as the reverse complement.
TTGGTAACACTTTACAGTAAGGGTACATGATTTATGCATTATTACATGGAGTAATATCTCATGAATCATCAGGAACTAACAGGAGTTCAAAGTCTTTCATTCATGACTTCATGGATGAACACCTTAATTAAAGCATTAACTAAGATGGCTACATCATCATGAATTATGGTGTATTATGCATGATCATGATGCTTTCTATGTTCACAAAAATATTGGTTAAGCTACTGTAAGTGTGAACTCCACATTACAAAATCCACATTACCTTATGCATGCATAGGCTAGACCAGTGTATTAATTAATGTGATTAACTAAAGTTTTTCTCTGAGTAAGCATTGTTCATGCCTTCTTCATAGTAGCCAGCAGGCAAATGGTCAGACCCCAAAACTGGCCAATCACAGCACATGAATTCTGTTGGCATTCAAATATAGTGGTCATCATTAATTAAGCATTGGCTTCTCATGGTTTCATCATGTGTGTGGCCCCTCAACTAAAGTAGTGACTTGGTCCTTTGAAACTCAATGTGTTACAATGTGTTAATAAGGATGGCATAATTGTGAAAATATATGAATGAATGTTTTTTTTAATGCATGAATTCATGATGATTCATGTACCATAACCATTGCTTTATATACACCATAATTCATGATGATGTAGCCATCTTAGTTAATGGAAAGACTTTGAACTCCTGTTAGTTCTTGATGATTCATGAGATATTAATGCATGTAGTAATGTTCAAGTCATGATTGAATTCATGTACTCTTACCATAAAGTAAACTAAAATGTGCTTAACAGCTATAACAAAGACATACATTTCTGGAATCTGTGCAGAATGAAAGAAATGAGGAATATATAATATTCAGAATCTCATTCCTGTGTATGTATGTATATATGTATATATACACACACACACACACACACACACACACACACACACACACACACACACACACACACACACACACACACACACACACACACACACACACACACACACACACACACACACACACAACATTATGACAAGTGAAGTGAATAACACTGATTATCTCTTCATCACGGCACCTGTTAGTGGGTGGGATAAATTAGGCAGCAAGCGAACATTTTGCTTTCAAAGTTGATGTGTTAGACGCAGAAAAAATGGAGTGAGTTTGACCAGGGCAAATTGTGACGGCTAGACGACTGGGTCAGAGCATCTCCAAAACTGCAGCTCTTGTGGGCTGTTCCCGGTCTGCAGTGGTCAGTATCTATCAAAAGTGCTCCAAGGAAGGAACAGTGGAGAACCGGCCACAGGGTCATGGGCGACCAAGGCTCATTGATGCACGTGGGGAGCGAAGGCTGACCCGTGTGGTCCGATCAAACAGATGAGCTACTGGAGCTCAAACTGCTCCAGAAGTTAATGCTGGTTCTGATAGAAAGGTTTCAGAATACACAGAGCATCTCAGTTTGTTGCGTGTGGAGCTGCATAGCTGCAGACCAGTCAGGGTGCCCATGCTGACCCGGGTTCACCAACAAAAGCACCAACAGTGGCACATGAGCATCAGAAATGGAGCACAGCGCAATGGGAGAGGATGGCCTGGTCTGAGGAATCATGTTTTTTGTTTTTTTTATCAGGTGTCTGGTCGGTGCGCGTGTGTCTTACCTGGGGAACACATGGCCCCAGGATGCACTATGGGAAGAAGGCGAGCCGGGGGAGGCAGTGTGATGCTTTGGGCAATGTTCTGCTGGGAAACCTTGGGTCCTCCATCCATGTGGATGTTACTTTGACACACACCACCTACCTAAGCATGTACAGCGTGTACAGCCTTTCATGGGAACTGTATTCCCTGGTGACTTGTGGCCTCTTTCAGCAGGATAATGCTCCTGACACAAAGCAAAAATGGTTTGAGGAGCACAACAAACAAGTTTGAGGTGTTGACTTGACCTCCAAATTCCCCAGATCTCAGTCCAATCGAGCATCTGTGGGATGTGCTGATAAAAAAAGTCTGATCCATGGAGGCCCCACCTCGCTACTTACAGGACTTAAAGGATCTGCTGCTAACATCTCGGTGCGATATACCACAGCACACATTCAGGGGTCTAGTGAAGTCCATGCATCCGACAGGTTTGCAAAAGGGTGATCACAATATTAGGAAAGTGGTCTAAAATGTTATGCCTGATAGATATATATATATATTTAATCGTGTATAAACACACACTGAGCCTGTAAAGGATATGTAATTGTTTCTACTGGATAGTTGATCTGTGCACTGATCTGGAATGGAGCATTTGCAGCTCTGCCCACTGTCCACACAGGAATGACGCCGGAGAGATGAGTTGTCACTGTGTGTGAGAAATGGATCATTTAGAGATAGAGAGGCTGCTAGGAACAAAAGTGACATTTCAGCATCCTGAATGCCTACATTACCAACAATGGTTGGCAAATTGGGTTTCAAGAACATATATCCAATTAGGTGATAAACACCAAAGTAAAACATTCTGGAATAAATATTATAGGTGAGCTCTTAGAAATAAAGTGACTACAAATCTGTCTTTTTGAAAGCAATGACGCAAAAATAAGGAAGACAAGAGAGATCATATTCATAATAACAATAAAATTAATCTGTTTATGAATAAGTTTTGTTTTTCATAATCTTACAGTTTCTCTGTTGATAGAGTCTAATGATGTTGGCCAGGTCATATGTGCTTGCAAACGGACTGGATGCATCAATCACTGATACCTGGAGAGGCAATTCAAAATAGATAAGTGATTTTTTGGCACACATTTTACACATAAATCTTATTCTGAGACACAGAGGCCTGCTTACATGAAACACATTTTTATGTAAATTCAGGTTTGTTCTTTTAAAATTTAGGACTGTGATGAAAATCTATGCAAATATGTTATATAATACCAAACCGATTCCAACAAAGTTGGGACAAATTGTGAATAAAAACAGAATGCAATGATGTGGAAGTTTAAAATTTCAATACTTTATTCAGAAAACAACATAGATGACGTATCAAATGTTTAAACCGGGAAAATGTATAATTTTAAGGGGAAAATTAAGCTGTGATTAAGCTGATTTTAAATTTTATAGCATCAACATCTCCAAAAAGTTGTGACAAGGCCATGTTTGCCACTGTGTGGCATCCTCTCTTATTTTAGAGTCTGCAAACGTCTGGGGACTGAGGAGACAAGTTGCTCAAATGTAGGAATAGGAATGTTGTCCCATTCTTGTCTAATACAGGCTTCTAGTTGCTCAACTGTCTTAGATCTTCTTTGTCGCATCTTCCTCTTTATGATGCGCCAAATGTTTTCTACTGGTGAAAGATCTGGACTGCAGGCTGGCCATTTCAGTGCCCAGATCCTTCTTCTACACAGCCATGATGTTGTAATTGATGCAGTCTGTGGTCTGCCATTGTCATGTTGGACAATGCAAGGTCTTCCCTGAAAGAGACGTCATCTGGATGGGAGCATATGTTGTTCTAGAGCTGGGATATACCTTTCAGCATTGATGGTGCCTTTCCAGATGTGTAAGCTGCCCATGCCACACACACTCATGAATCCCATACCATCAGAGATGCAGCTTCTGAACTGAGCGCTGAGAACAACTTGGGTTGTCCTTGTCTTCTTTAGTCTGTATGACATGGCTTCTTTTTTGACCTATAGAGTTTTAGGTGTGATCACAGGCATCCAGTATGGTTTTCCGGCCTTGAACCTTACACACAGAGATTGTTCCAGATTCTCTGAATCTTTGGATGATATTATGCACTGTAGATAATGATAACATCAAACTCTTTACAATTTTTCTCTGAGAAACTCCTTACTTAAATTGTTCCACTATTTTTCGCTGCAGGTTTGGGGGAATTGGTGATCCTCTGCCCATCTTGCCTTCAGAGAGTCACTTCCACTCTCAGAGGCTCTTTTTATACCCAATCATGTTGCAGATTTACCAAATAAGTTGCAAATTAGTCCTCCAGCTCTTCCTTATTTGTACATTTAACTTTTCTAGCCTCTTATTGCTACCTGTCCCAACGTTTTGGAATGTGTAGCTCTCATGAAATCCAAAATTAGCCAATATTTGCCATACCATTTCAAAATGTCTCACTTTCAACATTTGATATCTTATCTATATTCTATTGTGAATAAAATACAAGTTTATGAGATTTGTAAATTATTGCATTCTTTTTTATTCACAATTTGCACAGTATTCCAACTTTTTTGGAATCAGGTTTGTATTTCCATTGCCAATGTTTAAATTAAGATATGATCTTCCTGTTCACACACTTTTGACAAGATTGAGGCATTGCAAGTCAAACTGGTTCAGTATCATGCAATGGAAGAATCATCACCACATTAATTTGTAGGTAAGAGTAGGCCATGCACTGATGCACTTTGAATGAAACTGCCTTCTACCTGGGGTTGTTCAGATATACTCACATTGTAGGTACTATGTAAACCTCGGTGAGGAAGAGGAGTTCGTTGGTTTAGTCTCAGGTCTCCACAGACGGAAAGCTGAGAACCTGGGACAGGTGAGGAATGCTGCACAAAGGCAAGTGTCTGCATCACAACAGTAGACATTCTCTAGAGAGATGGACAGATAAACACAGAGGACAGGTGAATCAGAGAGAGAGAGAGTGAGTGAGTGAGTGAGTGAGTGAGTGAGTGAGTGAGTGAGTGAGTGAGTGAGTGAGTGAGTGAGTGAGTGAGTGAGTGAGTGAGTGTGAGAGAGAGAGAGAGAGAGAGAGAGAGAGAGAGAGAGAGAGAGAGAGAGAGAGAGAGAGAGAGAGAGAGAGAGAGAGAGAGAGAGAGAGAGAGAGAGAGAGAGAGAGAGAGAGAGAGAGAGAGAGAGCAGAGACTGTGTTCCCAGTGCTCTCCGAGACAGAGGAACACTTCCTGCTGCACTGTGATTACTATCACAACATCAGATCCGACTATTTCACTAATTCCAACAACTACAACCTAGAATGGTTCGGCATTATCAAATTCAGAAAAAAATGTATTCATATTCTAGGAGAAAAATCGAACTTGATTGCGACAGTAGCAAAATATGTGACAGCCTACCAAAAACTAGAAAGTCAGCCAGTGGACAAAACTAAAGTCAGAAGTATTCTTATCTCGTCTGAATGTGTAAAAATGAATAAAGCTTTTTATCATTATTATTTAAGTTATTGTTGTAATTATTTTCTTGATTATAAAATTATTATTTTTTTATTGTTTATGTGATGGCCAATGCTTTGGCAATACTGTACAAGTCATGCCAATAAAACTCATTTGAATTTAAGAGAGAGAGAGAGAGAGAGAGAGAGAGAGAGAGAGAGAGAGAGAGAGAGAGAGAGAGAGAGAGAGAGAGAGAGAGAGAGAGAGAGAGAGAGAGAGAGAGAGAGAGAGAGAGAGAGAGAGAGAGAGAGAGAGAGAGATTTAATTTGCTGTGGTGATATATGAATGCCCTGAATACACACAAACAGCTGGTATGAGAAGGTGAGGAGGAGCTGCACGCTGAACATCTGCTCTTCTGGCTTGAGTGGGATGCTGATCTGAAGCATGAGGAGGTCGGATTTCCCATCCTGGTTCCTGTCCTCCTCCTGGGCCTGAATAATGAACAAACCCAGAGCAGCTTTGCTTCCAGAGTCCAATATTGCACTAGCTATAGTAGTTAAATGAATTTGGTTCATATTTTATACTCACAGAGATATGTGGGATGCGTAAATTATCTCCAATCAGTCGATTAAAGTTGGGAAATGTGCTCCATGCTACATAATTCCCAGCTGTGTCTGTTGCTCCGATCAGGAATATGTCATACTGGAACTGTATGACCGGCTGCTCTTCATATGTGCTCCTCTTCAGCCAGAATCCTGTTCATAGAAAAAAACGAGGTCACTTTATTTTATCTCATATTTAGGATTTTGGAAATAATTTGCTTGGAATAAAATGCATCTTACCTTGACTTCTATAAGCCACCAGAAGAGGTGAAATATACGTGAGGCATAAAACCACGAAGACAAACAGGGTTGCTCTCGTGCAAACACATGCCCTGTATCTTATTAAAGCAGGGTGGGCGTAAACGTCATAAAAAGCCATTGTTATTAATATCCCAGGAAACATAAACTTCCATCTAACAATTCACAACACCATTTAAACACATGTATATCACTTGAGCTGTGCGTGCGTTGTCAAATATATTTACTAACAATGATTAACTAAAACTTTTGTTGCTTAATAGTGCACTTTTGACAACAAAAAACTTAATAAATATGACTGTTCAGCAAACAAACAGCACGCTGGTTGTTGTTCCGGTGGCTCAGCGTCGCCTGTTCACCATAGCAACAGCTCTAATCTTAGCCGTGCGAAAAGTATGCGCATAATGATTATTCGATAGCCATTAATTGATTTGTGTTTAAAAACCAAAACCATGCGTTTCACCATACGGTTTCTGCAAACGTAGAGGTGTACTTGCAGCAGAGATGTACGGATTCGTGTGTTAACTCCCCCGAATCGACTGAATGGTACGGCCGCGCTGTGACGTAAGCGCACGCTCTCGCGGTGACGTCATTACGCCTCGTCTCGTCTGAAGACGAATGTCTGCTGCTGTTACATTGTTGACGTTTTTAGTTTTAACGTTTAATTGACTTTAAATCATCAGATATTTCCACTTACAGGTCGCTCTTCGAGCAATACCTCTGCAAAAATGAAATGGATGTTTAAAGAGGACCATTCTCTGGGTAATTCATCGAAAATGCCATGTTATTATCAACAACGGCCTGTCAGATACGTGTAATTATTGATCTGTTTGTCAAACCGTTGTTTTTTAAATCACGTCAACCTGCTAGTTTTATCTAATTTAACACAATTTAGCATCTAAGAAGACCAATTTTATTTATTGGCTTATGTCAGGCCTGTTGTTTGCTCATAACGACTAGATAACGAGAATAAACCGAGTTACACTGTAGTCTGACCGTCTGTCTGGTGTTGTTGTTTAAGTGCATTTGATAAGTATTTTCTGTCATTTAGCTTGTCGCCTTTTTATCAACCATATATGTCATGCAGATGTATTATTTGATGAGAATATCTCAGTCTATGCTTTGGTCAAGCAATGTGAGCGTGTGTATTTATATTTTGTAATATACACTGCCCCAGCCAAAAAACAAAACAACAAAAAAGTTGCTGTTTGGATTTAAATTGGCAAATGCTTAAGAGTGAATGTTTGGATTATTATTGCAGTGATTTTTATGTTTTTAGCATGTTACATGTTTGTCAACATTTCTTCCAACCCTAATTGATGGAGTGTGTAGCTTATAATTTCTTTAAAAAAATGTAGGAAGACACATCACAGCCATATTCCAGAATGTTAAAGTTGAGATTAATCAGCTCAGATTGCGAAAGAATGGCTGGGGGGGTGCTTGAAGAATCATTTTCACACATGAATCGTGCATTGTCAATACAAGATCTGGACCAAAACCTGATGCACTTGTTGATGGAAATAAAGGTTGCAATGTTATTTCCATCAAGAGGTGCTTCAATTTTTGGCCAGGAAAGATCCTGTTTAGACAATGCAAGAGTCTAGCGCACTGTAAAGTCTCCAAACGTCAACTCATGCTCCCTCCCAACCATTCTTTCACAGATTGAGCTGATAAATCTCGACATTGTCATCATGGAAAATGGCCGTGATGTGTCTTCCTACATGGTTGTTTAAGAAATGAAAAGCTACACACTCCATCAATTAGGATTGGAATAAATGTTGCCAATCATACAACATGCTCAAAACATAAAAATCACAGCAATAATGATCCAATCATTAACTCTTAAGCATTTGCCAATTTAAATCCAGTGTATTTTGTTTATGGACCCCAAAACTAGTCATAAGGGTAATTTTACTTATTTTTATTGAGATGTATACATTATCTGAAAGCTGAATAAATGGGAATAGGACCATATTTGGCCAAGATACAACTATTTGAAGAGCTGGAATCTGAGGGCGCAAAATATTGAGAAAGTCACCTTTTAAAGTTGTCCAAATGAAGTCCTTAGTAATGCATATTAGTACTAATATATATATATATATATATATATATATATATATATATATATATATATATATATATATATATATATATATATATATATATATATATATATATTGTTACTTTTGAGCCATACAATATATTTTTGGCTGTTGCCACAAATAAACCGGTGAGATTTATGACTTATTGTATGTTATTAATGATGCAAAGAGCATTGCATGTTGAGCTTGCATGTAGACTGATAAATGTCTTTTCTTTTTCATCTGTCATTCAGAGCACAGGTGTGTGGAGTCAGCCAAAATCCGCAACAAGTACCCAGACAGAGTTCCTGTGAGTAAACATTTGAAAAAGTTCAGCAAATGTTATACTTTATCTTATCATTTATAACGTAAGTCACAGTGACAAACAATGCTCACTGATTTGCAACAGCACATCCTTTCAGATCTAGTCAATGACAGCATTTCCACACCAAATGTGAACATTCAGTGCAAACACAATTTTGATATTTTTTCTTCTTTGTCATGCAATGAAAGATAGACGTAACAGAGCATTTCATAGTGCTAATGCACTGAAAGCTATTTTTACAAGCATTAAACACCAAATGAGCTAAATTTGGCATTGAAGATGGATGTGAAGTGGCCCAAACCAGACATCCAAGCCCATTATTGAGTTATTTTCGCAAAAATGCACACTTTTTTGTCTTGCATAAGACATACAATTTTCCCGCTACTATCCATCTTTTGTCTGTCTCTTTCAATTTAAAGATTTGCTTTATGATAAACAGGATTGTTTTATTGTAGTTTATGAAGTTCCATTTTAAAAGTTTATTTTATAAAGCAATTTATTTAGTGATGCTGGTAGTAAAGTATTAGCCTGACGGGGTCATACTCAAGTCTAGTCAGAGTCTGATGCTCCATTGGGCTGTGATTATGGGGCGTGTTTCAACCCAACGAGGAAAGACCTCAGTTGGACAGACCTACAACCAATCAGAGCAACGGAGCGACGCATTGTCACATGTCAACAGACAGAGCTCAACTGCACTGTGGTTGTTTTCTATGTCCGTGGGTTGAAGCGACTATTATGTGATATATAGACCCATGAGTGTGAATTTTAGCAGGCAACTTTGCCAAAATAACACACATTTTACCCCCCAAACTCCATTTTTTCCCCGGAGAACCCCCCTAGTAGTTGCCGCGTTTTGTTGTAAAAACTTGGCAACCCTGTCTGCACGCGCGCTGAAATCAGGCTGGAATACACGATCTTAGCCGGTGTTGTAAAATAATTTAATGATACCCAGAGTACTTACCCAACATGATCATCATTTCTGAGAGAAATTGTGAAGGTGAATGCAGATACAAACAAGCTCTCCGTTTAGGATTTGAACAAATATAACCCAAGCCCCTTTGATGACGTGATGATTACGTTACTGTTGATCATCTGTCCGTCATCGTCTAAAGCCCAGCCTGATGATTTCATTGGTCCGAACTGTTTCTGTTCGGGGATAATTACTCCTCTATGGGTTGAGGCCAGACCAAACTGCCCGACCTAAAAATGTTGTGGGCGGGGCTGAGTTCGGATGGCATCCAGGCTAGTAAAGTATATATGATTATGAAAGACAATGGCCAGAGGTGAATTTCTGCAACCATGTTCGTGTCTCACAAAGAAAACTGATTCAGGTTTTCTCAAAATGGACCAAAAAACCAGCGTTTGAATGAAGATTTATTCAGTTTTGGAGTCTTTTATTAAATATCATTATACAAAAAAAAAAAAAAAGACTTAAATGTTTTGTTTGTGTATTTATTGCTAAAATTTGTGTTGTTGATTTTGTATGTATTTTTTGCATTTCTGTGTGTGGGTTTTCACATTATCATAACCTCAGGGTTTTATAAGTGCATTTTTAAAACGTAATTGGCTATAATTGCTCTTTCTTGTGTTTATCAGGTTATTGTAGAGAAAGTATCTGGTTCACAGATCGTGGACATTGACAAGCGGAAGTATCTGGTCCCATCTGACATTACTGTGGCTCAGTTCATGTGGATCATCAGAAAGCGGATCCAACTGCCTTCTGAAAAAGCCATATTCCTATTTGTCGACAAAACTGTCCCTCAGTCCAGGTAAAATCATGCTGTATTTATTACAATGATGATTTGACATTACAGTCTCTATTTTTTTTTACGTTTTCACCCCCTGGACATGCCCATGGTATGTAATTTTCTTTTTACAGCATTGAATAACTAGACTTTTTCTTGGTCTTTTAGTCACTAATAAACGGCAAACAACTGAAAGTAAAAAAACCCGTGGCTTTTGTTAAAGAAGAAAAAATAAAACAAAATCTCTTGTTTATTAAATGTTTTCATTAAAATACCGTCACTGGTTCAGGCCGTTGCTTTTAAAGGGTTACTTCAGTGATTTAGCATTAAGGTTTGTATTTAAACTGGGTCATTAATGTAGTAGAAATGTGAAATTATTTTTGGATTTGGTGCTTTCTAGACTGAGAAAAGACAGAACATACATTTTTGTCTCATGGGGAATAAATGACAACAACTCCCAGAATTCACTTGCTTCGCTGCTATACGAGGCCACTCCCAAAGCCACCGCTACTAGATTACTGGATCACTTTCCCACTGCATTCATCTTCATAAAATCAGTTCAGTACAATTAAAAACTGAACGTGTCTGTTCAATATAATGTGAGTGAGCCGAGCGAGAGTCTCTGCACAAACCCAGCAGGAGTCATTCATCACTATAGCTGAGGTAAGCGCGGCCGCGGCATACATTCACAGCGCGTGTTCAGTCTGGCGCATTTTCAGTTCATTCTTATAGAAGCTTAACTTTCATAGGAATTTATTTGAAAAGTTTAAATACTATCTTTTACACTCCGTTTACATGAATGCCTGCAGCTGCTAGCTGAGTGCTGTGAGTGTGATCCCACTCCCCATGCACGGGTTGAAAACATGCGGAAATAGCTCCTTCTACTGGCTGTAGTCTTTAGCCTCTGGCCAAAAAATCCTCCGATGAAGCAAAATGAAGATATTTGCGTCATTGTAGGATTTTTTTTCAGAAATAAAATGCATAAATCTCTCGTCTCAGGGGAATATGAGTGGGGGGAAGCACGATAATTTGAATGTACTCCAGGGTTTCTACTGATACACAGCCATGTGCTAATCGCTGAAGTAACCCTTTAAAGGTTGTATGAGTAGGAAGCAGATGACACAGAAAGCCTCGCATTTTAAGTTACAAATGGCCACGTCCGCTCTAATGCTAAAAATATGGTTGACAATTCCAGAACTTATAAACTAATAAACAGAAGAATAAAAAACACCACAAGATGTCCAAACCATTAAATATCTTTTAAAATACACTCAGAAGTGCTAATCCGCCTTACATTATAGTTCTCCTTTTTAATCAGATTAGAAAAGCGCCACGTTTTATTTTGTGTCACCACACTTGATGGCTCAGCTATTGGCGTAACTGTATTTAAATAGGGAACACGTGGAGGTGTTTGGTACTTCTAACTTGATCTCTGTTTGGTACCATAGTGAATGAACTGGGCTTAGTGGGCTAAGATAAATGCTATCAGATCGTCACTGCGCGTCAGAGAGATTAAGAGGACACACTGAGACGAGAGAGGGATGGATCAACTCGTCTTAGTTAAGGGAATAACAGTTTAATATGAAAAAGCGGTAGAGTATCCCTTTAAGTATACATGATATTAGGTAATGATCTGAGTCTCTGAGATGTCGTCGCTCTGCTGCAGAATTTCAATGGTATCAACATTTATTTCATGTGACATTATTAGATCTAAAGTATTATTACCGTGATGAGTGGGTCCTGACACGTGTTGCCTAACTCCAGTAGTTTATAATGTCTCTAAATGCCAATCCAAATGCGTCTTTTTCATTTTCTACATGGATATTAAACGCAACAACAATAAGTACTTTATCTGCAGTCAGTACAAACTCTGATAGAAAACCAGCAAATTCTTTGATAAAGTCTGTATTGTGCCCTGGTGGCCTGTATACAGTAGCCCACACAAATGTCAAACAGGATTTATCATTTATACTACATAACTTTACATAAAGCACCAAGAGTTCACAGGAATTATATTTGAAAATAGACTTCTGAGTAATATTAATGATATTATTATAAACTACAGCAACACCTCCCCCTTTACCTTTCAGACGTGGCTCGTGTTTATAACAATAATCTCTGGGGGTGCACTCATTTAAAGTAATGTAGTCGTCAGGTTTTAGCCAGGTTTCTGAGATTGAAATGGCGAAACAAAATAAATGTGTTTAATTAAGTGCTGCAGAAAGAGTAGTTTTGGTAAGCTTCGTTGAAAAGGCAAAGCCTGTCAGTATATTTGACGGGAGTCTGTAATCCATCAAACATCACTGTTCTTCATCTTGTATCTGAATTAATAAATATGGTGCCATTCTCAGATGGCTAATATTATGTGATTTTTATAGTTAGCTTTCAAATTAGCTGTGTTGTTCTAAAGTTAAGACAGTTTTTAGGATTTTCTGTAGGAATAGTAATTCTGTAATACGCTTTTCCTAACCCAAGTTGAGAATAGATTATGCACATAAGAAATGTCATTCTGTAATAGCTTTTGTCCCAAATGAGGTCCTTTCTGAAATTGCCACCTGGTGGTTATCTAGACAAAGCTTGGCAAAAAAATCATGACATCTCAGTTATAGTTTCCCAGAAAATATGTGGGCAATGCCAGAAGCCACCTAGAAGGTTAAATGCCACGTCTAGCAGAAACACCATTGTTGTTGTGATGTCTCCTTGAAAGCTAGAGTGTGAAATACAGAGAAAACTTGTGATGTGATTAACAACATTTGGGCATGTCTGTTACCATCAAAAATAATTTCAATTTGGCAGTAATAAACTTCTGTGGAGGCACAGTGGGCCAGGTGAACAACTTTAAAACACTGTTTCAAAAATATGATTGAAATGAGACCAGTGTGATAGAATTTCTTACTGAGTTTGTCTATATAAAGTTATATGGAAAGGTCATTATCATCACCACATTAAACCAGTAAACATCTGTAGTTTATCTGTAAGAAGCGGGTGAAAACTTTTCATAGGCACTAGCTCAGAGCTGGACAGTAACTAAGCTCATTTACTCGAGTACTGTACTTAAGTACACTTTTTGAGTATCTGTACTTTACCTGAGTATTATTTTTCTCTGGAAACTTATGACTATAACTTCCCTACATTTGAAAGACAAATATCGTCCTTTTTACTCCACTACATTTCTATCAAGGTCCTCGAAGTGGAAAGTCGTTTCTGTCGCAGCTTTGAAAGTCAGTGATGATTTTTTTCTTCTTTTAAAGGTGTTTGGGTTTTTGCAGAAAGCCTTTCAGGAATCACTCTTGTAGAGTCTCGTGAAGTTCAATGATTTCACAGCATTTATTAAACACTGATTTATAGTTTAGAGCAAAATGGAAGAAGACGGATGTCAAAATGGTCATTTTGGCGAGTAATCACATAAACAGGGTATAGGATCAGTGCATTCGGCCTTAAAGTGACAGCCTCTTTGTAAAGGGCTTTGTAACTTATACAAATATACATATACAAGTATTGAAATGAGTTAAGTTAGTCGTTTGCTGCTATTATGTCAGATGGAGCATCACTGACTGGCTTAAACCATGATGGCATAATGTGCATTTATACAACTATAATAAAATAATGCGGCGACATAAAAAAGGTAATTTACTTTTGATACTTAAGTACTTTAGAAAACAAATACTTCTGTACTTTTACTCCAGTAAAAATCTGTTTTTGGAACTTTCGCTTGTAACGGAGTAATTTTTGACCAGCAGTACTGTTACTTTTACTCCAGTAATGCGTACTTGTCCACCTCTGCACTAGCTTTCCTTCCACCCACACATCTCATGGCAAACATTCCAGGAAATAAAGAGGACAATGACGCTCCTGCCAGGCAATTAAAGCTGTAGGAATGCAGCTTACTGAAACAACCGCAGGAATCTATTGTTTTCTTATACACAATGTAGATTTACTTGAATTGCATCTTGAACACGCAACATGCAAGCTTATGAAACCGTATAGGGCTGTGATTGTGTCCTGTAGCTACAGATATGGCTTCAGGTTTCACCTGAAAGGGAAGGAGGCAGAGTTAAATGTCTTTCAGTGACACCTCACTTCACAACCAACATCCTCCATTTATATCCTAAATAATCTCTTTTTACTGCCCCCACCTGCCATCTCAAATAGACTCACCTGATATTCTTTAGCTTGGAGGTGTGTTGAGAACTGACAAAACAGGTTCAGACGGGAAAAATACGATTTTCTTTCTTTTTTTTTTTTTAGCAAGGAATTACTTTGGATTAATCTGTTCAGTGGTGTTCTTTTATTTTGTCATTTTCGTTGCCTATCACTCATTGTGTAAAATATTTATTGTTTTACTTTTCACAAAATAACTCATTAACTGCACATGACATGCAACCGAAGATATAAACATACTTAACTAAATTGAACTCTTGTGTAATGTTCAACTTATAAAATGTTGAAAGATGAAAGTTCAGAGTTGTTTTGTTACACTGGAAAAAATCAATTTCTAACTTTCTAGTCAAAATATCTAAAAATTCTTAAATAAAGATGCATTTACTAAACAAGCAAAAATGGTCTTGTTTCTGAGAACAAAACCCTCAAAATTAAGAGAGTTTTTACTTAAAATAAGCAAAATAATCTGCCAATGGGGTAAGCAAAATATCCTCTTTTTTACTGTTGGAAATAAGATTTAGCTTATTTTAAGTAAAAACTCTCTTAATTTTGAGTTATTTTTTCTCAAAACAAGACGATTGCTTTTGATTGTCTAGTAAATACGTCTTGTTTAAGAATTGTTAGATGTATTGGACTAAAACAAGACAAAAATACTAAGTAAGAAAAGCATTTTTTTACAGTGTAAGTTGAACACAATTATCTGGTTAAAAATTGTCTCTGCATATTTTTCTATGTATGTCAAAACACAATCTACGTTCTTGTTTCAGTCTGACTATGGGGCAGCTCTACGAAAAAGAAAAAGATGAGGACGGCTTTTTGTATGTGGCCTACAGTGGAGAGAACACGTTTGGATATTAATATCCCTGCCCGCATCACCCCTGGCTGTGCAACACGTCACTCCCGTTTCTTTTGGACTAGCTCAATTGTTCTGTGGTTGGAAACAGGATAGACTCATCTGTGAAATAATCACATAGCAGATGTGTTTGTACCTCTATTGTCACCTGTCATATTGTGCTCTGAAAGAGATTGACTCCATTAGTGATTTTTCTTCTTTTGGTGAATGATGTTGCAGTATTATTACAGACGCTTAATCTTGACACTGAGAATATATAGTAACTTTTAATGTTTTCATTTATCTGTATTTTCCCCCTGTAAATTATATATTTAAGATAATTGAAAGGTAAGGTAGCTGGATGACCTAACCAATAAAAACCAAAATCGAAACTCGTCGAGATGATTTTTTGAGACATACCCACCACTCTTGAAGAGATCAATTTCAAAAAATCTGAATTTACTCGCTCTCATGTCATTCAAAGTTGTATGACTTTCTTCTGTGGAATATATTTTGGAAGGCAACATTGGACCTTCTCTATAGTATAGACAAAATGCAGAAACAATCTTCTTTTTGGTTCCACATAAGAAAGTCATACAGGTTTGGAATGACATAAAGATGAGTAACTGATGACCTTCCTTTTAGTAGCAAAAATACAAACATCAAACATAACATACAAAACGTACACTAATCAGGCATAACATTATGACAAGTGAAGTGAGCAACACTGAATATCTCTTCATCACGGCTCCTGTTTGTGGGTGGGATATATTAGGCAGCAAGTGAACATTGTGTCCTCAAAGTTGATGTGTTAGAAGCAGGGAAAATGAGTAAGCGTAAGGATTTGAGTGAGTTTGACCAGGCCCAAATTGTGACGGCTAGATGACTGGGTCAGAGCATCTCCAAAACTGCAGCTCTTGTGGGCTGTTCCCGGTCTGCAGTGGTCAGTATCTATCAAAAGTGCTCCAAGGAAGGACCAGTGGAGAACCGGCCACAGGGTCATGGGCGGCCAAGGCTCATTGATACATGTGGGGAAGGAGGAGGCCTGGTCTGAAGAATTGCGTTTTCTTTAACATCATGTGGATGGATGGGTGCGTTTGCGTTGCACGTTGCGTTGGGTTAATGGGTGCATTTAAAGAAGGCAAGCCAGTGGAGGCAGTTTTATGCTCTGGGCAATGTTCTGCTGGGAAACCTTGGGTCCTGCCATCCATGTGGGTGTTACTTTGACACGTACCACCTACCTAAGCATTGTTGCAGACCATGTACCTTTCATGGGAACAGCATTCCCTGGTGGCTGTGGCTCTTTCAGCAGGATAATGCTCCTGACACAAAGCAAAAATGGTTCAGGGATGGATTGAGGAGCACAACAATGAGTCGAGGTGTTGACCTGGCCTCCAAATTCCCCAGATCTCAATCCACTCAAGCATCTGTGGGATGAGCTGAACAAACAAGTCACATCCATGGAGGCCCCATTTACAGGACTTAAAGGATCCACTGCTAACATCTTGGTGCCAAATACCACAGCACACATTCAAGGGTCTAGTGGAGTCACTCAATTATGTAATTTTTAATGCAAAGATATCATTGAGATGTCTTTATGACAACTTGACACAAACTAATACATCATAACCTGTCAGTGTTTTTGTCATGACAACTTGACATTCAAGACAACATAACCTGTCATAAATATGATATAGCAGATTAATTATAAAACTTACTTAGCTTTATTGGGTTAACATTAAACTATGTGGTTGGTTGATGTTGGCTGTCATGAGGCCATTATAATGTCATACTTTTTTAAAAATAAATTGAATTTGTCATTAACTTAGCCCGCATGTTTACGAGCTACGCATAGGACTTCTACCAGGCAGTCAAAGCGGCATTACGTTGTGAAAGTGCTGACTCAGAGGAAGACCGTGAGGGTTTATGGTGCTATTTGGGACAGAGCCATAGGCCGTTTCTCAAAATGCGTACTTGTCTGTACTTGTGTTCTCGTGGACTTGTGAAACGTCATCAGTCGCTGCCAAGTACTGTTCCAATTTCAAAGTTCACATCTAGCCAAGCAGGCTACAGTTAAAATCCCTATGGGTGCCAATTGGGACAGGGCCATAGAGTGGCATCACTGGTGCACCGTCAAAAGGGGTTCGGGTGGAAACGTTGGACCTATTTATACTCTTCTGGCCCAGGATCTAGCCGCAACCATTCCTTGTTCAGCCCGGGGTGGGGCTCCAAAGACTATTCCTCTTATGTTTATGCATCGGAAGAGAATTTATAATGTGAAGTTATTTGACAAAGTGTTATTTTTCAGTGTTTGTTTATGTGTGAATATTATGTTGATATATATGTTTATTTAATTCATTAATGATGACAGAGTATTAACACCTAATTACATTTTAATGACAAATTAAACTTGTGCCACTGAAAAAATAAAAGTATATTATAATGGCCTCAGTTAACATCAAAACCAACCACATGACAGTAATGTTAACCCAATAAAGCTAAGTAGTTTCTTAAATTTGATAATTAATCTGCTATATCATGTTTATTGACAGGCTATGTTGTCTTGAATGTCAAGTTATCATGACAAAAACACTGACAGGTTATGATGTATTGGTTTGTGTCAAGTTGTCATAACAAAGGCATTAGAAATGACATAACTGAGTGAATGACACTTAATGACAGTTGTCATAAACATGCATAAAAAATCCTTCATATTCATGACATGAAGGTGTCATGTCAGTCTTATGCACACCCCTTCAAGTAAAATTTCAACGAAAAAGTTCAACCAATCACGAAAACTCACCTGTTGTTGTTCTAAACCCATATTTGCATAATATATAAGCTACTCTTTGTCATGTCACTAATGCCCTTCATAACCAGGGGCTTTTAATCCACAAACGTGCATTATAAAAAAGGTCACAGCATTTGTGTGAAACAAGTTTTACTTAAATCGTCCCCTCTGTCGCAGCACATTCAAACTTGGTTGGTCACGTGAAAGCCAAAGGTGTTTGGTATCAGTGAGTCACTGAGATTTGAGAGCTTTGCCAGTGGAAAATCTTGAATAATATCTTAAATTTCAGCTCAAGTGTTCCTCAAACAAAGCTACTGTATAAATTGGCATATGGCCATTTTAGGCTTTAAAGAGTATGAGCCTGCTAAACATGTTTTACGATAGAAATGATGATAAAAAGGGCTTAGAATAAGCCAGGATAAGGCCTGAGTTTAATTAACATTAAAATAAGTTTTATAAATGTGCTTTAGAAAAAAAAAAAACATTACTGGTTTGCATCTTTAGACAAAACTAGAGCAGTTAAAACAGCTCAGACATGGATTGTAGTCTAGGACTATAAGCTTAAGCTTTGTCTGTGAAACCGGGGGACAAAGTCATGCAGGTTTGGAATGAAAAAACCGGGTAAGCAATGACAAACAAACTCTTAAAGTTCAGTTCTGTAGTATTTACACAACGAGAGTGAGTCAGTTTTAATACATTTATTAATGTGAACTGGGCTAAAAGACAAGATGCAGCTTCTTTTCAAGTGATTCGTTCAGGACAACTGGAATGATCAAATGTCCGATCCGCTAATAAAACAGCAGCAGTTCTCGCGGGCTGCGGAGCCACAGCGGGAAGGCCTGCAGTCGCAGCTGTGTCCAGGCCTGCTGATACGTCCCTGAAGCCTGCTTGTAGTCCCAGTATGTTCTCAAATCTTTTCCACTTCAGCAAGCAAAGAGAAGAAACAAACACATCGATCAGACACAACAGATACACAAACAACACCTGCGCACTGTGGGGAGCGCACATGACATGTCAGAGGTCAACGTGACTTTAAGGACAGGCATGCATGGCATCACATTTCTGTTTCAAACACAATCGAAGGCTAAAAAACAAACTTTACACAAGTTTGCAAACACACAAAAATGGCTGACTCAGGTTTTTTAACACTCTGGTATATGTATGAATGAATCTCGACAGCATTAAACTTCTACATACAACAAAAATAAGTCAGTGTACATGTCGCTATGAAAACTAGATACTTGATGCCACACAAACGTTTGCAACTTAGAGAGTTCATGCAGTTACAATACCCCCAAATTTCAAGATATGAGGGCAGAAAAAGCTCCAGTATGAGTTTTTGTCTATATTATATTTATTTCATCTTAGTTATATTTTCACGATGACAGATGTGATTGATTATATTCAGCATTTCAATAAACAAGTTCATATTGTGAGATACATTTTATGAATATATCACTATCACGTTTTAGGGTCAATATTTGCACAATACAAAATCTGGTTTTGCTCTATTTTACCAAGAAAGTTCCATCCATCCATCCATCCATTATCTTCCACTTATCCGGGGCCGGGTCGCGGGGGCAACAGTCTAAGCAGAGACGCCCAGACTTCCTTCTCCCTAGCCACTTCCTCCAGCTCCTCCGGGGGAACCCCGAAGCGTTCCCAGGCCAGCCGGGAGACATAATCCCTCCAGCGTGTCCTGGGTCTTCCCCGGGGCCTCCTCCCGGTGGGACGTGCCCGGAACACCTCCCTGGGAAGGCGTCCAGGAGGCATCCGAAATAGATGCCCGAGCCACCTCAGCTGGCTCCTCTCGATGTGAAGGAGCAACGGCTCCACTCTGAGCTCCTCCCGAGTGACCGAGCTTCTCACCCTATCTCTAAGGGAGCGCCCAGCCACCCTGCGGAGAAAGCTCATTTCAGCCGCCTGTATCCGGGATCTTGTCCTTTCGGTCATGACCCACAGCTCATGACCATAGGTGAGAGTAGGAACGTAGATTGACCGGTAAATCGAGAGCTTCGCCTTACGGCTCAGCTCCTTCTTCACCACGACAGATCGGTAAAGCGCCCGCATTACTGCAGATGCTGCACCGATCCGTCTGTCAATCTCCCGTTCCATCCTTCCCTCACTCGTGAACAAGACCCCAAGATACTTAAACTCCTCCAATTGAGGCAAGAACTCTCCACCAACCTGAAGTGAGCAAGCTACCCTTTTCCGACTGAGAACCATGGCCTCGGACTTGGAGGTGCTGATTCTCATCCAAGCCGCTTAACACTCGGCTGCAAACCGTCCCAGTGCATGCTGAAGGTCCTGGTCTGAGGTTGCCAACATGACAACATCATCCGCAAAGAGCAGTGACGAAATCGTTTGGTCCCCAAACCAGACACTCTCCGGCCCTTGGCTGCGTCTAGAAATTCTGTCCATAAAAATTATGAACAGAACCGGGGACAAAGGGCAGCCCTGCCGGAGACCAACATGCACCGGGAACAACTTTGACTTACTGCCGGCAATGCGAACCAAGCTCCTGCTCTGGTTGTAAAGGGACCGTACAGCCCTAAGCAAGGGGCCCCGGACCCCATACTCCCAGAGCACCCTCCACAGGGTACCACGAGGAACACAGTCGAATGCCTTCTCCAAATCCACAAAGCACATGTGGACTGGTTGGGCAAACTCCCATCCACACCCTCCACACCTCCACACCCTCCAGCACCCTGTGAAGGATATAGAGCTGGTCCAGTGTTCCACGACCGGGACGAAAACCACACTGCTCCTCCTGAATCCGAGGTTCTACTTTCCACCGAATCCTCCTCTCCAGTACCCTGGCATAGACTTTCCCAGGGAGGCTGAGAAGTGTGATCCCCCTGTAGTTGGAACACACTCTCCGGTCCCCCTTCTTAAGAAGAGGGACCACCACCCCGGTCTGCCAGTCCATAGGCACTGTCCCCAACCGCCACACGATGCTGCAGAGGCGTGTCAGCCAAGACAGCCCCACAACATCCAGAGACTTAAGGTACTCAGGGCGAATCTCATCCACCCCCGGCGCCTTGCCACCGAGGAGCTTATTAACTACCTCGATGACTTCAGCCCGGGTGACGGACGAGTCCCCCTCCGAGCCCTCAGCCACTGCTTCCTCAAAGGAAGACGTGTCGGTGGGATTGAGGAGATCCTCGAGGTATTCCTTCCACCGTCCAACAATATCCCCAGTTGAGGTCAGCAGCTGCCCATCTCCACTGTAGACAGTGTTGGTGGGGCACTGCTTCCCCCTCCTGAGGCGTCGAACGGTTTGCCAGAATCTCTTCGAGGCCAACCGATAGTCTTTCTCCATGGCCTCACCGAACTCCTTCCAGGCCCGAGTTTTTGCCTCCACAACTACCCGGGCTGCCGTCCGCTTGGCCTGCCGGTACCTGTCAGCTGCCTCAGGAGCCCCACAACCCAGCCAGGCCTGATAGGACTCCTTCTTCAGCTTGACGGCATTCCTTACTTCCGGTGTCCACCACCGGGTTCGGGGATTGCCGCCTCGACAGGCACCGGAGACCTTACGGCCACAGCTCCGAGCAGCCGAGTCGACAATGGAGGTGGAGAACATGGTCCATTGAGACTCAATATCTCCAGCCTCCCTCTGGATCTGGTAGAAGCTCTGCCGGAGGTGGGAGTTGAAGATCTCTCTGACAGGGGGTTCAGCCAAACATTCCCAACAGACCCTCACAGTACGTTTGGGTCTGCCGAGTCTGTCCAGCTTCCTCCCCTGCCATCGGATCCAACTAACCACCAGGTAGTGATCGGTTGACAGCTCCGCCCCTCTCTTCACCCGAGTGTCCAAGACATACGGCCGGAGGTCAGATGAGACGACCACAAAGTCGATCATCGACCTTCTGCCTAGGGTGTCCTGGTGCCATGTGCACTGATGGACACCCTTATGCTTGAACATGGTGTTCGTTATGGACAGGCCGTGGTTAGCACAGAAGTCCAATAACAGAACACCGCTCGGGTTCAGATCACAGGGGGGCCGTTCCTCCCAATCACACCCCTCCAGGTGTCTCTGTCACTGCCCACGTGGGCATTGACGTCCCCCAGTAGAATGATGGAGTCTCCAGCTATAAGCAAACCCACTCCAGCCCGCCGCCTCTCACCATGGGCAACTCCAGATTGGTAGAGAGTCCAGCCTCTCTCGAGAAGTGTGGTTCCAGAGCCCAAGCTGTGCGTGGAGGTGAGCCCGACTATTTCTAGTCGGTATCTCTCGACCTCCCGCACAAGCTCAGGCTCCTTTCCTGACAACGAGGTGACATTCCACGTCCCTAGGGCCAGTTTCCGTGTCTAGAGATCGGGTCGTCGGGGGCCTTGCCTTCGACTGTCGCCGGATCCACTATGCACCGGCCCCTTATGATCCCTCCTGCAGGTGGTGAGCCCACAGGAGGGCGGCCCCACGTCGCTCTTTCGGGCTGAGCCCGGCCGGGCCCCATGGGGAAAGGCCCGGCCACCAGGCGCTCGCATACGAGCCCCAACCCCGGGCCAGGGTGGGGCCCCGGCTGCGCCATGCCGGGCGACGTCTCGGTCCTTGTTTTTATACTGGTCATAGTGAGCTTGTGAACTGCTCTTAGTCTGACCCGTCACCAAGGACCTGTTTGCCTTGGGAGGCCCTACCAGGGACATATAGCCCCGGACAACATAGCTCCTAGGATCATTCAGGTACTCAAACCCCTCTGCCACGATAAGGTGACAGTTCAAAGAGGGGCCAAGAAAGTTGTTCCAAACAAAGCCACAAACGAGAAAAAAATGGAAAATTTAAAGGTGCACTATGCAACTTTCCGTCCACTGGAGGTCGCCTATTCAAACCAAAGGCGTAGTTTGATGACGCCAAGTGTGAGCGCAGTATCTTGGGACATGTGGTCTTCACCTCACAGCCGGTGGAAAATAGGACTCGGGCAGAAATCACGTTCATGGATGCGGTTATTAATGTTACTGTAGTGTGAAGCAGGACCGAGTGTTGTGGAGCTGAGCACGGCCGCTGGAGTGATTGTTACACAAACACATTCGCAAACACAGAGACTTTTATCATGACGGGACGGGACACATTCGCCGGGCGCACTCACTATTTCTGTGTTTCCGGTCATGAGTATAAGGTAATACAGCTCTGTTTATCATATTAGATACATTTAAGTTTGTTTAAAATGATGTAATGACATTACTCTGTGCGTTCGCTCGGAGCTGCTGTGACTTGTTCACACTGCTAAGAGAAAAGCGCTTCTGCAGAATAAAACCGAGGATAGCGCAGATATGACGCGATTGACAGGCGACTTCCTCAAACGCTAAGCTGAAACGTCCCGGTCCTTAGTTAAAATAGCAATTTTCTCACAATTTACAAATAGATGGAAACATTTGGGATATTGTAGGTACTCAACTGAACAAAATATATAACACTGTCCTAGTGGTTTTTGGATATTTTACTGCAAAAATACTACATAGTGCACCTTTAGTTTGTCAGTGCAGTTAACTAACCGCCACATGGGATATGAAGAATAAGAAAATCTTTGGGTACCAACACAAAATATAATCTAATTGTCACTATAGTCTAAATCCCAGAAAATATCAAGAAATAATAAATGTTTTAAGAATTTTTTTTTTCTTTTAATATTGTGATTTAGTGCTGTCAAATCAATGAATCACAATTAATCCATTTAAAAATAAAAGCGTTTATTTTAGATGTGATTAATCGATTTGAGAGCACCAGATATGATGATATTTTCTTCTTTTTTACTTGACTGTAATAGAGTGCTGTAATTTTATGTAACAACGTCCTGCCCAGGGATTACAGATGCTAATAAGCTATCTAGCTAAATAAATCTGTTAAACAAATGAAATATACTAGAACAAGTTCCAATACTGCTCCAAAACAGCTTTAGATGTTAATGCCGCCTACTGCATGTCACTCACAGCAAAATTGCATACTTGCACTGTGATATGAACTGCACTTTTCAGAACACAACACACACAACTTGAGGTAGAACTATTTGTGTTTGAGGGCCTATTAATGCTGAAAGTCATCTGGAAATCCAGCCATCAGTCTCACAGTAAAGTCCTCCTGTCAGAAAAAGGCAGAAATCCTTTGCTAATGAGATTGTGAAAGAGGACGGACGCGGGGTGATGGATTTATTTTCACATGGAGTGCATATAGAACTGTGTGTCCTGGGATCTGTGTGGACGGATCATTGTTCTTGGCCCTTGTGCGAGTCTGTCAGCGGTGTAACAAGAGCTGGACGCTGGGCAGGATCACTTCAAAGACACCAGGACTCTGAACAGAAGAACACTGTTCCCTGGGGTCAGCAACTAACAAAGATCTACTGTTTAATAATCATGCTGCTTTACACGAATAAAACACACCTATTATTAGATATAGAACACAAATGTACAAAAAAATAGGTAATTTTACACAGTGATTCAGTAGTCTAAATCAAAATAGAGTAATCCATCTGATTACCACGATTTATGCCGATATTGATTTATTGAGAGGCTCAGGCTAGTTGTTGCATGGGAAAGGGCCTCATGTTGGTACCCAAGAGTCAAGTGTCTTATTACATACATTATGTTGGTTTTATTTTTGTTCAGCTGAAAACTGACAACATTTTTCTGTTATAACTGTGAAGCTGCTTTGAAACTATCCGTATTGTAAAAACCACTATAGAAATAAAGAAGACTAGACCTGACTTTTGAATGTCATCATATTTTAGTAATTACTGTAGGCTAAGTATGGGGACAATAAAACCACACTGGGAATTATTAAGACATGAGAATATTTGCATTTAGTACATAATGAATGAACCCTAACCCCACAGTGTGACAACATGTTGGGTCTTTTGTGTTCATTGACCTGTATTTGTTTTTTTGTTCAAAAACTATAAAAATAGAGGAAGTCAAGCCACATTCATTTATATAGTACTGTATAAAATATACATTGTTTTAAAGCAGCTTTGCATTAAAGGTGCCCTAGAATGAAAAATTGAATTAACCTTGCCATGATGAAATAATAAGAGTTCAGTAGATGGACATCACATACTGTGAGTCTCAAACACCATTGCCTCCTCCTTCATATGTAAATCTCGTGATCTACGTAAAAAAGTGCTTCTCAACATAAACCCAACAGTGACCCAAGCGTTGGGGATCATTTATATACACGCCCCCAACATTTGCATCTGTCCGAACATGTTCATTGTCAGGCGGAACTGACGGAGCCGAATCATCAAAACAAGCTGCTCATGGACACACTTCATGTTCAGGCTGTGCAGGAGACTTTTCTACCCTTCCCACAGATAAAAAATGTCAACAGTCATGGTTGATGTTTATAATCTGATACCACGACAATTTAATTCAAGATCATTCGTTTGTTCGGTCCATTTCAAGCAAGCTTCGCTCAGCGTCTTAAACTGAAGAAAGGGCGACTATATTCCTGCAAGCAGTAAGTAGTGATTTATCCACTGATTGACTGTTTAAACAATTTCTGATTAAATTGAAAGTTTCTTAGAGAGACAGCATTGTCTAGATGACCCAAGATGCTAGTACAGTAACAACAGGAAACTCCAGTACCATACAAAACTAAATAGTGTGTCTAATGACAAAGGGGAATATTATTTTGTATTACAAAATACAACCGTAGATACGTTTCTTACAGATCGTTCACTCGATCCTTCTAGCAAACGTCACCTTTTCCACCATATAAGTTAAAACGACAGTCATTTGACAAGGCTATTCATTTTGTAAAAATATAAGTTATATATTTATATTTTTGAGAACTGAAGTATGGTGTTTCCTATGATGTTTTTGCCTATTTGTATTTCAGATTAGGCTACATCACAGTCACTGCGTAACGTTAGCCTACTGAGACTAACGTTATACGGGTTTCTTTTCACAGAAAAGCTCATTTTGGGGGATTTAGTTATAGAAATCTGGCAATCGCATGAACGCGAGCTCTTTCTAGCGCACGGATGATCTGAAAACACCAATAAACAAGTAAGCTGCATTTTATCAATCTCCATTTGAGATGTTCTGCTTAAAGTGTCATTCAGTCGGTCTGTGTTCTGTCAGGACTCACGAGCCGCTTCACTGAACTGCTCTGGGATCTCATTTATGATTGTATTTACGCTTCAATAAATAAGTAGGCCTATCTGTTTAAATTAAAATAGCCTAAACATCCTATATGTTCACATTATTAGCAAAACTGCATGAATGTTTTTGAGTTGAAGGGTTTACAATTAACGAAATATTTTGAATTAAAATAACATTTGGCCCATGGAAAAAATTTATTTAAAAAAAAATATCTGAGAAGTACTTTATACAATTTTGTTTTTATGGATATTTTGATATATTTATTCTAAAACATAAAAAGGATATTGGATGATTGTCAGCACTGTACTGTGTAAGGCACAAATGGCATTTATAGCGTCTTGTATATTAATATTTTCTTGTACCTTTGACAGTGTTAAACATGGTGTCACGTGGAGGTCATGCATAATAAAACTAGGCGTTGTAAGCTCCAATCGCCTTATAAAAACCAAATATCCCTGTTAATCAAATATCCTTGTAACTAATTATTCACCTGGCGGCCATTTTGCAAACTCTAACTCTGTTGTGGGGTACACAAACCCGGAAGCTGGACTCCAATACAGTACTAATCAATAGCAGCATTCTGTTTCACTGCACTTCGTCACTCAGGAAAAAATCCTACAGAGGACAAACCTTTCACCGTTTTCCGGAGGATAAGGGATTACATGGAGAGTGGATTAAAAAAATATCAGAAGGGATCCTGGTCGTAATTTCTGCTTTTTACTACAGACGAAGTTCGAAAGACTCAAGCAATAGCAAGACTGGGACATGTCAAGTCAGCTTTATTTAGCGCTTTTACAATGCCGATTGCTCCAAAGCAGCTTCACGGTGTAAACAGGACAACAAAATTTGATTCGGCTGCAGTCATTCTGGAGAAAACGGTGATGTTTTGTTATCATATAGTGTCAACGTGGGCAGATCAGTATTATAGTTGATACAGTTAATTTACATGTGGGAGATGTGTGTATGTATAAGCTACTGGATCTTCATATATATAAAATGTCCATTTATCTAAAGAATAAAGTACAATTTTATTACACATGGATGATGTCTTTCATAACTTGACAACTGGTCAGAACATCAGAAAGAAATAAGTCATTCAAAAACATTGATAGGCATACTGGTCTAGGTTTGTAAATGGTTACTATGTACATTTATTGGTATGGAGGAATACAAATGGCCTGCTTGTATATTGTAAGTATGGAAAAACGTACCAGAAAAGGGCAAAACATTAGAAATTACAATAGGGGGAAAATTAAAAAACATTAACAAATGAAAACTATATGCATAAACATATTATCAGTGATTCATTACATGATTTTGTTACACACAGCAGGCAGAAAGTGAGTGACACAGAATGCTGCTATTGATTAGTACTGTATCGGAGTCCAACTTCCGGGTTTGTGTACCCCACAACGGCGTTAGAGTTTTCAAAATGGCCGCCAGGTGAATAAGGCGAATATATGGTGATTTTAGGGAGGAGATAGGGTGGAGATGCACGTACGCACAATCTTCTGCTGGCTGGGATTTATAAAG
Source organism: Pseudorasbora parva (assembly GCF_024679245.1). Taxonomy (NCBI): domain Eukaryota; kingdom Metazoa; phylum Chordata; class Actinopteri; order Cypriniformes; family Gobionidae; genus Pseudorasbora; species Pseudorasbora parva. The sequence continues at coordinate 4,515,583 of NC_090196.1, read as the reverse complement.
GGATTTTTGCGCAGGTTCTGGCGTACACATGGTTTTATAAATCTGATTCTTTTGTGCGTACGCAAAATCTAGCTTTTGTACGTACGTACACTTTTAGGATGAAATCTACGCAAAGTTTTATAAATGAGACACTTAATATTCAATAATGTTATTGATCTGACTGCACGGACACTACTGGATGAGAACTGAAGTGAGCTGGACGATGACGTCCCCGTTTCCTGCAGAGCTGCTTTAGAGATGAAATTAACATATTTGATATTCTTCACACAGTTATTGAGTGGAACTGAATCAACACCGAACAGACTTCAGCTGAACAATGACACTATTGTCTTTTTAGAGCTGCGCTACGGCAGAACTGAACTCTGTTTGCATCACTGAATCATTATTTTCCTCTTATCATTGTGAAGCTCCTTTGAAACGATCTGTATTGAATGAAACGCTATATAAATAAAGGTGACTTGACTTGAGAGTAAAACTATTCCAGGTCTGTATGAAAACACTCACCGGAGGGTCTCTGGAAGCTGAGAGTCTTCAGTTGCTGCCACCAGTTTCAGAAACGAATGAAAGAGCTCCACTTTACTGATTAAAGACCTACATATGGAGAAATATCAAACTGAAATATGAAATATGATACTGTCGACAAAGTGACAAAAATTAAAATGACCCCATGATTTACTCTCCCTCAAGCCATCCTAGGTGTATATGACTTTCTTCTTTCAGACGAATACAACCAGAGTTATATTAAGAGTCCCGGCTAATCCAAGCTTTATAATGGCAGCCCAAAAAGTGCATCAATCCATTATAAAAGTGCTCCACATGGCTCCAGGGGGTTAATAAAGGCCTTCTGAAGTGAATCGATGGGTTTGTGTAAAAACTAATATCCATATTTTAAACTTTAAAAAGTAAAATATCTAGCTTCGGCCAGAATGCCTTATGCAACTTTTACACAGAAAGTGTAACACCTCACACAGTTCAAAACGCATACGCTACATCCAAAGTCATCGCTGAGCCAGTTACACTTTTTCCGTTAAGTTGAATACAGAAGACGGTCCTTCATATTTCATATCATATTTTACTTTAGAATGTGTTAAATATGGATATTTTTTTCTTACTCAAACCGATTGATTTGCTTCAGAAGGCCTTTATTAAAGGGTTAGTTCAGCCAAAAATGAAATGTCTGTCATTAACTCCTCTCCCTAATGTCGTTCCTCACCCGTAAGACCTCCGTTCATCTTCACACACAGTTTAAGATATTTTATATTTAGTCCGAGAGCGTATGCAAGTGTATGCACACTATACTGTCCATGTCCAGAAAGGGGATAAAAACATCATCACAGTAGTCCATATGAGACATCAGTGGGTTAATTAGAGTCTCTTGAAGCATCCAAAATACATTTGGGTCCAAAAATAACAAAAACTATGACTTTATTCAGCATTGTCTTCTCTTCTGGGTCAAACGTTTATGAATCAGCGTATTGATTCATGATTCGGATCGCCAGTGTCATGTGATTTCAGCAGTTTGACACACGATCCGAATCATGAATCAATACGCTGATTCATAAACGTTTGACCCAGAAGAGAAGCCAATGCTGAATAAAGTCGTAGTTTTTGTTATTTTTGGACCCAAATGGATGGATGCACTTTTTTGAGCTTCAAACTCTGATTGTATTCGTCTGAAAGAAGAATGTCATATACACCTAGGATGGCTTGAGGGAGAGTAAATCATGGGGTAATTGGACTACTGTCCCTTTATTCTGAATGCATACAGCACAACATCTTGCGAGTCATCAATATGATATTCTCAGAATGTAAGTGATTTGTTATTATGAGATCACCTTGCTTGCACTGTGCCCAAAGCTTTTTTCGTCACTCCCTGTTTATAGCCGTTAGCAGTGACATCTAGAGGCTGCTGGGATACTGCACACCAGCTGATGGCTGCAAGAATATTATAGTTCAGTTAAATCGGGACAGCAGGAGAAAACATTTCTTTATCAGAACAACTAAACTAGGCCTTATTTTACAATATCTGCAAAGAAAATGAATGAAACTGATAGTTAATTTGAACAGGTTAAAGAGGACTAATGACGACTCTATGTGCACACTTTTGACTTACTTGAAACCTTAAAAGAAATCATTCTTCAGCTTAACTACTTTGGAGGAGTTTTTTTATGTTCTGTGTGATTAAGACAATTTTGCATTAACATGAACATCTGTTCTCTTCATGACGTGTTTCTCGGTGGAGGGTAGGACTTAATATCTACAACTTATCCAAGCCCCTTTCACACAGAGTGTTGATCTCAGAAATTGCCATAAAAGTTGCTAAAGTTTAATCTGTGTTAATGCAAAATTGTCCCGGGATTGATCCCAGTATGGGGACCTAGTAACATTGCCGGGATCAGTCCCGGAACACGCCCTGTGTGAACAAAAGGCAGGCTCAATGCCAAATCGATAAAAGAAAAACATCATAAGCAAACTTAAGATGCGTTAAACACACACAAACACATTAAACAATACATCCTAATGTCACATGTCCTTCCAGGATGTGTGTGAAAATCCTGCAAAGATTCCAGAAAATCATTGGCAGTGTAAATGAACCAAAATTAAACAATGCCAAAACAAATACATCTCTGTGTATTTTCTGGAATCTCTGTGAAAGGGGCTTCGCAGCAGCAAATCGAATTGATAATCTAATCATCTAGCAACTCTTCATAGACTTGTGAGCTGGAAAAACCAAACTCTGGTCAGGCCAATCACATCGTGTATAGAGTCGGTGGGCGGGCTTAACATAATGACGGCCGAGTTGCAGATTAGAATGCAAAGACTGGGTAATGGCATTACAAATAAACATTATTATTTTTAAGCCACACAATGACTCTAATTTGCCTCCTTTAATTGGAATTCTCTATTTTAACCTTAATTACTACACTAATTGTAATATAAATAAGAAAAATATTAGAAGATTTTTTTTTTTAAGTGGTCATTAATTAACAATAATTATTGAACAAATATTATTTAGCACCAAAAGATCTTAAAATATTAAATAAATATTACTGAATTAAAATATAGAACATTTAGTTAATTGAAAAATGGTAAAGGTGTGTGGTTACATTTGTCATCAATGAGTATGAGTGTGACCAAACAGTAAGGAATACCTGAGGGCTAAATACAAGAATAACATTAATGTTATCAATGTTGCATCTCCATCACTCTCCATAATAAAACGATCCTGTAAATATAGTTGATTTAATCAATGCACACTATGCTGTACTGAGTCTCAAACACCATTGCCTCCTCCTTCATATGTAAATCTCGTGAATCCAAATCTCAGAAAAAAGTGCTTCTCAACATAAACCCAACAGTGACGCAAGTGTTGGGGATCATTTATATGCACGCAGACAACATTTGCATCTGTCCGAACATGTTCATTGTCAGGCGGAACTGACGGAGCCGAATCATCAAAATAAGCTGCTCATGGACACACTTCATGTTCAGGCTGTGCAGGAGACGAGAGTACCCTTCCCACAGATAAAAAATGTCAACAGACATGGTTGATGTTTATAATCCATGACAGCTCAATCCGAGGGGCGGGATAAACGGTTGTCTTTCAAACTCCCTCTGCACGCGATAGGATAGCGCTACACCAACCAGAGCAACGAAGGTGAAGCAGAGCTCGTTGACAGATTAAACATTCGCCGTATCCGGTCGGCTAAACCCCGAACACATCTTCCCTTCTTAAGAATGACTTCAGTGCCGTTCTTTGTTCTTTTCTCAGAGAAAAGCTTAACTCCAAATCTTCCAGAGTCGCGGTCAAAGCTGATTCGAAAGACCGCCGTTCGCCAGTTTCTGTGTTTACTAGAAGCACGCAAACGTGTCATTCAGTCGGTCTGTGTTCTGTCAGGACGGTCAGGACTCACGAGCCGCTTCACTGAACTGCTCTGAGCTGTGAGTTGCTGAAATAAGTCAATCAGAGCAGAGCTCAACATTAATATTCATGACTCTTCCAAATAAGGCAAAAACAGAGATTACATCCTAGGGACAATTTATAGGGTTATAAATGGACCTGTAAAACTGTATCTGGACAATTTTTGCCCTTAAATAAACCACAACTAGGGCATCATTAAATGCAGTGACACAGTGCTGGAAATGTTGAGCGCTCCAGGAACCACGTGACCAGCGCGTGCCGCAGGGAGACGAGAGCTTGAGGCAACTCCGTTTTCAAATGCCTCTGGCTTTAACATATGCCACATTAGTGCCAAAACGCTATTTATTGTTTGAATTTCACATTAAAACTTTTAAAAAAATTAAAAGCTTACTTTTGTTTAACATCAAAAGCAGGTTTGGCAATTTGGCATACGATTAAATTGGGCGGAGTGAGAGAATGACATAGAGCCTGAAAGCGTGTCTCACGCCAAATTGCATGAGAGTTGGCAACCCTGGGAAGTGAAGCTAACATTAGATTCGGACGTTGCTTGATACCTTTCTGCCTTCAAATGTGTCCTCCGAAGGCTGCATTTTCCAGGTTTCGGACGCAGCCTATGTCTGCTAAGGATACTCATCAAGATGGACATGTTGACATACTTTTTGCGTGAGTTTGTCCATTCAATCGCAAGACTTAGAAGATAACTCACTATTTGCGCGCTGTGAGACGAGTGCGCGCTTTGGGACGAGTGGACAGAGATAATCTTCTCTCAGCGCACGCAAGTTCTCATTCACATCTTCTGGCTACACACGGGTGATGACGGAGAAAATATCAGCTCGGACATACGGCAGCATTCGCATGCATTGAACAGTTTACAAAGACAGACCGCTTTGCCCACATTTTTCTTTTATCATCGCTGTTGTAACGTATCACTGAGGAGCCAGCACGTGTATCCATCGTCAGAAACATACATAAAGCATTATTTTCAAGTTACAGCCCATATTAAAGATGCGCATCAGATGTGAGATGAACCGCGGTGCAAGGGCGGGATACGCTGGTATAGACCAAGCCTGCAGCACCCCTCTCAGAAACTGAAGCCTCCGCGCCTCGATTCCGCTTGAATCATTTTAAATTGCTTTTTTGAACATGACAATGAGTTCACTGTACTAAAATGGCCGCCACAGTCACCAGATCTCAACTCAATAGAGCATCTTTGGGATGTGGTGGAACGGGAGCTTCATGCCCTGGATGTGCATTCCACAAATCTCCATAAACTGCAATATGTTATCCTATCAATATGGGCCAACATTTCTAAATGTTTTCAGCAGCTTGTTGAATCAATGCCACGTAGAATTAAGGCAGTTCTGAAGGCGAAAGGGGGTCAAACACAGTATAGCCCCTTTCACACTGCATGTCCGACCCGCAATATTCCCGGAACATTGCCGGGTCGCCTTCTGTGTGAAAGCAACCACGTCCCGGAATTGATTACCGAATTGAACCCGGGTCGGGGACCTAGTAACATTGCGGGGTTCGATCCGGGACCAGCGCTGTGTGAAAAAAAGCCAAACTAATGCTTTTTTACGGGTGCGTAGTTATCGCACGGGTGCGTAGTTATCGTGCGACTCCTAGAGCTTGTTTTTTCAATAATACAACCCTGCAGTGCCAGAAGAGCTAGTCGGTGTTTTAAACGCAGAGAGTGTTCATATACAAAATAAATTAAAATTAAACAAGCAGAAATGTGCGCAAACTGGACACAAGTTGAGACCACGGAGCTCCTTACTATCCGCGCTGAAGCGGAGATCGCTCGCCGTTATACGTCACATCAGGATGTCACGTGTCAACTCGATCTGGGACCGTTACGGGTTGTGTGTGAAAGCACACATATTACGGTATTTCGCTGGCAGTGTGAATGGGCCAAATCTAGCGGCCCGGGAACAAATGCCGGGTCGCATTATCCGTGTATTTGCCGGAATCGCAGTGTGAAAGGGGCTTATTAGTATGGTGCTCCTAATAATCCTTTAGGTGAGTATATATATATATTATTTGCAAATATTCATCTTCCCAGCACTGAAGTAAGTGTAGGGTTAGAGACAGGTGTGGTTGGATAGGTAGGTTTAAGGGTAGTTTTAGGGACAGGTGTGGTGATATGGGTCAGTTTAAGGGTAGGGTTTTGATCATGTGTGATGGGATGGATAACTTTAAAGGGTCATGAAACCCCCCTGCTGCAGCGGTGTTTTTTCACACCTTCGATTTGAAAAAGCTTGTTAAAAGGGGAGTGGTCGACTGTGAAAAGGTGGGATGGTATTGTGTGGAAAGAGGGAATGTTTGCATAAATAGGGGAGTGGTGTCTGTCAGTAGGTTCACGTTGGCATTGTTTACCACAGAGAGATTAAATGAGGGATGAGTACAGCGAATGAGAGAGCTATGAGTGGCGTGCAGCAGAGATCGCAAATCATTCAGCTCTTCAAAGTTCAAACCAGCATAATTCAGTGAGAAATGAAAAAAAATGTTATTCTGCATGACGAAATATTTTGCAAACGTGATAAAACTATATTTGTCCAAATATGCACGCTGTTTGGCAAGATGAACAACGCGCCGACGTGATAAGAGAACGTGAACCACCCAACATGCGATGTGATAAGAGATGTGTAATTCTAGATCGGGGTAAAAGCGAAGGTGTTTGAGGCTAGTCTCGACCGCGCATCTGAAGCACAGAGCGACGCGCGCTGGGTTGCCGTGACGATCCGCGCTGTCTATCACTCGGCAGCTAAATCTATATTTGTCCAAATATGCAGCACACTGTTTCACTAAGAGCCCGAACACATGCAGTTTAGTGCATGGCTGTGACGACAAATAAAACGGAGAGGACGTGGCTTTTGTTCATTGGCCTACAGATTACAGATTGGTTATTTTGCACTCCTGACATAGATAGTCAACGCTTGCAGGTTCGGCGTGCGATTCCTCAGGTGAATTTTACTTTACCGAGCCTTTGTAGCAAAAGCTTCCACAGACGGCGCCGCTTACAGCTCGCTCGGCGCCCTTTACGTTACTTCGTATCAGCACAACGCCTATAGCTTTCCTCCGTGACTTTTCCGCACGCTGCTTCCAAAACTTCCCCACCATATCTCTACAATAATGATGTAAGACGAGCCTGACAGAAGTGACTGTCTCATGCATATTAACTAAATTATCTTGTATGCATACTACAGCGCAGGGATTGGACTGAATGAGCTTTATGTCATGAATATATATCGAGAATTGCTCAGAGCGGTCGACGTCAGCATGTGCCCAGCTGCCCATACTTGGGCCGAAAAGGCCGTGCCGACGTCAGCATTTGTGACGTTGCTCCGACTAAACTTTTCAAACCGGAAGACAGAAATCGCTCTGAAAAATGCAAAAATAACTATTTTCACATATGCATACCATTAATGAGTACCCTTAGTGTTTTCAATGATGTTCAGCCTATACATATCTGTTTACATCTCAAAAAAAGTGTTTTGGGGTTTCATGACCCTTTAAGTGTAGGGTTTGGGACGTGTGGTGGTGTGGGTCAGTTTAAGGGTAGTTTTAGGGACAGGTGTGGTGATATGGGTCAGTTTAAGGGTAGGGTTTTGATCATGTGTGATGGGATGGATAACTTTAAGTGTAGGGTTTGGGACGTGTGGTGGTGTGGGTCAGTTTAAGGGTAAAGATAGGGACAGGTGTGGTGGTGTGGGTCAGTTTAAGGGTAAAGATAGGGACAGGTGTGGTGGTGTGGGTCAGTTTAAGGGTAAAGATAGGGACAGGTGTGGTGGTGTGGGTCAGTTTAAGGGTAAAGATAGGGACAGGTGTGGTGGTGTGGGTCAGTTTAAGGGTAAAGATAGGGACAGGTGTGGTGGTGTGGGTCAGTTTAAGGGTAAAGATAGGGACAGGTGTGGTGGTGTGGGTCAGTTTAAGGGTAAAGATAGGGACAGGTGTGGTTGTTTGGGTCAGTTTAAGGGTAAAGTTAGGGTCAGGTGTGGTTGTTTGGGTCAGTTTAAGGGTAAAGTTAGGGTCAGGTGTGGTTGTTTGGGTCAGTTTAAGGGTAAAGTTAGGGTCAGGTGTGGTTGTTTGGGTCAGTTTAAGGGTAGAGTTAGGGTCAGGTGTGGTGGTGTGGGTCAGTTTAAGGGTAGAGTTAGGGTCAGGTGTGGTTGTTTGGGTCAGTTTAAGGGTAGAGTTAGAGACAGGTGTGGTGGTGTGGGTCAGTTTAAGGGTAGAGTTAGGGTCAGGTGTGGTGGTGTGGGTCAGTTTAAGGGTAGAGTTAGGGTCAGGTGTGGGTCAGTTTAAGGGTAGAGTTAGGGTCAGGTGTGGGTCAGTTTAAGGGTAGAGTTAGGGTCAGGTGTGGGTCAGTTTAAGGGTAGAGTTAGGGTCAGGTGTGGTTGTTTGGGTCAGTTTAAGGGTAGAGTTAGGGTCAGGTGTGGTGGTGTGGGTCAGTTTAAGGGTAGAGTTAGGGACAGGTGTGGTGGTGTGGGTCAGTTTAAGGGTAGAGTTAGGGACAGGTGTGGTGGTGTGGGTCAGTTTAAGGGTAGAGTTAGGGTCAGGTGTGGTGGTGTGGGTCAGTTTAAGGGTAGAGTTAGGGACAGGTGTGGTGGTGCGGGTCAGTTTAAGGGTAGGGTTAGGGTCAGGTGTGGTGGTGTGGGTCAGTTTAAGGGTAGAGTTAGGGTCAGGTGTGGTGGTGTGGGTCAGTTTAAGGGTAGAGTTAGGGTCAGGTGTGGTGGTGTGGGTCAGTTTAAGGGTAGAGTTAGGGACAGGTGTGGTGGTGTGGGTCAGTTTAAGGGTAGAGTTAGGGTCAGGTGTGGTGGTGTGGGTCAGTTTAAGGGTAGAGTTAGGGTCAGGTGTGGTGGTGTGGGTCAGTTTAAGGGTAGAGTTAGGGACAGGTGTGGTGGTGTGTGTCAGTTTAAGGGTAGAGTTAGGGACAGGTGTGGTGGTGTGGGTCAGTTTAAGGGTAGAGTTAGGGTCAGGTGTGGTGGTGTGGGTCAGTTTAAGGGTAGAGTTAGGGACAGGTGTGGTGATGTGGGTCAGTTTAAGGGTAGAGTTAGGGTCAGGTGTGGTGGTGTGGGTCAGTTTAAGGGTAGTGTTAGGGACAGGTGTGGTGGTGTGGGTCAGTTTAAGGGTAGAGTTAGGGTCAGGTGTGGTGGTGTGGGTCAGTTTAAGGGTAGGGTTAGGGTCAGGTGTGGTGGTGTGGGTCAGTTTAAGGGTAGAGCTAGGGACAGGTGTGGTGGGATGGGTAGGTTTAAGGGTAGGGTTAGGTCTTTGTATTTAGGGAATGTCTTTTTGCGTGTCTTTGCCTCTTCATGACAGACCACTTCCTGTACTTCTCAGTTGTAAGTAACTTTGGATAAAGCGTCTGCTAAATGCATAAATGTAAATGTAAATCTACTTTGGGATTTTGTACACTTAATACATTTAAGATTAAAGGGTTAGTTCACCCAAAAATGAAAATTATTCAATGAATTACTCACCCTCATGTCGTTGGACACCCGTAAGACCTTCGTTCATCTTCGGAACACAAATGAAGATATTTTTGTTGAAAGCTGAGAAAGGCTTCAGAAAGGCCTCCATTTGCATTCAGTACATTCCCACTGACCCACTCACAAGACCCATAAAGGCACTAAAGACGACATTACAAAGTCCATCTCACTACAGTGGCTGTACAATCATTTTACAATGCGATGAAAAGTTATTGAGCGCACAAAAATCGAAATAACGACTTTATCCACCAAATTATTGACGTGAACTCGACGCATGCGCGAGAATATGACGCAGCTCCACCGTTTGAATACATGACCCGGAAGAGGAGGAGCCGCTATCGCATGAGTTCACATCGAAGACCTACACGGAAGACAATAACTTGGCGGATAAAGTCATTATTTAGATTTTTTTTTGTGCACAAAAACTATTCTCGCCGCCTGGTAAAATGATTGTACAGCCACTGTAGTGAGATGGACTTTGTAATGTCGTCTTTAGTGCCTTTATGGGTCTTGTGAGTGGGTCAGTGGGAACGTACTGAATGCAAATGGAGGCCTTTCTGAAGCCTTTCTCAGCTTTCAACAAAAATATCTTCATTTGTGTTCCGAAGATGAACGAAAGCCTTACGGGTGTATGAAATCATGAAATCATGAAATGAAATCATTTTCGGGTGAATTAACCCTTTAATATTTGAACATCTAACATTGTGAGAACACTTGTTCACACCCAATGTGTCCATTGGCATTGAAGCTGGTGTGCACTGGCTCTATTTGCTTTTGGCGTAACATGCCATTCAGGATACAAGCCTGAAACTTTCCAGCTGAATTAATTGCAAATATTTGTGAAGAACACAGCAGGAAAAAAAAACTAACAAAAACAAAACAAACAGAAAACATGTTTTTGAGCTCACCTGCCCCACAGGGAGATATTCTGCCCCGTGTGTGTGTGTGTTTGGACTCGATGTGTGTGTGGTTGTGAGTGAATTCCAGACTGGCCTGCAGAATCTCTGGAGCACGTACGGAAAAACCTGATGGCAAACCCCTCACATGAGAACATCTATAAGAGATCAAAAGTTACGTTTTAATTACAAAACTTCATTAAAAAATATATATATTGTCTTAACATATGTCATTCCTTTTCCTCTTTATAGATGAAAAATATTTTTTAATAAAATAAAATGTACATTAAAATGCATTAAATGTCCTTCATAATTGAAATGCTTGTAAACTACTGTATAAAACTGTATAACATTTCTATAAAATTATTATTGATATTTATTTTTAAATAGTAAAAAATATTTTTATTCTATGCTCATTTTTGTGTTTTAATGTGCATACAGTGTTTGCATAATTAAACGTTCTGTATGTTAAACAATTTCAACCTCAGATTGATATTCAGAGATATATACAGTTTCTGGTCATATAATTCGAATATCATCAAAAAGTTGATTTATTTCACAAATTCCATTCAAAAAGCGACACTTGAATATTATATGCATCCATTAAACACATCCTGATGCATTTCAAATGTTCATTTCTTTTAATTTTGATGATTATAACTGACAACTAAGGAAAATCCCAATTCAGTATCTCAGAAAATTAAAATATTACTTCAGACCAATACAAAGAAAGCATTTTTAGAAATCTTGGCCAACTGAAAAGTATGAACATGAAAAGTATGAGCATATACAGCACTCAATACTTAGTCGGGTTTCCTTTAGCCTGAATTACTGCAGCGATGCGGCGAGGCGTGGAGTCGATCAGTCTGTGGCTCGGCTCAGCTGTTACGAGAGCCCAGGTTACTCTGATAGTGGCCTTCAGCTCTTCTGCATTGCTGGGTCTGGAATATCACATCTCCTCTTCACAATACCCCATAGATTTTCTGGCCAATTAAGAACAGGGATACCATGGTCCTTAAACCAGGTACTGGTTGCTTTGGCACTGTGTGCAGGTGCCAAGTCCTGTTGGAAAATGAAATCTGCTTCTCCATAAAGTTGGTCAGCAGCTGGAAGCATGAAGTGCTCTAAAACTTCCTGGAATACGGCTGCGTTGACCTTGGACCTCAGAAAACACAGTGACCAACACCAGCAGATGACATGGCAGCCCAAATCATCACTGACTGCGGAAACTTTACACTGGACCTCAAGCAACGTGGATTGTGTTCCTCTCCTCTCTTCCTCCAGACTCTGAGACCCGGATTTCCAAAGGAAATGCAAAATTTACTTTCATCAGAGGACATAACTTTGGACCACTCAGCAGCAGTCCAGTCCTTTTTGTCTTTAGCGCAGGCGAGGTGCTTCTGATGCTGTCTGTCTGTTGTTTAAGAGTGGCTTGACACAAGGGATGCGAAAGCTGAATACGTCTGTGCGTAGTGGTTCTTGAAGCTCTGACTCCAGCTGCAGTCCACTCTCTATGAATCGCCCCCACATTTTTGAATGGGTTTTGTTTCACAATCCTCTCCAGGGTGCGGCTATCCCTATTGCTTGTACATTTTTTTTCCTTTTTTCTACCACATCTTTTCCTTTCCTTCGCCTCTCTATTAATGTTCTTGGACACAGAGCTCTGTGAACAGCCAGTCTCTTTTGCGATGACCTTTTCTGTCTTGCCCTCCTTGTGCAAGGTTTCAATGGTCGTCTTTGGATAACTTTCAAGTCAGCAGTCTTCCTCATGATTGTGTAGCCTCCAGAACTAGACTGAGAGACCATTTAAAGGCCTCTGCAGGTAGCCTGACAAGCCAGACCCACATCAAGATGTTTGGTCTGGAAACTCACCATTGACAGCTCAATCTGAGGGGCGGATAAACGGTTGTCTTTCAAACTCCCTCTGCACGCGATAGGATAGCGCTACACCAACCAGAGCAACGAAGGTGAAGCGGAGCTCGCTGACAGATTAAACATTCGCCGTATCCGGTCGGCTAAACCCCGAACACATCTTCCCTTTTTAAGAATGACTTCAGTGCCGTTCTTTGTTCTTTTCTCAGAGAAAAGCTTAACTCCAAGTCTTCCAGAGTCGCGGTCAAACCTGATTCGAAAGACCGCCGTTCGCCAGTTTCTGTGTTTACTAGAAGCACGCAAACGCAACTCGGCCATCGTCATTATGGCCCCGCCCGCCGACTCTATACACAACGTGATTGGCCCGTCAGGAGTTAGGGGAATACAGCTCAGAAGGGTATTGAGAGTTCCTAGACGACACTCGCGGGCAGATTAGATTTGCTGCCGCTAGGGTGCGTCTAGATTTCTAGGCTACTCTGCAGGTGCTTTGAGTTAATTAGCTGATTAGAGAGTGGCACTAGGGGTCTACAATATTAAACCTTTTCACAATATTCTAGTTTTCAGGGATAGTGAATTTGGGATTTGTTAGTTATAATCATCAAACTTTAAAGAAATAAACATTTGAAATATATCAGTCTGTGTGTAATGAATAAATATAATATACAAGTACACTTTTTGAATGGAATTAGTGAAATAAACCAACTTTTTGATGATATTCTAATTATATGACCAGCACCTATATACCTATATATATATATATATATATATATATATATATATATATATAGTTTTTTTATGTAATAAACATAAAAACATTTACTGGGGCTAATAACATTTTTAAATATATATTTTTGTAAAATTTTGCAACATCTAGGACAGTTTTGTTCTGCAAAATTCTGAATTTTGTGTAGGGTGGCAAGAAAAACAGAAAGCACCTGGCTCCAATCCAAGACCCTCTGAAGCTCTGGCATGTGGAAAACTTGTGCTATGAAATGAAGGGTTTATAAGATCATTTCTGGCTTTTTGGGTGTAACTCCTAATAAAAGTGAACACTGGTTGAAAATCAGCATAACAAGAAAAATGGAAAAAGAACCAAATCTGTGAAAACATGGAGCCGTTTCCACAACACCTGAACTAAGACAAAATTCTAGTTTAAGCATAACAGCAGTCCAAAATACACAAAGACATGTGATCTCTGGTTTAGCTTTTATAGATGACCTGTATCCTGTATTTCTAGTGGGCTAAGGCTTAACAAAACACACAGTGATGTCTATTACGACACAAGTATTATTTAAACAGGGTGGAGGAAACTCTCATTTAAATGTGTATTTTAAATGTATAATTATGTTGCCAAACCCATCTATATGTGTGATTGTGTGTGTGTGTGTGTCTCTGTGTATGTATCCTGGTAAACCCTACATTATGAGGAAAAAATGCTCCTACAAAGATGGCGATAAAATCCTTGGTTGTGGAGAAATTGTTTGGTCCCCATGAGGAAAACAAGCTTATCAATAAGACTAAACAATGTTTTGTTTTTGTTTTTCAAATGTAAAAATGCTGAGTTTTCTGTGATGATGAGAAGGTTTAGGTTTAGAGGATGGAATATATGGTACAGAATAAAAATCATTGTCTATGGAAAATCCCCATAAAACATGAAAACGCAATGTATACGTGTGTGTGTTTATGTGGGGCCATGCATAGTGCAAGGTATAAATGTGCTAACTTCTAAAATACTGTTCCTTTTTTTATTATTTTACATTTATATTACATATGTTCATATTAAATCAGAGTTTTCTCCGGATTTATTCAAGCCCTACAGTAGCTCTTTAACCAGCAGAATCTCAAACTCAACATTTTTACAACAGAATGTTACCAGAGGACTTATATCTGAGAAAACTTTAGGGTCCTATCTGGTCCTCATCAGAGATCAAAAATGAACCTAAATGTTTTACACTTTCCCCATAAACAATGAAGAGAAGTCTCAAATGCACATTATAACTACCTAGTTAGCCCAGAGACTCAAACCTTTATACATTTACCATTATTTGACTGTAAAACAATGTTTGCAAATGTTTAGTTAACCACATTCTTCAAAATATCTTCTTTTGTGTTCAGAAGAAGAAATGAACTCAGGTTTGGAACAACATGAGAACAATGACAGAAATGTAATTTTTGGGTGAACTATCTCTTTAAGGACAAGCGGTACCATGACCTTCATGCATGTTTAATAACAAGACCTGTACGTGTCAGATTTTCTCTTAAATTATTACTTTCACTTTAAACAAACAACTGTGTTCATGCAAAGGTTGTGTGTATTTGAGTATACACGCTTTGAGTGTATGTGCTCAGAAAAGCACATCAGCACGTGAATTAAATGCTTAACCGGCAAGCACATAAGGAGTTCTTGTCAATTGCAGTGTCCAATGAGTGTAACTCTACCTCTGCGTTAACATGTGATGTGAATGATGTGCACTGTACTACTATTTCATCAAAAGCAGATCGTGGACACATTTTTAAGCTGCAGTAGGTAACTTTTGTAAAAAAATATTTTTAGATATTTGTTAAACCTGTCATTATGTCCTGACAGTAGAATACGAGACAGATAACCCTCCATCCTTCCGATGAGAGGTTAAACCGAGGTCCTGACTCTCTCTTCTGTGGTCATTAAAAATCCCAGGATGTCCTTCGATAAAGAGTAGGGGTGTAACCCCGGCATCCTGACCAAATGTGCCCACTGCCTCTGTCCATCATGACCTCCTAATCATCCCCCTCTCCTGATTGGCTTCATCCCTCGGTCTCCTCTCCTCCAATCAGCTGGTGTGTGGTGAGCGTTCTGGCGCAATATGGCTGCCGTCGCATCATCCAGGTGGATGCTGCACATTGGTGGTGGCTGAGGAGATCCCCCTTCTATGTAAAGCGCTTTGAGTGTCTAGAAAAGTGCTATATAAATGTAACAAATTATTATTATCTGGCTCCTCCCAGTGGTCCTATTACCATTTGCAGATATAGACCACTCCAGATAATCCAGATCACCAGTGTGCTGCAGCTTTGCTTATGGCGGACCAAAAATGACGTCCCCTGCCTGATGCTCCGTGCACACCACGGCTTCCTCTTCTCCCCGCCCACTGACTCATCGAAGTCACTGTGGGTGTGAATTCCTTTACTTTTCGTAACGTTAGTTACCGTTATATTACCGTTACTGTTATATTATGTATTTATGCAAAATACGTAATTTTTTGAGGACCAAGTTTGTAGTCAAACTATGGGCAGGCCATAGTCAATGTAAATCTGAGGGGCTGTGATTGGGAGGAGCTGTGAGTTGTGCTTGTTTATATTTTCAGGCTAAAGCCCCATTCAGACGGTAATTGTTTCTCATGTGGATGTCCATAAAAATACATTTGCATGCCACCTCAGTGATACAACTTGTGCATTCGGATGGTGATTTATTCCCAGCGAAGGAGCGAGCTTTGTGATCCTCCGCACCTGGGAACGGCTGCTCACGTGATCAGTCGAATGACTGTCTGCTGTAAAAATGTCATATGCTTGAAATAATAAGAATAAAATTATATTTAATTTAATAATAGGAAATTATTAAATATTTAATTATTTAAATCTTCTGTTTAAAAAAAATGTAATTTAAAAAAATGTGGAAGTGACCGGAAATAATACAATGCTGCAAATTAAACCTATATAACATTAATTACTGAGTAATAACGGCTCATTTCAAATGTTTACGTGTTTGTCTTCTTTTTTGAGCGGTGATGAAAGATTATTCTTGTAAATACTTTCCAGCATTTCAGTAATAAAAGTGCAGTCGCTAGATCTTTACAATGCATGTGAATTACAGCGAAGCGCAACGATATGGTGCTCCGCAGGGGTCAGAAAGGATATAAACAGTTCATTTTGAAGCAATCTCTTCTTGAAAACTCAGAGATGTGGATTCGGAAGGCAATTAAATCACCACGAAAACTTGGTGTTGGATTAAAAACAGTAGGTAATTCGGCCAGGGACTTTTACGCAGGTGGTGGGAGAAAAACACTGACATTCTGGATTTGGACGGCAATAAAATCACAGACTAGCCGCTGTAAATGATGAAAATACCTTACGACCCTATCAATAATTACCGTTCGAATAGGGCTTTAGTCAACGTTTTCTAAAAACGACATACTGCAGCTTTAATCGTCCACGGACAAAAATTGTCCCATTGCAAACCCCTAGTTATGACCACTGACAGGTGAAGTGAACAACACTGATGATCTCTTCATCACGGCTCCTGTTAGTGGGTGGGATATATTAGGCAGCAAGTGAACATTTTGTCCTCAAAGTTGGTGTGTTAGAAGCAGGAGAAATGGGCAAGCGTAAGGATTTGAGTGAGTTTGACAAGGGCCAAATTGTGACGGCTAGACGACTGGGTCAGAGCATCTCCAAAACTGCAGCTCTTGTGGGCTGTTCCCGGTCTGCAGTGGTCAGTATCTATCAAAAGTGCTCCAAGAGGAACAGTGGAGAACCGGCCACAGGGTCATGGGCGGCCAAGGCTCATTGATGCACGTGGGGAGCGAAGGCTCCCAAAAATGTATGAAATTAAAAATGGTCAATCAGCCTCAACTGGGCCACTTGAGATTGACTGAACCAATTGTAAAAATACTAACCTTTCCTGTATTGCAGAAATAGTATGAGTTTTATGTCAATATGGTAGTACTGCAACACTTACCGTGTTTTCAGTGCTCTCTGCATTGCCTGATGGCTGTACGGACCCTTTCCAACCACCACAGCGCTGAAGTAGATCGGCCCTTGCAGGTAATGAGACAGCAGGGCACCCTGGAAGCCCAGAACGCCCCAGCGAGCAAGTTTATCACTGCACGAGAGAGAAAGTGTGCGATCCCCTCTGCCCGGCTTCAGCCGCAAAACCCCAACATTGTGATAGAGTAATCCGGGCTCGAGAGGGTCGGTTGGGCCATCAGGGACACACTTTGCCCCAGTGCGATGGAGGTCAGGCCCTTTCTTTACATTCGGTTGATAGTGCGAGACTTCATTTAATTGATTATGCTCTTTATTATCTGTTATAACTTCATGCTCATCGGCATCCCCTGATTTTCTGCATGATGAACGGTTGTCACTTGTCTTCATTACAGGACCCCGTCTGGTCTCCTCTAACTCACTCTCAGCGTGTCGCTTCAGGCCTCGTCTCTCTGATTCTTCGTCCTGAATTGCCTTTACTGGCTCGCAGGGCTGCGCTTGACTGCCAGTCATAGGAAATATGGAGGCATCACCACCTGAGGGTACATTAGAGTGACAAGATATACACACATATAGACACTTGGGGTGTAATGGTACACAAACATGACGGTTTGGTATGTACCTTGTTTTGAAGTCACAGTTCGGTACAGCAGGGGGGAGAAAACCAAACACAAAAGCGAACTAACATGCTGTGGACACTAAGTGCCTGAGGTAAATGTAATGATGATATTCTCAAGCTGTTTTATTGATATCTTCCCGCACTTTAAACACTGCTTCAAAGATTACATGTAAACATATTGATAGATCGTCTCTTCTGTGTTTTTAATGGTAGCAAACAACACTGCATTACCGTGCGCTCCCACTTCTAGATTTGAGTATGGATTATGGGATTGAATTCTCGCTAAATGTACTGCGGTTGCGGATCAAAAAATAATTCGCGTGATTTCAAAATTTAAAAACACGTAAATGAAAAAAATCATGCATAATGTTCAGAATAGCAAAAAACGTGGTCACGGATAATGAATACACTATGATACTTTTCCATTCACTAGAGGGCGCCTATTCAAAACAAAGGCGTAGTTTGATGACGCTAAGTTTGAGCTCAGAATCTTGGGACATGTGGTCTTCACCTCACAGCCGGTGGAAAAGAATCGGGATAGGACTCGGGCAGAAATCATGTTGATGGATGCGATTATTAGTGTGAAGCAGGACCGAGTGTTGAGGAGCTGAGCAAGGCCACTGGAGTGATGATTACGCAAACACACGCCTCGTGAGCAGGACTTTTATTACGACGGGACACAGTCGCCGGCACTATTTCCGCTTTTCCGGTCATGAGGTAACACAGCTCTGTTTATCATATTAGATACATTTAAGTGTGTTTAAAATTAGGTTATGATGTTACTCTTTGTGTTCACTCAGCGGCTGCTGTGACACTCGTTCACACTGCTAAGAGAAAAGCGTTTCTGCAGAATAAACCCGGAAACCGAGAGTAAGGCAGATATGATGCCATTGACAGGCGACTCCCTCAGACGTCCCAGTTCCTTGGTTAAAGCTACACTGTGTAACTTTTTTAGTTTATTCTTAGCTAAAATCACTTAGTTCTTTCAAAAATATATGTGCTCATTAATGTATATTTACTTCTTTCAAGTAATAAAGTATTCTCGTAATTTTATAATATACCATTGAAAATACATAAGTGTTGAGGGTTCGGATGGCGGTCGCCATGTTGCTCCTCCATCTTGAAAGTACATTTGCCAAAGAGGGACATACCCGTAAATTCAAGCTTCGCTTTTCGCGTTTTTACACTCGATGGCACTGTGCCCAATGTGAAGAGGAGGATTGCTTGAGGCTGCTATATGATGACGGAGGATCACTCTTAAGCCCCTTTCACACGGCACGTCGGACCCGCAATATTCCCGGAGCATTGCCGGGTCGCCTTCTGTGTGAAAGCAACCACGTCCCGGGATTGATTACCGAATTCGACTCGGGTCGGGGACCTAGTAACATTGCGGGATATGTATCAGAGTCGGCAAGGAAGCGGAAAAGAGAATTAAGACGGCAACGCAACAGGCAAATCAACAAGACAAAATTAAATACTGGAGTGGCCTTTCCAAGATGGAAAGAGCTCATGAGGAGCAACGATTTTAAAAAGAACGCCGACGTTGCCTGCTTTCTTCTCGACAGGTAATATTAATTCAGCCTATTTGTGTATATTGGAAGTTTTATTG
The DNA here is from genome assembly GCF_024679245.1 of Pseudorasbora parva. NCBI lineage: Eukaryota > Metazoa > Chordata > Actinopteri > Cypriniformes > Gobionidae > Pseudorasbora > Pseudorasbora parva. Next base: position 4,496,442 of record NC_090196.1, on the reverse strand, counting down.
TTGCTTGGCTAATTATATCATGGTGTGCTGTGCATAACACTAGAACGACGTCTAGGATAGTTTTCCTCGCGTCAATGATGAAAAAGTATTGTTTACCTTATAACTTAAATCTGTGTTCTATGACGGATAACATGAGATTAATATTTTAATTTAATTTATAATTTGTTTGCCTTACGCTAGTGATGTCGTACAATATACAGAATAATGATAGCACTGATAAAAGTTACTTTACTAAGATTAGCTTGCATTCGTCTGGGAACCTGATAGCTGATGTTAGCAATGAACTGGTTAAAAATAACGAAAACGTAAAACTATTATTCATTTTACATAGATTAATTTGATCATAGATCATTTGGCAAATTCAATAACTGCAAATTATAATAGTTTTCAAAAGTAACCTCATCACTTGAAGCAACACTCACCGAAGAGGTCGAACTGGACGCCATGACTAAATCGGCCACCGTAGGAGTGGAAACGAAATCGAAATTGAGAGGAACAGAAACTAATATTCACTGGATGGTCATATACCTTTACACCGCTAGATGGGGGAAAATATCACACAGTGGAGCTTTAAAATAGCAATTCTCTCAGATTTTATTAGTCGGAAACATTTTGGATATTGTAAAAATTCAACTGAACAAAATATATAACACTGGCCTGGTGTTTTTTTTGGATATTTTACTGCAAAAATACTACATAGTGCACCTTTAAGCTATTTCAGATATTTACATATAATTCCAAATGTTGGTTATTATTATGTTTCTGTCTGAGGCGCAGTACTAAATATTATTATTTTTATCCCTTATTTTTCTATGAATTCTTCAACTGAAATGAAATATACTGACTGGTCATTTTGATTGTTTTACTTTTTGGTTAAAATATTTGATGACATTTTTTCTAAAAACTAGTAATACCTGGATGAGCCAACACATTATGACCACTTTCAGCCTAGAGCAATCAAAGCGCCTGGCAACCGAATGGAGCCGCAGCTCACAGAACAGTATATATACCAACCGAGGACCGGCTTTAAAGGAAGTGTATGTAAGATTGTGGCCAAAACTGGTACTGCAGTTACTTTCAGATGACAGTAGAGCGGTGTATCCCCCTCCCCCTCCCCCTGACTCGAGGTTGCCAGATTGGCTGCAGGATCAGCAGGAACGTTTGTAGCTCAGCTGTGCTAACTAGAGCAGATCTGGCAACCCGAAACACTACTGACTTCGTGATTGGTCGATAGGTGGAGAGCGGAGCTTCAGGCCAAAACACAACATGTCAACATCAACATCAGTTGATCAAAAACAGCAACTTTATAATTACAATATCCTGACCGAACTACTGTTGTCAGTGATAGAAGTATTTGAAATGAACATGATTTCTTAATGTCTAATGACATATCAGAGCCATTTTATGATTCATTGAAATACATTTCTTACATACAGCTCCTTAAATCTGGTAGTTATGCTATATATTCCCCTACTCAGTATTTCCCTACTCTTTTGAATCATTATATTATACATTTGTATGAATGAGAGTTTAATAAAAAACACAAAACTTTGCGCACAAAAAATTGCAATTTAGTTAAAGAAGTTTTCCAAATGTCTCCTCTCTCTCACCTTTATAGCTTTATTTAATAAAACAGTAGCACATGATCTTCATAAAAAATGAAGACAATAAGAAACGTGTGTGGTTTCATTTTACATGTGACCGTATACTTTTTAACTTCTGAATGTTTATCTCAGCTGTTAGACATCAGACTGCCTGGAAAGACATTTTATAGGCCTACTATATTGCTGGTATGCCTACTTAAAAAAAGTTTATTTTATCTTTTTATTAATATCTTGTCTTTTGTTGTAATTTAATTAGTTTTTTCAAGTTAATAATTGTTTGATGACTATAAACAAGTTTTCCATTGTTTTGATATAATATTAATAATCAACTTTGTATAACTTGTATCATTAACCTGCAGGTATTTATTAGTCTGTTTTGTAAGCAATGCTTTTAGGTGCATGGCACCAGATGTGAGCCTCCATGCCCATATCCTATAGGCCTACCGTAACTATATCTGAGCGGAGGGAGGGGGCACAGGATTCCAGAGCTATTCTAATATAATGGCTCATCTGTGTATAATAAATGAGAAAGAGTGTACAAATATTTGACTGGTGGCCCACAGAACCTTTTTAACTAAACGAATATGTACAAGTAAGACATAAAGCTGGACTCACATGGTGTTTGACTGGAGAAGAAAAGGAAAGAAACTCCTGGTTTAATGGTCCATTTTCCCTTGTCAGTTCCTGGACAGAAGACATCAGAGCTCTGGCCACTTACTGCCCTGTACAGCTGCTCCGTCAGATACCTGAGGATAGAAAACATCAGTGTGGCTGAGCAAAGGCTTGAATGCTCAGATTCATTTAAACTCTTATTCCTTTAAAACCCATTTAGTCCCAACAGTGTTACCAAGAAGCTCATTCTTTTCATTTCAATTTTTATATTATTGGTGTCACATGAATAAAGCTATTTCATTTTTGTTTGCCCCTTAAGAAAAAAAAGACATCTGTCTATAATTCACATTATAAAACTGTATTGATTTTAAAGAACTGTTACATTAAATGAAAATAATACTACTGCTTAGACTATTTAGAAGCAAAACTGGGTAAGATAGTAAGCCTTAAATTATACACTTTATTGCCAAAAGTATTGGGATACCCTCCAAATCATTGAACTCAGGTGTTCAATCTCTTCATGGCCACAGGTGAATAAATCAAGCTCTAGGCCTGCAGACGCTTCTCCACACATTAGTGGAAGAATGGGCCGCTCTCAGGAGCTCAGTGGACTCAAGCGTGGGGCCGGGATAGGTTCCCACCTGTGCAATAAGGCCATTTGTGAACTTTCCTCACTGCTAAATATTCCACATCAACTATTATAAAAAAAGTGGAAACAATTGGGAACTACAGCAACTCAGCCATGAAGTGGTAGGCCACATGAAATCACAGAGCGGGGTCAGCACATGCTGAGGGTCACAGTGTCCAGAAGCCGGCTACTTTCTGCAGTCAATACCTACAGACCTCTGAACTTCAGACTTTAAGATTAGCTCAAGAACAGTGTGTAGAGAGCTTCATGGAATGGGTTTCCATGGCCGAGCAGATCATCCAAGCCTTACTTCACCAAGAGCAATGCATTGTGTTGGATGCAGTGGTGTAAAGCACACCAACACTGGACTCATTGTAGACCAGCAGTGGAGACGTGTTCTCTGGAGTGACCAATCACGCTTCTTTATACGGCAATTCCATGGACGAGTCTGGGTTTGGCAGCTGCCAGGAGAACAATACTTGCTTGATTGCGTTTTTCCAAGTGTAAAGTTTGTTGGAGGGGGATTATGGTGTAGAGTTGACTTACAGGGGTTGGGCTTGGCCCCTTACTTTGTGGGAACAGTTTGGGGATGGCCCCTTCCTGCTGCAACATGACTGTGCACTAGTGCACAAAGCAAGGTCCATAAGATATGGATGCGTGAGTTTGGAGTGGAGGAACTTGACTGGCCTGCACAGAGTCCTGACCTCAATCCCATAGAAAGCCTATGGGATGAATTTGAATGTCTTATATACTATATGGTTAGTTACATTTTTCATTTTAGAAATGTTTAGCAAAATATATTTGTTAAGAATGATGTTGCACTTCAAAAACATTAAAATACTCTGTACTAAGCTAAGTATTGCATAAAGTTGGTCTAAGTTTGGTCTAGATTTAGAGCCAGCTGTTCTAATGGCGTTCCATTACAACAACACATGCTCTTTAGCCATCTAACAGCTTCCAGGACATAACATCCGTTTGACATGTCAAATCCATGTACAAATATAGAACAGTAAACACACCCATCAGATATGCCAATACGATATGTTTACAGTGTGCCAATGTGCAGGATGTAAGAAGCTGTTTGGGTTTTGTTTGAGAATGAATCCATCACTGCAACGCAAAGAAATTCTGATGTCAAATACCTGACACACCCTCTTCGTGCAATAACCTCAGCATGACTGTCATTCAGAATATCACCTGCAAATCATCACAATACAAAATATATGAGACTGCAAAGTTTGCGTTTGACAAATTGTTAAAATATTTTACATTTACCCTTCATGCTCATAGCAGACTGGCCGATGCATTTGGTGCCCGTCCCCAAAGACACAACCTGCTTGTGAACTGAGATCAAATGGTTGGGAAGACATTTTGAGATATTCATATCACGTTTATGAGATGAACAATCAGTTAGGCATTGCTAACCTGTTTTCTGATCTGAACTGTCAGTCAGCAGAATTACAGCAGCCAGTAGAGTCCACTCTCTGTCCGCCTCTGGCTTTCCTCTTTTAGGAAGTTTATTAAAGTGATTATAACACACACTGGCTATTTCATCAGGACTCCACATGATCTGGTGTTGTACATTAACAGAAGAAATTCATGATAAAACTTAACTCACCATGTGTTTTAACAACATTACTATTAACGCAGTATTTGTGTACTCACACTTAAATGCCTGGCTAACACTCATGCGAGTTACGGGTGCAAATACATATGCAGTAGGTCATAAATGTGTGCTTTGTCGAGTCTTTGGCAGAAGTCTTACACCCACAGCAGAAGCAGAATATCAAGATTTCAAAATAAGAGTCTGCACACACGCTCGGTAGAGGGCGCTTTATTACAAGACAGCGTTTATTGTTTGATAGAGCTAACGTACAACTAAAGTAAGTCGATTTCTAGATGTTAGCTTGTTGTAGACAGTTGTTCAGTGGCAGAATTAATGCGTTTATTTACTGCGTTACATTTCTGCTTCTGTCAGGGGTTAAAATAGGCCCAATATTATTAAGAAAATTTTGTTTTCTTTAAACCCTTTATATAATGCATTATGAATTCATTTTTATGCAGTAATTACGCTTTGTCGTGCACCTTAACGCCTTGTATGAATAAAATAATAAAACACGACAAAAGAACTAAATTAGGATGTAACAAGGAATCTACAAATATTATAATGCATTTTAACTTTGTTACAATTATTTATTAAAAATATATATAATGCATTAACCTATAACGTACATCATGAATACCTTAGGCCTTAAGTGTGGCCAAATACAGTATTTTAATTGTTTTTAGTAAAAAAAAAATAATTAATTAAATAAATAAATAAATAATAATAATAATAATAATAATAATAATAATCGGTTTATCAGGCTGCTATTTATGACTGGAGTAAAAATAAAATAAATTAAAAAAAAAACAGACAAATGTGAAGTCCACAAACATATTTCTCTCACAAATGCACCAAAAATATTCTCTGTTATTTTATAAAGGTCATTGTTGTATTTTTGAGTCAGTATATATATATATATATATATATATATATATATATATATATATATATATATATATATATATATATATATATATATATATATAGTGTCTAACAGGAAACTCACCATTGACAGCTCAATCTGAGGGGCGGATAAACGGTTGTCTTTCAAACTCCCTCTGCACGCGATAGGATAGCGCTACACCAACCAGAGCAACGAAGGTGAAGCGGAGCTCGCTGACCGATTAAACATTCGCCGTATCCGGTCGGCTAAACTCTGAACACATCTTCCCTTCTTAAGAATGACTTCAGTGCCGCTCTTTGTTCTTTTCTCAGAGAAAAGCTTAACTCCAAGTCTTCCAGAGTCGCGGTCAAAGCTGATTCGACAGACCGCCGTTCGCCAGTTTCTGTGTTTACTAGAAGCATGCAAACGCAACTCGGCCGCAGTCATTATTAGCCCACCGACTCTATACACGATTGGCGTTTACAGCTCAGAAGGGTATTGAGAGTTGCTAGACGACTCTCGCGGCAGATTAGAATTGCTGCCGCTAGGGTGCGTCTAGATTTCTAGGCTACAATGTGACTTTAATGTAATAAAAATAAAAAAATGCCAGCACAATTGCAATTTTACCCAATATTCTGTCATATACAGGCATCAAGAACCTGTGGATACAGAGAAAAAAGGCGAACAAAGTTTATTTTGTGATCACAGAATAGCGCCATACAGGGACCATTTTAGCTTTTATTCTAAAAGAGTGCACATTGAGTGAAATATTTCATTCTCATATTTTTCATTTTAAATAGATCTTTAATAAAAGTTTATTTTGTCACTGAACAACTAGTGTCTGCTTAGTAATGAGATCTAGCTTTATCCATCTCCTCACTCGGCTGGCTGCGCTTTTTTTCCTTTTTTATTTAGTGCTAATTCAAATAAATGCACAAAAGATACCCAATATAGTAAAACTTTAATAATGTTCCAAATAATTTGTAATGCCTTCAGAAGGATTTGGTAATACTCAGTCCTTATTAGTAGGTTACACCAGGATCTTCACTTTATAATTAATTCTATAATTTTGTATGTCTCCCTAAAGACTCCCTTTAAATTAAATTTGGATCTATCACACCTGATTCAACTCATGAGCTCATTAGGGGAGATTGCAAAACCTGAAATGGATGTGTCAGATATAGGGAGACATAAAACCAGGGGTCCACAAACTCAGTCCTGGAGGGCCACTGTCCTGCAGTTTAGCTCCAACCCCAATCAAACACACCTGAACCAGTCTTTATAGGACCTAGTTGTCACATGCCTGTCCTGTCTTGTGTGCACATGTGGGTTTTGTTATTTTGAGCATGTGCGATTAGTGTTTGATTTCTCCCACCTGTTCCCTCTTGATTTCTTCCCTTTATAAGCTCCTTGTGTTTGTCAGTATTTGTCGGATCATTATGTCTACGTCTCCTGGGGCCCTGTGATTCCCAGTTAGTATGTTTTGATTATGTATTTTTCTCTTTATGTATTGTTTTGTATTTGTGTCCTTTTGTTAATAAATCACTCATTTTGCACTTGAATCCTCGCACCAGTTTTTCCTCTGTGTTTTCGTAACATGACGATCCGACCAAGAGATGATTCAGCAGGAGGGTTTTTTGTTTGTTTCCTTGGACCATGGAGCTTACCAGACTCATACAGGTTATGCAGCAGGTAAACTGGGGACCAGTGTAAGAGAGTTTGCCTGCCAATTCCTCATTGAGGTGCATCATCTGTACCTGGAAACAGTGGCCAAGGTACCCCTCACCCCAGGATGAGCGGCAAACTTGGAGACATGACCCCAGCGGAGAACGACAGATCGAACAGACTTCGGAACAAACAATTTACCCTCCGGACAAACTTGAGAAACTGTAATGCGGGTGAGCGCTCTCTTAACTGATCGCTTGACCCCCCAGGCGAGCGCCCCACAGCCCTTGGGCAAAATGGACTCGGTGGTGGAACCCTCCGCCGAGGAGCCGAACTGACGAGAAAGCGCATCAGGCTTAAGGTTCTTAGAGCCTGGTCTGAAAGAAATGGTGAAGTAAAACTGTTCAAAAAATAGCAACCACCGGGCTTGGCAAGAATTTAACCTCTTCGCAGAACGAATATACTTGAGGTTTTTGTGGTCGGTCCAGACGATAAACGGAACGGCCGCCCCCTCCAGCCAATGACGCCACTCACCGAGAGCTAGCCGAATGGCCAAAAGTTCACAGTCTCCCACATCATAATTATGTTCTGCAGGTAAAACCCTGTGAGAGTAGAAAGCACACGGAGGGATCTTGTTATCAATAGACGATCGTTGTGACAAAACCGCTCCCACATCTGAAGCGTCAACCTCCACAATGAACTGTTTCTGAGGATCAGGTGTAATTAAGATAGGTGCAGAGGAGAATAAGCTCTTCGGACGTTCGAAGGAGTGCTGAGCAGAGTCGGACCAGAGAAAACGCGATTTGACAGAAAAGGGGGGGGGGTAGAGGAGCTGCAATCTGACTGAAGTTACGGATTAACTGTCGATAAAAATTCGCAAATCCCAGGAAACGCTGAAGAGCTGTACGGGAATCGGGAACGGGCCAATCGATGACAGCTTGTGACTTAGCGGAATCCATACTAACCCCCTCTGCCGAAACAACGGAACCGAGAAACATTACAGACTCAGAATGAAGTTTGCATTTCTCAGCCTTGACAAAAAGGCGATTATCTAAAAGATGCTGTAACATGCATCGAACGTGTTGGATATGCTCCTGGAGCGAGGACGAGAAAATGAGGATATCGCCTAAGTACACAAAGACGAAGACATTTAGTACATCTCTCAACACGTTATTTATAGTGCCTGAAAAACTGCGGGAGCGTTTACCAGCCCAAAAGGAAGGACGCAGTATTCAAAGTGGCGTAGAGGGGTATTGAACACAGTCTTCCACTCGTCTCCCTCCTTTATGCGCACTAAATGATATGCATTGCGGAGGCCCAGTTTCGTGAAGATTCTCGCTCCCTGCAAGATCTCAAAGGCTGACGACATTAGTGGTAAAGGATACCGGGAGGTGGGGTGGTACCTGGGCGTAGATCGATGCTACAATTGTATGGTCGATGGGGAGGGAGAGAGGTGACCCGTGAACGACTGAACACTGCCTGCAGATCGTGGTACTCCTCAGGAACCCTAGAGAGATCAATTGACTCCTCCTGAAAAACAGAGATAGAGGAGACAGCAGGGACAGCAGACAAAAGACACTTGACATGACATGGTAAACTCCAAGATAAAATAGACCCCTCCACCCAATTAATCTGGGGATTATGCTGTTGTAACCAAGGGTGACCCAGAACGATAGGCGCAAGTGGGGAATGAAAAATAAAAAAATAAATAGTCTCTTGGTGATTACCAGAAATAGAGACTCACTGCTACAGTCTCTTGATGAATGTTAGACAGCACATGGCCATCTAAGGCAATGGCGGTAGGGGGATCAGACAGTTCCCGTAAGGGAATACCATGTTCCATAGCCCAGCTCTCATCCATGAAGTTCCCCTCATCACCGGAGTCAATAAGGGCAGCACAGGGAAATGATGAGCCCCGCACACGACAGCATCAAACATATTGCGGTTCTTGTGAAGTGGGGAGATGGGGGTAGCACTCACCAGTACTCCCCGAACTACTAGCGAGCTCTTGCTTTTACTGGACAGGAAGCAGCGTAATGACCAGAGCCGCCACAGTACAGGCAGAGACCCTCTTGTATCCGCTGTTGTCCTTTCGTTGGAAGAGATCCATGTTCTCCCCAGCTTGGCTTCAGGACCGGAACTTGATTCAGAAAAGGGTACGGAGGAAGGATACATTGGCTGCTCGGGGTTGCTACAGCGAGCACGTTGATGCAGATCAAAACGCTTGTCAAGGCGGATCGCCAGCTTCGCCAGTTGGTTAAACTGGGAAGGAATCTCTTGTGCAAAAATCTCGTCCTTGAGCTCGTCATTTAACCCGTCCAGGAAACATGCAGAAAGAGCGGGTTCGTTCCATTCACAGGTAGCGGCCAAAGTCTGAAACTCAATGGCAAAGTCAGTAGCTGAACGCTTACCCTGGCACAAGGCGGCGAGCTGCCGAGAATCCTCCTTTCCGAAGACAGAGCGATCAAACACCTTTATCATCTCCTCTTCAAAGGTAGCAAATTTCTAATTGCTGAAGTAACCCTTTAAGAAGAATGGCATCTACGCTAATGTTAGTCTCTAGCTGTGTCTCATTTCGTTAAATGTCGAAGGCTGCGTCCTCCGGAGGACACGTCCTGTGTAGGATGCAGTACGGAGTGTCCTCAATCAGAATGAAACGAGACGTCCTTCGTAGGACACACAGGCAGGAAGTATCTTGTTGCTATGCCAACACGTTCAACCTCGTTGCGCTCTCACGCCAGTTATATGAATGAAAATTATTTATAACTTAAAAATGACTATCTTTCTTGTCTTGACAGCAATACTGTTCTAAACGTTTAAAAAAAGAACTAAACAGTTGTAATCCTGTTTACCACGACTATCTGTTTGAGGTAATAGAGCTTAAAAAACAAAAACAAGCTTAAACTGCTTACATTTAAACACCACACATACACTCGCATGTATATCTGACGGTGGTGCCGTTTTTTCATATAAAAAATAAAAAAAAATTAATGACGGTTCAACGGTGACGCAAAGAATTGTGGGTTATCTCCAGCCGTGAAGGCTACACCTCATGCACACTCCGAAATCCTGTGAAAGAAGGACCCATTCGAAGGTCGTATTTGGAGAGTCCTTCTCACTTTTTTGAAAAGAGACAGACTTATGGCGTATGCAGCCTTCGAATGCGACCTCCAGAGGACGCAGCCTTCTGAAATGAGACACAGCTTCTCTGTTTATCCCGAGGTTTACTGCAGTCGGCCAGATAGTGGACCTGCGTCTGGACACGACCAACACATCCTGGAGTGTCTGCTGAGACCGTGTTCATTAGTGTCTCCTCTGAATTTGCCTCACCGGCATCTCATCCTCAATAAACCCATTTCCGGCACGATGACTCCGATCTTTCAAATATTCATACTCTAGTGTAATCGACGCGTCATCCTCAATAAACCCGCCTCTTGCGTGATACCCAGAAATGTTGACTATTCTGATCTAATTTGATTTCCAACCTGTAATGTTGGCAGAATAATAATCATACACTGTTTGCTAATAGCCTATTAGAGGAGAACTGGCACCCCGGCTGAACCTGGTTACTCCCAGGCTCTTCTCTTTCTTTATTTTTCTCCATCATGCCCTGATGGAGTTTTGGTTCCTTGCCACTGTCGCCTTTGGCTTGGTTTGCTCAGTTTAAAAAGTTTTAACATTTTATTAAAAAGATGTTCCTGAAATCTACCCTTCTGCTGGGATCAGTATAATCCAGGATATTTTCAAAGGAATCCCAATCTTACTAAAACGTTTTGAAAAACGCAAGCCTATGATTTGATATATACAGTATTGTTCAAAATAATAGCAGTACAATGTGACTAACCAGAATAATCAAGGTTTTTCGTATATTTTTTTATTGCTACGTGGCAAACAAGTTACCAGTAGGTTCAGTAGATTGTCAGAAAACAAACAAGACCCAGCATTCACGATATGCACGCTCTTAAGGCTGTGCAATTGGGCAATTAGTTGAATTAGTTGAAAGGGGTGTGTTCAAAAAAATAGCAGTGTGGCATTCAATCACTGAGGTCATCAATTTTGTGAAGAAACAGGTGTGAATCAGGTGGCCCCTATTTAAGGATGAAGCCAACACTTGTTGAACATACATTTGAAAGCTGAGGAAAATGGGTCGTTCAAGACATTGTTCAGAAGAACAGCGTACTTTGATTAAAAAGTTGATTAGAGAGGGGAAAACCAAGAGGTGCAAAAAATGATAGGCTGTTCAGCTAAAATGATCTCCAATGCCTTAAAATGGAGAGCAAAACCAGAGAGACGTGGAAGAAAACGGAAGACAACCATCAAAATGGATAGAAGAATAACCAGAATGGCAAAGGCTCAGCCAATGATCACCTCCAGGATGATCAAAGACAGTCTGGAGTTACCTGTAAGTACTGTGACAGTTAGAAGACGTCTGTGTGAAGCTAATCTATTTTCAAGAATCCCCCGCAAAGTCCCTCTGTTAAAAAAAAGGCATGTGCAGAAGAGGTTACAATTTGCCAAAGAACACATCAACTGGCCTAAAGAGAAATGGAGGAACATTTTGTGGTCTGATGAGAGTAAAATTGTTCTTTTTGGGTCCAAGGGCCACAGGCAGTTTGTGAGACGACCCCCAAACTCTGAATTCAAGCCACAGTACACAGTGAAGACAGTGAAGCATGGAGGTGCAAGCATCATGATATGGGCATGTTTCTCCTACTATGGTGTTGGGCCTATTTATCGCATACCAGGGATCATGGATCAGTTTGCATATGTTAAAATACTTGAAGAGGTCATGTTGCCCTATGCTGAAGAGGACATGCCCTTGAAACGGTTGTTTCAACAAGACAATGACCCAAAACACACTAGTAAACGGGCAAAGTCTTGGTTCCAAACCAACAAAATTAATGTTATGGAGTGGCCAGCCCAATCTCCAGACCTTAATCCAATTGAGAACTTGTGGGGTGATATCAAAAATGCTGTTTCTGAAGCAAAACCAAGAAATGTGAATGAATTGTGGAATGTTGTTAAAGAATCATGGAGTGGAATAACAGCTGAGAGGTGCCACAAGTTGGTTGACTCCATGCCACACAGATGTCAAGCAGTTTTAAAAAACTGTGGTCATACAACTAAATATTAGTTTAGTGATTCACAGGATGAATCAAAGAAAAAAAAAATGTTTGTACAGTCAAAGGTAGACACTGCTATTTTTTTAACACACCCCTTTCAACTAATTGCCCAATTGCACAGCCTTAAGAGCGTGCATATCATGAATGCTGGGTCTCGTTTGTTTTCTGACAATCTACTGAACCTACTGGTAACTTGTTTGCCACGTAGCAATAAAAAATATACTAAAAACCTTGATTATTCTGGTTAGTCACATTGTACTGCTATTATTTTGAACAAGACTGTATGTGTGTGTGTGTGTGTTTTTACTTTCTGTGTGGATATATTTAATATACAGTGTGTATATTTCATATGTGTAGTGTACATATTACATTTCATTATGGGAGGTTATAGGCTACACCACAAGCTTTTCGTGTTTTGTACTGCTGTTGAGTTTCTCAGAGGTGCTTTTTGTCTGCCACTCTTCTCCGCAGTCTTAACCTTTGAGTTGAAGTCAAGGAGAAAATGAACAGAGTCTGCACATTAGTGTTCTCATTTAAGCATCTCTTTTAGAAAGAGACAGATCCTGCTTCAATAGTAGGATATTAATATATCATAAAATAAAAATGCAGAAATAAATTAGACAGACAGAGCTAGTTCCTTAATAATAATCAATGAAATATTTCGACCATAACTAAATCTAGAGTTTGTCCACAATTGTGTGTGGGTCCATGTGCATGCCGAGTCAGATCAAATTTATTTAAAACAGTTATATCTTTTGCCATATTGATTTCTGCATTATCTACGTGAATATTAACATCTCCAGCAATACCAAAAGAGTCAAACTGAGGAAATGGTTGATAACAGCTTAGTAAAGTCCAATACAGACTGATCCAGTGCAGCTTTACAGTGATGCAGGAATATGATGCGTTTCAGCTGTTTCCTAGCTGAAGTCAGTCAGTGCCGATGTAAAGATCATCATTTGTTTAATAATGATAGTTGATGATAGTTTATTTAATCTATAAATCAGCTCTTCAAAAAATGATGTAGACACGGATGTAGACACTGCTGACATTCAGGGCTGCGTTTTTGTCATGTGCAGGTGCAAGTCGACCCTTTGATCTGGAAATAAACCAAATCTGTCTGACTACGGTAACCTCAAGATAAACTGAGAGAATAACATTAGTGTGGATGCCACTCTTCTTATGATGTAACGTGTACATCAGGTGTTATGGGAAGTGTTCCCGGTTCCGGCTGACCTAAAACCCCAAATCAGAAAAAGTTGGGACAGTATGGAATGTGCAAATAAAAAAAAAAGAAGTCATTTCTAAAATTACTTTGACTTGTATTTCATTGCAGACAATATGAACACAAAATATTTCATGTTTTGTCTGGTCAACTTCATGTCATTTGTAAATATGCATCCTTTCCTGTCATTCAGACCTGCAACACATTTCAAAAAAAGTTGGGACAGTAAAGCATTTACCACTTTGTAATGTTGCCATTCCTTTTCACAACACTTAAAAGACGTTTAGGGACTGAAGACACCAAGTGATGAAGTGTTTCAGGTGTAATTTTGTCCCATTCTTCCTGCAAACAAGTCTTAAGGTGGGCAACAGTACGGGGTCTTCGTTGTCGCATTTTGCTCTTCAAAATGCGCCACACATTCTCTATTGGAGACAGGTCGGGACTGCAGGCAGGCCAGTCAAGTACCCGTACCCTCTTCCTCCGCAGCCAGGACTGTGTAATGTGTGCAGAATGTGGTTTTGCATTGTCTTGTTGAAATATGCATGGACGTCCCTGGAAAAGATATCTTCTTGAAGGCAGCATATTATGCTCCAAAATCTCTATGTACTTTTCAGCATTAATGGTGCCTTCACAGAAGTGCAAGTTACCTTTGCCAAGGGCACTGACACAACCCCATACCATGACAGACCCTGGCTTTTGGACTTGTTGCTGGTAACAGTCTGGATGATCCTTTTCTTCTTTGGTCCGGAGCACACGGCGTCCATTCCTCCCAAAAAAATACCTGAAATACTGATTCATCTGACCACAGTACACATTTCCACTGTGTGATGGTCCATCCCAGATGCCTCCGAGCCCAGAGAAGTCGACGGCGCTTCTGGACACTGTTAACATAAGGCTTCCTTTTGGCACAGTACAGTTTTAACTGGCATTTGTGGATGTAACTACGTATTGTGGCACTTGACAAAGGTTTGCCAAAGTAGTCCTGAGCCCATGTGGTGATATCGCTTATAGATGAATGACGATTCTTGATGCAGTGCCGCCTGAGGGATCGGAGATCACGGTTGTTCAGCTTAGGCTTGCGGCCTTGTCCTTTACGCACTGAAATTCCTCCAGATTCCTTGAATCTTGTAATTATGTTATGCACTGTTGAATGTGAAATATCCAAATCTCTTCCTGTCTTTCTTTGAGGAACATAGTTTTTAAACATTTCAATAATTTTCTCACGTATTTGTTGGCAAACTGGCGATCCTCGGCTCATCTTTGCTCCTAAAGGATTAGATCTTTCTTGGATGCTGCTTTTGTACCAAATCATAATTTCAATCACTTGCTGACATCACCTGTTTCAAATCACAGCATTATTTAACCCTTTTACCTCATTACTAGCCCTAAATTGCTCCTGTCCCAACTTTTTTTGAAATGTGTTGCAGGTCTGAATGACAGGAAAGGATGCATATTTACAAATGACATGAAGTTGACCAGACAAAACATGAAATATTTTGTGTTCATATTGTCTGCAATGAAATACAAGTCAAAGTAATGTTAGAAATCACTACTTTCTTTTTTTATTTGCGTTTTCCAAACTGTCCCAACTTTTTCTGATTTGGGATTGTAGTTAATGCAGCCTAACAATCAGTCAATTGAATTGAATAATGAAAGTTAAAAATGTTCTATGTGTATGCCATAGTAAAAGAGATGCGTTTTTACTGACAGAGTGTGTCTGCTTCCCGAACAATACTAGGAAGACTGTTCCAGAGTTGCTAAATAGGAAAAGGATCGACCGCCAGCGTTTGCAGCTCGACTTGTCGAGACTGTTTTCCAAGATGGCGCCTGTCCGTGAATGCGTAATGCACTGTGTTTATAAAGTATCTTCTTATTAAACTGTTTGTACTCTTACAGAGTTCTCAATGCTTCGGTCTGCATATAGGGACCCTCATTATGCTACCGTGTTAGTGCGAGGCTATTTTGAATCTTGTTAGTGGTGTTAACTCGCGGTTTAACCCTGTGCCCCATAGACAAGTGTTATAAGCTAATCTGTTTTTAAAGATAAAACTCTTTACATTCGATTTCCATGAAAACGCATCCCAGAGAACGATCTACTCACTAAACATGTGTTAATTACCCCTAGGGTCATTTCTCACCGGAGTTGGCCTTTAAAACAGCAGCCAGAAAAATGGAGCGCAGCTGGAATAAAACAAAACTGGAGGTTTTTTGTAATTTGTGGAAAGAGAGCTTTGTAAAAATAGACTGATTGTTAGGCTGCATTAACTAGGTTTCATTGACGTAATAGTACTTTTACTTGAGTAGAATATTTCGTTACTCTTTCCAACTCTGCTGTTTGGAAAGGGTGTCAGGAAAGAGAAAATGGAGCTATACGGAGCTACAAACACAATTCCTGCAGGTTGACAGAAAACGTTTTTTAGAAATCGCTTACTGCACCTTTAAAATGCTTGTTGAGATGGACAGCAGTATTGGAGACAGCCATTCTCTGTTATGAAAAATGTACGAATGCCAAATTGGATACTTTATTTTTTATTTATTTAATTTTTTAAGTCAAACAAGGACATGCAGTTTTACTTGGGTAAAGAACCCTATAAAATTCCTATAACACAAAGACCTCATTAAACATTGTTGGTAAAAATGAATACATGTTTTGTTCCAAAATGAGGCTCCTTTAACTACGGTTTGTCCTGCAGAAAAAGAAACCTTAAGATGTACCTGGAAGAGTTTTGTTTCTTTACTTAAGCCACTTTGTTTAAAAATAATTTCAATCCAAAATGTTTTCACAGTCCATAACTGGATTTTATTTCAACTATGTACAGTGTAGCATGGCATGTCACAAAATTATGAAATCATGTCTGGTCAATTTCTTTAAAACAATTATTTTCTCTCAATGGTCCTCTAGCCCATATACACTGATATGACAAATGAGCTCCAGCTATGCGGCCCATGACATTTGCTGCTCTTTATTTTATTAGTATTAGCAATATTTCTGTGTTGAATGCTGCATTACAAGGTTGAGAATTTCAGCTCACACTGAAAATCAGGATTGATCACGTTATGATTTAGGCAAATTTAAAAATCTTGGTAATGAAATAATGCAGTGAACCGTGTCATGATTTGCATTGCTTTCTCTGCATAGAAATGTAAGGTGAATTTATCACTCCCAGAAGTGGCCAAATGAAATATTACATTAGGATAACTCATTTATCCGCAGCTGGTCCATCGGTGTTTCTGCTCTGCTGTTGAAAGGAATAGTTAAACACATACTGAAACTCATTTTGTTTTTACTCATCCTCATGTCATTCCAAACCAGCAGGCTGTTTTGAGGATCACAAAAGATGAAATCACCACACAGCTCTCTTCCATACAACAGTTCATCACGACCACAAAAAGCCTTCTTTTCTGTTGCACGGGAAAAATAACAGTATGTATACCAGTTTGTAATGACGTGAGGGTGAATTCAATTTTTTAGGTAAGCTAGTAATTGAACTGTAGATCTGCTGCCAGTCTCTTCAACGGTCTGTCTGTTCAGTCCACATTAGTGGTATTAATGGCCATGTCACAAGAAACTGGTTAATATTTTTCTTGGCCCTGTCCTTTCCATGCTGAGATTTAATGCGTCTTGTCACTCTTGTCCAAATCCCTCAGTTTCCTCGATGGCAAACAGAAGTTTTTCTCGGAGCTGTTCCAGGTTCTTATAGGGTGGCAGATCCAGACGATTGAAGCTGAAAATGTAAGGCAGGAGGGACAAAAACAGTCACAAAACTAATAAAAAATGGTACATTTGTATTACTTTTCCCATTTAGGTTGAACATTTGAATCTCACCAAGTGTGACTTCTAGGCAGCCATGTTTCCTTCCCCACTTTGTCTATGCAAAATTTTTGTGGCCCGTTGCTTCCTAGACAATGAGGCCATACAAGTGAACGATTAGAAACTATTTTAAACACTTCTAAACATTGAATATGTACTTCAGGTCATGTGTAAAGATGCTGGAAAGACTTCATCAAAAATATTTTTTTTTCTTTAATTGTATAACTTACTGTAAACCACACTGTATTTATGCTGCCTTCACGTGCTATCGGAATTTTTGTAAATATCCTTATTGAAAGTTTCCAAGTTAAAGGTCCCGTTCTTCGCGATCCCATCTTTCAAACTTTAGTTAGTGTGTAATGTTGCTGTTAGAGCATAAATAATACCTGTAAAATTATAAAGCTCAAAGTTCAATGCCAAGCGAGATATTTTATTTAACAGAAGTTCCCTTTCAAAGCCTACAGCGAGCGGCCGGTTTGGACTACACCGCTGCACTTCCTGCTGTGATGACGTCAAAGCTCCGCCCACAAGAACACGCAAAATAGGGGGCGTGGTCTCGCTGCTCTCCCACGTGGAGAAGAGCGCGCATTCAGTGCTTGCATCGCCCCGTTATGGTAAGAGGCGGGACCTTTCCGGGCAAAGTGCGCTAAGCTGCTGTCCAATCACAACACGGGAAGCGCTGGCCCAATCAGAACTCGTTACGTGTTTCTGAAGGAGGGACTTCATAGAACAAGGAAATCATCAGGCCGTTTTTAGGACAGAGGAAACAGCGCTGTACAGATAAGTCAATTGTGTGAAAAATACTGTTACTGTTACACGCGAAACATGAACTCGTGTTATATTGCACACGGGAAACATAATCAAAGCTTCGAACACACGCGAAGAACGGGACCTTTAAAAAATGGACATGTACACCCTCTCACATCATATTTACCACTGGGAAGCTCTGGGATAATTCTGAGTTGGGCAGACCAGAACACTTTTCTTTATCAGTGTGTTCCACAACACACACATCCCCTTGTCTTGTTGTTCAGGTTGAGCTATTTAATAATAATATATCATGTAAGGTGGCTCACAGGTGGACGGTAGGGCACCCCCTGTGAAGCTGAGGATATTAAAGGGATACTCTACCGCTTTTTCATATTTAACTGTTATTCCCTTAACTAAAACGAGTTGACACATCCCTCTCTCGTCTCAGTGTGTGCTCTTAATCTCTCTGACGCGCGGTGACGATCTGATAGCATTTAGCTTAGCCCACTAAGCCCAGTTCATTCACTATGGTCCCAAGTGAATGCGCTTTTCTAAGCGGATTAAAAAGGAGAACTATAATGTATGGTGGAATTGAGAATGAGGACATACGTCATGGTAGCTTGCTGTCACGTGAAAAACTGGGCAGTGTCTGAGCTCGTCCACTATTTTGGGATCCGACGCTATCGGATGCCAGGGGCAACATTGTAAGAGCGATACAGTGATCCGAGCAGGAAAGATGGTTTGAGGAATTATCATCACATCGTTTAAACATAGAAATTACGAGAAAATTGGAAATTTTGAAATGGAGGTTAACTACAGGGAGAAATTGATACGAGCACCAGGCAGAGGAATTAAGAGGAGCTGGACGATACCAAAAACGTTGAACCAAACGAGATGCCTGCAGCAGAATGGAACAGAGACCTAACGTTAGACGCTTCACTACCTTGCACGTTCCTGAAATGTTTCTATAAATATATTTTCTGCGCATTCTGAATAATAAATAAATATATCTCCCCACTATCCTGCAGCAGTCCAGTGCTCGTCCTCTCATTAACAGTGTTTTTCTCGTTCTGATCATATTTTATACCTGATGAGTTTACATTTCTAAATGAATTTAACTAATAAAAAGGAACGCTTGTGTGCGCTGGTGGTTTTAGTCCAGCCTTAAGTAAAATAAATGCTCAGTTCATGCATTAAATACATGTAATGTTAGAGGAAAATTCCAGTCAACTAGCAATAGGCCAAAGTTACCTTGAATATTTATTAAGTGTTTTGGCATTAACATATAAATTACATACAATAAAATGATTGACAACGAAAAATGACAGAATAGTTCTCAAAATGTTTAATACAAATAATTAAAGGATCGTGTTCATCAGATGTCAACACACTCCAGCATCGCGGCCCCTAGTAAGACGATGACTGACACCCTGTGGTGAAATAATGGCCTATGTTTACCAGGAGCTCTGCTTTCTCAGATCGGCTGGGGTGGGTTAAAACTTCATGTTCAATTGAGTTTGGAAAATTATGTACACGGTTATCATACGAATATCTCTTCTCCAGTCTGTCCGAATCCAATACCTGGCGGACCATCCTCCCAAAATGCCGGAGGGGGGAGGATGCTGTGATCGCTGGGGGCGGGGCGCGGTGTCGTGACGACGACATCTCATTCTCAATAAGCACTTCTGAGAGTACTTCGACTCGGCGCAGTAAAAAGTCACGCCTGACAAATCCTCCCTCACGTCTCCCCCTCATCCCTCATTTCTGTCAATAGTGGGGAGACGTGAGGGAGGATTTTTCAGGCGTGACTTTTTACTGCGCCGAGTCGAAGTACTCTCAGAAGTGCTAATCCGCCTTACATTATAGTTCTCCTTTTTAATCCGCTTAGAAAAGCGTCACGTTTTATTTTGTGTCACCACACTTGATGGTTCAGCTATTGGTGTAACTGTATTTAAATAGGGAAACGTGGAGGTGTTTGGTACTTCTAACTTGATCTCTGTTTGGTACCATAGTGAATGAACTGGGCTTAGTGGGCTAAGATAAATGCTATCAGATCGTCACCGCACGTCAGAGAGATTAAGAGCACACACTGAGACGAGAGAGGGATGGATCAACTCGCTTTAGTTAAGGGAATAACAGTTTAATACGAAAAAGCAGTGGAGTATCCCTTTAAAAGACTGATGGACTCATAATGGACATCCTTATGGTTAACCAGCTAATTTCTCTCTACAGAAGAACAATATTTAACTGAAATATTTTAAGTCAAGTCAAGTCACCTTTATTTCTAACATGTTTTTGGAAGGTTAACCACCTCCTTTCACTGACTCTGTTCAAGGCCCTATTTTGTACCTTATTTATGGAGCATGCAGTAATTTCATATTGTATGAAAACTGTCTATAGGGCAAAATTATTGAATTTATGTGTTAAGTTTGCAGTCAAATACTACTGGTGAACCAACAACTACTCTAATTGACTAATTGTAATCTATAGTACAATTGAAAATGTAACTAATACATTTTTTAAATTATTATTGTTATTATTTTTATTATGGTAAATAGTGTTATCAAGATATTATAAATGTACCTATCAGTTCTGCAAAACCTCCCACCGGAAGTCGACAAGTTCCAGTGACGAACTGCAGAAGGCGAATTCTCTTTTCATTGTCCATTTCCTTTACGACCTGTGTGACACAATAAAATAAGGAAACCGCAGATGTGACAGCATAAAAACACGCACGACTGAACCTGTGAATTACCTGCCAGAACCAGTGAATTTGCTTGCTGTTTTTGGTGTAATGCCGATAGATGGTGTTCTTCTGCCAGTCATTCAGATCGATTTCCTGCATCCCGCACAACATCAGCTGGAGCAGGAAACAATCACAAGCACAAGTTTTCTCAGTGGAGTGTCTTTATATAGATGAGGGGTTTTTATTGGACTGTTAGGAATCTATAGATGTCAAGATAACACCACACACCTCCAGCTCTTTCTCATCAAAATAACGCAACCACTCCAGAGGGACAACCTCATTGAAGCCATCCAGGAAGGCTTTAGTTTGTTCCTCCACCCCACGTGTGAACCTCCAATCAGTAAGCAGACTGCAAGAAAAACGTGTAATTAGTTTAAAATCAGTGTTAAAGGAACAGTCATTTAAAAAAAAGAATAAAACTGAATGGATGAGGGTTGATTGTTGCTTAAAGGAATAGCTTCCAAAAATGTTATCTAATGATTAAAGGGGGGGTGAAATGCTGTTTCCTGCATACTGAGCTTTTTACACTGTTAAAGACTTGGATTCCCATCCTAAACATAGACAAAGTTTCAAAAACTAATGTTGGACGTTTGATGGAGTATTTCTGTGTTAAAAATACTCCTTCCGGTTTCTCACAAGTTTCGGAGAGTTTTTTTCGAGTACGTCGGCTTGACGTTACTAGAGCGGAAGGTCCTTGTATGGGCCGTACGGGCTCTTCTCCCGGTAGGGTGCGCGCGCGTGACTAGAGCGAGAGAGGAAATGCACGCCGTAAACACTCTCAGCTGCAGATCCAGTCGTCCGTGAACACTTATGTCGGTTATAGTCCGCGCCGCACTCCACTTTATTCCTATGGGTGACGTCGAGCTACCTCAACGCTTCAGCACAGCATTCTGGGAAGGCAGCGCTGCATTTGAACCGATTTGAACACAGAAATGACAGGAAGCTTCACAACATCGCTTCAGTCGCGTCTCAAAGTGGATCTCCACGCCACTGCTGTCAGGACTTCACCAAATCATACCAAAGAAGTGTGTTTTTGACGGAGCGGTCCCAGCAATAAAGGTTCGGTCCCAAAACGGCAAAACCGTTTTGCTTGCTAAGGTCTAATGTTAGTCGCATACAATAGTCCATAAACCGAATCATGTCCTCATAAACTGCGAGTAAAGACACACAAATGTTGACAGGCCTCTAAATACAGTACATACCACAGAGACGGACGTCCTGCTGCTGCTGTTTCTCCTGTTCAATTTATTTCAGCCTCAGATTTGATTGTGGATCATTATCTGTATTAGCTGAGATAGCGATGGGTTTCTCCACGCTTGAGGACGTCAGCGCTTTGTTCGCGCTCGTCATTCTTTAGCTCCGCCCACAGGATACGCCTCCAGCCGCTTGTTTTTTTCCGGAAAGACTCGGTACAGCCTATATTTCTTTTATAAATATAATAAAACTAAAGACTTTTCGGAGATATGAAGGATGCAATACTACTCTATAGGTACTCAAGATTGACATGAGATTGACTGAAACTGAGTGTTTCACCCCCCCTTTAATGAAAATTCATCACAAGTCAACATGTATTCATCTTCAAGTTGTTCCAGACCTGTCTGTATTTCTTTCTTCTGCTGAACACAAAAGATGATGTTTTGAAGAATATGAGGAACCAAACAGCTGATGGACCCTCTTGACTTTCGTAGTAGGGGAAAAAACACTACGGAAGTCAAGAGGGTCCATCAGCTGTTTGGTTCCTCATATTCTTCAAAACATCTTCTTTTGTGTTCAGCAGAAGAAAGAAATACATACAGGTCTGGAACAACTTGAGGGTGAATCAATGATGAGTTGTGATCAATTTTCATTATTCAGAAGTATTCCTTTAATGTTTAAAAGTGAAGTGTGAATTTCTGCACAACTAGCATTACCAGCCAGGGTTGCAAATCATTTTAAACCGGTTTCTCTAACACTCAACAGGAGTTGAAGAATAAAAGGATATATATTGTACTTTATTTGTAATGATAGTTCCTTCCTGTTATTAGTGTATAGGACAGTAATACTCTTAAAGGGTGACTCACCCTTAAGACCTCCGTTCATCTTCAGACACAGTTTTAGATATTTTATATTTAGTCTGAGATCTTATGCAAGTCTATGCACACTATACTGTTCATTTCCAGAAAGGGAATAATATTGATTAATGATTTGGATCGTGTCAATCTGCTGAAATCACGTGACATTGCCAATCCGAATCATGAATCGATTTGCTGATTCATAACCGTTTGAATCTTTATTTGAGGATTAAAACAAACGCGGAAGAGAAGCCAATGCTGAATAAAGTCGTAGTTTTTGTTATTTTTGGACCCAAATGTATTTTGGATGCTTCAAGAGACTCTAATTAACCCACTGATGTCTCATATGGACTACTGTGATGATGTTTTTATTCCCTTTCTGGACATGGACAGTATAGTGTGCATACACTTGCATACGCTCTCGGACTAAATATAAAATATCTTAAACTGTGTGTGAAGATGAACGGAGGTCTTACGGGTGAGGAACGACATTAGGGTGAGTTAATGACAGACATTTCATTTTTGGGTGAGCTAACCCTTTAAGAGCAATTCACATTGCACCAACAGATGCCGACAATCACCAGATTACAGTATGGCACTTCTCAGACATTCCCTGACCCGACAAGCACCGCTTCAGCATCTTCAGTCGGCGAACACAAGCTCTGACAGACGCCAACAGGGGTAACACACAGATCCCACTCAACCTGGCAAAGCGCCTGTTGCCATCTGTCAGTACACTGTGAATCGGCCTTTATAGTCAAAGGAATTAATAGGGCAGCTGTACCCAATATACTCCTCCTTGTTGTCGTGAGTGACCAGTTCATTTTCTCCATCGTTCTTCAGCTGGTGTGTCGTCACCTTGCCCAAAATCTCCATGTCCTGAGCGAAGTACAGCTCCACGCCACACTCTTCCAAATCATTCTCTCTGTGAACGTACACCAGCATGGATATCATGTGATGCACAGATTGTCACAGAATTGTGTTGCTCGACATCCTTATTAAATAAACGAATGCAACCGCTGCCTTTTATACTCACTTGACCCACATGATGGAGTTGTAAAACTCTGGGTCGATAGACTCCAAGTCTTTCAGGGTAGGTTTCTTGTTAAGCATGCGCTTGTAGAAGGGTAGAGTGAAGCCAGTGTCAATGAACTTCCCATGATACAGTGCCTGCAAAGAGACAATCACAGATCGAAGGTCATTAAATCTGTTAAAGCTTCATGTAATGTTAGTGCAGTAATCCGACAGGTACTGCAATCACTTTCAGATGACAGTAGAGCGGTGTATCCCCCTCCTCCTCCCCCTGACTCGAGGTTGCCAGATTGGCTGCAGGATCAGCAGAACGTTTGTAGCTCAGCTGTGCTAACTAGAGCAGATCTGGCAACCCGAAACACTACTGACTTCGTGATTGGTTGATAGGTGGAGGGCGGAGCTTCAGGCCAAAACACAACATGACAACATCAACATCAGCTGAGGGCTGAAAAACTACTTTTAAATGACAATATCCTGGCCGGACTACTGTTGTCAGTGATAGAAGTATTTGAAATTAACATGATTTCTTAATGTCTAGTGACATATCAGAGCCATTTTATGATTCATTGAAATACATTTCTTACATACAGCTCCTTTAAGCAGACATACACAGTCGTCATTGGAAGTGGTCACTCATCTTAAAGCTTGTATGTAGGGTTGATTTCTGTGTTGTGCACACATCCAAAACGATGTTCACAGACAGCCGCCTCTCATACTGTATAATGTGTGATACTGAACCGAGATTCCATCTTTTTGCACTTGAACGGACAAATACACTCAAAAATATTTTAAATAGCCCCGTAAAAAGTCAACAAACACTTAAGTGACCTTAAGCAGTTGAGAAAGAAAACGCATGTGTAACAGTATATTGGTTCCGTGCAGGCATATTAGGTATATAATATATCTGCTGCTGTCATATAATAACGTTAATCAAAATTCACTCGCTGTTCTTGACTGGATAACTTTTGTAAATAACCATAAGTATATTTTGTTTCAGGAAAAGGTTGTCTTTTATTTTGAAATTTTTGTACAGAAATGGTTAACTTCCGGTCTATAGTCTACGTGCTTTTGTTTTCGTTTACCTTGAGAGGCGCGCAAACACATGCTAGTGCAGTTCAGTAGTATGTAGCTTAGCCAAAAACGTTAATAACTTTGTCACGATACTTACAGCCCCTCTGAAGAGGCAAAAGGTATGTTATAAACTGCTGAGATCTGAGCATTTTGTCTATTAATATGTTCGTTTTGCACAAATGTAAGACAGCACAGTGTAAACTGATCCGTTACATGTTTTGTATACGTACGTTTCAGCTCTTACGTTGGTGATATGGTGATGATTAGAGTTTATAAAGGATTAAACATCATAAAACCATCAGTAAAAGTCTCATCCTTGAATCGAGAGGCATGTCACAACTTTTGTAACTATTTTTGTTACGAAAGTGCAGTGTTATTTTACATTTGATTACAGTTTCTGTACCTGAAAATCTTAAAGACACGTTTATTTTCAATCATATCTTTGTTCAATTGTATTTATTTGTGCGATTGTTCAATTTTTATGTGTTATTTTTTACTTACTGAGTGTTTATTTGTCATTAATAATGCTTCAAATGTATAATAGTTAGGCTAGTTGTTTTTGCTATGGTATTTTTTAAACACAGGCAAAAGTTGCGTAAGTGTTCTTTAGCTTATTGTTTTTTGTTCATGGTATTCAGCCACACTGAAATGCTTTGCAACAAGTATATTTTTAAATTTTAAATTAAAATTGATTTTATAAACACTCAGAAATGTAATTTTGTTGTAAAGGACAGCAAATGGTTTAATGTAATAGCACAGAGAACTGGGAATGATCTCCAAAAACAACACAGACGCCCAGAGTCACACAGTCTGCTCAGAACAAGGACAAAATAGGAGAAACACAAGGGCTGAGAAAGAATTCAACATAGCATGGAGAAACGGCTTGTGTTCTCTCTGGATCTTAATATAACACCAGTCTCTATATCAGGACACAATGATTTCATTTTCAAGCCACGCACACACCAAAAAACCTTTATTTTAATATAAAACTACTAGAGTCTTAAGGCGTTCTCACCATGGCAATGAAGCGCCCGATGAAGCGGAAGTAAGTGAGGTGGTCGGGGTTGATGGAAGAAGCAGGGTTTATCTGCAGACAGTAGTTGTTTTTACCAGCATACTCAAACAGACAGTACATGGGGTTCAACACCTCATGAGACAGCAAGAAAAACCACTCCCTACAGACAGAGACAAAGAGAAATAGTCAGTAACACAACATGTATGGTCGCCTTTAGCTGGTATGATAATGAGTCATAAGCTATTTAAATATTCCCACGTCACTGAGACAAACTGAGTTGGTAATTATTATTATTTTTTTTAGAGATTAAATTAGGAATGATTTATGTCTTTAGTAAAGGGAACATCTTGACAGAAGCCTTGCACAATGTTTCCTTCCACAACAACTAGAGTAATGGGAAAGAACAGACAATACAGTACTGTTTAAAAAGCACAAAATGTCTACGTATGCTGGAAATATCTTGGCCGCTTTTCCTTGAAAATACACTCCAACTCACTTAACTTAAAAAAAACAATTTGTAAAGAAAGTAAAATGTAGGTATTTGTTTTTGCCTACAAAGCTGAAAACATTCTGTAAGCTACTTGAAATTTACAGAAAAATGCACAAATAATGAATAAAAATTGAATAAAAATAAAATGGAACAAAACAATGTAAAAAAAAAAAGGAATAAAAACAATAATTAAAAAATAAAAACAAATGCAATGCAAGATTCCTGAGATGGACAGTGTGCCACGTGAAGTGATGGAGATGAAGACAGCACAAACACACACATCAAATCATGACCAGTTCAACAGAACCCAAGGCCTGACTTTTGATCCCAGGGGGTGTTTGGAAAGAAGGTAAAGGGGCAAAGAGGGGACCATGATTGGGGGTGAGGGTGGTTTTGTCACACCACAGGACGACGCAGACACCTCCAGACATCCCGTCCGTGGTTCTACCCTGTGGTAGAACAGCATGACGTAACCTACCATAGGGTAAAACCACTGACAGGACACAGGAGACAGACAAAGACACAGGAAGACAACTATGAGGTCCAGACACCAAACGAGCAAAGTTACACCACAGCCTCCCCGAAACAAGAAACACTGAAGATGACGAACAGCGAGATGCCACAGGTGCACACAATGAACTTGCCTGGCTATTCCTCCGTAATCCAGTCCCTCCTCTCCTCTCATGATGATGTAGAGCCTCCGGCGGAGGTCATACGGCTTCATATTCATGATCTGAGAGGAAACAGTGACACTCATTAGAACCACAATCGGCACTAGGGCTGCACAATTAATCAAATTTCCAATCGCGATTACAATCACGGAGGTCACGATTACGAAATCGATTAAAGCCGCGATTACAAAACCAAAAATGTCACTTACATTACTCTGCTTAAGGGGTGTGCTTAGAGCATGTTACAGTGACTGGCCGAATGCACACGAAACACCAGCACGGTAGCCCTTGCCATTTTTAAAAAGCCGTGTAAACAGCCAAATAGTAACTCCACAAACTATCTCTATCTATGGTATAAAACGATTCAAAACATCATTCAATGTAAATAATCGTACTTAATAATCGCAATCACAATTTCAAGGGAATAATCGACAATGATTCTTTTTGTCATAATCATGCAGGCCATCATCTTTTAAATCTTTTTATAACTGCTTTAGTTTACCTTTGTTCTTATCTTTGGTCATTGTTATTTTATCTATATATCATCATTTATTTAATTTCATTCTCTTTACAACTGTATATTTCTATCTCGTATGCATCTGTTGATTATTATTTTTGGTTAGGGTTGTCTGACTGGAAGAGATTGGAAAAGAAGAGCAGTGTGCTTCGCTTCACTCTGCTTGTGGTAAGATAGTAAACAAGCGGACTCAAGAAAGGGGAGGTCCTGCGGGGAAAAGGTCACGACCCCTACAGGAGCCCATCTTGGACCGACTTGTAAGGTCCCGGAGACTTTGCGAACCCGCTCCATCTCAGATCGGGATATCCGAATTTAGAATCAGGCAGATAGGGATATATTTACAACTATTTTAATTGTCCTCGTTTTTATTTTAATTCTTACACATGGTATTCTTATTTCTTATGCACGTTATCATTATTCTAATAACATCAGCGTTTTCTCCAAATCATATTTTGTTGCAGTATTGTCCTGTTTAACACTGTGAAGCTGCTTTGAAACAATTGTCATTGTAAAAGCGCGATATAAATAAAGTTGACTTGACTTGACTATAAAGCTTGATAAACTAAAAATGTAGGTTTTTTTTTTTGTTGTTCCAGGTAATGTTGATTGTCCGGATTGTCTCAGGAGATCAGAATACAATTATATAAGCTGTATAGTCTAAATTAAGATTTAGACTATACAGCAATTTCCTGTATAGTCAAAATAT
Source organism: Pseudorasbora parva (assembly GCF_024679245.1). Taxonomy (NCBI): domain Eukaryota; kingdom Metazoa; phylum Chordata; class Actinopteri; order Cypriniformes; family Gobionidae; genus Pseudorasbora; species Pseudorasbora parva. The sequence goes on along the minus strand of NC_090196.1, from coordinate 4,468,236 downwards.
ATAACAATTTCCGTTATTGATGATCTAATATTGGCCAAAAATGAAAGACCCAAAAAAAGGGTTTGATCATTTTACTTAAAATAAAATTGGTAAGAGGGTTTAATGGAACGACAATGTACATTTTAGTCGTTGTATACAGTCAAGAAAGTTCTTTGAGGTTGTACAACCCAAAATCATAATGATCTATTATAATGAATTAAGGGGACAACAATGCATTGGGACAGCCTCTACACAGGCGCTATCAACAAGCCTCACTAAAGCCATTTTCCAGACATGTCGTCAGCATCGTGGAAACCCCAAAAGCTGGCAATGGTTCTACGGTCTACTTTGGCTTATGATGCTTTTGAGAAAGGCAGCCCTGGGCAGTGACAGTAAAAATGGGGCGGCAGTGCCTCAGTGGTTCACGTAGGTTGCCTATAAACTAAAATGTTGGTGGTTCAATCCCCGGTTCCACGAGCGTCCATGAGCAAGACTCCTAACCCTGCTGCTCCTGACGAGCTGGATGGCGCCTTACATGGCAGACATCGCCGTCGGTGTATGAATAGGTGTATGTGAGGCAAAAATGTAAAGCGCTTTGGATGAGTTACTTCTTCTCACCGCTGTTTCCCAATGGGTTTATAGAACAATTACTCCGAGTCGCCCTCTGTTGTTTCAAAGTATAGTACAGTGGCAAGCGTGTCAAATATAAAATGTCCGTTCGGGAAAGGCTTTACACTAGCCTGGATGCCAGCCGAACTTAGCCCCGCCCACACATTTTTTAGGTCGGGCAGTTCAGTCTGGCCTCGCTCCATAGAGGAGTAATTATCCTCGAACAGAAACAGTTCGGACCAATGAAATCATCAGGGCGGGCTTTAGACGATGACGGACAGATGATCAACAGTAACGTAATCATCACGTCATCAAAGGGGCTTGGGTTATATTTGTTCAAATCCTAAACGGAGAGCTTGTTTGTATCTGCATTCACCTTCACAATTTCTCTCAGAAATGATGATCATGTTGGGTAAGTTCTCTGGGTATCATTAAATTATTTTATTTTTTTACAACACCGGCAAAGATTGTGTATTCCAGCCTGATTTCAGCTCATGTGCAGACACCTGCTAACTACTAGCCCTAAACAATAGCTTCTCGGGGGGTTCTCTGGGGGAAAAATGGTGTTTGGGGGGTAAAATGTGTGTTATTTTGGCAAGGTTGCTGCTAAAATTCGCACTCATGGGTCTATATATCACATAAGAGTCGCTTCAACCCGCGGACATAGAAAACAACGCACGGGAGAAAAAAAACGCGGACTTGGCAAGACAGTGCAGTTGAGCTCAGTTGACGTCGCTTCGTTGCTCTGATTGGTTGTTGGTCTGTCCAATTGATGTCTTTCCTGGTTTCAGTTGAAACACGCCCCATAATCACAGCCCAATGGAGCATCAGACTCATATTCTGACTAGAATTGAGTATGACCACGTCAGGCTAGCTTTATACTGCAATAAATCTGAGACACAAAATATGAAAAAACCTCTCGTCTGCCTCCAGTGTAGACCGTTTTGGAGATTATAACAGAAGCGTCAGCGGTCCAAGTTTGAGAAGCCCTGCACAGCATCATAAAAACGGCCTCAAATGAACTAAAAAATGCGAAGAAAGTAGTGTCTAAAAGCTGCAATCTTTTATTTTTATCGGTTAAAATGATTGGAGAATATCTCGTGTGTGTGTTCCATGGGTCTGTTTGTTGGGGCAGTGTGAACATGACATTTATTTTCATAAAATTCGAAATCCAACGGCCAACTTGTTTATTTGTTGCCGTTTGTCTGTGCAGTGTGAATTGGCCTTTACTCACTCACCTGTTGAAACGAGTCCTCAAAAAGTGTCTGTCGGGATACGGAGATTTTCACGTGACTGGGAAGCGCGTTGGACTGCGTAAAGAAACCAGAAAAAGTAGAGCCTGTACATTAATTTGCTGATGCTAAATGACAAAAATGTCGCACTAGCACAATGCCTATAGGAACAACTCACATGACACAAGAAGCGGAACTGGTGATATTTCCACCTGAAGCTGCGGTCGTATGCCCCCGGAGACCCACCCTGTCTTGAACTAAACAGGAAGACAGAAAATAAAGCCAGAGCACTATGAGAACATTCTGACGTCATTTGTTCCGTGAGTGTGGCGCTTCAGACGCTGGCACGGACTTCAAATCAACATGAGTTCTCGAGCGGACATGAGCAATGAAAAGGAAAACAGGATAAACGCAACTTTACAAATGGCAGAATAAAGTCAGCCTCAGCACAAACTCCATAAACAGGTGACTGTGGCGCATCATACAGGACAGAATGTGGGATTCAGATCAGATAGAAGGTTTGCACAAGGCAGATTTAGGGAGTCTGGGGCTGCAAGGCCGTGTTAACACAAGCAAAAGGCATTTCACTTAACTTTAGAGAGAGGGAAAGTCTGAGGAATGAAACATATTTAACAAAAAGATGTGTTGAAGGAACAAAGGAGATACTGAGAGAAACAAAAAGAAAAAAATAACACTAACAATCTGTGCAAGTATATGTATATATACACAAATTATACACTACCCTAGCAAAAGTTTAGAATAATTCAACTTGTTTAATGTTTTTGAAGGCTGCATCAAAAATAGAGTCGAATTATAAAATTATTTGTTTCATTCATGTGATGCAAAGCTGAATACGCAGCAGCAGGCATTCATTTAGCCTTCAGTGTCACATGATCCATCAGAAATCACTTTTATGCTGATTTTGAAACATTTCAGTTTTTGCTGATTAATATTCTGTAGAAACCGATAAACATCCATTCAAAGGTTTGGGGCAAGTACAATCGTTATAAGAAACCCAATGCTTCAATATTCAGCAAGGATGGATCAGAAGTGACAGTAGAACTTTTATAATGCTATAAAACATTTATATTTCACATAAATGCTGTTCTGTTGAACTTTCTATTGATCAAAGAATCCTGATAAAAATTGATCACGGTTTGTAAAAATATTAAAGGATAGTTCACCGAAAAGTGAACATTTCGTCATCATTTACTCGCCATTAGGTTGTTCCAAACCCATTTGAGTTTTATTCACTAAAGAAGATATTTTATAGAAATGTTGGTAACCAGACAGTTAATGGCAGCCATTGACTTCCATAGTAGGAAAAAAAATATGACTATGGCAGTCGTGGGCAAATGTGAACACTTAAAAGAAGATATTTTGAAGAATGTTTTCTGTGTTCAGCAGAAGAAAGAAACTCACACAGGTATGGAACAACATGGAGGCGAGTAAATGATGACAATGTTCAATTTTCTATGAACTAGTTAACATTTATAATAATAAGAACCATTATTAATAAATGAGCACCAATAATAATAATAATTGAGCATCAAATCAGCATATTTAGCTCTGTGTGACACGAACATGTGACACGAAAATGTAGCTTTGCCATAACAGCAATAAATTACATAAATATGTTAAAATAAGTTATTTTAAATTTTAATTTCAAGATATTACTGTTTTCAATTGATTGTGGTTATATAAATGCAGCCTTGGTGAGCATATGAAAATACTTTCGGGAAAAAAATTGGTAACACTTTACAATAAGGTTTCATTTGTTAAGAATAAGTCATGCATTAATTAACATGAACTATGAAAAAAATGATTTTTTTTATCATTGTGAACTATGATTTTTTTCAACATTCAAAAATATGGTTGTTTATTGTTTGTTCATCTTAGTTCACAATACATTAAAGGGATAGATCACCCAAAAATGAAAATGACCCCATGATTTGCTCTCCCTCATCCTAGGTGTATCTAACTTTCTTCTTTCAGACGAATACAACCAGAGTTACATTAAAAATATTCTGGCTCTTCCAAGCTTTACATTTTGGGCTCCCTTTCACTGCCATTATAAAGCTCAAAAAAGTGCATCCATCCATTATACAAGTGCTCCACATGGCTCCAGGGGTTAATAAAGGCCTTCTGAAGTGTATCGATGGGCTTGTGTGAGAAAAAATATCCATATTTGAAACTTTATGCAGTAAAATATCTAGCTTCTGCTAACTGTCGTCCGCACATTCACAAGAGACTGGCGTTCCAGTGTATGGCGTAAGGTGAGAATATGCTAGTTCTTATGAGAATCAAGTTGTTTTGCTCTATCCTCTGTGTTTCCGTGTTCATCACCGGTTCTTACGCTGTGCCTGCGTCCGACACCCTACGCTGGAACGCCCGTCTCTCGTGAAAGTGCGGACGACAGTCAGTGGAAACAAGAAATTACAGTCTGTGAAGTTTTAAATATGGATATTTTTCTTACACAAACCCATCGCTTCAGAATTACTTTATTATCCCGCGGAGCAGTGTCCAGTTTCATAGTGGATGGATTCACTTCAAAACAGAAACATTCATTCACTGCCATTATAAAGCTTTGAAGAGCTAGGACTGTTTTTAATATAACTCTGATTGAGTTTGTCTGAAAGAAGAATGTCGTACACCTTGGATACCTTAAGGGGGAGTAAATGAGTCCTTTTAACTAATGTTATTAGATACAACTTCTGATTTTAATAATGTATTTGCCAATTTAGAAATTAAAGGGTTAGTTAACCCAAAAATGAAAATTCTCTCATTAATTCCTTACCCTAATGTCGTTTGACCCATAAAGGCACTAAAGACAAAAACTATCCTTGTGTCTTCATTAAACGATTGTAGAGCCGCTGTAGTGAGATGGGCTTTGTAGCGACGTCTTTAGTGCCTTTATGGGTCTTGAGAGAGGAAATGACATTGGTGTCAATGAAGGCCTTTCTGAGCCATCGGATTTACACACTAATATCTTCATCTGTGTGTGAAGATGAACGGAGGTCTGACGGGTGTCCAACGACATTAGGGAAAGGAATTAATGAGAGAATTTTCATTTTTGGGTGAACTAACCCTTTAACATGATCTAAGATGAATAAATGCTGTATTGTTTATCGCAAGTTCATATTCACAAATGTAGTTAACTAATGTTAACAAATGAAACCTCATTGTTCAACTTTTGAACGGTAGTGTACATATAGTTTATATATAAATATACATTTTTAGCTTTTTTTGTGTCATAGACCTGCATTGCTTTGGCCATCTGCTCTCAAGATATATTGAAAAACCCATGTAACTGGGTGTGAGTGAACCTTCCACAAACCCCTATCACCATCAGGTCCTTGATCTACTGCATGTCTGTCTCTCTATCGCAGTGAAACCTCCTGCCGACACATACAATCAAAACAAGCCATCTAAACTATAGCGTGTGTGATGTTTACCCTGACTCAAAGCCTGGTCGAGGGTCTTTAAAGGTGGTGGTGCGAGAATTGTGGTCCACAAAGTATCGCACCCCCTCTGCAGTGTACTTCATCTCCCAGCCGGGCGGCAGGGGCGGCTCCTGGATCATCCTGCAAATGGAGGAGGGCAGTGAGAGCAGCGCACCCTGCTGGACACTACACACATAAGACTGGGGGGAGGGGGGTTGCTCAAACTTAAAGTAACATGCTGTTTTTTTCTGTGCAATCTAAAATGCAATGTACAAATAAACAGAATGCAAAAATCAAAAAATGAGCAAACAAATAAACAATGCTTAGCAGCTTAAGTGGATGAGTTTGATAATGTGTGGTATTCAATGGTCTCTATTAAAGGACTTATACCAGTGTGGGTGAGTAAGCAACTAGACAAAGCTACCTTAAAAACAATGCAGCTTTCCTGGTAGTTTTACAGAGCCAGGCATAAAAAGTGTGATCCACACTGCACGGCCAAGAACCATCCGCATCCGACAGGAAAAGGCCTGTCTGACTGATGTGTAGCAATTAAGCCCAGTTCATTTGTTACGCAATATTTAGTGTGGGCAAATCTGAAATTGGCCATATATACTGCGCATTTTAACAGCTCGGAAACTGTAAAAACACCTTTGCAACCAAGGCAACAAATCGGCAACAATTTTAGCCAACTCTTGCCCACTCTTCTGACAAGTAGCATAACAGCTGCTAATATTTTTGTGGCACATATGGCGTGACATTATTATTTAGTTCCAGTACTTGAGATGTCAATAACAATGTTTAACTTAAGTCACCTTGATCAAAGCGTGTTGTATGACGCTTTAAGGGTTTTACACTACCAATCATTAGCAACTTGTATTGCCAACTACATTTTCGAAAGGTTAGTTTGACTGTAGCTCAACTGAATCATGTAGCTTAGAACTTTCAAAGTCGCTTCCCCAACACTGGTAAACTGACGCTTTACCAAGACACACACTATTATTTAACACCCACTGACTGAACTCCACTGGAATCCACAGATCACTTGCTATGTACGGATCATGTGACAGGAGGACATGATTACCCTTGGGTTCGAGGATCCTCCCACTGCGTAGTTCGGGTGTTGTGATTGACATAGTACACTCTTCCGTTGTCCTGGCGTTTCTCTGAGGGGGAAAGAGAGCACATTTAGTCTGTTTTGCACTCATAATGGTCGCACATTTACTTTAAAGGAGCTGTATGTAAGAAATGCATTTCAATTAATCATAAAATGGCTCTGATATGTCACTAGGCATTAAGAAATCATGTTCATTTCAAATACTTCTATCACTGACAACAGTAGTCCGGTCAGGATATTGTAATTTAAAAGTAGTTTTTCAGCCCTCAGCTGATGTTGATGTTGTCATGTTGTGTTTCGGCCTGAAGCTCCGCCCTCCACCTATCGACCAATCACGAAGTCAGTAGTGTTTCGGGTTGCCAGATCTGCTCTAGTTACCACAGCTGAGCTACAAACGTTCCTGCTGATCCTGCAGCCAATCTGGCAACCTCGAGTCAGGGGGAGGGGGATACACCGCTCTACTGTCATCTGAAAGTGACTGCAGTACCAGCTTTGGCCACAAACACTTCCTTTAAGCTTAACAGTTAGTCAGGAAATAAAGACAAAGAAATAAGGATCTTCCAGTTCTATTGTAGTTATGGACAACTTGCAAATTATATTTACACTTTTAAATAATATGCACACATTCACTCTTATTTTTGTCTCCCTAATGTGTAAAAATGCTAAATGTTTCTTGTCACATCAAATTCGGTTATGATTTACATAATTTAATATTTTCGATTCAAAATTGTGAAATTTTATTAAAAAATATCAAGAGGTTTCCATCACTTGATATTACTTTTGGTCGCTTTTTTTATTGTAAAAAAAAAAAGTTATCAATCACATAAACGTCGCACAACTGTGTGTGATAGGTGCGTAGGAGAGCAGGACAAAACAGTCCTATTATCATCAAATGAAAAGGAGAAGTCCCGCACACTATCAACTCGCAATTAAAAAGATTTATTGTTTCATTGCATCAACTCGCAATTAAAAAGATTTATTGCAATGAAACAATAAATCTTTTTAATTGCGAGTTGATAGTGTGCGGGACTTCTCCTTTTCATTTGAAAAAAAAAGTTATGAAATATTAAATGTTAATATTTCGGCTACTTAAATTTTATAAAGCACTCTTTCGCTGCTATAACTAAACTGTAGGCTCCGTCTTCTTTGATTTGATTGGCCATCTCACTCATTCTGACGAGCGCTGAGGCAAACCAATATAAGAATGTAATCTTTTACTTTTGTCTTCCTAGCAACAAACAGAGCAGCAGCAAGAATATAGGGGGGTATTGTCAATTTGCCCATTTCTAATTATTTGGGGGGACAATTATAATTATGGCCATGGCAATGGCAATAATTATGTATTACAATAAATAAATAAATTGCTTAACACTGTTGCTTCCCGTTTAGCATTCAGTGATTTAATACTGTTACCAGGTGTATTTGTTAAAATAAGATACATTGAGCACATATTCAGTCTTCACATTAAACTGCTCATTAAAGGAACTGTTCACCTACAATTAAATCTGTCTTTATTTACTCACCCTCGTGTCATTATAAACACAACACACACATATCATTTTTGTTTTTACTGTAGTGCCATCTCCTCAATTTAAGCTGTTTGTTAGGGCAATAATTTTCCCCATTTTAATGGATTGGGTGAACTATTCCTTTTCATACTCAGAAAATATCCAAATGTAAAGTTATCCTCTTTTAATCTCCACATAGGCTGATGGGTAAGACGGTGTCAAATCTGACAGAGCTGACCGAAAACTCACGAGTCAGTGGGGCATCTCACTAGCGCGTGCTCCAACATACCTTCTCGCATTTCACTGCAGCTTTTCAATTGGGTTTAACAGAACAGAGACCAGAAAGAAACCGTAACGATTTAAAGAGCAAAAAAGAAAAGAGAAAATTTGCTGGCCAATTCCTTTTCCCCACAAAAAAAAACATATCCCTCTGCTCAACAAGTGTAAGTGTAACACCCCTCACCCCCTCAACGTCTGACATCTTGTTTTCATTACCAGTCGTTTGTGGAGCACACAGTAGCCCTCACATTACTGCTCAAACAACACTCTCTTTTTCTGCTTTTCCCCCTCTTTAACCCTCTCATCACAGAGATTTCCCAGCTCCATTTCACAAAGTTATATTCCTGGATTCTCCTATTCTTTACGAAAAATGAAAACCACTGTTTTGACAGAAATAAAAATGTAAATATTAGTTTTTTTTTGTTTTTTTTTTACAGATAAGGATACAGATACAATTTTTATATTAAGCGTAAGATAAGACATGAAGATGCAATCTTAATTACAGTATTAAAAACATGCATTCTGAATGATGATGATTATAATGTAAGAATTAGACTGTAATAATTATAATCTCTCTCATAAAGCCCAAAATGTTTTGCATAATTAGGCCTAAACTGTATTATTGTCTATAAGCATATCACTCGCTACTGTCCCTTCTCACCGAATCAAACGTTTCAACTCCAAACAATCCTTCACGGGCATTTGTTTAGTTATTCATCAAGTAGCCATTTAATAATTCAGATGCTTTATGTTGGGGTTTGTGTGTCTGGTTGTACATTAATCCTTACTATTACATGCATGTACACAGCTGCTTTGTGAGCAAAATGGTTGCAAATTTCTTTTCTTTTTTTGTTTTGGGCTATGGCCTATTATGTTATGTAAAAGTAAATACATCAAATGTGATCTTGGAGCACAAAACCAGTCATGTGTCTCACGGGTATTTTTGTGACAATAGCCAACAATACATTGTGTGGGGTCAAAATTATCAATTTATGCCAAAATCATTAGGATATTAAAGGGTCAGTTCACCCAAAAATGAAATGTCTGTCATTAACTCCTCTCCCTAATGTCGTTCCTCACCCGTAAGACCTCCGTTCATCTTTACACACAGTTTAAGATATTTTATATTTAGTCTGAGAGCGTATGCAAGTGTATGCACACTATACTGTCCATGTCCAGAAAGGGAATAAAAACATCATCACAGTAGTCCATATGAGACATCAGTGGGTTAATTAGAGTCTCTTGAAGCATCAGAAATACATTTGGGTCCAAAAATATCAAAAACTACGACTTTATTCAGCATTGTCTTCTCTTCCGAAGACAATGTTTATGTTTCGTTTATGATTCGTTTGTGTTCAATCCTCAAATAAAGATTCAAACGGTTATGAATCAGTGAATCGATTCATGATTCGGATCGTGTGTCAAACTGCTGAAATCACGTGACACTGGCGAACCAAATCATGAATCAAAATCATAGTTTTTGTTATTTTTGGACCCAAATGTATTTCTGATGCTTCAAGAGACTCTAATTAACCCACTGATGTCTCATATGGACTACTGTGATGATGTTTTTATTCCCTTTCTGGACATGGACAGTATAGTGTGCATACACTTGCATACGCTCTCAGACTAAATATAAAATATCTTAAACTGTGTGTGAAGATGAACGGAGGTCTTACGGGTGAGGAACGACATTAGGGAGAGGAGTTAATGACAGACATTTCATTTTTGGGTTAACTAATCCTTTAAGATCAAGTTCCATAAAGATATTTTAGTACATTTCCTACCGTAAATATACCAAATATACCAAACATCTATTATTATTAGTAATATGCATTGCTTAGGACTTTATTTGGACAACTTTAAAGGTAATTTTCTCAATATTTAGATTGTTTTGCACCCTCAGATTCCTGATTTGCAAATAATTGCATCTCGGCCAAATATTGTCTCATCCTAACAAACCATACCTCAATGGAAAGCTTATTCATTCAGATGATGTATAATTCTAAATAAAATGAAAAAATGTACCCTTATGACTGGTTTTGTGGTCCAGGGTCACAAATAAGTTACTTCTCTCGACAACTGTTGTTTGCTGTAAACCACAGTTTTTGTTATGTGGTGTTGTGTGATCCACCAAATTCTACCATTTACCAGTAGATGCCGTACTAGAAAAGCATGAAAACTGGTAAAAAACAAACAAACTAATTTAGGCCTAGATGATTATAGGCCTCGCTCTATAACTAAAGTTAACATTTAAACAAAACAAGAAAAAAGCTCACATTGACCTCACAAGAGACACCTCTCACCTGAATATAAAGCATGAGTGACGACTTACCCCAGCCTGGAGGAAGCGCACCGAGCGGGTCATTCTCCACTGCAGCTCCAGACGGCTGTGAGAGACAAACAGAGAGATAGACAGACTGTAGTTAAGGCAGTTTTTGCACAACAGCCACCTCACACCAGAACCCAAGGAAACCTGTTCAAATAAACTACAAGCAGGAATGGGCTTCTACCTACAGTTGTACTGCAAAAAAAACCTTGTGAGACAAGGTGCAGATTCTGTTTCTAGAAGATGTAGAACCCAACCGAACACAGAGTTTGCCTCCTACTCTCAGAAGAGAGACTGACGGAGGTGCCTAGCTAGCGCCGTCCAAGTGCTACATGCCTGCTAGGGGCAGAAAAAGACACACACACACTGACACATACGCATGCAGTGTTCCAATGATCTCACTGGCTGCTAGAAAACCCCACCCTGTCTCCATCCGCCCAATCGCGACCCCACCCATGCCTCCGTCCTCTTCTAGCGGAGCTGTGAAAGTACACAGGGAGGCGCGATGTCTGAGCGGACTGAAGTGAACATTCATGAGTGCTCCAGATGGCCCAGCCCCCCACCGGACAAAAGCACCTTTATTCACCCTCTATGGCCGTGTTTATTCTGCGCACACATGTGTGTGTGTGTTTGGCACCAAAAACATCCACCCAGTGTGTGTGTGTGCTTTAGGCATAATTATAAATGAAAAACAGACAAACACACTCTGTGCGCATGTTTGTGAATTTATACCCAGAACGTGGTATAAATATGTGTAAGTAGATTTAAAAACTTAAGACAACATTATAAAGCTAAATGAACAGCAGACTTTTAAAACCAAAGGCTAAATCAAAATGTTGTAATACATTATGACAAAATGTCTAAAATATGCCCATTGCCCAAACTATTTGATTTTTGAAAGAGACTTTCTACTTTTCAATAATCCTTTTTATCTACAAAAACAAAACAAAACAAAAATCGAGGTAATAAGGTTATCACGTTCAGACAGTCCCCTATGGAGCATTTTATAATTCCCCCTATTGTGTTACTGTATGGAACAGTGCATTTCAAAACTGAACACAGCATTAAGCATTTTCTTAAAACAAAAACGCATATAAAGTGAATCCCAATTAGATGCTGAGGAAAATTAGGTTTTAGGATGCATCTTTTTATACTTCCCTCTAGAAAAAGTTTAGTGCTTAATCATCTGCAGATTAATATTCTTTCCACAAATCATATAATGTAATTTAAATGTTCTACATCATTAATAAGTCAATGTTATACATGTAAATATTTTTCCAGAAATTAGTATTGTTTAAATTATAGTGCTGTTAGTGCTGTCAAATCGATTAATCACGATTAATCACATCCAAAATAAAAATTGGTGTTTACATAATATGTGTGTGTACTGTGTATAATCATTATGTATATATAAATACACACACATATTTTAGAAAAATCTGTTATATTTATATATAAAATATTCATATTTATTAGTACTGGGCAATTGATTAATCACGATTAATTCCATCCAAAAAGTTGGTGTTTACATAATATGTGTGTGTGTGTACTGTGAGTAATTACAATATTTGCAAGTATATACTGTATATATATTTTTATATTATAAATATACATATTTTATATATTCATTTAACATTTTTCTTAAATATATACATGCATGTTTGTGTATTTAAGTTTAGTGAGTAATTAAATTTAGTGAGAACTAAATAAGCTTAGTGCTTAATCATCTGCAGATGAATCTTCTTTCCACAATTCATATAATGTAATTTAAATGTTCGACATCATTAATAAGATAATCCAAAGTCAATGTTATACATGTAAATATTTTTCCAGAAATTTGTATTGTTCAAATGATAGTGCTGTCAAATCGATTAATCACATCCAAAATAAAAGTGGGATATAATCAATATGTATATATAAATACACACACATACATGTATATATTTTAGGAAAATATGTTATATTTATATATAAAACATTAATATTTATTAGTACTGGGCAATCGAGTAATCGCGATTAATCACATCGAAAAAGTTTGTGTTTACATAATATATATGTGTGTGTGTGTCTGTTTACTGTGTGTAATTATAATATTTGCATGTTTATTCTGTATATATATTTTTATATTATAAATATACATATTTTATATATATAAATAAAAAATGTCTTAAATATATACATGCATCTTTGTGTATTTGTGTATAGTTTAGTGCTTAATCATCTGCAGATGAATATTCTTTCCACAACTTATAAAATGTAATTTAAATGTTCACAAAAAGTTGTGTGCACAAAAGTTATGTGCTTACATAATATGTGTGTGTACTGTGTGAAATTATAATATTTGCATGTATATACTGTACATATATTTATATTATAAATATACATAATTTATATATACATATAACATTTTTCTTAAATATATACATGCATGTTTGCATATTCATATATATATATATAAATAATTATACACAGTACACACACATATATTATGTAAACACAGACTTTTATTTGGGATGCGATTAATCGTGATTAATCGATTTGACAGCACTAATATTTAATCCTGATTATTCATGTGAATTAAGAAAGGGGTCCCTCACAAAGAGAAGATCATATTGTGTTTGAAAACACTGCTCTAACTGTGGTAGTCTGTTTTGCCGATGTTACACTGATGCCCGCAAATTATTGGCCTATACACAGAGTACAAGTGATCGCAAATTTAAAGTATGAGCACTCTCATAGAGTCACAGTTTCAAGGGAATCAACCAGTCTTTATTATTGTTGTCTGCAAATTGAGCTCGTCTATTAGCATTTTAACATCAAGTTGCTCAATCTTTAAAGGAAGGGTTGATGTTCCTATATAGGTAAAAATCCTATTGATTTTTTAGTTTACTCTAGCTTGAGAAGAGCACTAAAATAGAAATCATGAGAGTCATGCCATTTTCCTATGGGCCTTTACAGTGTCATTACATTCATTTTAAACTCGAGAGGCGTTCCTATGGTTGCAGCCAAGAGCTCTGACTAAGCTTAGTTTGAACTGGCATCTCGCAATAGCCATTTCAACATTGTTTTGTCCTTTTTCAAGCAAGTTATTTCATCAGTTGTGCTTCTGAATGGGGCGTATCTGAAAACCCACATCTTCATTTATGAATCATTACCCGTTGTATGCCCTAGTTGGGCTAAAGATGGTCAAAAATGAGGGGGAAGTTAAAAACTAGTGTGTGTCAGTAAGCCCCACCCTCAGCACTCTCTATGACTAAAAAAGGTAGGAAAAAAATGAAAGAAAAGCATGACATCATCTTCACTCCCACTGCACGGCCATTAGATCCAAACCAACCCTCAAAGAAACACACAGAGAGAGAGAGAGAGAGAGAGAGAGAGAGAGAGAGAGAGAGAGAGAGAGAGAGAGAGAGAGAGAGAGAGAGAGAGAGAGAGAGAGAGAGAGAGAGAGAGAGAGAGAGAGAGAGAGAGAGAGAGAGAGAGAGAGAGAGAGAGAGAGAGAGAGCAAAAAGAGAGTCAGAGAGTGAGAGAGGAGAGACGAGAGAGAGAAATACAAGTAAAAAAAGAAGCAACAGATCAAAATAAAACCGTTCCTCTCTCTTAAAGGAACAGGTCATCCCCCAAATTAATTCTGCCACGAGTCAGGGTGGCGCCATATTTAATGTTTGACCGGAATGAAAACGAGGCTGTGAGACATAGGAGTTGAGTTCAGCACATTCAATAGATGGAACTGTAGTTTAATAACGTGCCAATTGTTCAGCTGACAAAATATATAAAAAATTAATACAAAAAAATGTCATAAAACAAAAAAAAAAGTTAAAGTTAAGAGTTTTGAAAATGACACAATCTAGTACGATTATACAGTACACCATTATAAAGACAGTATCCCACATTCTTTCATCTATGTAAAATTCAATATGCCATAAAATTGTCAAATTAGCTTTGCATCATACGCTATTCACACAAGCAACTGTTTTTAATTGTTTTAATTTATATTACTAGCAAACTACCATTTTTGTCGGTTGAAAGGGTGCAGGATTCCTCTTCACTAGTTAATATTGGAGACAGGGTAGGTGATTTGCTTCAAAAAAAAATTTTTTATGCTGGTTGAATTCTCTTCACATCCTGATAGAAATCCACAAGTTAAAGGGGTGGTTGCATGCGATTTGACTTCTTTAACTTTAGTTAGTGTGTAATGTTGCTGCTTGAGCATAAATAGTCTCTGCAAAGTTACAGCACTGAAAGTTCAATGCAAACAGAGATATTGTCTTTTAAAGTTATGGCAGTTTATTGCCTACAAAAACGGCCGGTTTGGACTACAAAGAGCTTCTTCCTGGGTCGGTGACATCATAAACCCTCGCTAGTCTCCGCAGATGTTACGGTGTGGAATAAAGGGAGAATAGAAGAGAAATACGGCGTAAAAGATCACTGATACTGCCTCAAAGCGATGTGGTATACACATCGTTCCACGTAAGACCTCCGTTCATCTTCGGAGTAGTTTAAGATATTTTATATTTAGTCCCAGAGCATATGCAGTGTATGCACACTATACTGTCCATGTCCAGAAAGGGAATAAAAACATCATCACAGTAGTCCATATGAGACATCAGTGGGTTAATTAGAGTCTCTTGAAGCATCCAAAATACATTTGGGTCCAAAAATAACAAAAACTACGACTTTATTCAGCATTGGCTTCTCTTCCGAGTTTGTGTTCAGTCCTCAAATAAAGATTCAAACGGTTATGAATCAGTGAATCGATCAATGATTCGGATTGCCAATGTCACGTGATTTCAGCAGTTTGGATCGCATGTCAAACTGCCAAACTGCTGAAATCACGTGACATTGGGGATCCGAATCATTGATCGATTCACTGATTCATGACCGTTTGAATCTTTATTGAAGAACACGGAAGAGAAGACAATGCGCATGCCCAGTGCCCGTAGTTGTATCCCTTAACTCTGTCACCGTGCTGGACGTAGTGTGATGACATTACCGTTTCACAAAATATACGGATCGTCTGTGCACACGAAGACGCAAGAATTTAGTTTTCAGATTGATACATTTCTAGGTCAAAACTATCAATGATGAAACTCTCTATCTATCCTGATTATGCATGTGATCTATCTATCTATCTATCTATCTATCTATCTATCTATCTATCTATCTATCTATCTATCTATCTATCTATCTATCTATCTATCTATCTATCTATCTATCTATCTATCTATCTATCTATCTATCTATCTATCTATCTATCTATCTATCTATCTATCTATCTATCTATCTATCTCTATACATATATATAAAATGTGTAAGCATAAGGAGCCACAGTGAGCGCTGAGGGCCGGAAGTGCCTTTTAATGATACACAGTTCTCTCAGGAGAACCTAATGAGCTGCAATTAGCACACAAAGGCCCAGTGTGCTGTGTGTGCGGTGACGTGAGCCGAGGGCAATAGAGTAAGCGTCCTGTGTTCTCAAACCCTAATGCAGCAGCACTGCCAGGGCATGTCATGTTGGAATCAGCTGTCACATTTGACACTCATGTGAGAATGAAACCAAAGGCCTCATGAATAAATGCAGTGAACTGCCATCTAAACTTCATAACGTGATCACGCTTTGCCAAATGCACTTCAAACGTACAAACAGAAGTGCTTCTTAAGTAGCACAGCTGGAATAAATTTACACAGCAATTACAAATGTCATTAAAGGGATAGTTCACCAAAAAATGAAAATTACCCCATGATTTACGCTCCCTCAAGCCATTCTAGGTGTATATGACTTTCTTCTTCCAGGCGAATACAACCAGAGTTATATTAAGTCCTAGCTTATCCGAGCTTTATAATGGCAGCCCAAAAATTGAAGCCTCAAAAAGTGCATTCAAACTTGTGTGAAGTAGGGGCAATTATTAAGTAAGTAAGTTAAAATAATAAGTAAGTATTTTTATTGATCCATTCTCAGTATTACAATGTAAACATTGAACAAATGGCTTTAAAAGAAACACACACACTAAACTGTGTTTTTTAGAAATTCGAAAAAATGCCAAAAGGTTTGAGTGATGTAGGTTTAGGGTAGGGTTAGTGTAGGAGGATAGAATATAAATACAGTATAAAAACCATTACGCCTATGGAAAGTCCCCGTAAACCACATATTCAAAGTTTGTGTGTGTGGTATTTTAAAAGGAAAAAGATGGAGAGCCGTTGCTTGTGTGCTCACACAAAAACATCTTTCAACTTTTAACTGTACAGCTGAGATAATGTACAGTATTTAGCCCTTTTCATTCCGCCATTGTATGATAGTTTACAGAGTTTAAGTGGTTAATGACACGCTAACTTGAAATTTGTTATCGGTGCAACGATTAAAAAATGTTATGATCAAAATAATACTTTGATCAGTTTCCTCATTATCATGATTTTATTTTTTTGAAATCCTTATTCACTGTAGCCTCTTACTTCACCATATATGATATAAGATTAGGGTCAGATTTTTAAGGCAAAACTACTGTGTAGATCGTGGATACAGTAGGCAATGGGTTGTCAATACATACAAAAATGATAATAATAATTCTCCTGCGGTCATTGACTCTGTTAGGTGCTGTGTTTACCTGATAGAGGTATCTCTGGTTGAACTGCTGCATGGCTCCCTGCAGCTGACTGCGCTGAGACTGCCACTGCTCATAGTTGCGGACGGACTCTGCTGTGGGCCGCTGCCATGTTGTGGTTCTGGTGTTGTGATCCACATAGTAAAACCGTCCACGCTGGTCCACACGCTTCTCCCAACTACAACACAGACACGGATCATAGATTAACACCAGCCCTAGAAAGGTGTATAAGTGGCCATGTACAAAAGAGAATTGTAAATATATGCATGTACGAAAACAGAGCTCAAGCTAAAGGCAAACGTATGTTTCCTCTAAGTCGTGTCACGTTTATTTATATAGCACTTCATACAACACTACACTGTACATACAATACTTAAAATCAAGCAGCTTTCCTAACTTTAACTTGATTGTCTCAAAAGACTGAACAGAGGAAATTAACTGGAAATGATTTCAGCGTAAAAGAAGGTGCACATCCACCATTATGTAATCTTTACAATATCGCACACACCTAATCTTAGATTACTTCACCTTCTAGAGAGCAGGGATGCACTGATAGCACTTTTTACATATCGAGTCCGATACTGGTATCAGGGTTCTTGCAGGTTTCAGTAAGTTAAATTTAAGACCTTTTAAGACCATTATGAGTGAAATTTAAGACCAACACGACGCATTACTAAAAGCATTATAAATGATCTCAGAAACTCTCAAACATTCTATTTGTATTGATTCAGTTATAGAAACATTAAATAAACTCAGAAACTGATATCAAAATACTGAGTCCGATATTTTCGCATGCGGTTTTTCGTATTCCGAAAAATTCGTTACGCACAGAGATCTTGCACACTGAGTCCGATGCGTATTAATGAATGCGTTACGGGGATAAAAACGCAAAACAAGACAAAGTGACGTCTAGTGAGGATGATTTGTTTGTCCTGAGGAGATGTGGAGACTCCTGTGATCGCGTAGAGTTTCCCCTCCTTATCAAGCGGGATCAAGACCGACCGATTAAAAGTGTCAGTTTGATGCTTTGCTAGCGATACTGGAGCCACATATTAAAAAGAAGACCACTAATTTCCGTGAATCAATTGATCCCGAACACCTGGCAGTATGTCTATGGATCTGATCACACACACACACACACACACACACACACACACACACACACACACACACACACACACACACACACACACACACACACACACACACACACACACACACACACACACACACACACACACACACACACACACACACACACACACACACACACACACACACAGAGCTTTACAGAGACTTGATGTGCTATAATTATAGCTGTGATATAATAATATTATTTGTGGTATTTTTGCTAGAATAATAATTTACGCACTTCCAAAAATAAATTCGACCTCACGTTATGTCAATCACGCTTGCACACTGCCTCCGAAACTTTCGTCCGTCAAACATTTTTTTAGAACAGGTTCGATTTTCTGCGTTTTCGCATCCGTAAAAACGCATTTTGAGACGTTTTGACAACTCAGAGCCACCATACATATTCCAACATTAGCTTTTGAAACTTTGTCTATGTTTAGGATGGGAATCCAAGTCTTTAACAGTGTAAAAAGCTCAGTATGCATGAAACAGCATTTCACCCCCACTTTAATTTAGCATCAGAATCAAACAGAGAAGCGTGATTCATCACTCCAGAGGATACGTCTTCACTGGTGATGTAAGGCCTGGATGCAGCTGCTTGGCCATGGAAACCCATTCCATGAAGCTCTCTACACACTGATCTTGAGCTAATCTAAAGGCCTGAAGTTTGGAGGTCTGTAGGTATTGACTCTGCAGAAAGTTGGTGACTTCTGCGCACTCGGCAACTCACCATGTGCTGACCCCGCTCTGTGATTTAATGTGGCCTACCACTTCGTGGCTGAGTTTCTGTTGTTCCCAATTGCTTCCATTTCAAAGTAATTGAAACACCTGAATTCAATAATTTGGAGGTGTGTCCCAATACTTTTGGCAATGTTGCGTACATACATTCTTCTCTCTGTTTGCTCTGTTGTCTGTGTTTCTTTGTCACAAGCACAGTACTATATGTTGCGTGGTATTGGTTGCTGGTATCTTTGCTTTTTAATGAGTACGAGTGCATCCCCAACTGTTGGCAATGTAAAAACATGTGGAAAAGACAGATACACACCCTGGTGGAAGGGGCCTCTCCCATGTGGTGGTCTTTGTGTTATGATCCACATAATACACTCGTCCATGAGGAAGAATTCGCTGTTCCCAACTGCAAGAGATTGGAAACATTGAGAAAACTGATACGGCACGTGTTCATGTTTAAATTCAACCCCAGCTCTCTTGACGTACCCAGTGGGCAATGCATCAGTGGCTTGTGTCTCTGTGGCTGTACCGGTCTGGTCAGTGGTGGACGGGGTGTCTGCGGCTGGCGGCAGGGCAGAACCGTCTGTCGCAGCGGGGGGGTCTGAGTTAAGCGATGGTGAAGACAGAGCTGGACGTGACAGATGACTGCCCTCTACCCCATTAGTAGGCGTCTCACCTTTACCTTAGCACCAAGCAAAAGAACAACAAAAAAATCTGAATTAACATTATACCAAATCAGAAGCCTCAAAGAGGGTCTTGAGGGCCTATGTAGGGTTGGGTGATATTTCTCATGGTGACAAATGTAAATTGTCAATCAAAAGAGTTGTTGATACATATTTATAACACATATTCAGCTTTTAGTAGGCAGGAATTTTCAAAGCTACTGACACATCAGAGCAATAGAGAAACAGATTATTCAATAATACTGCCCTTAATACTGATGAGCCCTTAAAACATTGTATCATACTGTGTTAAGATCATATTTCACAGCAGCCTGAGTGAGTTTGTATGTTTGTAAATTTGAATGTGTGTGTGTGTGTGTGTGTGTGTGTGTGTGTGTGTGTGTCTAACCAGCATTGCTCAGGTTGTTCATAGCCGTCTTTGAGTTGCGGCGGCATGTTGTTTCTGCGGGTTCTCCGTTCAGTTCACCGTTAGTGAGAACAGCTCCTCTGATGTCAGATGGAGAATCTCCTAAACTTGAATGACCTAAACTTCTGAAAATATACGAGAGATTGATATAAGACACACAGTGGAGTGATTGTATGTATGTATGCTGGTTGTGTATTTCTTGTTATGCTTCTATAATCCCACACACAAAGTGAATCATTTTAATTATGGGTGTGTCCAGACTATTTATACGTAAGGCAAGTATTTTTAGTAAATCAGCTGCATGCCCACTAAAAGTGCATGATTTTTTTTTTTTGACTTCCCAAGTTATCCTTTATTTAGGATCTTAATAAATCAGGCCTAAAAACTGACTAGATCATGTTTAGCACTAAAATGCCCGAGGAACACATTTGCTTCAGTCATGCTTGTCTGGAACATACTGGTGGTGGGTAAGGCAACTCAGCTCCTGGTTTGATAGAATTAACCTTTTTCATAATTTTAGTTAATAAGGAGCGCAATATGGAATTTGCAAGCAAATTGTTACATTTCTATAAAACCACCCTTAAATTTTGTCCTCCAACCCCAAAACATGCTCCCAGTACTTTAATAATAATAATCATAATAAATGATTGTGTGTGCAATGTTACATTTTATTAAATTTCTCAGAAAACACGACTTAATTTTGCACGTCAAGTAAATGTATCTTGATTTAAGTACTTGAAAACAAAAATCCTGGGGTATAACTATCTCTTGCAGTGCATGCAATTAAATTTAGGGCCTTATGAAATCGGTTTCATAGTTTTATTCTGTTTATTCATAATCTTTCTGGACTCTGCATTAATGCTTTAATTACATTAAACTGCCTTTCATTAATCTTCGGAACACAAGTGAAGATATTTCTAATGAAAGATTTATATCCCTCCACTGACAGTCTAAGCAACTTCCATTTTAAAGGCCCTTTCACACCGGACACGCTAAGGAAAAAGCGAAGCAAATATTTCGCGTCAAAACCATTCACATCAGCCGCGACACGAATTTGCGACGTTTCAGAGATCCAACATTCCAAAACATTTGCACCAACAGCTGAGAAAACACGGACACTTCATCATTCAGTGAAGACAAACGTTTCATTTTATTTAAAGACTGAAAATAAGGTTTGGGGTGCACCCAGTCGTAAAAGAACAGAGTCTGAAGGGGAGTATGCTAATTTTGTACAGGGGCTAAAATTATATCATGGCCGGTTCTGCAGTTACTTTCTAAAGTCTGTGGGACAAAATGAGGAGCTCATCCCGAGACAGCTCGACATCTGACGAGACAAACCGCACACTCCAGGAACCAATCGGTCCGGAGAAGATGTTTCCAGTAGTAAACACAGCTGCAGGTGCACAGCTTTGACTAGAACTACAGCTGTAATCTCATGAGAAATGCCATACCTGGCGAAGGTTAATGTTGATTGAATAGCTCATGGCATCAACTGGACATTTCGTCCCCTTTGTTTCCTTGTAAGTGAATGGTTAGAGTTAGTGATGTGTCGTTCATGAACGATTCGTTCATTTTGAACGAATCTTTATTATGACTCGGGAGTAGCGAGTAGTCTCAGAGAGTGATTCGTTCATTTTGTGTTGACCGCGCATGCGCATTACGCAACATATGGCCTCTGAATGAGCTCTGAATCTCCGAATAACGTTTCCGTTATTGACAGCATAGACTCTATGGCACTAACAGGAAGAACGAAAGACTCAAACCCGAAAGACTCGTAAGAACTAATCATTTTTGTTTCCGGACCTGTGTCACGCACAGTCCGGGCGGCCCAGCCCCCAGATCTGATCAGAGTCAGACACAGACGAGTCGACAGCTAACGTCTCGAGGAGCTCGAAGACACGAGAGGCGGAGAACAAACGTGATAAATATGAAGTTGCAAGAGAAAGAATGTTTTGGATCAGGAGGTGAGGTGAACTAACAGAGAAACTGCAATAGCCTGCCCTGACCCAACAACTAATCAATTAATTAAACATTTCAGTTTCTTATAATTTGGCTTTGGTTGCAGTACCCTATAGTTTATTTTTATGTCGTTTTAAAATGTAATCAACATTTTCATAAGTACTAGATGTGTTGGGCTATTTAACATGTCATTTTGGTGAAATGAACGAAATGACTCGAAATGACTCGAAAAAAGATTCGTTCATTTTGCTGAACGAGACTCAAAGATCCGAGTCAGTAAAATGATCCGAACTTCCCACTAGTTAAGAGTAAAAACATCGACATCGTAACGGAAAAAAAATAAATGTCTTTTTTCCGCCGCAGCACATTCGCGTTCGGTGTGGAAGCGCTCGTTACACAAACAGCTGATCAAAAAATAAAACCATCGCATGAATTGTTCGCGCATCAAAATCGCGTCCAATGTGAAAGGGCCTTAACACTTCAAAAATTTCATAAAGAGATTGTAAATCGAATCCATTTGAATCAAGTGGTTTATTATAAATTTCTGAAGAGACTCAACTCGCTTTATATGATGAACGAAAGTCTTGCAGGTTTGGAAAAGCATGAGGGTGAGCAAAGTTTCATTTTTGGGTGAACAAATTCTGTGGCATTCTGCAATATAGTAATTTCCGTTTTTATGAATGGATTCTGCAATTCATTCCATGTTTTCTGCATCGCAGAAATGAATGCCATTATACTGAATTAAAGGCCTTAAATTGTTTATGGTCAAATTAAGACTTAAAGGGTTAGTTCACCTAAAAATGAAATGTCTGTCATTAACTCCTCTCCCTAATGTCGTTCCTCACCCGTAAGACCTCCGTTCATCTTCACACACAGTTTAAGATATTTTATATTTAGTCCGAGAGCGTATGCAAGTGTATGCACACTATACTGTCCATGTCCAGAAAGGGAATAAAAACATCATCACAGTAGTCCATATGAGACATCAGTGGGTTAATTAGAGTCTCTTGAAGCATCCAAAATACATTTGGGTCCAAAAATAACAAAAACTACGACTTTATTCAGCATTGGCTTCTCTTCCAAGTCTGTTGTCAATCCGCGTTCATGACTCCGCAGTCTCCCTCAGACTGTAAACGAAGCTTGGGCGCACCAGATAACACGTCAGCAGCGGATTGACCACAGACCCGGATATATTTATTTTAATTATTTAACACTATTTTACAACAGCTTTAAATGTGGTTTAGAACTTAGAGTTGTAATGAACTATTTTATAATAGGATGTTATACATAAAAACACAAGAATGTGTTTACTAGCAGAAAACAGCAGAAGATATGAAACGCACACATAAAAAATGAGACCGACATAAACAATTGAAAAATAGAAAGATTGTTCTGACCGTCCGCGGGGGCTGCTGGTACTGGGGGTGTCCTCACTATGAGCTCTGTGCAGATTAGACCTGCTCGAGTGAACTACCTCTGCACAGAAAAAAACACACAAAATCATTAGGACCACTGATTCACACATCATGCAGAGAGGTTCATCATTCCTACTTAGTTGATTTCATTAAAGCAATAATCCACGAGAGGCCATGTGTTACAAGGGTAAAAAAGAAGATAACGTTTTTAATCCAACCCAAGCCGTTTGGAGAAAGCAGAGGCTCAAGTGTGAGACCTGATGAATAAGATCAGTATGTACATTTAGTTAGTTGAGTAACATTTTTTAACCACTATTCTGTCATTTTTTCCCCATTGTCAACCATTTTTACTGTAAGTAATTTACATGTGTATGGCAAATTATTGAATTAATAATCAAAGTAGTCGACTGTCTCTCCTATACGCTGTGTGCGTTACTGTTTAAGATGAATTACATATTTAACATTCTTAAATTTTAGGCACATACCGCAAATTCATTCATTCAAAAATTTAAAAAGACGAGAATAAGAGCACCAGCACACACAAGCAATCCTTTTTATCAGACAAATTCATTTAAAAAAGTCAACTTAACAGGTTTGAAATATGATCAGTAAGATGAGCACTGGACTGCTGTAGGTTAATGGGGAAATATATTTATTTATTATTCAGAATGAAGAGTTAGAAAAAATATATATTTATAGGAACATTTCAGCAGGTCCAAGATAAACGCAGAGAACACGAGTCATTATTCTAATCAACTGGAGGCCACAAATGAAGTAATAATCTGCGTTCTCATGTATGTAGGTGCGCTGAATGCGGTTGAATAAGTATTGTTATTGTAATAAGTAGAGCATGGAAGCAGTTAGTGCAAGTAGTCCATTGCTGTGGGAGCCACTAATATTAGTAATCTTGTTAAGATGTGCGACATGATACGTACTGTACAATAGAAAATATTGTTCACATATACTATAAATCATACTATTATGCCTATACTTTTATGATGCCCAGTTCTGGATTAATTTTGTTTATATTTTGTTTATGTTCTGTATGGATATTGTGAATAATCCATGTAATCTAAAAATTGTTTGTCATTTTCCCAAATCTGTTAGCTAATGTTTTTAATCATTTTAACATGCAGTCAATAACCTTTAACATCTCTAAGAAACATTTAAGACAGTTCACCTTTATGTGTGTAATTTGTTGTTCCAAATGTATGACTTAATTTCTTCCAACTATGACCCCACGAAACAGACTAGCACTGAATATGGGGACAAGACACATCAGAAACAATGACATTATCTTTGTCTAAAGTGGCTCGGCACATCTAGATGAGCCACATATATAAACTTGAATGAGATCTGAGAGAGATTATCATCAGTAAATAATGAAATGATAAATTGCTATGTTCCTTACACAATGTTGTTGTTCACTGTATGGAAAAGAACAGAGTAAACATTACACAACATTCCTCATGTTCTTTTCCACAGAGGAAAGAAAATCATAGTTTGGAAGAGGAACAATTTAATTGTGGGAACATCCATTCATTTAATAGCGACACACTATATTACCAAAAGTTTTGGGACACCTGCCTTTACATGAACTTGAATGCCATCCCATTCTTAATCCGTAGGGTTTAATATGGAGTTGGTCCACCATTTGCAGCTATAACAGCTTCAGCTCTTCTGGGAAGGCTTTCCACAAGCTTTAGGAGTGTGTGTATGGGATTTTTGGGCCTGGCTCTCAGTCTCCGCTCTAATTCATCCCAAAGGTGATCTATCGGGTTGGGGTCAGGACTCTGTGCAGGCCAGTCAAGTTCCTCTACAACAAACTCGCTCACCCATGTCTTTATGGACTGACGCTTTGTGCACTGGGGCGCAGTCATGTTGGAACAGGAAGGGGCCGTCCCCAAACTGTTCCCACGAAGTTGGGAGCATGAAATTGTCCAAAATATCTTGTTATGGTGAAGCATTAAGAGTTCCTTTCACTGGAACTAAGGGGCCAAGCCCAACCCCTGAAAAACAACTCTACCCCATAACCCCCCCTCCACCAAACTTTACATTTGGCACAATGCAGTCACGTCTTTGCGTTTTATTCTTCTGTTTTTAATTTCACATGAGAGTGTCTGTTAACTCTTTCCCCGCCAAACACATAATTATCCGGGTTGCCACTGATCAAAACACACGCGAGTAAGACGCAGTAAAACAAGCGATCATATGTAAGCAAATGCATATGAAAAATAACGTGTTCATCAACATTAAACATCATATAAATCAAAACTATCCAATGTTAGTGACTGAAATGTAGACCCAGAATAAGCTACAGGACTGTGAAGCATTAGGGGTTGATGGACTCGATCTACTCCATCTGTGTTTGATCATCGCTCTGAATCTGATCTGGAAACAGTCTTTCACAAAAACAGGATTTTCTCAGCTGAAATGTTTTTGTTGTTTTTTTTTAAAAATAAAACGTATCCATATTCAAGTGTTGATAAAAAGGAATGCATGAAGGTAGAATAAAAACAAATTTTGTTTTAAAGCAGAGGGTCTATTCTTTTGATATATTGCATGCTCAGATATTAACCATAATATTATATGGGCTATTACATTTTTGTGAAAATGATCAAAATCCCTGGCAGTGGCTGGTAACTTTTTTTTAAACGCTGGCAGGGAATGAGTAAATGAAGCCATGCAATTGTAAAAATGAAAAACTTAAATGGAGCGACATTAAAGCTTTCAACAAAAATTACTTTAAGAATTTCAGGCTTAGAAAGTTTGAGCACAAGTTTCTGTTTACTGTGCGTGTGTGTGTGTGTGTGTGTGTGTGTGTGTGTGTGTGTGTGTGTGTGTGTGTGTGTGTGTGTGTGTGTGTGTGTGTGTGTGTGTGTGTGTGTGTGTGTGTGTGTGTGTGTGTGTGTGTGTCATTCTGGCTTTCCCAAAACCTGTACACAAAGACCTGTTTATGTAGTACATGTGTTTCAAAAAAAAAAAACGCCAGGGGAAATGAGGGAAAACTTTAAACCAACAAGAGCGACTTGAGAGTGAACAGAGGACCCTAACAGACCTACACACACTCCAACCTTTATCCACTGCTGAAGGTCAAATAGAAACTTGCACACTGAAAGAACACACTCCAGATCTTTATACCGTGTGTGGCAAAAACAGGGATTTGAGATCAGATCACAAAGCCAGTAGCTGTTCTGGTTGTGAAAAGACTCGAAAGAACATTTAAGCCAAACTGTCATTTTATTAAATGTGTGTGTGTGTGTGTGTGTGTGTGTGTGTGTGTGTGTGTGTGTGTGTGTGTGTGTGTGTGTGTGTGTGTGTGTGTGTGTGTGTGTGTGTGTGTGTGTGTGTGTCTTATATTGTGAAATATTATGACAAATGACTAGTAAGGACATATCACTGGTCCTCACTAGTTAAAAAGGCTTATAAATAATGTAAAAATATGTTTGTATTTGAATCTAGGTTTTTGCACGTCTCTGTGATGGGTAATGTTAGGTGTAGGAGTTGGATTAGGCCATAGAAAACTTCTGATAGGAACTGGATGAAATATTTAAATGGTACCAATCCACAATCTGACTTGTGATGCAGCCTGAATCATAAATCACACCACGTTCATTCGTTAATATTCAATTAATATTCTATTGGATGAAAACTGAACTTGGCTGGGCAATGACTTCACTGTTTTCTGCAGAGCTGCTTTATAGATAATAACTACTTTAATAACTGATGATCTTTACAACTGAACTGACTTCATCTGAACAGTGACACTGTTTTTTTAGAGCTGCTGTACAGCTGAAATGAACTGTTTGCATAATTTTGCTATTATCACTGTACAGCTGCTTTGACACCATCTGTTTAGTTTAATGGACTATAGAAATAAAGGTGACTGGACATAAAAATCAATGACAAGTCCATGCAATGTCCTCACTAATATAGTGAAACGAACGTGTGCGGGCATGTACATATTTCTGTTGCTGTCTTTGTCAAGCGTTGCGCGTATATATTAAATCCTTGTATTTTTAATGTTTAGTGAACGGTTGAAGCAGAGCTCTACACACACGTCCTGACACCTGCTGTCACACATCCACACACATTAAGAAATACAGCTCATATATGCGCTGTCCTCCTTAAAGTACCGGTACTAAAAAAAGTCAATTTCGTACCGTTTGTAATAGCAGGGTATCGCAATACTTTTCTAGTACCGGTATATCGTGCAACACTAATCTATATAATTAAAAAATATTTATCAGAGTGGGGTCAGCACATGCTGTGGTGCAGTGCGTAGAAGTCATCAACTTTATGCAGTGTCAATAGCTACAGAGCTCCAAACTTTGCGTGTCCTTCAGATTAGCCCAAGATCAGTGTGTAGAGAGCTTCATGGAATGGGTTTCCATGGCTGAGCAGCTCATCCAAGCCTTACATCACCGAGTGCAATGCAAAGTATCGGATGCAGTGATGTAAAGCATGCCGCCACTGGACTCTAGAGCAGTGGAGACGCGTTTTCTCAAGTGACCAATCACGCATCTCTGTCTGACAATCGGATGGATGAGTCTGGGTTTGGCGGTTGCTAGGAGAACGGTACTTGTCTGACTGCATTGTGCCATGTGTAATGTTTGGTGCAGGGGGGATTATGGCATGGGGTTGTTTTTCAGGGCTTGAGCTTGGCCCCTTAGTTCCAGTGAAAGGAAGACTTAATGCTTCAGCATACAATTTCATGTTACCAACTTTGTTGGGACAGTTTGGGGATGTAAAGCCAGGTGTCCCAAAACTTTTGGCAATATAGTGTATGTTGACTGATAGTGCTCTATATCATGTGTCGGAATTGCAGCACACACCATATGCTTCAGAGTATGAAACTTTTAAAAAAAGCTAGAGATGATCTTTCATCAACTACACTCACTTTCCTTAAACAGTAGAGCATGCCACTAGCAATGTTACGGGTTAAATTCCAGGCAAAGCAAAACTTGATAAAATGGAAATGTGTACCTTGAATGCAACATAAGTCACTTTGGATAAGGTTCTGGCAAAGGCATAAATGTAAATGTGAACTCGCCATATACCACTCTTTGTACAGTACCATAATCAATGTAGTACCTGTGTACTGTGTAACTGACACAAGACTTCTTTGTGCTTTCTAAAGCAACTTACTTTACTCCCAATCAAAAATTAGTGTATATGAGTCTGAACACATTACGCTTCTGAGTGGTCAAAGGACCCACTGACCTCCTGGGCTCTGTTTGTCAGTTTTGAGTACACAGAGGAGAAAAGCTCTCTTGTGAGCATCCGCTGGGTCTCCTCTGGTCAAACTCGACTCTTTCCATTCCAACCCCTCTCACCACAACCTCCTCTATTCCTGCATTTAGTTTAGGTGGAGTCACAGCCAAGGCTTTGCAAACTCATGAATGTGCAGTTGTTCATGTGTTCTGTGTGTTCTACGAGTGTTTTCTATGAAGTGTGCATGTGTGTGTGTGAACAGAACTTACTGTCTGGCGCAGCATTGCCATTGGGCAGCGATCCTAGATCAACAACCAGGCCGTCCAGACAGACGTTGAGCTCACCTCCTGCTACAACTGAGCCTTTGTTCTCTGTCTGTAGAACCAGACTGAGCTGAACATTCTCCACTGCCAGTCAAAGAGAAAGAGAGAAAGGGCTTTTTTTTTTTTTTTTTTTTTCATTTTTATAAAACCTAAATTTCATTTACATTCATGACATTTTATCTGACCGATTCATTGTTTTGGCAAAACACTCACTGGTTCCTATTTTGTGTTTTAAAATAGCAAGGAAGAAATGAAACTGGTTTAAAAGGGGAGTGCTCAGCTGTTCATGGAGATCTCATTCTATCCCACATTAGTCTCACATATCTTCGATTCATAGAAATAATTTATTTCTGACAGTGTGTAGAAGACATACTGACATAACTGCTGGCAGAACCCAACAAAACAGCAAAAGAACAGATCAAATTTAAAGCTGTTATCGTTTACCCTCATGTCATCCTAAACTTGTCTTCTGTGCAACAATAAAGGACATCTTTGAAGAATATCCGGTCTTGTGAATGAAAAAAATAAATAATAATAATAATAATTTATGATAGTCTTGAAAATTCGTACCATGGGCTGCTTCTCTGCACTACATATAATCATTTTTTTGCAAACCCAGCTGTCTTCTGCCAGAAATACAAAAGTTCAAGAATTTCTCTAAACAATGTGAAGCAAACTGCTGACTCAGAAACAACTTTACCAACTTGACCAAATAAAAAAAAATATAGGACTAACATTGTGGGGTGACTCTGCTGAATGTCAACCCTCAAATGTTCAGGGAAAACACTGCACTGAGCTGAAAGGAATTCATGCAGACCTATTCAAAATCTTTTGGTCAGTAGTGTCAAAAAAACAAAAACAAAAAAAAAACAGAAATGCTAAAGTATGAAGTACAAGGGACAGTTGGGGACACTTAATATTCAACAATAATATTGATGATCACTGAACTGACTTCAGCTGAACAACAGCCAAAATGTACAACTTTCCTGTTATCATTGTAAAGCTGCTTTGACATAATCTGTTTATTTTTATTTTTATAAGAGACATTCTAGCTTTATATTTTAAACTGTAAAAATAGGACTTTTACATCAGTTACAGAGAGTTATTGACAGGTCTGGGGTGATCAGCATTGATTTTGATATTAGGGCTGAGTAAAAATACTTGTTGAGTTTTAATATTAATATTTACTGTTTAAAATAATTACCAGTTAACACAGAATCTGTTGGCCTTCCGTTATAATGCTGAATGGCTGTAATTGTTCATTTCATCCCCAGAAACGTAAAAAAGAAAAATTGTATATATATGTTAAGTAAAGGCATGGGTATTGTTATCAGTAATACTGGCCTTCATTCATAGTTCTCAGTGAAAAAAGATGGCATTAAATAAACATTTAAAATACTGTCTTTGTCGTTTCCTCATATTTATCATCATTTTGTATTGTGTTGACAACTTACTCTTGCCATCATGTGTTCTCAGAGTGTCCAGTAAGTC
Organism: Pseudorasbora parva; assembly: GCF_024679245.1. Taxonomy (NCBI): domain Eukaryota; kingdom Metazoa; phylum Chordata; class Actinopteri; order Cypriniformes; family Gobionidae; genus Pseudorasbora; species Pseudorasbora parva. The sequence continues at coordinate 4,437,793 of NC_090196.1, read as the reverse complement.
AATGGTGGCACTGCCCAGAAGTTCCTTCCTCAAAGTGTGACAACTCCACAACTTCAGATCCAAATGACTCTGAGGTGTCACGTTCCTATAAAATAAAATAAACACACAAATAAATAAATAAATATTATATATACATATATATATATATATATATATGTAGAGAGAGAGAGAGAGAGAGAGACACCAATAACATAACATTATGACCACTGACAGGTGAAGTGAGTAACACTGATGATCTCTTCATCACGGCTCCTGTTAGTGGGTGTGATATATTTTAGGAAGCAAGTGAACATTTTGTCCTTAAACTTGATGTGTTAGAAGCAGGAGAAATGGGCATGCGTAAGGATTTGAGCGAGTTTGACCAGGGCAAATTGTGACGGCCAGACTACTCTGTCACAGCATCTCCAAAACTGCAGCTCTTGTGGGCTGTTCCCGGTCTGCAGTGGTCAGTATCTATCAAAAGTGCTCCAAGGAAGGACCAGTGGAGAACCGGCCACAGGGTCATGGGCGGCCAAGGCTCATTGATGCACGTGGGGAGCGAAGGCTGGCCCGTGTGGTCCGATCAAACAGACGAGCTACTGGAACTCAAACTGCTCCAGAAGTTAATGCTGGTTCTGATAGAAAGGTGTCAGAATAACAGAGCATCTCAGTTTGTTTTAGCGTGTGGAGTTGCATAGCCGCAGACCAGTCAGGGTGCCCATGCTAATGCTTACCTGGGGAACACATGGCCCCAGGATGCACTATGGGAAGAAGGCGAGCCGGCGGAGGCAGTGTGATTTTTTCACTTCCTGTCAATGTTCTGCTGGAAAACCTTGGGTCCTCCATCCATGTGGATGTTACTTTGACACACACCACCTACCTAAGCATTGTTGCAGAGCGTGTTCACCCTTTTATGGAAACGTTATTCCCTGGTGGCTGTGGCTCTTTCAGCAGGATAATGCGCTCCTGCCACAAAGCAAAAATGGTTCAAGAATGGTTTGAGGAGCACAACAAGTTTGAGGTGTGGATGGCCTCCAAATTCCCCAGATATCAGTCCAATCGAGCATCTGTGGGATGTGCTGAACAAACAAGTCTGATCCATGGAGGCCCCATCTCACAACTTTCAGGACTTAATGGATCTGCTGCTAACATCTTGGTGCGATATACCACAGCACACCTTCAGCGGTTTAGTGGAGTCTGTGCCTCGACAGGTCAGGGCTGTTTTGGCAGCAAAACTGGGAGCAACACAATATATCTGAATGAACTGATCATAATGTTATGCCTGATCTGTGTATACTTAGAGAAAGAGAGCGAGATATACAGGGGGTGGTCATTGCCTAATGGTTAGAGTCAGACTGGTAACCCAAAGGTTTGACTCTCAATACCGGCAGGAGAATGATGTGCCTTTGAACACTGGACCAACCCACAATTGTTCCCAGAGCAAAAATAGCTGCGTGTGTCAATGGTTTGCAGTGTGTGTGTGTGTGTGTTCACTACTCACTACTCCTAATGTGTGTGCACTGTGCCCTAACGTGGGTAGGTTAAATGCAGAGGACAAATGATGAGTATTTTTGAGTCCTTCAGCAAATTCTGGGTTACTACACTCTAAAAAATGCTGGGTTAAAAACAACCCAAGTTGGGTTGAAAATGGACAAACCCAGAAATTGGGTTGTTTGAACAGGGACCCGTTCAAATAACCCAATTTCTGGGTTTGTCCATTTTCAACCCAACTTGGGTTGTTTTTAACCCAGCATTTTTTAGAGTGCATACTTGGCATTTACATATCACTTATATAGCTCTGAAAATTTCTAGCCATTATATTGGCTAAACACGGCCCCCTAAAACTTGAAAGGCTTTTTCGAAAAGATTTTAAGAGATATAAATAAAAATAAACCAAAAGGTAGAAGACAGCCATCGCAGAAAAGCAGATTTCTTTACTTTACTGATTACAGAGAGCAATTCAATAGGTAATTGTTTTTTTTTTTTTTTAGTACTTTCAATTTTAAAAAAGTGATTTCTTACAGGGTGAGGTCTTCATTCCACTGCAGCTCAAGGTGTCCGGTGCGTTTGCCTGTTTTCTTCGTTTCACTGGTCAGGCCGTCTGCGGTCACTTCCACAAATGAACTCAGACGAGAGTGACGACTGGGAAGCTTAGGAGACTGAGGCTTAGCGGAAACCACTGTCAAATGAGCAGAACAGAAGAACACACAATTCTTGAATAAAAGGTTTGCAAAATTTCAACGAGAAATAGTAAATTTCAGTTCTAAACTACAGTGAGCCAAATCATGACAGAGCCATTCATCTCATATCATACTCACTGTTATTACAGTTGGCTCCAGTATTTTGGGGGCACTAAGCTAATTTTCAAAATGAGTCCTGTGTACGGTTTCAGCTAACAACTCACGTGCCCTAAAGTACACAACGTATACGTCCTACACTGACACCTCTAGGGCACTTCGAATATTTATCTTTAAAGACACTAGAAAATAATAAACTAGAGTGTAATAATAACATTTTTTGGTTTGTGAACTACCAAATGTAAATACAATGTAAATTAAATACAACAGAACAACACACAATAATAAAAAGTATAAATTAAACAAATATTTCAAACAGATTAATGCTGGGTAAGGAAGTAAACAGCCTCTATAGCAATCTTTTCTGTTCTGGCATGTTTTAGCCCTGATTTATACACTTATATGTGTAAACAACACAAATCTAAAATACAAAAATCGAAATGGCTCTTTGAAAACATTTCACATACTGCTTGAATCCTTTCCTCTGTGTGACATGTGGGTGTCAGATATTTTTGTGTAAAGCTTTGTGTACAGAGGTGTGATGGGGATCAAAGCGGTCACAAGGAGATCACACCAAGACGTAAAAATGGGGAGATGTTTACATGCAAAAATATGTTCATCACAAGCAGATGTGCAAATAAATACGGTTAAGAGAAATAAAACAGGTTACTAATAAAACTGTTAAGAACTGTTATGCACTAAAACCGTATAAATGTAACACTTTTTTGTCTATTTTGAATCTATTTATTAATCATATGGTGAGGCAATAGTTAGTTAAAAATGGTATGCTCTAATTATCAAGTGGGGAAATGTGTGTATTTAAACGGATAGTAAATATTATAAAATACACAGCAACAGTAAGAACACATGATGGACAAACTTCACGGTCCTTCCATCACAAGTTGTAATTGAATAACCACCGGTTTTCTGCCGTTTCATACACACCACCTACTGCCAGAGAGTGAATTTGCCTTTTCATTCAACGAACATCTGAACAATTCACACGATAAGGTGTCTCGAATTATTCAAGTGCCCACAATAACAATACTGTGCACATTCAGTGCCGCAATATACTGTATTGTAAGATGACACTGTTGGACACTGTTGGAGCACAGCATCGTCAAATAACAGCATTCCCGAAATGATGAACTGAACCTATAAGATATGAGCAGCAACCACCATTTCAAATAATGTATATTATTTGTACAATTTGTACAAAGGAGCTCAATCTTGCTCCTTTTGTCCCGCTTGGAAGAGCCAGGACATTTTTTAATACAACTCTGATTTTATTCATCTGAAAGAAGAAAGTCACTTATGATGGGTTGAGGGTGAGTAAATCATGGGGTCATTTTCATTTTTGGGTGAACTATCCCTTTCAAGACGATCTACATTTCTCAGTTTTACTCATGGTGAAAACATGAATGTGCATATAGTTTAGTGGAAGATTGCTGCCATCTCCTGGAAAACAAGCACATCTGCTAGTTCTCAATGAATAGTTTGTGCATGAATGCTAGATGCCGTTACTCTTCCTATTGTGTTTAGGCTGTGGAGTAGGTGATATTTTTGTATAGTTTAACCATCATCAGCCTCTTTTTATTTTATTTTATAATATCATGAACACAATGACAGGGTAGAATAGGCTGTGATAATTAATCAACCAATCAAAACTATATTCAAATTCAAGGCACTTGTGCTCGCCTACAAAGCAATCACTGGCTCTCCCTAAACTTGCTTGTTCAGACTTGCACATCCTCCAGAAGCTTGTGTTCTGCAAGTAAATGACGCCTCGTGGTGCCATCCCAAAGAGGCATGAAATCACTCTCACAACCTTTTCCTGGACAGTTCCCACCTGGTGGAATGACCTGCCGATCTCAATTCGAGCAGCTGAGTCTGTAGCCATTTACAAAAAACATCTTAAGACACAACTTTTCAGCAGCCCCTGACCAATAAAGAATAGCACTGACCTATTCTTTTCATTTTGTTTGTTTTATATATATATATATATGTGTGTGTGTGTGTGTGTGTGTGTGTGTGTGTGTGTGTGTGTGTGTGTGTGTGTGGTGTGTGTGCGCGCATTACAAAAATAAGTGTTTCCAATGCTTAGACTGATAACGTGCAGTGCTAAACCACAAAACACCAGGTAAAATCTAGTAGGGCTGGCTCTAATAACTGCTTATTTTATTATATGACTTTTCTCAAGAGCAGTTAAGTTCCAGGGAGTGTATATATATATATATATATATATATACAGTAGAGATTATTCAAAATTAGAGAACAGGAACAGAAGGTCAGTTTTTAAGCATATTTCACAAGTGAAATATATTCTGAAGTACAGTATATACAACTTAAATAAGACAGTTGAAAAATAACGCTGGTCAAAATTAGAGAACACTTTCAGATACCTTCAAGCTTTGGGTGTTAATCTGGCACTTGGTGCTAATTTCCGTAATAATCTGGCAAACCCTATTTAAACTTGAAGCAAACTTTCCAGTTTTCACTGACTGAAAGATGGAGGAGGATGTGGCATGGTTTTGGGGATGTTTCTGCAGCAGGAGTTGGGCCTATTATACAGCTACATGGCAGAACCTCAGAACCTGTTCATCAGATCGTCCTTCGGCAGCATGTGGTTCCTTCACTCCGAGCATCTCCCAATCAGCACGTATTTTTTAAGGCAGACAATGCCCCCGATCACACTGCAAAAGGGTAAAGCAGTTCCTTGAATGTGAGAACACTGAAATAATGAAATGGCCAGCCCAGAGTCTGATCTAAACCCCAGTGAAATAAAATCATTGGCGACAAAGTTATGGCTAAGAAACCCACTACAGTTACCGAACTGTGGAAGAGACTGGAAGAAGAGTGGACCAAGATCACACCGGAGCAGTGTGAGTATATAGTGACGGTGTGAGTATATAGTGACGGTGTGAGTATATAGTGACGGTGTGAGTATATAGTGACAGTGTGAGTATATAGTGACGGTGTGAGTATATAGTGACGGTGTGAGTATATAGTGACGGTGTGAGTATATAGTGACGGTGTGAGTATATAGTGACAGTGTGAGTATATAGTGACTGTGTGAGTATATAGTGAAGGTGTGAGTATATAGTGACGGTGTGAGTATATAGTGACTGTGTGAGTATATAGTGACGGTGTGAGTATATAGTGACGGTGTGAGTATATAGTGACTGTGTGAGTATATAGTGACGGTGTGAGTATATAGTGACGGTGTGAGTATATAGTGACGGTGTGAGTATATAGTGACAGTATATAGTGACGGTGTGAGTATATAGTGACTGTGAGTATATAGTGACAGTGTGAGTTTATAGTGACGGTGTGAGTATATAGTGACGGTGTGAGTATATAGTGACGGTGTGAGTATATGGTGACGGTGTGAGTATATAGTGACGGTGTGAGTATATAGTGACAGTGTGAGTATATAGTGACGGTGTGAGTATATAGTGACAGTATATAGTGACGGTGTGAGTATATAGTGACTGTGAGTATATAGTGACGGTGTGAGTATATAGTGACAGTATATAGTGACGGTGTGAGTATATAGTGACAGTATATAGTGACGGTGTGAGTATATAGTGACAGTATATAGTGACGGTGTGAGTATATAGTGACGGTATATAGTGACTGTGAGTATATAGTGACGGTGTGAGTATATAGTGACAGTATATAGTGACTGTGAGTATATAGTGACAGTATATAGTGACTGTGAGTATATAGTGACAGTATATAGTGACGGTGTGAGTATATAGTGACAGTATATAGTGACTGTGAGTATATAGTGACGGTGTGAGTATATAGTGACAGTATATAGTGACGGTGTGAGTATATAGTGACGGTGAGTAGGCATGTGCCGATATCAATTTTTCATGTTGTGATTAATTGCTGATCTTTTATCACGATATTGAAATAAGTTGCCAAAAAAAAGTGTTGCCATAGCATAACAGCTTTAAGAACTATTTTTGTAAAAACAAAAATAACTGAATGTTTAAATACAATAATGCACCAAAAATATATACAGCTCTGGAAAAAAAAATTAAAAGACCACTTAACACTTAAAATCAATGAGAAATCAATGTTAAGTGGTCTCTTGATTTCTTTCAGAGCTGTAAAAGTACAATTTTCAAACAGATTAAAGTGCAAAAGAATTAGGCTATAAAGAACAACAGGCAGGCGTACAAATTACAATAAGGTCTCATTATTTAATGCATTCACTAAGATTGAGCAATAGCTACATTTGGTACAGAAAGTTTATACATACACGTTTTATTTTGTGTCTTGATGGTTCAGCTATTGGTGTAACTGTATTTAAATAGGGAAACGTGGAGGTGTTTGGTACTTCTAACTTGATCTCTGTTTGGTACCATAGTGAATGAACTGGGCTTAGTGGGCTAAGATAAATGCTATCAGATCGTCACCGCGCGTCAGAGAGATTAAGAGCACACACTGAGACGAGAGAGGGATGGATCAACTCGTTTTAGTTAAGGGAATAACAGTTTAATATGAAAAAGCAGTGAAGTAACCCTTTAAGTATGTGGTGCTGTGATGAACAACATTAAGACAACAGTAGTTTACAAATAATAATTTTATTTACATAAAAACTTCACTAGCGGTTTCTTTTTGTTTGCGGGGTTTCCGGGGTAACCGTTACATTCTGCAGTTCATCAGCGCCCTCTGCTGTCACTGATGAAGTGCTGCCGGCACTTCAGCAGCGTGTCTCGTTCATGTGCCTCATATTAGGCCGGGGACACACTGTAAGCGTGCCGTGAGCATCTCGGCTGCGTGGCGTGTCTGTTTTTATTTCGTCTCCCATGTTAACCGGTTAGAGCTTGCATACTGTCGGCGGCTCACGCGCGGTCCGAGCCGCGCGGAAAACGCGTGCATGCTTCAAATAGAAGAGACGCCTATTTTTCACGCGACACGCGAGCATGTTGGAAGCGTTTCCAGGCAAAATAGAATAGGAAAAGATGTTTATATGCCATTTTGACACGAATACGTATTTAAAAAAATGACATTTTCATGTTTAAAAGTCTATAGGTTAACATAAATGCAGATATAGGCCTAATTGTAATAATAAAAAACAACATAATTATTGATTTTGAAATATTAAACTTGTCAATATAGAACAAAATGTTCTGTAGCCTATTTTGCCGTCAACACCATAGATATGTATGATCAATATAGGCTACTGCCGATGTTGTCTTTGCTGTATCAATAGGTAATATACTTAAATTTAACATGAAGTAAAGGGCTTCCCTGTACATTAATAGCAGCAGCAGCGCCGCGTCAGACACGCTTCTGGTGTGCAAAGAAGGAGAAAATGGCAGGCAGCCTCTATACTTCCTCATTTTTGACTGCTGTAAGAATCACATTTAGTTGTAATGTTTTTTTGTTTTTGTTTTTTTTTGTGCTGCATTGGTTATTGTTCTCTAATTCTGATCACGGTGTTTTTGACAAAATAAAGGTTTTTGTTGCAGTACCTTGGTATTTTGTAAAACATGCTAGCAGAACAATGGTATACCCACAGCTAATCTTCCTTCAGATATCAAGCAATGAAATATTATATTAATATTTCTAAAACAAAATCTAATGTTTCTAAATTGTTTTCTAATTTTGATCTCCACTGTGTGTATGTATGTATGTATGTATATATATATATATATATATATATATATATATATATATATATATATATATATATATATATATATATATATATATATAGGCAGTGATTATAATTCCAAGGTGGCAAAAGCATTTATAATTTGCATCCCTGTAAAGAATGTTCTATCAAACAGGAAATAGAAGTAAATGTGTCCTGACATGAACGCTCATAGTTGAGTTATAAAGTTATTATTCAGCACACATCACCCTCTAGAGGACACGCCGCAAAGTGCAAAAACACACGAAGCTCTGATGCTGCAAGTTGATGCGTCATATATGAGCTGATATAAAGCACATCAAAATGATCAGTTTGACATCAGTCAGTGACCATGCTGAGAGATGGGGCTAGATTAAAAAAGGGATGATTTTTCTTACCTTTCAAGGTCAACTGTGATTTCTCTGTGGCCTGAACGTTGGCAAACTGAGACACACTGGCAGCTGCCATCATCACATCACATCACATCACAGCCCTGAAACACACACACACACACACACACACACACACACACACACACACACACACACACACATCATCATCATCATTCATATTCACTCAGCTAGCTACAGTACATTATAATCAGAGGATAATAAACCATACGTGTGCGTTAACTGAGAGCTTCATCTATCAATAAAACTCACAATGATCATCTGAAGCACCTCACACACTCACATAACGTATTACAGTTTGATACAGGAAGATTTTACATAAACTGTTAAACGTTACAGAAATGTTAGGCGGGTCAACATTGAAGCCAGATTTCATGATTTGTATAACAGTGTCATGATAAAATAAGTGAATATCCGAGTCTGACAGACTCAACGCTCAGTAACTGATTCTGATGATCAGACACAAACACACAGAATTCATATAACTATGAAAAGGTGCGCTATACAGCAGGCTCGGCTGATTAGAACCCCATTTATTTTCGCATCAAGTTAGACATCAGAAAGACTTAACCGAAGATCATTCCTGCAGATAATAGAGGTGTATTATCATTTTTAATTTGAAGTTTAATGCGATAGTGACGCTGTTTGACTAGCTGGACATCATTTATAGAGAAAAGTCACAATACACTTGAAATCGTCAATAACGAATATAAAAGGGGGCGAGTTTATGTGTAATTGAAACGTTTGCTGTTAATAATAACAAACAAAAAAATGTTTTGATCCCTACCTTTTATCTGCTGTGAGACTGTGAATCGCTAACTGTCATTTCCGCTTTAATGTCATGGTCATGTGACTCAGACGAGCGCCGCGGTGGATCATGGGTCCGGTTACTACATAATCATTAATGTGACGGGCTTGCGTTTTCTGCTCTTAAACATGAACTACATTTCTGTAAAATATTTAAGATTTTATCAAACCAGGTTCATAAATATTCATAGGTTTTTGATCAAATGTTTACAAATTGCATTTGTGGCTTATGATTATTGAGAGATAAGCGACATTTTTTTTATTATTGAGATATAACATAATCTGAAAGCTGAATAAATAACTATATGGTTTCCATTGAAGTATAGTGTGTTAGGATAGGATAATATTTGGCCGAGATACAACTAGGACCATTTGAGAATCATTCTAAGAGTAGGCTAGGCTACCAAAATATCTTAATATTGAAAATATTTTTGCTTTTAAAGTTGTCCAGCAGGACATTTACAAAAAAAAAAAACTAGATGGAACATGTTTTTATTTAATGTCATTTTTGGCATAATAGAAAAATTGATAATTTTGATCCATACAATGTATTGTTGGCTATTGTCACAAATATACCCGTGAGCATGACTAATTTTGTGGTCCAAGGTCACAAATGATCAGAACAACTTAATGTTTTAGTTGCTACACAGTTCATTATACTTGAGTTAAAACACAACAGCCAAACACACTCATCACAGCAGTGTTTCTTGAAGGTATACGTCCACTCCAGAAGTCGTGATTACGAGCTTGTTGTGTTCAGGTGCTTTGTTGTCGGAAAGAATGGAGGACGCCAGGTTCATACTTTTTGTGCATCTTTATATATAACCATTTCAGTCATCTCCCCGTCCCAGAAAATCTTAGAATCACTGGCAAACACTACAACACGAAAGTATATTGTTTATAATCACATTCACAATAAAGGCATGATGTAGATTAGGCTGCTTAAAGACTAAAATGGCAATAGTTTTCAGCCATACATCCTAGATACTTTTACCACACTCAGCTTGCTCACTATTCGGGAATGATGTTCAACTACATGCCATTTTCAATGTGTTTAAAATACACAAAATATGCTTCAAATGATTATGAATTTATGTTAATATGTACTAATTTAACGACAAGACAAGACAATAAAACTGCTGCGGGAAAAAAACGAATAAAACACCTGCCACAGCAGAAATTCTTCTCCACTCTTCCTTTTCCACTGGTTATGCCGGTTAAGTATCAGGAATTTGGATATCAAAATTATTTCTAAACTTCCCAGGGGTAAACACGACATCAGAGGGCGTTCATGTGCAATGTTTAGCTCGGAAACTCGTATTTACGACAATTCCGATAGCACGTGAAGGTGGCATTGTCCCTTGTCAGACTTTACGAACATGATCCCCGATGTAAGCCATGTCACACTGTAAGATCTCAGTTGGCATTAATGTCAGACTGCACGATAGTGAAGGCGCGCTAAAAACGGACGCGCGCAAGAAAACTCGTTCGGAGGATTATATCATCAGTCAATGACGCGTTGGGTGACAGTGAGCTGCATTACACGCGGGACTGAAATGCTGGCTACTAAGAAATCTCTAGCACTCGTTTTGGTCATAGTTTGTCTTGAAAAACGGAGATATTTGACTGTCGTCGTAGGAGAAGTCACACTGCAGGATTCTGTGCCAAATCTTCTGACACTGCCAGAATTTCGTCTGAGGTCAAATTTGATCGCAGCGCTCATTAATCGGCTGCCGGTGAACATGTCAAACTAATGATCAAAGACGTCAGATTTTAGCCTAGGATCAGAGGAATCTTTTAGGATTTGCTAAATTTGTCTCAGACGGCCAAATCGTGGCCAAAATTGCACAGTGTGCAGCCAGCGTAATATGACATCTGCACGATTTGTTTGTCGGAACACGGAGAACTGGAACCCCGACTGAGCCTGGTTTCTCCCAAGGTTTTTTTCTCCATTCTGGCCCTGAAGGAGTTTTGTTTCCTTGCCACCGTCACCTTTGGCTTTTGGCTTGCTCAGTTGGGGACACTAAAATAGTCAACTATATTACTGATCGGCCCACATTGACACTTTATGATAATTGAACTGAGCTGATAACATCACTGTTTTCACCAGAGCGGCTGCACTGTAAAAAGTAATACGTTGACTTTACTTAGAAAAGCTGTGGAAACGGATTGCCTCAGAATTTTCAAGCAAATTAGGTCATCATTTTTAACTTGATACTACTTGCTACTACTTTGTAGAGTTAACTTGTGTATTTGGGTTACCATAAAACTTGAGTACAAGTAACTCAATTTCAAAAGTTCAGTCAACTTATAAGTTGGGTTTTTTAAGCAGAACTCAAACTAAATAGTTATTTTAACTAGTTCTTTTAATGTCTGCTTGTTCATTTTACTAAAAGAATGTGTGGAAACTGATTGCCTTAAAATTCTCAAGTAAGCTGAACTTAACACTCAGTTAAGTAAGCCTAATTGCATCAGGTTGTTCTTACTTAAATCATTCAAGTTGTGTCGACATAATTCTATCTGTGAGCTAAGGAAGTGTAATCCCAGAATGCATTGCAGCATGAATAAATTAATCATGGCAATCGTAACTCCGTTTTATTATTTTTGGCTTTATTTTACCATTTTATTTGCTGTCTTTTATCATTATAACCCCAATAATGACAGCATATGAACTTGTAATGGTCTTATTAAGTGTGAAAAAAAAATGTTACCATTGTTGTGTTTTGCATGCTGAATGTTGAAGTCTGTGTGTGACTCAAACAAGGTTTATTGTTGGATACAAATATAGAGGCATTATATCAACAATTAAAAGTCATCGCATGTCAAACTGCTGAAATCACGTCACATTGCGGATCCAAATCATTGATCGATTCACTGATTCATGACCGCTTGAATCTTTATTTGAGGAACACAGAAGAGAAGACAATGCTGAATAAAGTCATAGTTTTTGTTAATTTTGATCGCTGGCGCCATCTTGTGGCTGTTAAATACTTAAACAGCCATGCCTACAATGGAAAACTTCAAGGCGGGTTTCCTTTATAAAGTTTTAAATATGGATATGTTTCTCACACAAACGCATCGATTCGAATCAGAAGGCTCTATTAACCCATCGGAGTCGTGTGGAGCAGTTATTTGACAGACAGCTGCATTTTTTATGGACTTCAAAAACAGCTAACTTACAACTACTGCTGGGATTAACGTTAACCTGGACTTTTTAAATATAACTCTGATTGTATTTGTCTGACAGAAGAATGTCATATACACCTATAATGACTTGAGGGTGAGTAAATCAGAGGCTTGGTTTCATTTTTGGGTGAACTAACCCTTTCAGCATTCATTTTCAACATTTAGCAGCAATAGATAAAGGCTTAAAGCAGTTTGGAACTGTTTTTCTTTGCGGAAGCTTTGAGTAAGAATTATATAATATTTAATCTCAAGACAATATTTAGTGTCTAATTTATTTGAGACTAGTAGCCGTGTAATAAGCGGGATAATGTACACCCAGCCGGTTGTTATGCAGAATAAACCCATTCAGAGTGATCAGGACCCTGACGCGAAGCGGAGCATCACTCTGAAGGGGTTTATTCTGCGATAACAACCGGCTGGGTGGACATTATCACTTACTTAACAATGTAAGCCAAAAATTAAAGGTGACAGTGACAAGGAACCAAAACTCCATCAGGTGACAGAATGGAGAAAAAAGCTGGCGGATTAATGTGGGACTGAAAGACAGGTTTTAATTTGGAGACATGAAAGGCGGGGTGAATCCTCCCGTACGCTGGAGGTAGTTTGAGGCGGACTGTCACTGGGCTAATGATCTTAGTGACAGGAAACGGGCCAATGAATTTGGGAGCGAGCTTATTACTTACGGAACGCAGGGGAATGTTCTTGGTAGAAAGCCACACTTTTTGACCCACGATGTACACGGGAGGCTTAGACCGGTGGCGAACGGCTTGGGCCTTGGTGCGTCTACCTACGTGGAGTAGAGTCTCATGGGCTCTATTCCATGTGCGACGACACCTCTGGACAAAGGCGTGTGCGGAGGGGACCGCGACTTCGGATTCCAGACTGGGAAAGATAGGTGGCTGGTACCCTAAACTACACTTAAACGGAGAGAGGCCCGTGGCCGACACTGGTAACGAGTTGTGAGCATACTCAACCCAAGAAATCAGTTGGCTCCAAGAGGAAGGGTTCTTGGCAGCAATACATCGTAACACTCGCTCAAGATCTTGGTTGGCTCGTTCAGTTTGACCATTGCTCTAGGGATGGAAACCCGAAGACAGACTAACTGTCGCCCCCAGTAATTTACAGAATTCACGCCAAAATTTGGATACAAATTGGGCCCCCTGTCGGAAGCAACGTCTGTCGGAAGGCCATGTAAGCGAAAGATGTGGTCTACGACAGCCACCGCTGTCTCCTTGGTGGAAGGTAATTTAGGCAAGGGAATAAAATTAACCATTTTCGAGAACTGGTCCACGATGGTCAAAACGACCGTCTTGCCCTGGGAGGGCGGTAACAAAATCTAAAGCGATATGGGAACAGGGTCTCGAAGGAACAGACAGCGGTTGGAGTAACCCATCTGGGGAGCAATTGGAAGTCTTACCCATGGCGCAAACTGAACAAGCCAAAACAAACTCCTGGATGTCACAAGCCATACCAGACCAAAACCGTTGCTGTACCAAAAATGTGGTTCTATTGACTCCCGGATGGCAAGCTACATTGGAGCTATGACCCCATCGAATTACATCGGACCAAACTTCCTCTGGCACAAATAAACGATTCGGTGGGCCACCGGGCGGAGGAGTTACCCCTTCTAAGGCCGATATGACCTTCGATTCGACCTCCCATGTGAGTGACGAGACGATGAGTCTCTCTGGAAAAATGCACTCGGGAGTAGACGGGCGTTCGGAGAGGTCAAAAACGCGAGACAAAGCATAGGGTTTGATGTTTTTAGAACCCGGGCGATACGATAGAGTAAAATCAAAACGTCCGAAAAAAAGAGCCCACCGAGCCTACCTAGAGTCTTTTGGCAGATCTGATATATTCCAGATTCTTATGGTCGGTCCAAACGATAAAAGGAACCCCCGCTCCCTCTAACCAATGACGCCATTCCTCCAATGCAAGCTTGACTGCCAACAGTTCCCTGTTACCAATGTCGTAATTACATTCGGCTGGCGACAAACGGTGGGACAAAACCGCGCACGGATGCATCTTGTCATCCGAGGGAGAGCGCTGGGAAAGAACCGCTCCTACCCCCATCTCTGAAGCGTCCACCTCCACCACAAACTGACGTGATGGATATGGGGCGATGAGAATGGGAGCCGAAACAAAGCTGCTCTTGAGGTTGGTAAGCACCAGACCACCTGAACGTCACTTTGGGGGAGGTCAACGCTGTCAGAGGTGAGCCTAGTTGGCTGAAATTACGAATAAAACGTCTATAAAAATTGGCGAAGCCCAGGAACCTCTGCAGGGCCTCGCGGGAATCTGGGGTTGGCCAATCTATCACAGCCTTAACCTTGTCGGGATCCATGCGCATTCCCTCGGACGAGACGATGTGTCCAAGGAACGGAACAGACTGTGCATGGAAAGCGCATTTCTCCGCCTTGACAAAAAGCCCATTCGCTAGCAACCTCTGGAGAACTAGTCGAACTTGCTGGACATGTTCCTGGAGAGACAAAGAAAAAATCAAAATGTCATCCAGGTAGACATAAATGAACTGATCGACCATGTCTCCCAGCACGTCATTGACTAGTGCTTGGAAGACTGCTGGGGAGTTGGACAGCCCAAAAGGCATGACCAAGTATTCAAAGTGCCCCCTGGGGGTATTAAAAGCAGTCTTCCATTAATCCCCCCCCTCTTATGCAGACCAAATGATAAGCATTACGTAAATCCAGTTTTGTGAATATGGATGCTCCCTGCAACCTCTCAAAGGCTGAAGACATCAATGGCAAAGGATAGGTGTTCTTTACCGTGATGCTGTTCAGCCCTCGGTAATCAATGCAAGGTCGCCGGGACCCATCCTTCTTACCCACAAAAAAGAACCCCGCCCTCGCCGGAGAAGAGGGGCAGATGAACTTGGAGCGAATCAGAAATATATTTCTCCATGGCCTCCCTCTCTGGAATAGAAAGTGAGTAAAGCTTGCCCTTAGGCGGAGACGTACCTGGCATAAGATCTATTGCACAGTCATAGGGACGATGAGGAGGAAGAGAAGCAGCCCTGGACTTACTGAACACTTCCTTCAGGTCGAAATACTCCTTGAGCACCGAAATACTCACCGCCTCCTCCTGTAACACAGAACTAGACACAGACGTACGAGCAGACACAAGACAAGAGGCATTGCACTGATTTCTCCAAGCAGATACCGAACTGCGTCCCCAGTCAACCCTGGGGTTATGCTTGACCAACCAGGGATGACCGAGGACAACGGGCATGAGGGGTGTGTCAGTGATGTAAAAAGTGAGAGTCTCTGTGTGGTTGCCCGTGATAGTGAGTGTGACAGGGTCCGTGGTGTGTGTGTGATGGTGGGGAGTGTCTGTCCATTGAGTGCATGTACAGCAATAGGAGTGCTGAGGGGGTGCATGGGGATTTGGAGCTGGGTGGCCAGTGCACGGTCCATAAAATGACCCTCCGCTCCTGAGTCCCCAAACACTTGGAAGCTGTGTGACCGGTCTGCCCATTGCACTCTTCCCGGCAAGAGAGTTGCGGACGATGATCTCCTCAACGCTCCACCCGACAGTAGCCTCCTCTCTACTGCCGGGCTAGATTTTCTTAAAGGGCAATGATTGAGGAAATGCCCCGCCGCACCAAAGTACATGCACCGTCCCTCGGCTCTACGGCGCTCTCTCTCTTGCCGGGAAAGCCGAGCTCGACTCACCTGCATGGGCTCGGTGTCGCTGGGTGGGCTGACCGTGTTTTTTGCCGACGGCTGGGAAGGCTCAGGAGACTCTCTGACAAGGGTGCAGCGGTCTCACCTCTCTAATCTGGAGTCCACCCGTAGCGCTTAGTCCATGAGGTCTTCAAGGTGATGGGGAAGTTCCAGGGCATAAATTTCTCGTTGGACACGGTCAGCCAGCCCATGCAGGAATCTGTCCCACTGCACCTCTTCGTTCCACTTACTCTCAGCGGCCAATGTCCGAAACTGGATCATGTAATCCGACACCGAATCCTTGCCTTGGCGTAATTCTGAGAGCTGGTGGGCCGCTTCATGACTCGTAGAGGCACGGTCGAAGACCCGTCTGAGTTCTGCTGAGAGTGTTCGGAACGAAGAGCAGCAATGATGGTCGTTCTCCCACACCGCCGTTCCCCAGACCGCCGCACGGCCAGACAGTAGGATGATCACCAGCGCAACCTTGGCTCTCTCCATGGCGAACGTAAGCAGCTGGAGTGAAGGGTTGGGGGAAACGGACGGCGGGCTGGGCGCAGTGGGCAATGTTAGCTGTTTTATTTGAGTCGTGAGCTCGGACACCTGCTTCACTAGTGCCTGCATGGCCGGGCGTTGGCAGTGACATGCTCCTTCTGCCGCTCCATCCGCTGACTGTGGGCAGTCAAATACTCCTGTAACTCGATCAGTTTCGCTGGATCCATCTTTGGTCAGATCGTTCTGTCGTGTGCGCTGGGAAGAAAGAACAGCAAGATCCAATAGCGAAAATAATAATGATTTATTTCTCTCAGTCACGTCGCAAAGAACGGTGTCTCTCATGAAAGTCAGGGAGATCAGTCTCAGGTGGTAATCAGGTAGTGAAGCAGCGCAGTCCGTGTGGGGAAGCCGGCAGGCACAGATGATCCATGAGCAGGGAGGCAACGGCAGACGCGGTCGGCGGAACCGGAGCGAAGCAATCCCACAAAGAACATGAACAAACAGCAACCCACAAGACACACTGCAACGATCTGACACAAGACTGAGTGAGACACAGGAATATATGGGCCCAGTAATGAGGTGCAGCAGGTGAGGGTGATCGGTGAAGAGTAATCAATGACCACGCCTCCAACAACACCACACACCACAGACAGAAGGAGACAGTGAATTCATGAACCGTGACAACCTTTTATTTTATTTCTCTCCAGTTTTCCCCTTTTTATTTTTAAACCAGTCATTTATAGAGATTGGTTTTGTTTTATTTTTCCTCTTTTGCTAGCTACAGTTATTATTTAGGTTTTGTTTTGCTTTAGTCATAGTTGTTAGTTTGTCTGTTAAAGCTTGGAACATACTCTGCAAGAACAAAGAAATTTGTTCGTTTTCTCGAGGTGGCAAGAACAAGAACAAAGTTCGTTCTGGCCAGTTCATTCCATACTTCACGAGAAAAGCAGGTGCTGATCATCTGCGTTTCTCCGCATTAACCACGCCCACATTATCTGATCAATCACACAATAGTTTTTGGATACTCGCAAGAAAAAAGTTCTGCTCAGACAAGGTGTCAAGAACAAGCTGCAACATACTCCCCAGAAACAGAGAAAAAAGTTCTCGCTCCCAGGGCTGCAAAAACAAAATTACATAATTTTGTTCTCGCAGCCCTGGTTAGGGAGATTTCGCAGCTGGTTCTCGACACATCGCCTGCGCAGAACATTTTTCTTGCGGGTGTCCGAAAACAACACATTGCAGACGCTCAACAGCCAGAGGATGTGAGGATGAGAGCTGTGATATCTTTGCGCTCAAGTATCAGTGCTTCGCCTGTGCTTCCCCATAATATAGTCCCAAGTCAGTATCTGCCTAGGAAATCGCCTAGTCTTATTATGCATCGCTATTTGTACTCGTTGTGAATCTGCAGGCCACAATATTTTTTTTTTTTTTTTTTTTTGGGATCACTATTACTCAGGACATGCTAGCTGGCAACACAGGATTCCATTCATTATGCTAAGCTAAACTAGTGGAGACCCTGCCAAACTAAAACAATGCATACACTGAGACAAAAATGCATTTGCCCACATATCTAAATGTAGAAAAGAAGTTTTATAAGCCCTATTTCTAAAAACGGTGGAGTGTCCCTTTAAATAAAGTCAACAGTATCATAAAATATATTTTTTGATTGGGCCTGAGCTGTCCTGGGTTCGGGTGTGGGACATCCTGTGAGGCTGCTCCTTGATCCAAACCAAGATGTCTAAAAGGTAGACAAGGATATACAAACTGAGACAGCATGTGCATCAGGTTGGAATTACAAATAGAGCTGCATATCTTCTGCATAGTCATCGTGTGCCTTTGTGATCGTTCCCAATGTATAAACAGAGAAAAGAAGAGGAGGAGGCATTGAACTTTGAGGCACCCCATTGATTAGCTGATATGACTCAGACGTGTCAAAGGCAGCAGAAAGGTCAAGTAGTATCAGGAAAAAATGAACTGAATTTGGCTTTGCCATGTCTCCGTGTAGTGTCCACTTGTGAAGTCAAGTTGTTGTTCTGTAAAAGAAAAGCAGAGAAATTTGCAACTTGCACTCTTAAATGTGTCACTGGCTGTTAAATTCTTGGGTTTCTCATAATAAATTGGCAAACTGATTGAACACAATTCTGCTCTAGCAATGATTTTCCCTCCCAGCCTCATACTCACACGTCCCAGAGCGACACCCCATAAGCACCACCACACTTACTAATTCATCTATATGTCGATAGCATTCTAAAAGACTATGTGTGTGTTATCAACATGCCGATTTATTATAAGAAACACAAGTCTTTAACAGTCAATGACACATTTAAGAGTGCAAGTTGCACTTATGGAAAGTTGTGGCTTATCAGTAGCATATTAACAATGGACATTTGTGCATTTCTATCACTAACACTAATTTATTAAAGATTATTATGAACTGCATTATTAAGGACACAAAAAGTGGTCCACATCTTTTTAAAGGGTTAGTTCACCCAAAAGGAAAGTTATGTCATTAATGATTCACCCTAATGTCGTTCCAAACCCGTAAGACCTTTAGATCTTAGATCTAGACGGTTTAAGATATTTTATATTTAGTCTGACAATGCAAGTGTATGCACACTATACTGTCCATGTCCAGAAAGGGAATAAAAACATCATCACAGTAGTCCATATGAGACATCAGTGGGTTAATTAGAGTCTCTTGAAGCATCCAAAATACATTTGGGTCCAAAAATAACAAAAACTACGACTTTATTCAGCATTGTCTTCTCTTCCGCATTTGTGTTCAGTCCTCAAATAAAGATTCAAACGGTTATGAATCAGTGAATTGATTCATGATTCGGATTGCCAATGTCTTGTGATTTCAGCAGTTTGACACACAATCCGAATCATCAATCAATTCGCGTACAGAGAGGGCATGGGCTCAAAATGGCCCTCTTTTCTGGGGCCCGAACTAAGTAGGTCCCACATGGGCAAACCCAGATGGGCTACCCATGTGGGACCTAGTGTTAGCAGTCTTTTTTGAGCTTTAATATTCACAGACACCATTGAGATTTGATTGATTGTATAGCCCTACTTTTGATTTATGTCTTTCAACTACAACAACAAAAATAATGTCAATATTAAAATATCGCCCAGGAACACTTGGTAAGATGATGTAAAATTAGAACAGCCTTCTATCTGTAAAAGTTTTACTTCTTTGCTCGTTGTTTTGTTTTAATTCTCGTGCACTGACTCAGGGGTGTTGGGCAGGGGGTAATAGTGGAACTGATGGGGGGGGGGGGGGGGGGCACACATATATATTGATAATCCATAATATTAACATGACAAAATTAGTTGTTAGGGGCCCACCTGCACTGTCTCATTCAATGAGTTTGTCGAATCGCCAATGGTGCGGTATTAAATTAATCAATGAATCATAAAATGGCTCTGATATGTCACTAGACATTAAGAAATCATGTTCATTTCAAATACTTCTATCACTGACAACAGTAGTCCGGTCAGGATATTGTCATTTAAAAGACCCGTTCTTCGCGATTCCATCTTTCAAACTTTAGTTAGTGTGTAATGTTGCTGTTAGAGCATAAATAATACCTGCAAAATTATAAAGCTCTCGCTTCAATGCCAAGCGAGATATTTTATTTAACAGAAGTTCCCTTTCAAAGCCTACAGCGAGCGGCCGGTTTGGGCTACACCGCTGCACTTCCTGCTGTGATGACGTCACTAGAACCGTTTGTTGACTAACCCTCCGCCCACAAGAACATGCAAAATAGGGGGCGTGGTCTCGCTGCTCTCCCACGTGGAGAAGAGCGCACATTCAGTGCTTTCATCGCCCCGTTATGGTAAGAGGCGGGACCTTTCCGGGCAAAGTGCGCTAAGCTGCTGTCCAATCACAACACGGTAAGCGCTGGCCCAATCAGAACTCGTTACGCGTTTAAGGAAATCATCAGGCCGTTTTTAGGACAGAGGAAACAGCGTTGTACAGATAAGTAAATTGTGTGAAAAATACTGTGTTTTTTTACACGCGAAACATGAACTCGTTATATTGCACACTGTAAACATAATCAAAGCTTCGAAAACACGCGAAGAACGGGACCTTTAAAAGTTATTGTTGCAGATCAGCTGATGTTGATGTTGTATTTTGGCCTGAAGCTCCGCTCTCCACCTATTGACCAATCACGAAGTCAGTAATCGGGTTGCCAGATCTGTTCTAGTTACCACAGCTGAGCTACAAACGTTCCTGCTGATCCTGCAGCCAATCTGGCAACCTCGAGTCAGGGGGAGGGGGAGGGGGATACACCGCTCTACTGTCATCTGAAAGTGACTGCAGTACCAGCTTTGGCCACAATCTTACATACACTTCCTTTAATCATCAGCAGTTATAGAGAAGAAGTGGGAAGAGTTGGAGGGGGGTAGAGTAGAGGGGAAAATGTTGTAAATAGTTTGTAGACATAATAGACATAAGACATAAAATAGACATATGTGTCTGAGGTGTTGCTGATTTTGTTCTGGTAGCAGGAAACCTTGGCCATAGAAGCATTAGAGGTAAACGATGACAAACAAGATTTGCTGAGGTCAGCTTGGTCTTTAGCCTTTCGCCATTTCCTCTCAGATGTTCTGAGCTTGGTTTGATGGCTGCGAAGAGCATGAGCTAATGATAAAAACCGCAATAAGCGGATATGAACAGGAATGAAGAGTGAACAAGTTTGTTTATGTGTGTGTGTGTGTGTGTGTGTGTGTGTGTGTATGTGTGTGTGTACGTATGTGTGTCTATTAAAATGTTTCTTCGTTTGTGCATTTGTGCTAGTACCAATGCAGGCCTTGATTATGTGTGAAAATGTTAGGATGTATACAGGATTTATTGATTTTATTTGCAAATTTCTCTGTAGTCACAGTGTCTGCGTGTGAGTGAGCATGTTCGTTCCACTACAGTTATGCTCTAGTACCAGGCTTTTATTTCTGTGTGGAAATTTTCAAATTTATTGATTTCATTTTTTTTTGACACAACTTTTTGTGTTTCCCATTCCTTTTCAATGTGGGGTCATAAACTTCAATGACTTTTAAAGTAAACTTTTTTTCTTTTCTTTTTTTTAGACACCTTCAGAACAACCAAATCAAACCCAAATTTGTGTGTTTGTGTGTAGGCAAACGTGACAAAATCTCATGCCACTGAGATTTAAACTAAAAATTTTATCATATTGACCCCAGCGATCATTAAAAGGTTAAATATTTGCATATAAAACATTAGCATATAAAATGTTTTATATTTAAGCTTTAAGTCTTTAATATTTTACATAATTTAAATTACACACATTAGGTATATTGTTTACCATGAAGACTTATGAAACAAATGGTGTCATTGAGGAGAGTGATGTTTTAAGAAAATAAAGAAATATCTAGGTAAATATATGGACAGAATATTTAATTGTGCATAATTTCCATCAAAGTTGGCAACAAAATATTAATTGTGCACATTTAGGATACGCAAAATGCTAAGATACAGAATGTTTTTGAGATATCAATGGTGTAAATGTAATCTGTTGTTTCAAAAAATATTACTACAACAACAATTTTTGTGATGTATGTACAGTTTATCAACTGTTGTACTATAGCCGATTTAAAATAGTTTAACTAGTAGCCTAATGGAGATTAATAGTGTTTCAAGAGTTAGAGTCCATAAGACCAAAATTGTCCATCGTTTAAGAAATATTCAATAATGCTAGGTGCAGCACTGTGTATTTGAGAGATGATGTCGGTGATTTTTCTGAAGAAATGTATTAGGTACTGACTGTAAACTGTAGTTTTTAGGGCACTTACTCCAGACGAGACGACCCATTCTACGCTGAGCTTCCAACACTCGCTCCATGTAACCCACGTAAAATGACGCGCATGCGCAGTGTCTCCCAGCTAAATGCTAACGCTAGCACACACTAGTTTGCAGCGGCCCCAGATAGCAACAAAATTACCCAGGAAATAGCCTTAACTCAGAATTTACTCTTAAATATGAACTTTAACTTCACATCATCATACGCTACGCCGGGCCGTTGAACGTGCTTTATGTAGTTATCGTGTAGTTATTGAGTGCAAGAGGGAGATTATTTTGGCGCTCGGGCGGACTTGTGCTAGTTTGGCTAATGATTCTTACTCTTCATAAAGTTAACATATGAACCTGTGATAATATGTGGAATATTAATCGATGAAAAGTACCCACCCTGACTGATCACCAGCTTATCGTAAGTATTTTCCCCATGTGCTTAATAGAATATGTTTATCTAGCTAATCTTATCAGATGTCTGTTAGCTGGGCTGCGTGAATGCAGTTTGAATTCATGCAGTAGATGTGATGAAATACACAACACAAATGTGCCAGTACAAACTTTATTGGGTTTATTATGATTTGATCGAATAACAATAATTTGTATTTATTTTATTCCACTCTCAATTTGAATTATGTCAGTTGGTAAATGCTTAGATGGAAAGTTCACTTGGATATTTCGTGATGAGTTTAAATGTTAAATTTGAATTGAAACTATTCCTACCAAAGTAAACAGTGCTGCTTCACTTCTTATTAATATACGGAGTATATTTGCGTACGTTTATATATAAACCTTATAAAAGTAATGATGCGACCAACATGTATAAATATATAAAAAAATAAAATGTCATTCATAGAGAGCCCCTGATATCAGATAATGAACTAACTTCAGGCAAGGTTAGTTTAGGGTGCAACGTCACATGGTGTGACTCCACAAAAATGTATTAATTATTTTAAAAAAAAACTTGACTTTTTTTTTTTGCAGTCACGTGTGTGCGCGCAAGGTTTAGAGAAATATGTGACCCTGGAGCACAAAACCTTGCATCTCACGAGTATATTTGTGGCAATAGCCAACAATACGTTGTATGGGTCAAAATTATACATTTTTCTTTTATGCCAAAAATCATTAGGACATTAAATAAAGATCATGCTCCATGACGATATTTATTAAATTTCCTACTGTAAATATCAAACATGTATTGTAATTTGCATTGCTAAGGACTTTATTTGGACAACTTTAAAGGAGATTTTATCATTATTTCGATTTTTTTTTTTTTTTTTTTTTTGTACCCTCAGATTCCAGACTTTCAAACAGTTGTATCTTGCGTTAAATATTGTCCTATGCTAACAAACCATACCCTACATCTCAATTTAAAAAAATTCCGACTGGCTTTGTGGTCCAGGGTCACGTTATTTTTTTACTTGGTGTTTTTTTTTTTTTTTTACTATATATATATATATATATATATATATATATACACACACACACACCTAAAGGATTATTAGGAACACCATACTAATACTGTGTTTGACCCTCCCGCCTTCAGAACTGCCTTAATTCTACGTGGCATTGATTCAACAAGCTGCTGAAAGCATTCTTTAGAAATGTTGGCCCATATTGATAGGAGAGCATCTTGCAGTTGATGGAGATTTGTGGGATGCACGTCCAGGGCACGAAGCTCCCGTTCCACCACATCCCAAAGATGCTCTATTGGGTTGAGATCTGGGCCCGTATTTATCAAGCTTCTCAAAGTGCTATTTTAGTCTTAAGTGCTGAAAATTCATGAAATTTACTCCTACTTTCAAACTTTAGTATAAAAGCAAGTTATCAAATTTCTTAAAGCTAAGAATCACTCTTACTCTCCCAGTTATTTAAGACAGCTCGAGAGGTCTCTCAAGTGGTTAGGAGTTGCCAGTAGGGGCTTGTGATGGTGCTGAGGAGACAGAGACGTGCGCAAATCTTTCAATAGAGGGAGAATGTGTTCGAAATGTTTGACGACAAGCAGTTAATCAAACAGTATCGTTTGGACAGAGCAGACATCATCTTTTTCAGCGCTGGTTAATGTTGGGTTTTATTAAAAACAAACAAAAACAAAAACACAGAGTAATTCAGCAAGCAGGAGCGATCTCTTCTTCCTCCTGCCATGTCGGTTTTCTTTTGGAATCCATGGTGGTTGATTATATATTTTAAAAAAATCTAGGCTATATATAGGCAGGTATTTAACAGCACACCAGTTTAAAACATTTAATTAAATGGATGAAAACATGTTTATCTTTTTATTTAAAATGTGTATATTATAAGGTATTCTCTTGAAAACTCTATATTGTCAAATGTGTATTGGATGTAAACTCCTCTTAGGAATTTCACCATTCAATGTGAATTTATCTGAGGATATTCTTAAATAAGGACATCTATTCAGTGATTGGTTCAGGCCTATGACATCATCCAAAATTCCATTTGTGGCACAGCAAAGTGTCGTAAATCCACTCTAAGACTAGCACTTAAGATTTAGCCTAAAGTTTGCCAAGAAAACATCCCCCACACCATTACACCACCACCCCCAGCCTGCACAGTGGTAACAAGGCATGATGGATCCATGTTCTCATTCTGTTTACGCCAAATTCTGACTCTACCATCTGAATGTCTCAACTAATTTTGGTGAGCTTGTGCAAATTCCAACCTAGCTATCGGTATTGGTAAAATCCACTATCGGTCAACCTCTAGTCATCTGCTGTTGTAGCCCATCCGCCTCAAGGTTGTGTGTGTTGTGGCTTCACAAATGCTTTGCTGCATACCTCGGTTGTAACGAGTGGTTATTTCAGTCAAAGTTGCTCTTCTATCAGTTTAAATCAGTCGGCCCATTCTCCTCTGACCTCGAGCATCAACAAGCCATTTTCGCCCACAGGACTGCTGCATACTGGATGTTTTTCCCTTTTCACACCATTCTTTGTAAACCCTAGAAATGGTTGTGCGTGAAAATCCCAGTAACTGAGCAGACTGTGATATACTCAGACCGGCCCGTCTGGCACCAACGACCATTCCACATAGAAGAATTGCTAAAATCACCTTTCTTTCCCATTCTGACATTCAGTTTGGAGTTCAGGAGATTGTCTTGACCAGGACCACACCCCTAAATGCATTGAAGCAACTGCCATGTGATTGGTTGATTAGATAATTGCATTAATGAGAAATTGAACAGGTGTTCCTAATAATCCTTTAGGTGAGTGTATATCCACAACAGGGGCGGCGTTTATGTATGGCAAAGTAGGGGAACTAAACCGCTCATGATGCTGCTCTTTATTTCTGTTGCAGCTTTGAAAAGCAAATAAAAACAGCCTAACGCTGTGTCCCAACCAGACACAATGCGACAAGATATTCAGGGGTAAACCACACTCAACCTGAGATAAATCAATCAAAAACAGCACAGCCAATCAGTGTGTGGGTGGGCTCTCTCAAAAAGCGCGCTGACTGCATTCACAAGTAAAAATGAATAAGTACAATATCGAATTCTCCTGTCTCGTTTGGTTAGGACACCGTGAAGGCTTATATGGCTGTTTCAGTATTTGCGTTGTTAATGTTGTTAGAGGATTAGATCACTCAAAAATAAAAATAACCGCATGATTTATTCTCCCTCAAGTCATTCTAGGTGTATATGACATTCTTCTTTCAGACGAATACAATCAGAGTTATATCCTGGCTAATCCAAGCTTTATAATGGCAGTGACTGTTGGGCCTTTTTTTCATAGTCCATAAAAGTGCATCTATCCATTATATAACGGTTCCGGGTGGTCCTTCTGAAGCAAAGTGATGCAAAAATATCTAAATATCTTTTGTGTGTATATGTGTGTGTGTTTATATATATATATATATATATATATATATATATATATATATGGCCCTATAAAATCTGTTTTATTTTTTCCCAAATTCCGTTTTATTTCCCAAATTCCGTTTTATTATTTCCCAAATTCCGTTTTATTATTTCCCAAATTCGGTTTTTCCGTGTTAATTTTTGCAAATTCCGTTTTATTATTTCCCAAATTCCGTTTTATTATTTCCCAAATTCCGTTTTATTATTTCCCAAATTCCGTTTTATTATTTCCCAAATTCCGTTTTATTATTTCCCAAATTCCGTTTTTCCGTGTTAATTTTTGCAAATTCCGTTTTTCCGTGTTAATTTTTGCAAATTCCGTTTTATTATTTCCCAAATTCCGTTTTATTATTTCCCAAATTCCGTTTTTCCGTGTTAATTTTTGCAAATTCTGTTTTATTATTTCCCAAATTCTGTTTTATTATTTCCCAAATTCCGTTTTATTATTTCCCAAATTCCGTTTTATTATTTCCCAAATTCCGTTTTATTATTTCCCAAATTCCGTTTTTCCGTGTTAATTTTTGCAAATTCCGTTTTTTCCGTTTTAATTTTTGCAGATTCCTTTTTATTATTTCCCAAATTTCGTTTTATTATTTCCCAAATTCCGTTTTTCCGTGTTAATTAAGGTTAAGAGGCGTGCACCTGAGACCCGTAGCCGTAGTGACAACTTGTTTGACAGTTGTCAGACTCGCAAAGACGGATAGTGATTGGAGTGAGGACAGCAGCTTTGCAACAGAGCGGTCATCTAAAGTAGAGGACTTTTCTCCACCACCTTCACCTGAAGTGGAGGAGGGTGAAATGTCTGTAGACACAGAGCCTTATCAATCGAGCCGCTGGCACAAACTACGTTAACTCCCGATGCCGACGATGCTTTCATTCATTCATTCATGCTAGCGAAGCAGCAGCGCAAGAGAGAATGAGATCACTAACTAATCTATGAACACTGAATAGCCATATCCTTATACTTAATGCCACTAAAAAAGCGCAGGACCAATAATTTCAAACCTAATAGCCTTTTACAACAGATTTCCTCATATTAAATATTCCTCATGCATTAAATAAAAGTTAGACTACATACGCCAGCAGTCTAGCACGTTAAGGATTTGTTGTTCGTTACCACGGCAACCATTTGCGTGTCAGGGTTTGTCTGAAAGCGTCTGAGGTATGAAAATTATCTGTAGACATGACGGGCGGCAAAACTATCAGAAGAAAAGCTTAACATGTACTTACAACTGCATTATTTATCTGTATTTTCTTCATTAGGATGTTGAAAGCAAGTGAAGAGAGAGTTTCATTCATAATGTTTCTACTTCATTTAACATGAGCGCTCATACTGGACTGAAGCCGTTCTCATCATGTGATCACGGAAAACATTTCTCAGGGCGTGGTGAGCTCGTGCCAGGGGCGTGGATAGTGAGCCGTTGGAAGTACCATCCTACGTCACGAAGTACCACAACGTCCAATAGGAAAATTCAACTGCAGTAGCCACCGTTCAACCTTAAGAGGGCAGCACTAAGACGTTTTTACACCATATATTATAGAATTAAAACACTTTATACCCAAATGTCAAAATATTTACTCTAATCAATAAACAGCATTAATAAAGCCCCAGTCTTGCAGATCATTAACTAAAAAAAGTTGGTTTAGGGTTTAGTTACCCTTTAAAAGCTTTTAATGTTAATATAATAGAACATAAAAGAAAAAATAGGAATGTCCTTAAATTTATTGAGGTAACAAACATCACATTTACTTTTTAGGACAAATACTGCATGATGCAACATAACACTGCACTTTAAGTACTTCAAATATTAATGGTTATTAGCATTAAACTTTCCGGTAAATGAGTGCTCAATTAGCTTTTTATACTAATAAAACTAATAAAAATCAGAAGAATAATCTTTTACATACAGAACTGTTAAGTAAAACATTTAAAGCTGAAAATGAACATGAAAAAATAACACATTTCACCATGAAATCATGTAGTGCAGGGATTCCCAAAGTGTGGTGCGCGCACCCCCAAGGGTACGCGAGCTGCCACCAGGGAATTTTTCCAGGCAAGAGGAAAAATGTAATGGCGGTCTGTTTTTTTAATGAGATTTTCCATACAACAAAAAAAAGACAAGATGATCGCGAAAGATTTGGTTTCAAAGTGAAATGTAAAAGTGCCTATTTAAGTGAGTTTGTCATTGTGCGATGTTGTGTTTTTCATTAAGAATAATAGGCTAATGAACCCACAGTTCAAGCACCCCGCCCCCGAATCTGCGCTAATTCGAAACTAAAATCAGCTTGGCTGCATAGAGTGTGCACTTACTGACGAGCTGTCATTCACAGTGTGCGCGCACTGGCGCGGTTTCAGTTCATGCATATGGAAGCTTAACTTTCATAGGAATTCATTGAAAGTACTCGCTTTGCTCCGCTCCGTTATTAATGCCGGAGCAGCTGTGTGCATATGTTCCTTTCGGTTAGATAGAATTAGTGATTTAAAAACCCAGTCGGTGATACTGGTCACACGTTAATTAACCGGTGGGAATTTCCACACCGTCACATCTCTATGCGTGCCAACTCGTTTCATTCATTCCATATTATATATATTATATATATGACCGAAATCAGGGAAACAGTCAAGTGGGACGTTGTTATTGTCATTCGTGTTCTGGTTATTTACGCATCATTAAACATGAGTCTTTATATGGCGATAAAACAAAGCTTTGTTGGTTTTTTGTTTTGGTTTTTTTGAAGTGGGTATTTGGGGTGCGCCAACCCGTTCGGGACATAGAAGGGGGTGCGCAGGTAAAAACGTTTGGGAACCGCTGATGTAGTGAATTCTGTGTTTAACAATAACTATTATGATATCCAGAGCTGTGAAAAATGAAAATAAAATCCACGAAAACACAACACTGCCAGAAGTTTTTTTCCCCAACTTCAAAGGCCCCTTTAAATTATTAAAACTAGAGGCTTATCTTAACTTTAAGGTTACTTTTATCATGTAAATTACTCATATACAGCATGTTATATGTGTTTGGAACAGAGGGGAACACTTGCATTTGCAAGAGATATGCTGCCTAATGTGCCAATCATAAATCAAAGCATGAGAATAACAGGGGTCGAGCAGAACACCGGAAAATCTGACAGAATGGACAATATTTGTCTGTATTTGCAATACATGAGCCGCGGTTCAGCTGCGCGCGACCAATGGTGCCTGTGTAAAGCACAACGGGTGCGCGGCTCCCGCTCTCCATACGCAAAGCTTCTGTGCTGCCTGTGCGTGCAGTAGTGATGGGAAGTTCGGTTCTTTTCCGCAAACCGGTTCTTTCGGACAGTTCGTTTCAATGAACCGGTTAAAAAAAACAGATCATCGTTTTTTTTTACGTCCTTACGTAATCACGTCATTTCTATCATACTGGCGGACGAAAATACATTCAAACACATTTATATAAAGTATTTGTAATTAAAACAATAAAATAAAAAAATAGTATAGTAATAATTATTATTGTCATCATCATCATCATCTTGGATACGTTTTTTCATTCATGTTTTGCAAAAGCACTCAATACAGCCACTGTCGTGCAAACACTGATGTTTTACACAGATTTAATAAACTTACATTGACAACATAAACCTACACAAATCCTCGGTTCACCCGTGCTCATATATTATCAGCATCAGTTGTCCGAGAGAAACAGCTGTCCGAAATAACTCGGTTTAAGACGACGCTACGCAGAAGATCAAACGTGTCCGACAGAAACGGTTCTCGATTCTGTACTGGTGATCCGAAAGATCGAACGTGTCCAATAGAAACGGTTCTCGATTCTGTACTGGTGATCCGAAAGATCGAACGTGTCCGATAGAAACAGTTCTCGATTCTGTACTGGTGATCCGAAAGATCGAACGTGTCCGATAGAAACGGTTCTCGATTCTGTACTGGTGATCCGAAAGATCGAACGTGTCCGATAGAAACGTTTCTCGAATCTGTACTGGTGATCCGAAAGATCGAACGTGTCCGACAGAAATGGTTCTCGATTCTGTACTGGTGATCCGAGCGATCGAACGTCTCCGATAGAAACGGTTCTCGATTCTGTACCGGTGATCCGAAAAATCGAACGTCTCCGATAGAAACGGTTCTCGATTCTGTACTGGTGATCCGAAAGATCGAACGTGTCCGATAGAAACGGTTCTCGATTCTGTACCGGTGATCCGAAAGATCGAGCGTCTCCGATAGAAACGGTTCTCGATTCTGTACTGGTGATCCGAAAGATCGAACGTGTCCGATAGAAACGGTTCTCGATTCTGTACTGGTGATCCGGAAGATTGAACGTGTCCGACAGAAACGGTTCTCGATTCTGTACTGGTGATCCGGAAGATCGAACGTGTCCGACAGAAATGGTTCTCAATTCTGTACTTGTGATCCAGAAGATCAAACGTGTCCGACAGAAACGGTTCTCGATTCTGTACTGGTGATCCGGAAGATCGAACATGTCCGATAGAAACGGTTCTCGATTCTGTACTGGTGATCCGAAAGATCGAACGTGTCCGACAGAAACGTTTCTCGATTCTGTACTGGTGATCCGGAAGATCGAACGTGTCCGATAGAAACGGTTCTCGATTCTGTACCGGTGATCCGAAAGATCGAACGTGTCCGATAGAAACGGTTCTCGATTCTGTACTGGTGATCCGAAAGATCGAACGTGTCCGATAGAAACGGTTCTCGATTCTGTACTGGTGATCCGAAAGATCGAACGTGTCCGGTAGAAACGGTTCTCGATTCTGTACCGGGGATCCGAAAGATCGAACGTGTCCGATAGAAACGGTTCTCGTTTCTGTACCGGTGATCCGAAAGATCAAACGTGTCCGATAGAAACGGTTCTCGATTCTGTACCGGTGGTCCAAAAGATCGAACGTGTCCGATAGAAACGGTTCTCTCCTCTGTACTGGTGATCCGAAAGATCGAACGTGTCCGATAGAAACGGTTCTCTTATCTGTACTGGTGATCCGAAAGATCGAACGTGTCCGATAGAAACGATTCTCTCATCTGTACTGGTGATCCGAAAAATCGAACGTGTCCGATAGAAACGGTTCTCGATTCTGTACTGGTGATCTGAAAGATCGAACGTGTCCGATAGAAACGGTTCTCGATTCTGTACTTGTGATCCAGAAGATCGAACGTGTCCGACAGAAACGGTTCTCTCATCTGTACTGGTGATCCGAAAGATCGAACGTGTCCGACAGAAACGGTTCTCTCATCTGTACTGGTGATCCGGAAGATCGAACGTGTCCGACAGAAACGGTTCTCGATTCTGTACTTGTGATCCAGAAGATCGAACGTGTCCGACAGAAACGGTTCTCTCATCTGTACTGGTGATCCGGAAGATCGAACGTGTCCGACAGAAACGGTTCTCGATTCTGTACTGGTGATCCGGAAGATCGAACGTGTCCGATAGAAACGGTTCTCGATTCTGTACTGGTGATCTGAAAGATCGAACGTGTCCGACAGAAACGGTTCTCGATTCTGTACTGGTGATCCGAGCGATTGATCGTCTCCGATAGAAACGGTTCTCGATTCTGTACTGGTGATCCGAAAGATCGAACGTGTCCGATAGAAACGGTTCTCGATTCTGTACTGGTGATCCGAAAGATCGAACGTGTCCGATAGAAACGGTTCTCGATTCTGTACTGGTGATCCGAGCGATTGAACGTCTCCGATAGAAACGGTTCTCGATTCTGTACCGGTGATCCGAAAGATCGAACGTGTCCGATAGAAACGGTTCTCGATTCTGTACTGTTGATCCGGAAGATCGAACGTGTCCGACAGAAACGTTTCTCGATTCTGTACTGGTGATCCGGAAGATCGAACGTGTCCGATAGAAACGGTTCTCGATTCTGTACCGGTGATCCGAAAGATCGAACGTGTCCGATAGAAACGGTTCTCGATTCTGTACTGGTGATCCGAAAGATCGAACGTGTCCGATAGAAACGGTTCTCGATTCTGTACTGGTGATCCGAAAGATCGAACGTGTCCGATAGAAACGGTTCTCGATTCTGTACCGGGGATCCGAAAGATCGAACGTGTCCGATAGAAACTGTTCTCGTTTCTGTACCGGTGATCCAAAAGATCAAACGTGTCCGATAGAAACGGTTCTCGATTCTGTACCGGTGGTCCAAAAGATCGAACGTGTCCGATAGAAACGGTTCTCGATTCTGAACTGGTGATCCGAAAGATCGAACGTGTCCGACAGAAACGGTTCTCGATTCTGTACTGGTGATCCGAAAGATCGAACGTGTCCGACAGAAACGGTTCTCGATTCTGTACTGGTGATCCGAAAGATCGAACGTGTCCGATAGAAACGGTTCTCTTATCTGTACTGGTGATCCGAAAGATCGAACGTGTCCGATAGAAACGATTCTCTCATCTGTACTGGTGATCCGAAAAATCGAACGTGTCCGATAGAAACGGTTCTCGATTCTGTACTGGTGATCTGAAAGATCGAACGAGTCCGATAGAAACGGTTCTCGATTCTGTACTGGTGATCCGGAAGATCGAACGTGTCCGACAGAAACGGTTCTCGATTCTGTACTGGTGATCCGGAAGATCGAACGTGTCCGACAGAAACGGTTCTCGATTCTGTACTGGTGATCCGAAAGATCGAACGTGTCCGATAGAAACGGTTCTCGATTCTGTACTGGTGAGCTGAAAGATCGAACGTGTCCGACAGAAACGGTTCTCGATTCTGTACTGGTGATCCGAAAGATCGAACGTGTCCGACAGAAACGGTTCTCGATTCTGTACTGGTGATCCGGAAGATCGAACGTGTCCGATAGAAACGGTTCCTGATTCTGTACTGGTGATCCGAAAGATCGAACGTGTCCGACAGAAACGGTTCTCGATTCTGTACTGGTGATCCGAGCGATTGATCGTCTCCGATAGAAACGGTTCTCGATTCTGTACTGGTGATCCGAAAGATCGAACGTGTCCGATAGAAAAGGTTCTCGATTCTGTACTGGTGATCCGAAAGATCGAACGTGTCCGATAGAAACGGTTCTCGATTCTGTACTGGTGATCCGAGCGATTGAACGTCTCCGATAGAAACAGTTCTCGATTCTGTACCGGTGATCCGAAAGATCGAACGTGTCCGATAGAAACGGTTCTCGATTCTGTACTGGTGATCCGGAAGATCGAACGTGTCCGACAGAAACGGTTCTCGATTCTCTACTGTTGATCCGAAAGATCGAACGTGTCCGATAGAAACAGTTCTCGATTCTGTACTGGTGATCCGAAAGATCGAACGTGTCCGATAGAAACGGTTCTCGATTCTGTACTGGTGATCCGGAAGATTGAACGTGTCCGACAGAAACGGTTCTCGATTCTGTACTGGTGATCCGGAAGATCGAACGTGTCCGACAGAAACGGTTCTCGATTCTGTACTGGTGATCCGGAAGATCGAACGTGTCCGACAGAAAACGGTTCTCGATTCTGTACTGGTGATCCGAAAGATCGAACGTGTCCGATAGAAACGGTTCTCGATTCTGTACTGGTGATCCGAAAGATCGAACGTGTCCGATAGAAACGGTTCTCGATTCTGTACTGGTGATCCGAAAGATCGAACGTGTCTGATAGAAACGGTTCTCGATTCTGTACTGGGGATCAGAAAGATCGAACGTGTCCGATAGAAACGGTTCTCGATTCTGTACTGGGGATCCGAAAGATCGAACGTGTCCGATAGAAACGGTTCTCGATTCTGTACTGGTGATCCGAAAGATCGAACGTGTCCGATAGAAACGGTTCTCGATTCTGTACTGGTGATCCGAAAGATCGAACGTGTCCGATAGAAACGGTTCTCGATTCTGTACTGGTGATCCGAAAGATCGAACGTGTCCGACAGAAACGGTTCTCGATTCTGTACCGGTGATCCGAAAGATCGAACGTGTCCGACAGAAACGGTTCTCGATTCTGTACCGGTGATCCGAAAGATCGAACGTGTCCGATAGAAACGGTTCTCGATTCTGTACCGGTGATCCGAAAGATCGAACGTGTCCGATAGAAACGGTTCTCGATTCTGTACTGGTGATCCGAAAGATCGAACGTGTCTGATAGAAACGGTTCTCGATTCTGTACTGGTGATCCGAAAGATCGAACGTGTCCGATAGAAACGGTTCTCGATTCTGTACTGGTGATCTGAAAGATCGAACGTGTCCGACAGAAACGGTTCTCGATTCTGTACCGGTGATCCGAAAGATCGAACGTGTCCGATAGA